>NC_140176.1:60694972-61294972 GCF_963971535.1 Notolepis coatsorum
CTATACCCCCTTCTCCTCTCTTTCCTTCTCTCTCCCTCTCTTTCTCTCTTTCCCTCTCTCTCTCTCCCCTCTCTCTCCCTCCCCCTCCACGGAGGCGTTTGGGCAGTTGCAAAGTATGGCGTATTGTGTGATATGTTTTACGTTTGGAACGGGTCTGTTCGGGACCACGTGCCCCCCCCCCCCCCCCCCCCCTCCATTGCCTCTTTCTCTCCCTCTTTCCTCCCTTTTTGCCTTTATTTTCTGATCTCCCCCATTTCCCTCCCTTTGCACTTTCTCTCCCTTCCCTCCCCCCCCCCTCTCCTTTTTTCATTCTGCCCCCCTCTCTCTCACTCTTTCCCTTTGCACTCTCTCTCCCTTCCCTCTCCCCCCTCTCCTTTTTTCCTTCTACCCCTGTTCCTGTTGCGTCCCTTACACTCCCTCTCTCCCTCTCTTTTCTGCCCCCCCCCTTCTCTCTCACTATTTCCCTTTGCTCTCTCTTTCCCTTCCCTCGCCCCCCTCTCCTTTTTTCCTTACTCTCCCTCTTTCCCTCTCTATTCTGCCCCCCCCCCTTTCTCGCTCCCTCTTCCCTTTGCCCCCCCCCCCCCCCTTCTGCATGGTTTTCTCTCTCTCTCCCTTTTCCCCCACCCCCCCTCTCCCTTTTCTCTTCTACCCCCCCCCCCCCTCTCCATCCTTTACCTCACTCTCTGAGCCCTTCTCTCTCTCCCCCCTCTTCCTTCTTAAATCCGGCATAGAGTTACATGTTTTCCCTCTGGCCCGGTCCTCTCTTGACCGGTCGGCGGTTTCGTCGCGGCCTCTCTCTCCTGCCCTCCAAGGGGTGCCGGGGTGTCCTGGTATTGTGTTTAGGTTGGGGCCTTCGTGTCAGTGGACTGTGGTGTGTGTAGTTATAAAGCTGTGTTGTTATTTGTGGGGATTGCAGGACATATTAGGACACGCGCCGGTGAAGGAGGAAGGAGGAGGAGGACGGAACATTCGACATGGTTCCTGGTTTGAGTGACAGTAGTAGGCGGGTGCTTCTGGGGTGTGCTGTGGCGGTGGTTTGGTTGTGTGTGTTGGCCAGTGTAATACTGTATGGTCCATGTCAGCGGCCTGAACAGCCAGAGGTGGTGGTAGTGGGTAGAAGGTCGCTGCCAGACCATCGCGGGAATCTGTTTTTGGGGATGGCGAGGACGGTGGCTAAGATGGCTAATAGGTCAGATTGCTATGTGTGCGGCTTGGCCCCACAAGCGGCCGACGCGGGTCTTCCTCTGATTGCGCACCCCTTAACGAAGTGTCATGCCAATGTGTTAAGGGAAGTGCCTCTCCCTCGCCTGTGCGACGGGGTGAGTCATGATAAAATATTGAAGTATTTGGGCCGGGAGTTGGGGTCGAATAAGGCTGTGGGTTATGCAGCGCTGAGGGACAGTAGCCCCATTCCAGTGGCGTTTAGGGCGGCTGGGTTTGAGAAGTGCGTAGAGGGGAGGTCCGGTGGTAGGAGCGTGGGGTATTTGGACGGCTGCTTGGGTGATAGTGGAGTCTGGGGTAAGGATTCAGAGGCGCCAGCCCCTAGTGGGGCGTTTTGGATTTGTGGTGAGTTTGCGTACGCCACGTTACCATTTAACTGGAGGGGTAGGTGTGCGTTGGGGTATTTAGTGCCGGCTATGAGGGTGTCAGATGTTTTGCCAACGCTTCCCAAGTCAAGGAGTAGGAGGGATGTGGATAATTTTTTCAGGGTGGCGTTTCCCTGGTATGGGACGTATGCGAACATGGGTGAACTGGACCATTTAGCGAGAGTGTTTGAGGATATGGCGGCTACAACCGCGAAGGGTATGGGCCTGGAGGCTCAAGAGCTACGGTCCTTGAGACTGATGGAACTGCAGACAAGGACAGGTTTGGACTTCCTGTTGGCGAGTTCAGGAGGCACGTGTGCATTGATTGGTCAGGAATGCTGCACATTTGTCCCAGCAAATGATGAAGGTGGCTTACCAGCGATTATAGAGCATTTGAAGAATATTACTAGGGAGATGCAGGTCCCGCGGGAGGACTCGTGGGAAGACTGGGGTCATGGTCTGATGGGCTATATAGGATGGACGGTTGTTAAGTATCTGCTGTGTGCTGTGGTAATGTTTGCAGTTATAGTTGTTTGTGTGAATGTAATCAGGGTGTGTGTGACGTATGTGTTCAGGACTCTCGGCGCGGCTGGTTCTGCGTCTGAGGAGCCACACTGCTCGGCTGTACCTGCGTATACGATGATGGTAGTAAGGGATGGCGCGGAGGGTGGCAGGGTGGGTGTGGGCGTTCCGTTAAAGCCGAGATGCCCGGCGTACGCGCTGGCGACTATTCTCTGATCTGGGTGGTGGACATTCAGGGTTGGGGAGTGGGAGGGCCGGGGTGTGCGTGTGGGTGTGAGGCGGGGGACGGGCCTGGACGACCGTACGTTGACGTTGGCGGGATATGGATGTGTATGCAATTTGGTTTTTCCATAGTAGGTACGTGTGAGTTGACTGTATAATGTGGGGCTGTGTACCTGGGGTTCGGTGTTGGGTCTGGTCGGCTGTGCATGGCCGTCCGGCAGGGCACTGGACTCTGGGGATATTGGCCTGAAGGACGGGATAAGTTGCTGGGATGCTGACTGCTTTGTACCTGTGGTGAGGTGTGTTCAAACCACTGTGGAGGGTCTGTTATGGTCTCTTCAGTAAACAGGGTTGACACCTCACGGCGTGCGTGGCGCGGTGCCCGTAGCATTCTTTAGATTATCTCTGGGGGACACGAGTCTGAGTGACAAGTGTCCCCTGGGGGGTGTGGTACTGAATAATGGAAAAGAATGTGAAGAAATGGATGTAACTATACTAATCAAGATGTTTTTTGTTTTCCGAGGAGTATCAGAATTGGAGTGGAATCAAGCGGAAGTAAAAGAGAGCCGAAATTCGACAAAAAATAGGAACCCAGTGTGTTGACAGAGATCGAACGAGAAGAAAAACAGGGAGTAGAAACTGGCGGTATCACACACATGTATCAATTACAAATGTCTCGTGTTTAAGAGTGTATGAGGAAAGTAAAAAGATACTCATACAGTGAATGAAAAGAACCTCTCAGGAATTTGATTATAAAGACAGAGTAAAGTACAAGTCTGGTTGATAAATTAACAAGAACTGTTGTCATTGTGTGCTCTGATCTCCAGCAGTTCGATTGGACACGCGGAACACCACAAATCAGGTAAGAATAGGAATTTCAGGTGAACAAGGGACAGAAGAGAATAGGAAGGGCCCACAGTGCCACTATTGGCTGTCCGAGTAGGAGTCAGTCACAAGAAGCATAGACACCTACACTTAGATAGGGATTACAGAAGATACTTTTCTGCCTGTTGCCATTGTTACAAGATACAAAAGATAAGGGAAACTTTAGGAAAATGGGGAGAAAAAGCGCATATAAGAAAATGAAAGCCGCAACCAAATCAGATAAGTCGACTCTAATTGGATGGATGGAAGAGAGTCCAGTACAGATTATTGCCAACAAACACGACACGACAAAAGGTAACGAATATTACTTGAAAAAAGCAATTTATGTATCAAAAAGATGGAATAAAAGATGGGAAAAGCTTGCGAAACGTTGGCCGGTCAAGGGTTCTTTTGATTTAGAGCTAATAGCTAATATACGAATGCTAATTAAGACCTATGCATACCACAGGGACGAGGTGGCAAGGGCAAAGAAATATTTGCAAGAAACAAGCATGATAGAATCTTATGCACGGGAAGCCGAGAGGAGAGATAGTGAGAAAAAGGCCATAGTAAATGGCAATGATGCAGACAAACCAGTAGAGGAGGTAGTCCCGGTCACCATAACTCCCCAGGCCCCTAACACAACACCTGTCACCGCCCAAAGTGCAGTTCAGTTAGCCTCACCCACCCCAGCCTCCTATCTTATTGCTCAACAGGAAAGAATTGAGGGAGCTTTAGCACCCCCGCCATATGCCAGTAGGAATGGGGGGCCAATATACCCCATCCTACCCGTATTAGAGATGACAAGCCCTTATGAATTGACAGATGATGCGGGGAACAAAGAGAGGGGGCAAGCAAAGACATCAATTCAGCTGATAGCTAGGCAACCAGACAGTTCAACCCAGGCTCGTTCAGACAGAGAGTATGCGGCCGCCTCACGGCCGAGGGAAGGAATGGAAAGGATGTCAGAGCGAGCTAGGGTGATCCAAGAAGCTGAAAGAATGGGACAGGAAAGCTATGAGACACTGTTAAAACAGAAAGATTGGGCAAGGATGAAGGCAACCTACGGCCATCCTCTAGAATTTTCTGACCACCAGAGAGGGTATGACCACCAGAGAGGGTATGACCACCAGAGAGGGTATGACCACCAGAAAGAGTCTGTCCGCCAGCGTGAGTACTTACAAAGCCCCCCAGTTCCTGCGCCCCACTCCGTATACCAAACTCTCCCTCCCCCACACCCCCAGTCCAGCAGGGGTGTGGCCCCTGGCAGTTTCGCGGTTGGTCTCACGAAAGAACAGTGGGTGGAGATAGATGGAGCCGTCGGACCAGCGCAGGAAGGTAAGAAGCCGGAGGTAATCGACATCGAACTTGGGGGGGAGATGATAAAGATAAAAGACGATCTGACAGGGATAGACCAGGCGCTCGTGGATTTGGACAAGGACCACGCTGACATAATAGTGCGGTTTACGGGCCACGACACTGCAGACGTTGCAGGGGCGGATGAGTATAAAGAGATCATCAAGATACGGGCTAGCATTGAGGGAAAACTAAACGCCCTGCAAGACAAAAAAGCAGAGCAGAAAGAGGCCCTCAAGAAAGTAGAAGATGCTGTAAGGAAGAGAATGCAGACCAGATCACAGACGAAAAATAAGCCACCCCTCTCCAAGCCCCCGTCCGCATGGCTCCTATAATAGTAAGAGGACAGGACCTGGAATATCACCCCTGGAAGGCGTCTGACATGACACAGGTGACTGAGAAATTGCCGCCCCTCCAGAATGGGGCCAACCCATGGATTGCCAAACTGGAGGAGTTGATGGTCGGACAAGAACTGGCAATGGGGGATGTCAAGAAAATATTGACAACCATGATGGGAAAAGACGGCATGGAAAGGATACTGGAGATGGCTGGCCTGCAGGGCCATGTGGGGACGGGAGCGCATGATGCGGACCTGTTCACACGATACAGGGGAGTAGTGTGGCTGGCCCTACGAGACACCTATCCAACGAGACTGCACCCAGACCAAATTCAGATTGGTACTCTGGGGGCAACAATCCACCCCAGGCTGTACGTACGACAAGCCTATGCCGCGTGGAAGAATACAACTGGTCAGGAGGCAGTACTTGACCGTATGCATGAAGCCACGTTAAGAGCCAAGATTGAAAACGGCCTCCCCCTAGAGGTAAGACAGAAATTGGCCGAGGTGGTGTCATTGTCAAGTATGGCAGTGGACTTTTATATTGATCAGGTGGCCCATTACGTTGAACTGTATCGGAAAAAAGAGCAAAGGATAAAGGAGAAGGATATGGATCAACAACGTAAGATCATGTATCAACAGCCAACCGATGCAGGGAAGGTAGTGGAATACCTTCAAGCCTTAGTCCAGGCCCCACAACCAAGAGGTGGGACGGGCGATGAAGGGGAACAACGTGAACAGAGACAGGCTCAAGCGGGAACACAAGGGGGTCCTGCGCCGGAACAACAACAAAGGCCAAGAGGAGCACCCGGGTGGCAGCCACGAGGAAGAGGTGGAGGCAGAGGCAGGGGCACGAATGGATACGGAGGTCGGCGGGTGGAGTGTTGGGAGTGCGGGGAGATTGGTCATATCGCACGGGAGTGTGGACAGGACTACCAAGCCAGAGGGGGAGGCACTCGGAGGGGGGACCGGGGAAGAAATTGGCAAGGCCAAGGCCCACCCCGAGTTCAAGACCCTAGTGAGAACAATGGCCCGGTAAATCCAGCAAGAGGGCCAGATGAATCACTCTGAAGAGGCCCAGAGAGTCCAATGGGGAGGTGTCAGCTGTCAGTGTCATCTTTGAGGGAGGAGCCTATTGTGTGCGTAACGGTGAATGACAAATCTGTCGAGATGATGGCAGACACCGGTGCGGCCTACACGGTAGTACAACCCCAAGACGCGACGCACCTAACCATGTCCGGTCGATACGTACGGACAATTAAATTTGAGGGAGTAAACCAGCTGACGCCTGTTACCGATCCTGTGACTCTGAGATATCAAGGCAGGGAAGCGACTCTCCCTGTGCTGGTCTCGGAAAGCACACCCATTAACTTACTTGGCCGAGATGGGCTGGGGTTACTGGAGATGGACATTAAATGTACTGCGGAGGGTTGCGTGATAGCCGAACGAGAAGACCAGTACTATCAGATGGTACAAAGAATCGACAGCCAACCACCGGAGATCTATTGTCTAGGGGGACTGGACCAAGAGCTGCTTGGTCCAGCCTTGCAATGGGAGAAATGTATCACTGCTAATATGCCTGAAGCAAGTGATCCAAAGACCCCCTATAATTGCACTCTGCAGTATCATAAAGATGCAGACTCGTCACAGACTAAGGAGTGGCTGAGGGTGCAACCTGACAAAGTACAGCTTAATGCTACCAATATCATATTGGGGCCGTAGGGAGCAGCGCTACGTATTGCACGGAGCGACTATCTGCATAAAGAAC
Source organism: Notolepis coatsorum (assembly GCF_963971535.1). Taxonomy (NCBI): domain Eukaryota; kingdom Metazoa; phylum Chordata; class Actinopteri; order Aulopiformes; family Paralepididae; genus Notolepis; species Notolepis coatsorum. The sequence continues at coordinate 60,701,628 of NC_140176.1, forward strand.
ACGGCATTACGGACAGTGTTCCCCATGTGACTTTGAAGGTAATCAGCTCATGTGATCAACAGCACATTGGCGAAATGATGAAAAAAGCAGAAGGGATGGAATTTGAACAGATGAAAGAAAACAAAAGGATCTGGATAAGCCCTGATAAAAGGTTTATTAAGATCATGGTCCAAGGCACAGGGATGGGTCGTCCCCAAACTGTGCAACTATCCCAAGAGACACTGGGAGAACTCCCTAATGCATCAAGCCTTCAAGAGGACATGATGAAGGCGGTGCCTGAGATGCTGTGGGCAAAAAACAGCACTGACATTGGATTAATCAAGTCCGCTCAACCTGTGAAGGTAGAGCTTAGACCTGGGGCCACCCTGCCTTGGAAAAATCAGTATCCATTGAAGGAGAAAGCGGTGGCTGGAATCGAGCCACAAATCAAAGGACTTTTAGCAGCAGGAGTCCTACGGAAAACAACTGATCCCCGGAGCAACACGCCGTTGCTACCCGTGGAGAAGCCTGATACCTCTTACCGGCTGGTGCATGATTTAAGAGCTATCAACGAGGTGTTACTTGACTATCCAGCAGATGTCCCCGACCCCCATGTGCTATTGACATTTATCCCGTCGAAAGCTGAATACTTTACGGTTATAGATTTGTGTAGTGCATATTTTAGCGTGCCCTTGAGCAAGGAGTGCCAGCATTTTTTTGGTTTTACTTATAAGGATGAACATTATGAGTATACTAGGATCCCTCAGGGACTAAAGCTTTCGCCACACATATTCAACAAAATCCTAAGGGAGGATTTAGAGGGGTTGGATACAGTCATGACCTCTAGGGTCATTCAGTACATGGATGATCTGATACTGTGCGCGGACGATCAGACAACATGTCATCGCGATTCCGTGAAACTGTTGCAGCTGTTGGCAGAAAACGGCCACAAAGTGACGTTGAGAAAGTTGCAATATTGTAAACCTAAAGTGATCTATTTAGGACAAACAATTTCACAGGGCCATCGGGCTATTTCAGAAGAACATTTGGTGGCCATTAAGACGGCGCCCAAACCTGTGACGGTACGACAGATGATGGGATTTCTGGGTATAATGGGGTACAGCTCTCCATGGGTCGAGAACTATACGTAAATAGTGAAACCATTGAGAGAAATGATGAAAGAGGCGGGCGTTGATAAACTGAGTAGTAAAGTGGTATGGACCGAGGATGGCTTACGGGCATTCGAAACAATCAAGTCCCGACTGTTAGAGGCGCCGGCCCTGGCTTTGCCTAACTATACCAAGAAATTCATACTCTACGTCTCTTCTTCTCCAGATCAGAAGCAGGCGTGCGCGGTGTTGGCCCAGAACACAGGGGTGGGGGCGCGACCTCAGCCGATGGCGTACTACTCAATTGCCTACTCGGAAGTAGAGATGGGGATGGCTCCATGCTACCGGGAAATGGCTGGAGTGTATACGATGTACGAGAAAGCCGCAAGTATTATGATGGGATATCCAGTGGATATCATGGTGAGGCATGACTTAAAGAGTCTGTTGGAGTCCGGTAAATATGCACTAACGATGCCTCGCATTAAACATTACTACAGACTTTTGGAACAGGAAGACGTGACGCTGGTCAGGTGTTCCATAACGAACCCGGCAGCCGACATCCCTACGCCTGAGGATGGAGAACCCCACGACTGTGTAGTCGAAGCCGAGAGGTACTCTAAACTCAGAGCAGACTTGCAGGCGTTTCCATTTAGCAGTCCAGATCTGGAACTATGGACTGACGGCTTTTGCTATCGAGTTGGCGAGGGACTAAAAGCAGTGATAAGGTCACAGGGCGAAGGGTTTGTGGTGGAAAAGGCAGAAGCATTATCACAACCCTGCTCAGCCCAGTTAGCAGAGTTGGTCGCACTGACGGAAGCATGTAACATGGCAGAGGGCAGAACTGTAAATATTCATACAGACTCGGCCTATGCGCACGGCACAGCATTTTTATTTGGCACAGTGTGGAAAGGGCGAGGTTTTAAGAAAGCTGATGGAAGCGCCATAAAACATTGTAGTCAGATTAAACGGTTGTTAGAAGCAATTATGAAACCAAAGCAGATTGCGATAATCAAGTGTGCTGCTCACCAGTCAGACGAGTCGAAAATAACTCGAGGAAACAAAAGAGCAGATGAAGCTGCCAAGGAAGTGACAGGTGCCGACAGAGCAGGTAAGGTGTTGGTTATCACACACGGAGTTGAGTTAGAGGACAAGATAACCTACAAGGATGTTTTGACTTTCCAGGAGGAGGCTAGTCAGGTAGAACGGAACCTCTGGATAACCAGGGGAGCTTGTCAGGATGATTCAGGTTTGTGGCGCGACATCAATGGATTTGTGGTGGCTCCTGCTGGCCTGGTCGGACTGCTGATCCACACGGCTCACGACTTTTGCCATGCGCATCGAGGAGAGGTAAGGAGAAAAATCAGAGAATATGGCTTTTGGGCGCCAGATTTAAACAGTCAAATTGATCATGTGATAAAGAGATGTGTGATATGTTTGAAGAACAATATACGTAAGGGGATTAGTGTGTCACCAGGACATATCCCCACGCCCAATGGCCCAATGCGAGACCTTGTAATTGACTACATTGACATGATTAAACCAATTAATCAGAAGAGATATATTCTTGTCGTTGTCTGTCGTTTTTCAAGGTGGGTGGAGGCGTGCGCCACCCGGCACAAGGATGCGGCATCGGTGGCTAAGTTCTTATGCCAAGAGGTATGTCCCCGTTTTGGTTTAATGGACAGAATCAGTTCGGACAATGGCAGGTAATTCGTTGACAAGACTGTGCGTTTAATACTCCAACATTTAGGCATAAAACAGCGATTGGGGGCCGTTTATCATCCGCAGAGCCAGGGGTTGGTGGAACGCATGAACGGGACGCTAAAAAACAAGTTGGTAAAGATCTGTCAACACACAGGATTGAATTGGCTAAACGCTCTTTCTTTAGCATTGATGGCATGCCGGTCAAGCGAAGTTCGCGGACTGCGTTTGACACCGCACAAAATGATGTTTTTTTCCCCCTATTGTTAGGTTTTAGTGAGTTTTTCCTTACCTTCGCGTGGGGTATGTCTGGGAGTGCTTGCATTCTTTCATTTATTTGCATCCATCTAAAAATGTTTGCACCTTATGGTGTTCTTGTTCTGTTCTTGACTTATTGTTATGTTTTCTTCTTGACTTGTTTAAAGAAGATCTGTACCGCCCATGGGGACATTAACGTGTGTTGTTGGGCCCTATAAATAAATTTGATTTGATTTGATTTGATTTATGTTAGGTCGCTGCATGGTAGTGCCAGGTTTGCGCGCGACAGGCAAAGGTCCAAGTTTGGACATCCTGGACAACGATATGCGTGAGTACGTAAAATACATGTCGAAGATACACAGAAATATTCTGGATCATGTCTCCAGTAGACAGGAGCATGAAACCGGGGAGGAGGTGAATAGGCAGACTACACCTCAAATCATACCAGGCGACTACGTTTATGTTAAAGTATTTAGACGCAAGTGGTTTGGCGCGAGACGGGAAGGGCCATACAAAGTCGTTCGAGCCACCGAGAGGGCTTTACAAATTCAAGGATCACCGATGTGGTTTCACATTTCTCATTGTGTAAAAGCAATAGATACGGGCCAAGAATGGGAACCTGAACCACGAGACCTTGACGATGAAACCGGGGCGTCGCAACCGTTACATGAAGGCGAAGTGGAAGCGGCGGAGGATGAAATTGGGGTGGCGCTAACCCCAAACGATGGGGAAGATGCGAATGATTATGGCGAGCCAGACCGAGGGGACCACGATTGGCCACGAGTAGAGGATGAGGGTTTTTTACAGGAACCAGACAGAGGAGAAGATTATGAATTGGAACATACTAATTTCTCCTCTGTGGATTTGGAGAATGTACCAGAAGGACCGGAGGAACCAGTGCTTAGCACAAGCCCGGAACGAGATACTCGACCACAACGAGTCATCAAGAAGCCTCAACGGTATACATAGGCGAAAGAAGGGATAGTGTAACTGATAGGCCTTGGAGAGAGCGTGTATATATACATTTTTGATTTTTCATTATCTGAGCTGTCTCCTTTTTTAGAAATGTTTAGATAATAAATGCAATGTAATAATCTTTTCTTTCAGAGTGGATTGCACAAAATAGACATGTTTGGTTAAGAAACACATAAGTATAGTCTAAACCTGGTAATTGGTACGATACTCTTTTTGTATAAAGGGACGGACCTAGACGGAAGTGAAATTGATATAACTGATACATTGTGTATAATCTGCAAATAATTGGAAATTGTTAAATGGTGTGAGTGAATTGAGAACTGTGTAAACATAAACGGATTCATAGTCGTTCAGTGGAAAAGGGAGCTAATGTGGGTGTTGAAAGCAATTGATACTAACAAATATGAACTATGAGCTAGAAGGATTCTGGAAATATTTGGTTCTTAGGTGATTTGGCTAAACAGTAAGGTTAAGGTATTTGTAACAGTTTGATTGAAAAAATACTAACAAGTATATTGGGGATCATTAATCCCCAAACCGGGGAAACTGTGGTCTTGTGTTCTGACTATTACATACATATTGTCCTCTCTCTATATAATTGTAACTCTTGAGAAACAAATGCATGGGCATTCCTTCACACTTAATTTTTTTTTATAAACAAATACAGACCTACATTGGGGTAATTATTAGTGCTTGTGGCAACCTTTACAAACTCTAAAAGGTAGATAGGCGATGATAAAGCCCCAACTGTTAGCTTACCTTGTATGACCGGTATTTCTGTTATGTTTACTCCTTTTTATCATGGCCAATTAGCATTTTGTCATATTTATTTGGCCATGCAGTCATTTGACATTGAGGATAATTGCATGCCAATTAAAGACCTCTGCGACAGGTCCTGCATTATTATTATTATTATTATTATTATTATTATTATTATTATTATTATTATTATTATTATTATTATTATTATTATTATTATTATTATTATTATTATTATTATTATTATTATTATTATTATTATTATTATTATTATTATTATTATTATATTATTATTATGACTGACCCGGATGCCTTGGGTGGAGTGGAGTGAGTTTAAGGAGGGCGAGTGTAATGGATGGTACTGTGAAGCGCAGTCACTAAGGACTTCAGATGTTGTGAAGTGACTGTGGTGAGTATAGCGGTGCTATGGGTTAAACTCACTCTCATCCTCAAAAGTTTCAAGTTTCAAGTTTCTTTAATAGTTGTCATACAGAAGTACAGAATACTTTTGTACAAAATGCTTCTTACTGTTGCGCTCCAGAGACTGTGCATGACAAGATAAGTATGAAATAAAAACATAGTAAAAATTAGAAGAAAAAAAAGAGGTCACAGTGTTCAGTTTAGACATATGTACAATGTTCGTAGACGTAGTTACCATACAATATACAATACTGTGCAGTGTACTAATATACAATACTATATAGTGCAAGGCATAAATGGACGAGGTGCAGTTTAGGTACAATTCACAGTAGGTGTACGAGTTGTAGTGCAAATCCTTTATCAATAAATATAAAGTGTAAGTGTGTTTGTGTGATCTAAAGTGTGGAGAGTGGGTGCTGCAGTGTGTTGTTTGTTTGAGTGAGTGTGTGTGTGCGTGTGGGTGTGTGTGCTGTGTGCATTTGATGGTTGTTGCATAGTGATTATTGTTCGTTTAGCGATTATTGTTCGTTTAGCAGCCTGATGGCCTGGGGATAGAAGCTCCTTCTGAGTCTTTCTGTGCTCGCCATAAGACTCCGGTATCGCTTGCCTGACGGCAGCAGTTCAAAGAGGCAGTTGTTCGGGTGGCTCGAGTCCTTAATAATTCTCTTAGCCTTCCCCTTGCACCGCTTGTTGTAAATGTTCTGGAGGGTGGGAAGCCCCCCTCTAATTGTGCGTTCGGCTGAACGTGTCACTCTTTGTAGTCTGCTACGGTCTTGTGCAGTGCTATTCCCAAACCAGGAGGTGATGTTGCCGGTCAGGATGCTCTCTATTGTACATGAGTAGAAGTTCCTAAGGATCTTCTGACTGACTTGGAACTTCCTTAGGCGCCTGAGGAAGTAGAGGCGTTGTCGTGCCTTCTTCACAACACTGTCAATGTGTGTGGTCCATGTCAAGTCCTCGGATATGTGGGCTCCGAGGTACTTGAAACTGTTCACTCTCTCAACTGGTGCCCCGTCGATGCTGAGGGGGCTGTAGTCCTTGACCCCCGACCTCCTGAAGTCCACAATCATCTCTTTTGTTTTGCTGACGTTCAGGGAGAGGCAGTTCTCCTGACACCACTGTGACAGGTTCTCTACCTCTTCCAGGTAGGCCCTTTCGTCGTTGGCAGAGATCAGGCCCACCACTACTGTGTCATCAGCAAATTTGATGATGGTGTTGTTGTTCCGCTGTGCTACGCAGTCATGTGTGTACAGGGAGTAGAGGAGGGGGCTCAGAACACAGCCCTGGGGGGCCCCTATGTTGAGCGTGATGGATGAGGAGGTGCAGTTGCCGGCTCTTACCACCTGGGGTCTGCCCGTCAGGAAGTCCAGGACCCACTGGCACAGGTCATAGTTCAAGCCCAGGTCCCTGAGCTTGGCTATGAGTTTGGAGGGGACTATGGTATTGAATGCTGAGCTGTAGTCGATGAACAGCATTCTCACATAGTTCCCCTTCCTCTTGTCCAGATGTGATGCTGCTGTGTGCAGCACATGGGCTATGGCGTCCTCCGTGGACCTGTTGGGGCGATATGCAAATTGCAGAGGGTCCAGGTTGATGGGGAGGGAGGAACAGATGTAGCCCTTCACTAGCTTCTCAAAGCACTTCATGGCTATGGAGGTGAGGGCTACAGGGCGGTAGTCGTTGAGGCAAGCGGGCGTAGATTTTTTGGGTACAGGCACATAGACACGTTACAAAGAGGTGAATTCACCTCTTGGTATAGCGGTCTGTGCTGTTGCCTGCGGCGTGGGAGACCCGGGTTCGAAACTCCCTCGGGGCATCGAAGTTTAACACAATGCAAAAAGGTGATGATATCAGCTCAGTTACATATGTTAATAATAACATAAAGAGAACTTGGCAACGGGATTTATTAAAAACACAGGAAAGTGATCACAGGTGGAGCTTCTTCTCATACACGTCTACAGCGCTGCCCCCCCTAGACCCCTCTCCTTCCACCTGAGTCCTGACGGCCCTCCCATTCTATAGGCATTTGACCCAATCATTCATCGAGGACCTTGTAGACTCAAGCGCTAAATGATGTCCATGTAATTGCATGTGGCTACGTTTACACTGCCCTTATTTCAAACGGCCAACATTTTTTAAATTCAGTTTTGTGATGCAATATTAAACGTTCAGTGAGGACATTACACTTTTCTGAGTCTAAATTCACATAATCTAAATGCAAGACACATACATACGTAAGATTTGGACTAATTTAATCCTTCGATGAACCATTGAAGCCCATGTCTAGTTTTCAGACAAACAAACCTAATTATCTATAGATTATGAGTTTGGGTGCTGTGTACATTCACATCATATTCACACTCCTACTCAAATTTGGACTGATATACAGTATGCAGATATATGGGCTGTGCAAAAAAAGCTGACTCATACAATTCCCTCTAAACACACCGTGTTCCTGCGATGTTGTGGTTGCCACATTTAATTTATGACATTGGTAAAACATTACTGCTACAACATTGCTAGTGAAAAGGCCACTGCAACGTTGCTGAAACGTTACAATATGACTGGTATTTTTAGGTAATCGTATAACATATGCGCAACGTTGCCAACATGACTTGTTCACAACAGGGCGTTGCTGCAACGATCCAATGTGATTTCTGTTTTAGCTCATTTTACAACATCTGTGCAACATTGTCAACACGTATCCTCTACTTCACAATGTTTGCTATAACACTACAATGCAATGGGTACTGTATGTTTTTTTTTTGTGCAACATATAGGTGAAATGTTAGAATGCATATACCGTAATTCCTCTAATAGTGACCGGTATTCAATTACAAACCGGGTCTCTATTAATGGCCGGGTGCGCTCTTAAGCTAAGCAATTATAAGCCGACCTCCTAATACAAGCCGTGTTACTAATATACTGAGCTGCATACTGAGCTGCTACGGTAAAGTTACTTGATTTCACTTTGAAAACGTTGAAATGACCAGTGACCACCTGTAATTGCACTGTTTACTATTTCATACAGTACTTGGTTTCAATAAATGAACCCAGTACATTTTACTGGGTTCAAACTGACACAAAATGTTGATTTATTCATTATGATCTGTTTGAAAATTAGAAATATAGGCCTCTCTCTTATACATGCCTCCTCCTAATAAAAGCCTGGTACCCGCTACAGTTTAAGCAAATACAAGCCCGGGTCACTATTAGAGGAATTACGGTATTCCAGGTTTCTTCAGTGCTCAATGAAGAGCAGCATACCGACACCATTACTTTTAATTCCTATAGAGAATCAAATCCTTTTCTATACACATTATTGTATAGCCTGTCTCAAATAAAGGCCTGGTCCACTATCTACCTGCTACAAACACATAGCTGCCATACATTATAGAATATAATCTATGAACTAATTGATGATATAATTGATGAACAAGAGGCATACCACTGAACCATTTCAGATGCACCAGATGTGTTTCACTCGTAATGCTGATTCACTGTCTACTGAAAGTGGATTGTCTACTGAATGTCTGATTGCTAACTCTTGCCACTTAACCTGCAGACTACAACGTATAACATATGACGCATATATGCCAGTTAGGGTAACTTGTGTATACTCATAGTATATATTCAGATTCTAATTATGTATTGCCCCTATTTATTGTAACATATAATATAACTGATAAAGACCCTCATCTGCACCAGTCAGTCATTACAGTGTTTACTTTCTCATATTCTTATATTCAGAGTGAATTAGAGTGTTTACACTGTTTCTTTGTATTATTTATTGTATTGCCTATATTTACGTCTTTCTGCTATTACCATGCCCATACCTGTACATCCCCTCCCCCCTCCCCCATGCTGCTATGACACCCAAATTTCCCCAAGGGGATCAATAAAGGAATATCGTATCTTTTATCTTGGGTATTTGTGGTGCCATGTTGCAAAAATGTGGAGACTGAGAATCAAGTTATCATTGGGCAAATATCTGAAATGCATTCCATTAAATATCTGTGTGAAGCAGGGTGTTGCTGAAAAAGAGCACCCATGCTCACCGAACCTACCCTGGTAAATAAAGGAAAATAAAAAACATATATACAGTCTATTGCAGACTGAATCCTTTAATCCGTTGAATTGATGCTGTGCCTGACTAGCCAGAGAGACGGGTATCCAGTATGAAGAATAGCATGGAGAGGAAGGACCGTGGGTGGGAAACATCATAGCTTAGTTAGAAATAATCCTAAGGAGTCCAAAGTTCTGAACATTAGTAATGAAGGCAATTATTTCTGAACATTGTTTTGTAAAGTGATGATTGTGAGTTGTTTTCTATGCCTATGAGTAGGGTGGAAATTAAAATATACATATCAATATAAATTACTTTGATATGTTAAAGGTATCCTACCAAAGGTATCTAGAGTTTATTTTTTGTATCCATATTTCCACCCACATATACAATTAGCTTGTTCTATAAGCTGAATACATTTCAGTTAAAATAAACCAATTTTCTATTTACACCATTTTCTTTGCTCTTGCAATGTTTATATCCTGTTCCGTGTTAGGTTATGCTTTCGGTTTTGTCGAGGTTGTAATGATTCTGACCTCCTTTGACTGACAGGCAGTTAGCTTGTTAGATTTCAAGAGAGATGTATAAACCAATCAAGTTGAAGCACAAGGGCATGTATTCAATCACATCAGCCTCCAGTGCACTCTCTCAGTGTTCTGTCACCTCATGCTCATGACGTGCTTGTCACCGGCATATATGGTCTATGTGTGTGTGAGTGTGTGTGTGTGTGTGTGTGTGTGTGTGTGTGTGTGTGTGTGTGTGTGTGTGTGTGTGTGTGTGTGTGTGTGTGTGTGTGCGTGTGTGTGCGTGTGTGTGTTTGTGTGTATATATATATATACATATATATATATATATATATATATATATATATATATATATATATATATATATATATATATATATATATATATATATATATATATATATGTACGTATATGTGTGTATCTGTATACACACACACATACATATTATGTATATATTTTACTGTACTGTATTTCAATGTTCAGGACCCCAGGAAGACTAGAGGCACCCATAGGCGCTTCTAATGGGGATCCTAAAATAAACATAAACATATGGTGCGTTGTGCATCCTTGTGTGGGTATTGGAAGAACACGTGATAAAGATATTTTGGGGACCCCTCTCCTCCAATTGCATTAACTAGTGGTCAAAGACTCTATTGAATACCTTCAACTTATAAGCAGTTTGATTAACACAGAGTCATTTGACATAAGAAAATAAATCTATATTTCACAAGTGGACATTTTTATCCCTTAGAATGAATTGGTTTGTTATCTATAAAAGTAGATAAGTATTTGCTATTGAATGTACTTAAGTATCTAAAGTAAAAGTACACATTCCAGTGCTAGGTACCATTCAATCATCGACCCATTGACCTCTACAGGTTAGGTTAAAGTGGTTTGTGGTCCAGTTATAAATCGTATAGCTTTAGTCAAGTCAAGTCAAGAGTTTTATTTGTCACGGCATACAAGTATACAATGAAATGCGGGTGGTCTTGCCCGCAACGATGTGCATTACAGTGGTACAACATATATAGAATCCAATAGAAAAAAAACAACATTGTGCAATAAACAGGTAACAGGTAACAGGTAACATGGTGTGACATCTCGGTATCTGTACATAGTTATTTACAGAGCATATAGGACATGCTAGGTAGCTTTAGTAGTGCAATACACTGTTCCTGTTGTTATACTAATTTAAAGTGGCCTTTCCTTTTGGCCATAAGTGTGTGTGTGTGCGGCATGAGTGTGTGCCCGCTCATGTTAAAGTGTTAAAGTGGCTGCTAGTGTGTGAGCGTGCACAGCGTGCGTGTCGTGTGTGTGCTCATGTGTGCTTGTGTGTGGATAGTTCAGTGTTCTGTGGCACTCAATGTTCATTGTTCAAGGCTCTGATGGCCTGGGGGAAGAAGCTGAGCCTAAGCCTCTCTGTCCTAGTAGCTGGGGTTCGCAGGTGTCTGCCTGACCTCAGCAGTTGGAACAGGCTGTTATTGGGGTGGTGGGGGTCTTTCATTATCCTGCAGGCTCTGGATTTGCACCTCTTGTTGTATAGAACCTGCAGGGGAGGTAGCGCAATACCCGTGGTACGCTCGGCTGAGCGCACCACTCTCTTTAGGGCCTTCTTGTCCTGTGCCGTGCTGTTTCCATACCAGGCAGTGATGTTTCCGGTCAAGATGCTCTCTACAGCTCCTGAGTAGAAGGACTGGAGTATCTTCCCCGATACTCGGAACTTCCTTAACTGTCTCAGGTGGTAGAGGCGCTGTTTCGCCTTCTTTACTACTGTGTCTATGTGTGTTGACCATGTCAGATCCTCTGAGATGTGGACCCCCAGGTACTTAAAGCTGCTCACCCTGTCCACGGTAGCCCCGTTAATCATCAGTGGTGTGTGTGTCTCCTGCTGTCCTCTCCTATAATCCAAGATCAGCTCCTTGGTTTTACCAATATTCTGGAGCAGGCTGTTGTCCTGGCACCAGCGTTCCAGTACCTCAACCTCCTCCCCGTAGGCCTTCTCGTCGTTGTCCGAGATCAGCCCCACCACCACTGTGTCGTCTGCGAACTTCACTATGGAGTTGGAGCTGAACTTGGCCACACAATCGTGTGTGTAGAGTGAGTACAGCAGGGACCCGATGCTCAGGGTGATGGTGTTGGAGGTCTGACCCCCCACCCTGACCGCCTGGGGTCTTTCACTCAGAAAGTCCAGTACCCAGGCGCTCAGGGCGGAGCTCAGACCCAGCTCGATCAGCTTGTCCACCAGTCTGGTGGGGACTATGGTGTTGAACGCTGAGCTGTAGTCAATGAACAACAGTCTCACATAGCCCCCCTTCTGAAGGTCAAGGTGGGAGAGGGTGCTGTGCAGTACCTGGGAGACCGCGTCGTCAGTGGACCTGTTTGTCCTGTATGCAAATTGCATAGGGTCCATATCACTGGGGAGGGAGGCACAAATGTGGTCCTTGACCAGCCTCTCGAAACATTTCATGACCACATAGGTGAGTGCCACCGGTCTGTAGTCATTTGGACATGTTGGGGAGGTTTTCTTCGGTACAGGGATGATGGTACACATCTTGAAGCAGGCAGGGACCACTGACTCCGCCAGGGATCGATTAAATATGGCGGTGAACACCGGGGCAAGCTGGTTGGCATAGGACTTAAGTATGCGTCCTGTTATACCATCTGGGCCAGCAGCCTTCCTGGTGTTCACCTGCATAAATGCTCTTCTCTCACTGTGTACCGTCAATGAGAGAGCGTCCCCGCCCCCCCCGCGGATCAGGGCTGCTCTGATAGTACTGTCCACCCATGGTTTCTGGTTTGGGAACACTCTCGCCTTCTTTGTGGAGACAATACTATCAGCCAGCGTTGTTATGAATGACACCACAGCGTCTGTGAACTCGCTGACGTCACTGGTGCTCCTCTCGAACATTCCCCAGTCGGCGATGTCTAGTGCGTCCTGAAGCGTGGCCTCTGATTGGTCGTCTAATTTTTTTACCTCACGTGACACGACGGCGTCACGTGATCTCTGCATGTACGCGGGGACCAACAAGATGGCGGCATGATCCGACGTGTTCGTTGCTCCCGCTAATGGTGGGGCCGGTACAGCCTTGTATCCGGCTCTGAACGGGGTGTAACAGTGGTCGAGTGTATTTCCTCCCCTTGTGGAGCAGACAACGCTCTGCTCTAGTGGAACTATCGCTTTAATCCATTCTAACAATGAAAAAACTTTCTCCACATGTACACCCCTATTCACCTCCGCCTGGCCACACCCACATCCGCTCCTATATAAGCGGGGTTGTGGCCACACAATCATCTCCTTCCCTACTTTCACCACGAGAAGTTTGTGTACACACCGCTTTATTTTAGTGCTGAAGTAGTTAGTTAGTAAAGGAGCTGTGTTGACATTGTATCTTTGTTTTTTCTCTCTCACTCATTTTCGAGAAAATAAAGCGATAATGTCTTCACCACTGGAGAGTCTAGAAGATGATGATCATTCTGACCTCCACCGGCGCTTCGCTGAGCAATCCCCCACGGCATTGTCACCGGCTCTGCAGCTGGATACTATGCCTCGAGAGGCGGTCGGCTGTGTGAGAGCTGACGGTCTCTCTGGTCGGGTGATTTTTGCGACGCGGGCCTCAGGTGTGCAGTTGTGAGGGGGCAGCTGCACAGCTAACGTAAGTTCGGCTCCAGGCTAGAATCCCTTCGTTGCCTCTCCATAGCGGCATGGAGGGGGTTCTAGTTTGATGCCCCACGATAAAACAGTGCTCCTCCTCAGAGAGGTCGTAGCTTGTTTTCCTGGGGCCGTGATTCTGAGTATGCGGTTCAAGTCCCCGGGTCTCTGAAAACGGATACCCTCTGCCACCGCGCTGGCCCCGTTTTTCAAGACGAAAACACCCGGCACGGAGGATGCGAGCTTGGTGTTTCATTATGAGGATATCTCCGAGCTCAGGACGGTTGCAGCCCGCGTACAACAGGGCTTACTGCAGATGCCGCTGTCTGAAGTGTTGGCCTGTATCGCTATTCCTCACGTTATACAGCTTCAGTAGTAGCCGCATAGCTTGCTACTGCGTTAGCTGGTGGCTATCGATAGCCGGTAAAAGCTAACTGTTAGCCAGTTAGCTGTTAGGCTAAGTCGTTAGCTGGCTACTACGTTAGGCTAGAAATGTTAGCTTGATGCTATCAGTCAGCCTGGAGTTAGCTGTTAGCTTGTGCTAAAACCATTGGCGCTAGCCGTGAGGAAGTAGCGGGCCCTGAGCACTCTGACTACGGCGTCATCACTGGCAGAAGATGACGTCGGGCCTGCACCATGACCGGCCGCAGGATGGGGGCGAGGCTCGAGCCATCGCCGCTTCTGGCCCTGCCAGCCAGAGGCCTCGTCAACGTGGTAGACCAACCTGTGTTTGCGGATTGGGCCATTTCGTCCTGCGTACGGGGGTGCAGGTAGGAGTCCGTAGGACATTACCCCACTCTTCCTTCCTCCCCCTCCCGAATGTTTTTGGTTAATAACGATGTCTTTGTTTAACAAAACATATGTTACTTCACTGCATTTGGGAGATACGACGTGTGCTGTGTGAACTCGCAGCTACAAATGCTGGGGTTGCTTTTTCTTGCTTGGAGTGTTGTACAGTTTCTTTGAAAATTGTGTTGGTCGCTATTTGTATAGCTTAGCAAGGTTGTAAGTTCTAGCATTTGGCCAAGGCTTATGTCTTTCTCTCTACTTAAAAACAGCGTTCTTTTTACGCGAGTAAAAATGAACTGGGTTTTTTTGTTGTATGATGAGAAGTTGTGTGTGTGTTCATGTAACGTTTAGGAAACGTGGCTTGAGTCCACAACTGGCTGGGTGTTAACCTACAGAGTTGTACATAGTGGCATGTGACCAAGGGCTTGAGTCCCTCTCTTAGCTTGTTATTTTTTCTTTGCTTAAGGGTAATGATAAAAATAAAGGGTGGCAAGTTTTTTCACACATAAGCCAGAGCCGTGGATACAACCCGTTTTTTACACAAACAAGGTTATCGGCTGTGGCTGGCGTGTATGTAAAGCTTTTACTCTACAGGTAAGTATGTGCTTCATCTGGCGCGTCATGCACCTGGTGTCACAGCTCTGCTTTTCTTTTGGCGTCGTATCAGGGGTGAGGGGGTGGGTAAAATAATTCCCCTGTTTGCCCCTGTTCTCCCCCCCCCCCCCCCCCCTCAAATGTGTTTTTGTTTACAAAACGTGTGTTGATTCACTGTATTTTTGGGGATACGATACATGCTACTTTAAACCCACAGCTAATGCTGGAGTTGCTCTCTTCCTTAGAGAGTGGTGCAGTTTTCTCTGAAAATTGCTTTGGTTGCTATTATGTATAACATAGCAAGGCTTGTAGCTAGCACTTGGTTGAGGACTTATGTCTTCTCTCTTCCTAAAAGACGGCGTTCTTCTTGCGGTAGTAAGAGTGAACTTTTGCCTTTTTTATTGTGTAAAGAGGATTGTGTGTGTTCGTGTTTTACGTTAAGTAAACGTGGCATTGACTCCACAACTGGGTTGGGTGTTAGCCTACAGAAGTTGTACATATATAGCTCTTGAAGAAAGGTCCTTTGGCCCCTCTCTTTGGTCTGTTATTTTTTCTTTACTTTAGGGTAAAGGTATACATTTCAGGTGGCAAGTTTCGCACATAAGCCTGGGCCGTGTATAAAACCAGTTTTTTGCACAAACGAGGTTATCGTCTGTGGCTGGCGTGCAGAATGTGAAGCTATTACCCTAACAGCAGGCATGCGTTCTTCATGGGACGGGGTTGCACGCTATTTGCATATCAATAGCGCCGGTCGTCAGGTGTGTTAAATATGTTCTCAGATGCATTCACACCTAACTTGTTGTGAAGACATGTGTTACATTCCATTCGTAGAGGCAATTAGGCACTGTCTTTAGTCTGTGCCCAAGCGAGGGGACATTAAATGCGTATTCGCGGGAGCGCGCGCGCGCGCCGGGAGGGCGCGTGCACGTGGTGCGTGTCACCCCAGATGATTTCAATAACGCACCACTGCCTAACAGGTATATGCGCTTTCATGTAGCGCGCTACAACTGGCGTCATGGCTCTG
This sequence comes from Notolepis coatsorum, assembly GCF_963971535.1. Lineage (NCBI taxonomy): Eukaryota > Metazoa > Chordata > Actinopteri > Aulopiformes > Paralepididae > Notolepis > Notolepis coatsorum. Next base: position 60,717,475 of record NC_140176.1, read on the forward strand.
CTTTGTTATTGCATCGTATCGGGGGTGAGGGGTCATAAGGGGTGGACTAATAACCCCCCCCCTTTTGGATATTGTTGTATCCTTTGATTGGCCAGGAGGTTGGACCTCCTACCTGTCAGTCTCCCTGTCGGGCTGAGAGGTCAGCGTGTCACAGGGAGGGGGGGGGTCCCTGGTTCCACTCCATATTAGGATGGGTGGGTCACAGGATTTTCCCGGCCATGGAATACGTCACTAGGCGTGTTTTTCCTATTGGCCGTGAGACATATCCGTGAGTTTCAGGGTCTGTGCTGCAGACCGCTGTCATTGTCAAAGTTGGATGATGCGATGCATTTGAAAACTGTTTGTCTTCTGCTCTGCTCTCTATTGAAAGTGTGTATTGGGCCGTTGGTCACTTGGCCCAATTATTACATATATATTTTTCAATTGTTTACTCACGTAGAGGTCTCTCTGGGGAAACTTCTGTCTCCCCCTATTACATAAAGAGCGGAATTGACAGGGTTTTTACCCTCAGGCGCGTCATATGAGACCTGTGTCTGTGTCTTATAGGCCGGCTTCCTGCTGCTCGTCCCAGACAGCATGGAGGAAACGTTGTGTGGTGTTTCTTGTTAGAATTCACCGTCGATGTGTTTCGGGTTCTCAACGTGCATATACGCTAGTTATGAAATCAGCGTATGGTCTTTCGAGACCGATTGGCGCTGGCCCAGGGTGCTTTCAATGTTGAAACCACTTTGTGGGCCGGCGCGCCTTGGTTGCCCAACTTCATAGAAACGGCATAGATTTTTTATCTCTACCGAGCGCCAGTGCACTAGGTTAGACTCAACGGCTCACGTACATCTCCGGGGGGAGATGACGGAGTAGATCAAAACATTGGCGGAGGGGTCTCACGCCCATTAGGTGGGCCACCAGGAGCAGTGCGTTCACGTACTGACCGTCTTGGTGGCGCCCTCTGTGATGTTTTGGATCGACACACGTACCTACCCCCCTCTTAGGACTGGGGATGGCGGCGTGACTAGGACACGGGACTGGTTCTGGTTCTGGTCGTGCCGGACCAGGTCAGTTTAACCTGTTGCCCGCCGGGGCGCAGATCTGCTGTTCTGGTACCCCGAAGGAATTTGTGCTTTTCCGGGGGGGAAATGCCGGTTCGGGCCGGACGTCGCAGGGATTGATGTCGTGGATGTGTGTGTCATATGTATGCCACCACGAGTTGCCCTTAACAGTGACATGCTTTGGTCCATACTGTCTTGTACCTTTGCGCTATGTTAGGGGGCTTGGTCCTTCTCCATTTGTTTCACCCCTCCCTCCCTGCTAGGCCGGGGATGGGAGGGGGCTGTCCGGGAGGTTGCCCTGTCAACTCCTCTGGGCATCCCTGTGTAGGTCCCGGTCCGCCAGGCCCAGGTCAGGCCTCGTCCTCGATAACCTGTTGGCCTGGGTTAACCTTTTGAAATCTGAAACGCTTGAACTGCTTGTATAGCCTGTGTATACCCACAGTTATGTTTCTGAGTTTTCTTAGTGGGTTAAGGGAACAACCGCCTCCTGTTAAACTAAACATAGGGGGGTGGTTGGCTCCCCGGTGTGTTGGTAGCAGAGTCGACTTTCGGGTTGAGGCCGGGCCTGACCCCGTCTGCCCGAGAGTATGCCCCCGCATCTTTCATGATGTCTGCCAATTGTGTCAGCCTCTTCTCTGAAACCTCGACCCGCTGGATTGATAAATTGGCGGGTCGGGTTTCGTGGAGTTTGTGACATGTTGCACAGCATACCGAACGCCCCTTCCGCCGGGATACTGTTCTTGAAGTAGACCCCTTAGGCGCCTATCTAGTCTGCAGTGCTCCGGGCACAGGTTGAGTTCTGCCCTTGGGGCCTGTTGCCTGGATTGAGGGATCAACCTCCTTGGAGGGTTGTCTCCCCGGCACGCCGACTGGCCCGACAGTGTTGTGGGGGTGTAGCCTCTTTGGGAAAGAGCGCTTCAGAGCGGCGTGCCAAGGGGGGAAGGGCCTTCACTTGATTTGGGCCCTGTCCGATACGCTGGCGATGTGGGGGGTGGTGTCACCAGTGACCGTCTGGTGGGGTCTCGATGCCGCGGCCTCGTTGGCCTCACCAGGCCCCTTTATCAGGGAGTCCTAGTCATCAGGTTGTCCTAGGGCTGGGACCTCCTCCACGCTCCAATCCTATGGCCTTGCCACAGGGTTGGGTTTGAACCCCGAGATGTTGGGGGCTGTGACAGGTTTTTTTTGCTTCACGTCCGTTCCCTGGTGGCATGTGGGATGCACGCTCGAGTGGACGCGGGCCCTTCTAAACAAAGGTAAGTCCCACGGCCTGCTCACCCTGTGCGTTTGAGGTGCTCAACCCTCTTCGCACAATCAGGTCCGATCTCCCTCCCGTCCTCCTCTAGGGGGGGCCGGGGGGCTCGGATCCTCCCCGGTATTCTGATGGTTGTAAGGGGCCTCAGCGGGTACATCTGTCAAGCTTTTTGCTCTGCTCAGCTCCTGTGTTCCACTAGAGCAGAGCGTAAAGCTATACGATTTATAACAAAGGTTATTCTATAACCCTAGTTATACGAGTATAGCGAGCGCTCTGCTCTGACTCACTCAGGGCCCTGCGGTCTTCCCTTTCAGTGGTGAAAGACTTGGGAAGGAGCTGATTGTGTGGCCACGGCCACGCTTATATAGGAGCGGATGTGGGTGTGGCCAGGCGGAGGTGAATAGGGGTGTACATGTGGAGAACGTTTTTTCATTGTTAGAATGGATTAAAGGGATAGTTCCACTAGAGCAGAGCGCTCGCTATACTCATATAACTAGGGTTATAGAATAACCTTCGTTATGCTGCTCTGATTACATCATATTGAAGTTGACTGGCTTCAAATGTGAAAGTATATCATTCATATATAGTATTCAATAATATTCAACGTAACTAGTCAAAGTTACTTCAAAGTGATTCATTTCAGATACATGTAAGGAGTAAAGGAGTAAAAAAGTACAATATTAACTTTGAAATGTAGTGGAGTAAAAGTATAAATTTCCCTAAAATTAAAAGACTCAAATACTCAAGTAGCTCGAAATTGTATGTACTTGAGTACAAATACTTAGTTACTTTCCACCACTGCTAGAAGGTTGCCGCAAGGTGCCCACGATGTTCTGATTACACGACATACTGGTGATCTTAAAAGGAACTCCATGACTACGTCCCCTCAACGTCTACCGCAATGCTACTATTGTAAGAGGGAAGCTGCAGCGACGTACAAGTGACAGAAGTGTGTCAGTGAGATTCTTTAGTCTCCAAGGTTCAATTACCGAGTCGAGGACTTTGACGAATAGGATGCGGATGCATTATTATGTGAAGTGAGAAACACACAGACACAATGCTGATATTACGAGGACCGGTAATAATGAGTGTCTGATTCATTGATTATTCATTAAGCGAACCTAATAAATGACTAATCAAACTAATGAAATGACTGATCAAAAGAGAATCAACCAAATGTGTTCAATGTCACTCATAACTGGGCAACCAGTCGTCGCCTCGTTGCTATTTACAGCTTGTCTCCAAATTCCACTCAAGCGGATTAAGCCACGGTGCACGATTGCACAAAAAATGTGCACAAAGCCTTGACGAATATAATTTGCGGTTTCCTCATCTCACCTGGCATGTCGGTTTATTGTACTTCTCATCCCTGCTAATGTACTTATACATTATGCAAGGATGTACGACAGCATGCCTCTAATTTCATAACCGGGACCCTCATTTACATCATTGTCTTTGATTCATTATATAGACTTGGAACATCAGCTTTCGGGGGAAGATTACTTCACCAAGGTTACGCTGTGCACCCAAGAACCATTTATTCTCTGTCAGTACAGTATCTTAAAAGTCAAAACTGATCTGCAAAAGTTCCTCCCCACAAAATTGGCAATAACTATATTTGACACGGGTTAGGCGGGCCTCTCCCCACAGGTCGCTTCTCATTTAGTGTCGACATAATGGAAAATGACTGTTCCCATAATTCCCGAAAATCACGCCCCCACCACTTTGCCCGTCCTGGTGAGGTCTCGATGCATATTTTATTAGATAAGTTCATTAGCATGTGTCGGGCCTCAGTTGTGAGCCTTGACCCGCGCGTCTACTTCCGATAACGCGACGCAGCAAGCTGACAGCGCTCTCTCGCACATCGCCTTCAATAATCAACGAGCATATGGCCGGCCAATCTGCCGCCGCAGATTACCAGCCGTGAGAGGCTCCCCCGGAAAGTTATTAGTTATCAAGGCCGCCGTAAACATGACAAAACCGGAATGGCGCTGACTTCCGGAAAGGAGGGAGTCATCTGGATCAAGTTCTAATCGCATATGCTTATTATTATTATTTGGACAGATATACTTGGGAGATATTTTAATTATGTCACCACCACAGGTGTTTTGCCTTGCGACTGTCATTCTGACACACATATAAGTCAAAGTTGATTTAATAAGGTTAAGTACATCTCTGCTTGTGATTCAGACAACAAGTAATGACTTTCTACTGTCTCCTTTTCAAACACTTTCACCCCACCCCCCCCCCACCCCTATCATTGTTGTAAATCATACTGGGTGAGAGTTAACACATTCGGGACGGGCCACGGAGATCTCCGTGTTTCGATTCCACCGGTTGTGGACAGAGGCACGGATATATCCGTGGGAAGTTGTTATTGCTTTTATTCCATTTTAATAACCTATTCAAGGTCGCCGAGCGGCACTGCAGATTTACCCTACTCTATGAATTCGAGAAGGTGCAATACCGGCCAGATCCTCTTAGGGGCGCTATCGCGCTAATGCAGTGTGCCCTGTGGCTGAACGGATCAGTCTTTTTTTTTTACTTTCAATGGAGATTTCAGTAGCAGGATTCTGGATGTGCAGCATGTAGCTTGGATTACGTTTCGGATCGCAAATTTCACCATGCAATAAGGGGATTTATCATCAGCGAATGGACATATCGATCTACCAGATGGCGATCGATAACGGGGAAATGCTCGGGGGGATCAGCCCGGACCACGGTAAGATCTTTTTCACGTAAATTACAGCCCCTTCGGGCATTGTTTTTATAGCCATCCAGGCGATCGGCCTATGTGGCTAGTTAGACGAACACGGTTATTGGTAATCAATAATAATAAACGACGTCCCCCGCCCCCCCCCCCCCCCCCCCCCCCCCTTTCATGCAAACATGCTTTGGGATCGTCCCGATCATATGGGATGGTTTATGGACTCAATTGATAATGAGAATGGACATATAGCAATACTATAAAGTATAGATTTAGCTGTACAAACAGCCCCACGTTTGTTTACATTCCCCGGTCCTCTTGACATTAATTAGACTCAGCCCAATGGCCCCGAATGTGTTAACATTTTCGCGGCCACTGGGGCCCGTCTAATATAATGGTTGAGGGCCAGCTTTTGTAAACAAACATGGGGCTTTTTGTACAGCTAAATCTATACTTTATAGTATTGCTATCTGTCCATTATCATTATCAATTGAGTCCATAAACCGTCCCTTCAAAATGGCTTAAAGAAAAAAAATTCATCAATAGGTACTCATTTTATAGCGCCGTGAATATAAGCATTATAGCGGATTTGGTCTAGTATATTTTCTGGAAGGCTAGTGGCTAGTTATAGAGCTAGTAGCTGCTAACGTTATATCCAATGGCATTTCCGTTTTACAGATGCTACAGAAATAACTCAAACTGCATATGATCCGGACGATCCCAAAGCATGTATGCATGAAGGGGGGGGGGGGGGGGGGGGGGGGGGGGGCGTCGTCTATTATTATTGATTACCAATAACCGTGTTCGTCTAAGTAGCCACATACGCTGGTCGGCTGGTTGAGTATCATATCAAGCTCTGATCGGGCTGTAATTTACGTGAAAAAGATCTTACCATGAGCCGATTGGATCCCCCCGAGCATTTCCCCGTTATCGATCCACATCTCGTAGATCGATATGTCCATTGGCTGATGATAAATCCCCTTATTGCATGGTGAAATCTGCTATTCTGAACGTAATCCAAGCTACAGGCTGCAGATCCAGAATCGTGCTACTGAAATCTCTGTTGAAAGAACACAAAGAGACTGATCCGTTCGCCCACAGGGCACATTGCAGTAGCGCGATAGCGCCCCTACGAGGATCTGGCCGGTATTGCACATTGTCGAATTCATAGAGTAGGGAAAATCTGCAGTGCCGCTCGGCGACCTTGAACTGGTTATTAAAATGGAATAAAAGCAATAACAACTTCCCACGTATATATCCATGCCTCTGTCCACAACGCATGGACTCGAAAGCCGGATATATCCGTGCCTGGGCGCCAATGAGTTAATAACAAATACGATAACACAAATTAAATCCAAGGTCTCACACAATACATATATGCATGTCACAAAACGAACCATACTGAATCAGCTTTTGGGCTCATTATTACCGTTATATCCGCTGTTTATTATGATTTGGCGATGGATCAGATCATGGTGTAATTACTTTAAGAATATAAATGACAATAAATCATTGAAGAAGGACATAAACTGTCAGAGAAGATTAAACATCAACTTGTTGAGCTAGAGCGTCTTCACTGTATTTTAAGATTAGGCTTTGTGTGTGTGACTTGTCTGTCAGAAATATTAGAACTGCCAATCATCTGTGTTTACTCCTCCGCTCAAGACAAAATACCAAAAAGACTGCCCATCCGGATTTATTTTGTGTCTGAGCATAAACAAGTCAAAGAGGCATTACTGGAAGAGAATGCAAAAGGGCCTTTATCTGCAGCGAAGACGTGCCTTGTAGCGACAACATCTGCTTTGAGGTTCAGCAGTCTTAGCATAATGCTCACTCAAAACATCGACAACAGCAACAACAACAACAAACAAAAAATACAACTCTGTGATGAATAAATACAAACTATGAGGCTTCGGCGAGAGACGAGCAACAAGATGAAGTGTACTCCCCGGAAGAAAAAGTACTGCCTGTGTCATCAGGGAACTCTAGTTCCCTACTTTAGTTGGGTGTGTATATGTATGTACACTGGCAAGCTTGAAGAGAACCTTCTAATTTTCCAGATACCATAACACTTTCTGCGCCATCCATGTATATACGTGATTGGATCGTTCTCGCTTTTTTTTATTGTAATATTCTATTCAATGTCACGGACCTGTATGTTGCCGTTAAAAGGCATACAGTGACCCTGAGGGTGCAGTACCGGCCAGATCCTGCTAGGTGGCAGTATCGAGAGTGCAGTAAACCCTGTTCCAGACCGTGTGTTACATTTAAACACCACCGGGCAGAGATATTTTGTCCAGGGAAGCCTAGAGGTTCACTGGATCACATTGAAACGTGTCCAGGATGCCTGTATATTTTCCCTAACGCACTTTCACTTCTGCGTTTGGGGGCCGCGATCTGATTGGCCACTGACGTTTCTCTCAGCGCCAATCTCGTTACGCCTAGTTATGCTTCTAACAGCCTGCTAGCTAGCTAACGCCTAGTTCTATCACTGGTTAAGCTTGGCGACCCTTTCAAAGTTGGTTAAGGTTAGAGTTTGGAATCAGGGCTGGTGGTCTATCGCCCTGCTCTAAACCAAACTCTAGCCTTAACCAACTTCGAAAGAGTTGCCAAGCTTAACCAGTGATAGAACTAGGCGTAACACGATTGGCGCTGAGAGAAACACGCGTCCAGGACACTCGATGCATGTGTTGTGCCGGATTATGTCGTGGACCAGATGGACACCAATACTGGAAATCGTGATCAAACAATTGGAATATTCTTTTTGGAATACCCCCGATCAAAGGTAAGGACTATCTGAAGTCAATTCCAGCTTGATCGTACAATGTTTTCATATCGACCCAGCTGATCAGCGTGTGTGGTGTTCAAAGCATAAAAAAACTACCCCCCCACCCTTTCATGCATTCATGATGAAACATAATACCTATTATATACATTTGATTTGGAAATAGTAGCGTGTCCAAGCAAGAAATGTCAACGCTTATTGTTACAAAGGGTCAGATTAAACCGAATATATATATTTATTGCTTGAGATCCCATGTATACTATTTGTATATCGTTTGATATCCCTTGTATATTCTTTGTACATATACACGGAATATCCCTTTACCTGGTACAGGACAGACCATAATATTCGTTCTCCTATTGGAAGCGATCCCCTAGGCGCCACGGCCATACCCCCAATGTCTAGTTCAAAGTCACCGCTAAGACATGCCTGAACATGCCCGGTTTTGCGCAGTAATACGAGACAGAAATAAGGCTGGTACTAGATTATTCACTGTACGTATAAATACGGCGCAGGTGGATACAGCAGCACTTAGCCTAAAGTCAAGTTACCCTCAAACGAGTTAACCCAACAAGTTGAAGCCTTCATCACGAGTCAACGACCAAGTGAAGTGAGCAACCTTGCGTCTAAATAGAGCAATTATAACCACGTGCGAATAGGATAGTAAAAGTGTCAGAGCTTAGTGAAATAACGTCAAGTTCGACCTAGTTAAATGTGAAGTACCGTGCACCGGAGAATCTACACCGGTGAATGCAGAGCCTTTTCCGGCTGGATTATTGCTTTGGTACTGTGGCTGCTGGAGCAGAGAACCGTCTACCCCGCTGCTGTGTGGGATTTACCCGTGAGGAGCATCACTCGAGCCGACTCTAGGAGAGGCTGGCTGGCTTTCACCTATGCTGTCGCGCATACTTGGATTATAGCTGCTGCTTTCGTCTGCCGATCAAGGGAGTAATGTACCGCCTCCCGTAGCTGGAGCTTATTGATTCCCCGTTGATCCAGACTTTGCATTCGAACATTCCTCCCCCCTGCTGGCTTACAACCGGAGGGAACCCCCTTAGTATCTCCAGCTGACCTACTAGTGTACCCAGGGCCGCCTCAGGGGGTGTGCGAGCAGTGCGGTCGCACAGGGCCTCGCGGTAAGGGGGGCCTCGCAAAATAAAAAAATAAAAAAAATAAAAAAAATATTTTTTATTTGTTTTTTTTTGTTATTTTTTTATTATTATTTTTTTATTTTTTTGCGAGGCCCCCCTTCCCGCGAGGCCCTTTTTCATCACAGACCTAAAATCTAGTTTTGCTTATATGCTTATATATTTCACATTAGACACGTTTGTAGAATGTGTCTGACTTCCTGCCTCTGCGGCTCTGCAGACTGCAGTTTTCCGGTTTCTGCGGATTTGCTGCTCTACAGATTTTAGGATAGTGTTTCCGGGCTCTTCTCGGACACACGAGGTACAGGGATGATCTAATTCAGCGCTATTCAGAGGAGCGAGGCGAGTGGATGTCTTTTCAAAAGAAGGAGAAGAGAACTTGTGAGCAGATAAATCTGTTAGGCAGCAATACGCCGAAAGGTGTCCAGTCTGCCGGAAAGTACTCGAAGAAGAAGAAGAAGAAATTACACCGTGGGCCAAGAAAGTCTCCTTCCAACTTTACCATTGGCGCCGCGTTGATACTGCGTTATGGTGAGTCAACCTATGATTATATTCCCGCCGTGGACCTGACCTATCTCTCTTTCTCTCTCTCTGGAGCCAAACTGGTCGACTAGCTAATATAGTACTACTAGTAGCTAACGGTGTGTGCCTGGTGAGAGCACCTGGCTGTATGTAGCCGCATAGCTTGCAGAACGCAGAAGCAAGCTATGCGGCTACATACAGCCAGGTGCCTGATTGAGCTAACTGTTAGCCAGTTAGCTGTTTAGCGTCAGCTGGGAACGTTCGTTTGATGCTATCAGTTAGCCTTGAGAATAGCAGGCCCTGGCACTCTGACTACGACATCATCTTTGAGAGAAGATGTAGTCGGGCCTGCACCATGACAAGGCTCTGGCCATAGCTTATTTGTCCCGACAGCGAGAGGCCTTTCGTCAACGTGGAGACCTGTGTTGTGGCCTTTCGCCCTGCGTTCCTTTTGTGCAGGTAAGATTAATGAAAATGTCATGACATTACCCCACTCTTCCTTCCTTCCCCTCCCGAATGTTTTGTTAATAACGATGTTTTTTTCCAGGCAAAACATATGCTACTTCACAACATTTGGAGATACGACATGTGCTGTGTGTGAATGGTCGTTTGTGTAGCTTGGGTAGCGTTGGGCCGTTGGCCAAAGCTGTGTGTGGCCTGGTGTCACAGTACCTGGCTAGCCTATTTAGCTGATGTCGGCCATTGGCTCCTTGCTGCTTTGGTTTCTCTGGTATAGACCCTCTTCTTGTTGGATTTAAGTGTTGATCTTTGTCCTTTTGGATCTCTCATACATGCTCTAGTCTCTCTCTAACACACACACACACATGACAAACACACATGTTCTCTCTCTCTCTCTCTTTCTAACACACACAGTCTGCCTATGGCGGCCTTTCTCGATGGCTAGGCTGTGCTCAAGGATCTTCAGTCACAGTGCTCAGGTATTCTGCCACTGTGTACTCTCTGTTTAGGGCCAAATAGCATTTCAATTTCTTTCCAATGTGTCTCTCTCTCTCTCTCTCTGTACACTGTATATTGACTGTAGAACGGGAGCTCTCTCTCGCTCTCTCTTTTGCTATATGTGACTATATATGACTCGGGCAGCGCTATTATTTAAGAATATGTTGACTGTATAAAAAAAAAAAATAAAAAAAAAATATATATATATATATATATATATATATATTATTATTTTTTTTTAACCTTTTGGGGGGGGGGGGGGGGGGCTCGCGTTAAATCTCGCACAGGGCCTCGCATTTCTCCCAGGCGGCCCTGAGTGTACCATATATAATTCTTATGTTACAGGTGGTATTAATTATCCCCTGCGTAATATGCTCATGGACTTACGCTCTTGACCTATTCATGCACATTCTTCGCCTTACAAGCGCAACTCTCAATCTTAATAAATAATGTAAGATAATCTTGGTGCTCTTCTAATAAATATTATTATAAACAGTACTTTCTTGTTAAGCCGTGTTATTGTGGGGGTGTTCATCACATATACCTGTGTACTGTATGGCCAGTAGTAATGTACATAACGCAGTAGTGGTTTAATGATACCATACTTATTCAATACAGTCAGGGAATTGTACCCCTCAGTTACACTTATAGTAGAATTCACGTAGCGCCCTATAACTCCCTAACTATATTATCCCAGATCACTCCTAAACTATACAAACGTCGTATACATGAAAAAAATATCACTTTTTTGCATGTTCGACGGAAGAAAGTCACTGTCAAATGACCATAGTATTGTCTCCATAGCTATAATATAGAATATAGATATAGCTCTACAAACAAGGTGACGCACCCCTATCTTTAAAGCGTGGCCTACTGTAGCTAGAACGGGATAAGGATAATGGCCGGCGCTGAATGAGTTAACACATCCTATGCCACGCTGTTTCCGGGGGACGGCTATGCGAGGCCACGCATTAAACTAATAGAGTCTGTCACCTTGTTTGTAGAGCTATAACTATATTCTATATTATAGCTATGGATACAATACTAGAGTCATTTGACATTGAGTTTCTTCCGGTCAAGATGCAAAAATTTTTAAATGTTTCCATCCATACGTTCCTGTTTTATACTGTAGTGAATATTTTGGAATGATCCAGGCTCATTCCTGGGAGGCTGGTTATAAGCTGCAACGTGTATTATACTAAATCCATTGGCGTTTTGTCCCTACACACGCTACAATTAAAAAATCAAATGCATATGATAGGTATTATGTTCCATCATGAATGCATGAAAGGGTGGCAGGGGGGGGTACTTTTTTGATGCTTTGATCGTCACCAACGGAATACATTATGGACTAGCGTTACACACATACGCTCAGATCGCAATGAAAACATTATTGGATCAACGCAAGATTGATATCATATAGCCCTTACCTTGACTAGGATGTACCCCGAAAAGAATATTCCAATTATCTGATCGCCATTCCAAGTATTGATGTCCATCGTTTCGCCAACATAATCCACCACAGAACACGGATCGGGAGTAATTGTTTCTTCTCAATCTGAGTGTTATAACCGTTACACTTGTCCGACAAAGAAAAGTCCGCCCGGACCAATATAATCGACGCACAGCCCAAGACACAGCGTTTCAAATGGTGCTTGATACCACCACCTGGTAGGATGCGGCCGGCACTGCACCTTTGGAGTCCCAATATGCCTTTTACAGGCAAAATACAGCTCCCTGACAATGAATAGGATATTAAAAATAAGAAAGAAAAAAAAAGGAAAAAAAAAGAGAATTCTCGTGAATGGCACTGAATGGAAGGGAAGAGTTGGAGGAAGGAAAGAAGAGTGAGAAGATAAAGAGGAAAATAACAAGTCTTTCACATCTGAGGCTATGACGGATACAAGTAGTCTGAGTCGGGAGACGCAGCTAAAGCGAAAGATGGCTACCAAAGATGAAATGAGTCATCCCTCCTTGCCCCCGGGGCAGTCAAGGAGAGCCGTCAGCATGTGGATCTTGTCACCCAGACAAGACAGTTCTGCAAGCATATGGCGTTTCAACTAATTTCTGACCCCGACCTGAAGCTCCATTTGGGACCGCCGCCTTAGTGCCGTGTGTGCCCGGTGGTAATTTTTTTCTGGATGAGAGAGTACAAGTTCTTGCAGATGGGCACTATCTCCGGCCCCCCCCCCACCCACCCCTCTAAGTCCCAGGCGCTGATGGGTTGACAGGATGCAGATTGTGACTCATAATAATCTGGAAAATCTCCCAGAGGACTCCGACTGAACCCCTGATTATGACAAGACGGACATTTTCAGTAGCACAATCATTTGGGATAAACAGACTGAATGGTATAATCTGAGTGGACTTTCCCTGACACGGTAACGTCACCTTGACTTCTTACAAATGATGGGAAAATAGATGCATGTCCCACTGAACGAAGGTTGCCTTTTCCGCACGAGCCTGAACTTTTCCCCCTCCAGATATGGACGGTTTTGCTGTACAGACAGAAATGGCTCGAGGCGATAAAGAAGCACCACACTGAGTCAGCTCTTACCAGTGTGAACAGCCTCTGGATCCACTGCCAACGAGGCCCTATGATGCAACAGACAGCACTCCTATGAAAGCCCATGATTAAAAAGGAACACTCTGTGACAGTCTGAATTATGCAGTTGTCTTTCCACTGTATCTCTTTCAAGATGTCACCGATACACGGGTAGTGACACAAGGCACACAGAACGTGGCGAGAGAGAGAGAGAGAGAGCGCGCACACTTGATCTGATTACGAGCGGCTCATGCCATACCGCAAACTGACAAGTAGCTCATGTTTAGAGCGAAAGCTGCTAGTCGTTGACCTTCTGATTCGAACAGACCGGGTGTGTTTGGACTCACAAGGGGCCTCGGGGTGGAGGCGGGGCTGTCGGGACACAGCTTGACTACGAAGCCACAGAGGCCGAATCGACGGTGAAAGGAAACCCGACCGCTGGGTCTTTCTCCCGCGGGTTCTCAGGGCACCTCTTCTGCCGCCATTAGTTGTTTATGAACTAATAAAAGAAGAAGAGCCCTAAGGTTTCACCCTTGAATTTTTCCAACTCTCGTCTGCCGTGCTGGTGTGAATTGCATCATTATACAGGTAGCTGAAGGGGATGTAAACTGCCGACTGCAGAGGCACGGATAGTATCAAAAGGTATTCGTCATAACACATCTGTTCTGCTCCGGGTGAAGCGGGAAAAGTGTTGAATGAAGCGCAATGTCAACAAGCGTGAGTGAAGTTCCCAGGTAGATGGTTTCTATATAATAAGGATTACATGTCCTCTGTATGTTTTGCTCCTTGTTTAAAAGGAGCTGTAAGTGGTATTTCTTCTATAGAAGGTTAACCCTTTCACTACCACACTACAGACGGTTAACCGCATGTAGTGTGGTAGTGAAAGGGTTAACATTCTGTAGTGTGTTAGTGAAAGAACATAAGTTAATATAAATTAAAATGTATTGTCCGTTTACTGCAGAGCAGAGGGACTGGGAAACCCATGTTACTGACCAAACATTCTATATCAGTGATGGCTGTCGGAATGTAGAGCTATTTATCTTTGAAGGAACAATGGCTTGATGTATTAATCCCTCAAGTATTTCTTCACATTAGTATCAATTGGTGATCATTTTAAATACCTGTAAAAACTATTTTTACCATTGAGATATTTGATCGGGGTCTGCAATCACTACAAATAAATGAGCAAGCAATCTAACAGTGGTGTATTTAGGTCACTCATGGGCAACATATTCTCCCTTTGGATTTCAACAGTTCAATAATCCATGAAACACGGCCCCAAATTCGGCAAAGTAGATGATAATTGTTTTACTGTGCAATTGCTTAATAAGGGAACACTGACCGTATTTCACAGCTCTTTGAAAGCAGAAAAAAGTTCAATTATACGAATATATATATAAGTTTATATATACATAAATATACAAGTTTATATATATATATATATATATATATATATATATATATATATATATATATATATATATATATATATATATATATATATATATATATATATATATATATATATATATATATATATATATATATATAAACTTGCATCATCCTCATTTAACTAATGTAATACATTTGCATTGATTTCCACCCATACATGTTTGGGAAATGGAGGGGAGTGCAATTATTTTCCAGTGATGCAGAAAATACCACTTTTATTTAGTTGAGTAAATCTAAGTAAATTACTGGTATGCTGGTCACACACTACTCAATGTTAGCCATGGGTTTCCTGTCCCAGACAGATTTCTGAGATCTGAGACAAAAGCTCCACGTCTGAGCCAACCCAGTTTTTCAACTGTCCCAGACAACCCCACGATATTTTCAAGCATGTTTTAACTTATCGGCACAATATCTGCAATGCTTTTTTTAATAATAATAATAATAATTTCTTGGATTTGTATAGCGCCTTTCAGGAAACCCAAGGCACTTTTAGTGTGAGCGATCTGTGTCCTGTAACCCAGGGGGAGGAGGAGGCAGGAACAACTCCAAAACATGTGTTATCGTGGCCTCAAAGAATCATCATTATCTGATAAGAATCACCACAACTGGGTTGAGAAAGAGGTAGAGAGACAACACAACTGTTCTTATTCACTGTCAGCATACAGATGAGCAAAATAGCTTGGGGTTTTCGTGTTTTACATAACAAGAGAAAGATGGGTGGAGAGAGGAAGAGATTTTCATCTTTTAACAATGCGAGAGAGTGCCAATTTACGAATGAAGAATCTTTGTAAACGTTGTCTTGTGCAGTGTGTGCCCCACTACATCGACAACAACAGAACAGGAAAGAATGTTGTGTAGTGTGAGTGGCACAGCGATGTTGGGACTTTGAAAGTTGTGTAGTGTGCACTTGGCATTAGGCTAATCAAGCTAGGTAGCTAATGCTGATTGTTGTTAGCAACATTTACATTTAGTCATTTAGTCGATGCTTTTATCCAAAGCGACTTGAGATTGTGTACAACAAGGCCAGCAAGGGATACACTTCCAGCGGTAGTAAGTATTAATTGGTAGTAAGTGGTATTGTGGTAACAGTAAGTGGTTTTGTTATTGTAACGGTGCCAAAAAAAAGCCCTTCACTTGGGAGTGCACAGCAAGCATGGACGACCACACCAACACACCAAACATTTCACTTAAACCATCAGTGTCAATATAGAGTGTTTGCACCATTAATTGGCGGTGTTGGTATTGGCTTATGTAAAACAGCCTTCTTAGTATGCATGTGGCCCTGAAAGAATACGTTGTGTGGAACGTCTCTCTGTTTTTTGGTGTGCCGTATCGGTGGCCTTTATCAATCACTACTAGTCTTGCTTCTTCTTCTTCTTCTCTGGGAAATTACTGCTGATGCGCTGCAAGTTAGTCCTCTCAAACCCGGCAGAACAGCTTTTGTCCATTACCGCTGTTGTCTCCCTCTAATTAGACTGATCTAATACGTCCTCTTGCGCGGTGTGACAGACGCATATCCCAACTATTATGACTTCCATTATCCACCCCCTTTTTTTCTAGTCAATGCCATTTTCACATAATTAGACATTGCTAAAATGTTAACACATAAAGCTTGGGTGAGCAAGTCAGTCCATGTTCAGATTTACACTCGGGCCAAGCAGATGGCAATGAATTATATAACAGTGTGGGCATGGGCGTGTGTGTGTGTGTGTGTGTGTGTGTGTGCGTGAGAGAGAGAGAGAGAGAGAGAGAGAGAGAGAGAGAGAGAGAGAGAGAGAGAGAGAGAGAGAGAGAGAGAATAGCTGTGGAGCCAGTGGTCTAGACACGATTCACTTGTAATGGTGGTCACAAAGGACCCTGCCATGTTCACTCCTGGTGGTGTTTTTGAAGATGCCATTCTCCATTCCAATCAATGCTAGTGGAGCTGGCATGAGGAGGACGGTACCCATTTAGCGCTGTCCATGTCCTTGCTATCGACTCACTAGATTGATTCTAGTCAAATAGGTCAGAAACACGTGTAACACAGTGCCACTAATAATACGTCAGTTTTTTCACATTGAAAAGCTTTCCACCTACTAGTCAAAATCCCCACATCAGTCGATAAAAAACCTGTCCCACTGCACTCATATCTATCTGATGATCAGATAAACGTTTCTTTTTTCTTTTTTCACACCAATATCTGATCTCTGTGAGTGCGGCGAGGAAGATTGGATATTTACCTCACGAGTACTCACTGAACGGAATCGGCCAAGTGTTGACTTTGAGCAGCGACAGATGCTAAAATATAAATAGTAAGGGATCTCAACATTGTTATCCCCTGAAGTTTAAATAGGGCCAACGTCTTCATCTGTGCGTGAGGGCTGATGGCGTCTGACAGCTCGGTGATTGCCATTTATGGAACTCTGTCGTGTAACAGGTCTGCCTTCCACACCCTGTTGAGAAATTAATCACTCCATCAGACTCTCTTTGCCTCACCTCACCAGCAAAGCGGCAGAGCATGGAGTGCTGAGCGCCAGCTAGCTTGGCGCCGTGCCACGCTACATATGGAAGTCTCACGACTTGATTAGTGTTAGGAATGAGAGGAATATATTTTCAGTTTTTCCCTTGTTGTATATTTTGAAGAAAAAACAGGAGAAAGGACCGTCCGGACTCTGTCGATGCAATTTCAACAAACTTTTATTGAATATGGGTATCTTAATCATTTCTGCAGAAAATGATTGAGTTCAAAATACAGCCAATCTCAGAACTACGCTATGATGCCCCTAGCTAATGGAATGAACTCCAACAGTCCTTAAAGCTTGAGATTCTCCCAGTCCCCTCTGCTGCAGAGTGAGTTTAAAATGTTGATCTCCAACCTTTTTCAATACAGTTGTACGTGTTTTAATATATTTGTTATCCTTACTTTTGCCTCGCCTTGTTGTCTTATTGTTATGATTTTATATGCTGTATGATTTTACATGCCTTTTTTTGTGCTTATTTCTGCGTACACTCGACGTGACTGTAAACAAAGGAAACATCAGTTGCCTTTCGAGTTTAAATTAAGGTTTAAAATCAAATTAAAATGAAAACAATGAGCATGTTACATTTTTTTTTTTTTTATTTATTATTGGTCTTTTTCCCCCTCCATTTTCCTCCGATTTTCTCCCATCCCAATGTTAGTCGTATGCCAATTCCCAGTCCCTTCCTGATCGCTGCGCACTTACCCCCCACAGTCAGATCATCTGGGAGAGTGGAGGCTACCACGTGCTTCCTCCGACACACGTCCAGCCAATCACCGCTTCTTTTCACCTGGCAGCGCGGATTCTCATTGAGAGGGCGTAGCGTGTGGGAGGACCACACTATCCCCCTCACGTCCAATCCGCGCTTAGCAGGCGCCCCGACCGAACTGTAGGAGTCGCTGTTTACAACGACCCGGACCCACCCCGCCAGCTTCTCCCACCCTCTGATACAGCCAATTGTATCAGTGCAGACGGCCAGCCAAGCTGGTGACAACCCCGGAGCTGTGAGCTGGATTCGAACAGGCGAATCGAGCTCACAGCTCCGGGGCTGGTGACGAACGCAATCTCCGCTCGGCCACCTAACCGCCCAGCATGTTACATTTCTATACATTTTGGGATAGCGTGCCCATGTTTGACAACTCCTGTAGTAGTTTGTAACAAAGAACACAACCTTAATGTAAATTACAGTTATACCTTTTCAAAGTAACAATTTGGGAGTTTAGTTTACGAGCTGCTGAGTCTACAGAGAAAGAGCAGACACACTTTTAACCTAATAAGATCCAGTTTGAGTTCTAAATATACCACGCCCTCATTTGACACACATTTTGTATCGACTGCTTCTCACTGAGAGAAATATAGATGGGTTAAGCATTGATTGATTGGGGAACTAATTCCCCATAAAGGTCCGCTAGTTTTCCCCGATGGTGAGAGAAACATGTGATACAGACAGAGCGAGTCTGGGATAAGGAAGTGGAACGGACGTGGGATATAGCTCACGAGGGAGCTAGCTGAGCTCTCCGCCATGTACCACAAGAAAAGAAGCCTCGTCGTGAACAGCCCAGGAACTTTGTTTGTGTAGAAAAGCAGCATTTGTTTTGTCACCACACCAAAAATGAAAACCTTGAACGTATTATTGGATTTACCACTGCTAAGAGGTCGCCGCCCAGGAGTGCTTGCCCATGCCAGTGATCTTGTGTACCTGAGTTGGTAAGCTAACCCTACTGCTTCTCTTGTCTTCCTCGAAAAACCAGTCAAATTATTCAGTTTCCTTGTCTTTTCCTCAATACTCGATCCTGCTTAAAATATGTAAATAAAGTATGTATCAACCACAGGAAAAAGGTAGACAACGTACGTTATGCTATAGCCATAAGTAATATATTTACATATTGTAATGTGTTTGTAACATAGTTGGCGGCTAGGGTGAGTACACTTTTTTATTTGATTTCACAACGTCTCTAAAAAGGTTTGTGTTTGTGTCGAGGGATGGCGGATCTTAAATTGAGTGTCTATGATGCCGAGGAACTATCACTTATGTGATTGGCAGAGAGCGGAGAACTGAAAACAAATTAGGCCCTCTCAGTATGCACTATTTGACAAACAATACAGTACTCATGAATATGAAAATGTACGCTCGCATTGCAGAGGTGAAGGGCTCTCCGCTCTGAAATAGATTGTTTTGCACTTTACATATATTGTGCATATACCGTGTGTTGTGATGTGGAGATTATAATAACAATGATAATAATAATGATAAATGTGATTTATGTCTCTTTTTAAGAACTGGTAGTGAGACAAACAGCAGAGAAGCACTAACACACAAGGATGGATGGGGGGAGGGGCTCAAATAAGGCAATAGAGAAGAGACGGTCCTGAGGCGGGGTTGGAGAAACGAAGAGGGACTCTGAGCCTCTTGGGGGGGGGTTCCATAGCTTGGAATCTGCCTGCGAGAAGGCTCTGTCCCCAAAACTTGGAAGGTTGGACTAGTTATGTTATGCCTTGAGGTGGTGTGGGCATATATCTACAGAAATAGATGTTCCCCGCTTTGTGTTTGTCAACATTCTAATGCATTGTGTGTTTACTTATTCGCGTTTGAGGGGAAAACCGCCCCAAAAAAGGCCTTCTCGGTTCATCAAACAAAGTGGGAAGGGACACGCAGTGGGATGGAGATGTATTAAAAAATGGACCTCCAGCAATTACTGTACTTTGAATAATGTGTGAAATATAGCGTATTCATTATCATAACTGCTATTTATGTGTTTTGCGGAATAATGTGATTTTGTCCCGTTGCTAATACACTGCCCCCCCATCCCTCCTTATTATCGACTGAGTATGATGGATTGATTATGATGATTCCATTCCACATCTTCCCTTACCGAGTCTTTAGCATCACGATTTCATTCAGAATACAAGCACATTAGTCTCTTTTTCAGAACAAGATTCATCGCCATGGTTTTTCTATTACCACGGTAATCTAAATGCAAATTTTTACTGTCCCCTTTTTTTCCACTAGGGTGCTGCCTTGAGCATTGGATATGCGCCGGAATAGAGATGTGTTCGAAGTGCGGGTTGAGGATGACTGTGCGTCGAGCTAACGCGACATAAGAAGATGCTACTAATTGGAGTAAAACGTCTGTCTTGTAGCGGAATTCCAGGTCCCTGTCGAATGAAACCCTTTGGCTGCTACGGCTACAGAGCCAAGCGGAAACATTTTGAAAGCTTGTGAGCGTGGAGGAGTGAGGAGGAGCGAAACTTGCTAAGGGGCACATCACTCAACCAGTTTGCAGGGATGCATAAAGAGGGGGAATATTTTATTGAAAACTCATACTGTTAAAGAGATCAGTTGCTGAGTCATGGGGGTTGGTTGTGGCGCCGTTTCCGGTGGGACAGATATTGCTTTTTAAATCTAACCAAATTCCCCGCTTTAAGATCCTTAGTCCTTTGTGATGGAAATGTTTGCGTGAGTCTGTGGGGATGTAATTGTTCCCCGTCCCTAAAACTACCCCCGGCGGTGTCGAGTGACAGTTGCTTCGCCGTGTGTGATTTGTCCCCCCCCCCCCCCTCCACTCCCAGGCTAAAGCCCCGAATTAAGGTCCTGAATAAGCTACTGCACCCCTAAACGTGCTAAAAGTCAGACACAGCATGAGCCAAAATCATGCAAAGCTGCTACAATGTTAAATGGCAGCACTGTGATTATGTGCTATACGTCAACATGGAGACCAAATAGCATGAGAGAGACAGAGAGAGAGATAGAGAGAGAGAGAGAGAGAGAGAGAGAGAGAGAGAGAGAGAGAGAGAGAGAGAGAGACACACACACAAATAGAGAGAGACAGACACACAAAGAGAGAGGGAGGGGGGCTCTGTAGGGGGGCTCTTCTATTGTTTAAAAATGGGTTAGGTGAGGTTGGGGGGGGGGGGGGGGGGGGGGGTTCTGAGCCATTTTTAGAACAGAAGCGCGCACCATCCAATCGCCGATAACTGCAGATCCCATGTCAAAAGTTTTTTTAAACCAAATCACAGCATGAAGTTTTCTAAGGTTGTAACTACTGTTCTTTTCTGATTTTCTTTGGCTTACATATTGGTTAATTTGTTCCGGAACAATCTCTTTCTATCGACACCACTACTGTTGTGAAGGGCCAGATTAAACCGAATATATATATTTATTATATATATATATTTAATTGTATTTGTATATTCTCTAATATTCCCTGATATCCCTTGTATATTCCTTGTACGATATGCATTGAATATCCATTATAGCCTACTGAACATCCCATAATAGTCTCCATTCTACTATTGGTCGAGACCTTGGTGCCAGGCTGCCATACCCCTCAGACCCAGTTCAAACGTTCCGCTCGACATGTACGAACAAGTCCTAGTTCCGCGTAGGAATTTGGCTACCGCACCACTAATGGGACTATTTGTTCATAGTGCGTATATATACTGCGCTACTAAAGTAGGACTTTCTTTTCAGTCCAGTTTCTTACCCTCCAATAGAGTCACAGACGTAAAGCCTCCCCGCGATGCCACGTGTGGGAGTAAGGCCAAGTTCGCCTACCATCGGTATTGAGACATCGTGTATATTAATATTTGAATAGTCATATTTGGCACTATATCGTCGAGTTGGACGTAGTCTATTAAGCTAATAATAGTCTGTTAATATATAGTGCTTCGTGCGGTGAGAATACTACCGTAGTCAGTACCCCATCGTTCGGGCAGAGAACTGGCTGCTTACCCAGGGTGGTTGACCCTATGTGAAGCTGCACCCGAGGAGCCCCAGAGCCGACGAGCGAGTGGACCTGTATACCGGATTATTCTACCGACGACAGCCCACCTTCCCAGGCACGGATTATGCTTTGGATACTTTGATTATTCTAAGGATAAAGACCCCCGACACTACCGTGTGTTGGAACCCCCCCCCCTGGAGAGGTCGCAAGGTGAGGAGACGCTCTGCAAGACGAGGTCTCTCCACATCTCTCCCCCGTGGACCGGAGAGAGCCGGCCCACAAAGAGTCCACCTGCTTTCATCTGTGGTCCAAGGATCGCCGGCGCATTGAACGGCACTACAGTGTGTTCTCCTGGGATACCCTTGGCCGGACGAGGCAGCTGGATTCTACCCCCCCCCCCCCTCCTACTCCTGTCGGCTTACAAGCGACCGGATTAACCCCCTCTAGTGTATCCAGCCTATAATCATTAAAGTATCATTGCTGTTATTCCTTAACTATTCCAGGTCGTATATTTACCACCTGCGCCTTCAGAGATTGGACATTATCTATTGATATACCGACGAATACTCCTTGCCATAAAAGTGCATACTATTTCAATTCATAAATGTAATTAAGTGATTAAGTGTTTAGTCTACACACCATCGCTGTGTAGGCAATAAAGACCTGTTTCTAATTCGTACATTTGTGTTGGATCCGTTTCATCTACGTGAGAGTGTTCATGATAATATATTTATGCCGTGTACTGGGTGGCCGAATATTAAGTACAAAGGTAGTGGTAGTAAGTATCATATCTAGTAATACAGTCAGGGAATTGTACCCCTCAGTTACAATTGGTCCTTCGAGCCGGAGGGTAATTAGTGTAATATTAATATAGTGTTATTAATATTGAAATGGCCTATGATGAACACTCCACGAAACGATCCTCCTAACCAACGCCCGCAGCGCGAACGACGGCTCCCTCAGTACTTAGAGGCTTACGCTGTCAGTCAACAACCTAGTCTTCTACTAACAGTAAACGTGGTAAAACTAGAAAGTAAAAGTATGTCTAACCCCAACGCCCAGACTACCCCGACCATAGAGGCCCCTACGGGCTCTAATGTAACTGACCAAGTTCACGGTGGGGACCAGTGGGAACCAGACATGACTTCACACCCCGCCAGTACTGAAGAAGTAGTCCCCGATGAGTCCCGGGAGGAATACAACGCTACCGAGAGAGAACTCGGCACGGAAGAAGACGGGGAGAGCACCGTGGAGATAGAGCTCCAAGGCTCGGCAAGGAGTACCCCGAGGGAAGGCTCCCCTATACAACCGCCTTCTCCCAGCGAAGCAGAGAGGACCCTACAGCAGGCCTTCCTCATCAGCCTGAACGCCGCTGCTGAACGCGACCGACTGCAGATCCAGCAGCGGAGCGAAGAAGAGCAGATACGTCTAGAAATAAGACGCATTCAGATGGAAGAGAATGTGGCCCGAGAACGAGCCGGTGCTCAACGGGACGCAGAGCGCGACCGACAGCAAGCGCAACTAATAGAACAGCTGATCAGACGGACAACACCCTCTCCCTCCGCCAGAGGCTCCAGGAACTCGTCTAGACACACCTCCAGGGCGGCATCCCCTAGCCGAGTAAACAACCCTGAACTTGACCAACAGACGAGGTCTATACCCCCCACAGACCACCTCCCCCCACCGGTCCAAGCGAGACCTAGCAACCGGGAAGGAGCAGCATATCCTGTGGAGAGGCTAAACCAGAGACTACAAGCACTGGATGACCTAACTGAAGACGAAGAGGAAGAGGAGGAGAACCACGCCCGAAGACAGCACAGTACTCTACCGGACCAGGAGGTCCGGTACAGCCCAGGCTATACTCCCGCGGAGCTGCGCTACAGACCCCCGACTCTATACACGGGTGAGCACGACGCACGACCCGCACCGAGGAACAGCACCTGGACAAGCGGGCCATGGTACACTGCCGGTACCAGCCCATACCAAGAAGCGGGAGGAGACTCGCCTAGGAGGCCTCTCCCCCAACGCTCGCCGATGTATCCACAGTCAGCGTCATACATTGGCACGCCTATGGTACCCGACTTCACCCAAGAGAACCGGGCCCAGTATACAGAACTCCGCATGTGTCTGGAGACCATGTTGGTGGATGTATTGGATGAACGCCACAAATACGCCATCCTACTGCAGCACTTAAAGGTGCCCCGCGCACATAATATAGCGCTCGCCTACGCGACTTCCACCACCCCATACACAGCAGCGCTGGTAGCATTGGACCAGAGGTATGGGCGCATATGGGATTACGTGATCCAGGAGATCCGACACATCGACCGCTTACCCCCAGCAATAGACAATCGAGCACTGGACGACCTGTCCATCAGAGTGCAGTCCCTGGTAGGGATGTTGGGAGCGCAAAGAGAGAAGGGGAAGTATGAACTTTACGCCAACTCAAATGTGGAAAGGATCCTGGAGAAGCTGCCGCCCGCTCGTCAGGAGCGCTTTAGGCGGCAGAGGGACCACAGAGACCCGAATGGCCCCGAACCGAACCTCCTCGATCTAGCAGACTTCCTGGCGAGAGAAGTCAGCAGCCTACGGCTAGATACATTCGGACGGAGCACCCCTGGCTCCAGAGAAGGAACCAGACGACTAAATGATGGAAGAAGATCGGTGACTGTGATGCACCAATCGGAGTCAGTACCGAGCAGCAGGAGCCACAGTACCCCCTCCAGAACGGAGAAGTGGAAGATAGTGTGCCCCTACTGTGAGAAAGAACACTGGCTAGCGCAATGTGACTCCTTCCCCAAGCTGAACGCGGAGGAAGCAGGTCAATGGATAAAGTCCAACAAGCGCTGTTTTCGCTGTGCACGCTCACACATGGCAGCCGAATGCCGCTTAAAGAAAAGGTGCACCAAGTGCGATGGAGCCCATCTGGACATACTTCACGACAGTAACAGACGGCGCCCTTCACCTGCACCATCCAGCCGCAAAGCGAGCGTCATGTACATCGATCCCGCCAGCAGCAGTGGAGCCCGAGTACTCCTAAAAGTAGTGCGTGTGACACTAAGCTACCAGAATAAAGTCCTGGACACTTACGCCGTCCTCGATGACGGGTCAGAGAAGACCCTGCTGCTCGCCTCCGCTGCGGCCCAGCTAGGGCTGCGGGGAAGCGAAACCCAAATGACAATTCGGACAATAAGACGAGATTTGAAGACGATAAAGGGCGAGAATGTCTCATTCTCTATCGCAGCAAGCGGCCAGCCTGAGCGACGGTACCAGATTGCAGACGCTTTCACCAGCCAAGAAATAGGACTGTCGCGGTACACATACCCCGTCGCCAAGCTGATGGAGAAATATGCACATCTGCGCAAGTTACCGATCCCGCTCATAGACAATGCTATGCCGACCCTGTTGATAGGCTCCGACCATGCAGACCTCATTGTCCCGATAGACCGGGTTCATACCGGACCCCGAGGCTGTCCTGCAGCAGTCGAGACCCGTTTGGGATGGACTCTCCAAGGCCCGCTCGCCAAATCTCTCAACCGAAGTACAGCCACTAGATGTCTCCACTCCCGAGTCACAGAGGGAGAAACCGCACTCCTGCAACACGTAGAGCGGCTATGGAGCTTGGAACAAATGCCCTTTAAGAATGGAAAGAAAGACATTCGCTCTAAAGATGACATTTACGCCATTCACCTCCTCGAGACAGGGACCAAGAGAGTCCCGGTCAACGGCGTGTTGAGATACGCCACGCCACTCCTGCGGCGAGAAGGAATGCCTACTTTCCACGCCAAGACAGACGCCATAGAACGGTACCTGCTGAACACGGAGCGGCGCTTAGCCAAGAACCCCGCCCAAGAGAGTGTATACCGCGCTGAGATTGAGAAGCTCATCACAGCGGGACACGTCACAAAGATGGACATTAAAGAGGCTGACCAGACCACTGAATCGTGGTACGTGCCCCACCACAAGGTCCATCACAACGGTAAAGACCGCATAGTATTTAACTGCAGCTACCAGATCGGATCCCAAAATCTGAATAAAGAGTTACTGCCCGGTCCCACACTCGGCCCCTCCCTACTCGGCGTTCTACTCCGCTTCCGCCAGGAAAAGGTGGCCATCAGCGGGGACATTAAAGGAATGTTCCTGCAGGTGAGATTAGTAGAGGCGGACAAGCCCCTGTTACGGTTCCTATGGAGAGAGAAGCCAGGAGATGAGCACCCAGCCATCTACCAATGGGAAGTCCTCCCCTTCGGAACGACGTGCAGCCCCTGCTGTGCGACATTTGCACTACAGAAACATGTAGCAGAGGACCCAGCAGCGGACGAAGAGGTCCGACACAGCGTAAAGAACAGCTTCTACGTAGACAACTGTCTACAAAGCCTTTCAACCCAGGAAGAAGCCGAGGCTCTCCTGATTAAACTCCGCGCCTCATTGATCAAAGGCGGCTTTGATCTCAGGCAGTGGGCCAGCAGCGATCCGCAAGTACTGCGCAGCCTCTCCTCCGAGGACAAGGCAGCCAGCAGCGAGACCTGGATGGCTACAATCCCGGGAGAAGCCCAGGAGATGACCCTGGGATTGGTGTGGCGATTCAAAACAGATTCGCTTCACTACAGACACAAGCCCCTGACTACGGAGCAGGGAAGGCCGGCGGCGGCGCCGACCACCAGACGGAGTGTGTACACAACACTCGCCCGACAATATGACCCGCTAGGATGTATTCTACCGTACACCACCAGGGCAAAAATGATTGTACGAGCATTGTGGGACAAGGACCAGGGCTGGGACGACCCCATTCCCGCACACCTTGCATCCACCTGGAGAGAGTGGGAGATGGAGCTCCACTCACTCCCAGGCGTTAATATGCGCCGAAGCTACTTCCCACCCACGGTGAGGCCAGAGACATGTAAAATGGACTTGCACGTCTTCAGTGACGCCTCAGAGGTCGCATACGGATCAGTAGCCTACTTGCGGGCCCAAGACCAAGGGGGAGAGATCTACACAGCATTTGTCCTCGCCCGCTCGAGAGTAGCCCCACGCAAGCAACAATCTATCCCACGTCTAGAGCTCTGCGCAGCCCTAGCCGGAGCGCACCTAGCCACGCTCATCCAACGTGAGCTCACCATACCGGTGTCTAGAACAATCCTGTGGTCAGATTCCACGACGGTACTCGCCTGGATCAAATCGGACTCATGCAAGTACAAAGTCTTCGTGGGAGTCAGAGTCACCGAGATTCAAGACTTAACCGAAGAGTTAACCGGAGAAACAGAGTGGC
This sequence comes from Notolepis coatsorum, assembly GCF_963971535.1. Classification (NCBI taxonomy): domain Eukaryota; kingdom Metazoa; phylum Chordata; class Actinopteri; order Aulopiformes; family Paralepididae; genus Notolepis; species Notolepis coatsorum. Next base: position 60,744,380 of record NC_140176.1, read on the forward strand.
GCTACGTTGATACAAAACAGAACCCAGCTGACGTCATCACCCGGGGGATGCCCCTGGATGACCTCACCCGTCGCAATGTCTACAGTGACGGCCCCGCATTCCTAAGACTCCCGGAAGGACAGTGGCCCATGCCTATCCCGAGGGAAGCCAGTCCAGAGGAGGTGGAAATTAAGAAGTCTGTGTTCTGTGGATTGAGCACCGTAGCCTCCACCGACCCTAACATAAACGATTGCACGTCCATAGAGAGTGCACAACAAAGAACATTCCTGCGGTACCACCCGGAGTGCAAGTCCCCCGCTGATATGTCAGCAGCTAACTACGAGGAAGCAGAATTGCTTCTACTGCAGCGAGCCCAGAGAGACTCGTTCCCCGATGAATTGGCCTGTCTACAGGGAGGAAAGCCCGTCCCATCCGACAGCAGATTAATTCATCTGGCCCCCGAGAGCGACGCTCACACCCTCATCAGAGTGGGTGGTCGCCTACGCAGAGCCCCCAATCTACCGGATGACATTAAATACCCGATCGTATTGAACAGCCGACACAAGGTCACAGAGCTGATTATAAAGAAATACGATGAGGATGTACATCACGCAGGAGCAGAAAGAGTCTTCGCGGAAATCAGACGTCGTTACTGGATCCTACAAGGAAGAGAGGCGGTACGACGCTTCCAACGAACATGTCTAGACTGCCGCAAGTGGCGCCTCCGAATCGGTGACAAGCCATTCCACTCAACGGGTATGGACTGCTTTGGCCCGCTGCACATAAAGAAAGGAAGAGGAACCGAGAAGCGGTGGGGTATTGTATTCAAATGCATGACCACCAGAGCGATACACATCGAGCTTCTCCCGACCATGAGCACAGACTCATTCCTTATGGCCTTCCGTAGATTCATATCACGGAAAGGAAGACCGTCTACCCTATTGTCCGATCATGGGACAAACTTTAAAGGCGGCGAAAGAGAGCTGAGAGAGAGCTTCCAAGCTATGGGCCCAGAACTTAAGACCCACCTCGCTCCAGCACAGGTTGATTTCCAATTCAACCCCCCAAACGCACCCCACTTCGGTGGCACTTGGGAACGAGAAGTGCGCTCCATAAAGACAGCCCTGTACGCAGTACTTGGGGCCCAGACTGTGGCGGAAGAAGTCCTAATGACAGTCCTCACGGAGATTGAGGGAGTACTTAACTCGAAGCCCCTCGGATATGTCTCCAGTGATGTGGCGGATATCGACCCAGTTACCCCCAACACACTCCTGATGGGGCGGCTAGATCCCACATTACCCCAGACAATGTACCGGCCTGAAGAAGCGAACGGCCGACGAATGTGGAGGTACAGCCAAGTATTAGCCGACAAGTTTTGGAACAGTTTCCTACTGCACTACCTACCGTCTCTACAGACCCGCCAGAAGTGGGTAAAGGAGAGAGACAATTTGACAGAAGGAACAGTCGTCATGATTATTGATCAATCACTGCCCAGAGCTATGTGGCCGGCCGGCCGCGTAAGCAAAGTGATCACCGGTGCCGACGGCAAGGTCCGAGCAGCTGAAGTGCTCGTCCAGGGTCGCACTTACACCCGTCCCGTGGCAAGGCTCATAGAACTGCCTCGACTCCCAGACACAATCGATGATGACCATGACCCTACAACCCTATGACTTTGTGAAGTTGACTGACCCCTACAGCAAACCCTTATGTGTAAATAGACAACGCGATTAATCTGTCTCCGTTTAACTGATTAGGTCTGGGACCTATTCAGGGGGTGGCTGTTGTGAAGGGCCAGATTAAACCGAATATATATATTTATTATATATATATATTTAATTGTATTTGTATATTCTCTAATATTCCCTGATATCCCTTGTATATTCCTTGTACGATATGCATTGAATATCCATTATAGCCTACTGAACATCCCATAATAGTCTCCATTCTACTATTGGTCGAGACCTTGGTGCCAGGCTGCCATACCCCTCAGACCCAGTTCAAACGTACCGCTCGACATGTACGAACAAGTCCTAGTTCCGCGTAGGAATTTGGCTACCGCACCACTAATGGGACTATTTGTTCATAGTGCGTATATATACTGCGCTACTAAAGTAGGACTTTCTTTTCAGTCCAGTTTCTTACCCTCCAATAGAGTCACAGACGTAAAGCCTCCCCGCGATGCCACGTGTGGGAGTAAGGCCAAGTTCGCCTACCATCGGTATTGAGACATCGTGTATATTAATATTTGTAAATATTAGTCATATTTGGCACTATATCGTCGAGTTGGACGTAGTCTATTAAGCTAATAATAGTCTGTTAATATATAGTGCTTCGTGCGGTGAGAATACTACCGTAGTCAGTACCCCATCGTTCGGGCAGAGAACTGGCTGCTTACCCAGGGTGGTTGACCCTATGTGAAGCTGCACCCGAGGAGCCCCAGAGCCGACGAGCGAGTGGACCTGTATACCGGATTATTCTACCGACGACAGCCCGCCTTCCCAGGCACGGATTATGCTTTGGATACTTTGATTATTCTATGGATAAAGACCCCCGACACTACCGTGTGTTGGAACCCCCCCCCCTGGAGAGGTCGCAAGGTGAGGAGACGCTCTGCAAGACGAGGTCTCTCCACATCTCTCCCCCGTGGACCGGAGAGAGCCGGCCCACAAAGAGTCCACCTGCTTTCATCTGTGGTCCAAGGATCGCCGGCGCATTGAACGGCACTACAGTGTGTTCTCCTGGGATACCCTTGGCCGGACGAGGCAGCTGGATTCTACCCCCCCCCCCCCCTCCTACTCCTGTCGGCTTACAAGCGACCGGATTAACCCCCTCTAGTGTATCCAGCCTATAATCATTAAAGTATCATTGCTGTTATTCCTTAACTATTCCAGGTCGTATATTTACCACCTGCGCCTTCAGAGATTGGACATTATCTATTGATATACCGACGAATACTCCTTGCCATAAAAGTGCATACTATTTCAATTCATAAATGTAATTAAGTGATTAAGTGTTTAGTCTACACACCATCGCTGTGTAGGCAATAAAGACCTGTTTCTAATTCGTACATTTGTGTTGGATCCGTTTCATCTACGTGAGAGTGTTCATGATAATATATTTATGCCGTGAACTGGGTGGCCGAATATTAAGTACAAAGGTAGTGGTAGTAAGTATCATATCTAGTAATACAGTCAGGGAATTGTACCCCTCAGTTACAACTACCCTTTACACTGTCTCTCCCTTGCAACTGTTTATTGCACAGGGCTCTTTCTATTTCTGGCATGATACTATTGAGGTTGTTGTTCAACATGGCGTAGGCATTGACCTCTGTTTGCTTACAGTATCTTCTTCACATCCTTTTCCCGCTTGGCAGCGCGCCCTGCATGTTTTTGGCCTGATCGTTTTCCCGATTTCATGTCGTAATGTAATTGACATTGTTTCGGACTTGCTCAAATGTGCCTTTGCCATGGCTTTTGACAGCCCTTGCCTTGCATACATCTAGCAAAGCTTCTGCTACGGTATCACTGGTATTAAGGCCTTCATCTGAATTGGGGGGTTTAGGTCCTTTATTTGGAATCTGGACATCACTGGTGGTAGCTGCAAACTCTGTTCCTTTCTGGGTTTTTCGTTTTCTTTTGTAGACTATATATTAGATTAGATTTAGATTATTGTATTGGATTATATATTGTAACTATTATTGTAGGGCAAATATATAACTGAGAGGGCATACATACCCTCATCTCGCACCTTGTTGACCATTATGCACATGTCCAGACTTAATTATGTAATGTTAAGCATATTGATTTGTTATATTGTTTACACTTCTTTTTACTACATGTACCTCCCCTCCCCCCTCCCCCCTCCCCCATGCTGCTATGATGCCTGAATTTCCCCAAGGGGATCAATAAAGGAATATCTTATCTTATTTTTTGGTCTGATTACATACTGTTTCATTTGTTCTGGGACAGTAAATGGTAAATAAAATGTCAGTCTCTTTCTTGTGTTGTGTAAATCATTCCCAATGCACTCAAACATGGCAGATCCTATCGACAACCAATAGTTGCCTACTGTGTAGCTACTAATGATTCCACCCCTGACTCCCACAGGTGACACACACACACACACACACACACACACACACACACACACACACACACACACACACACACACACACACACACACACACACACACACACACACACACACACACACACGCTCAGCAGCTCCTCCTGCTACTCTGCTCTCATCTCCTCTCTCGTCTTCAAAATGATTTGCAGGTATTGTCACTGTCAGCTTGTTAAATATGGCAAGAGCAGAGCCTCCGCGACCGGTTTTGATCAGACCGTGTTCTTTATCCTTCTGCACACACACATAGCTGATTTGCGTTTGAGGCGAATGTCTCCGACACACACACACACACACACACACACACACACACACACACACACACACACACACACACACACACACACACACACACACACACACACACACACACACACACACACACACACACACACACAGTCATACTACATTGGGATTCATATGATTGGATGGTAAAGAGCATAGGCGGTCTTAAGGTTCATGGGGCCTGGTTCAAGATCAGGACGTTTCTGAAGATATGATGCCTTATATTCTACCGCACCCAGAATCACAATAGGAAACTCACCACGACGTAGCTCAACTACACCCTGGAGATTTGACCTCTTTCTGTGTTGGTGATGGTGCCTTTTCACTGTGCATCAGTTATCCACATTGGCATAGTGTGTGCATTTGCTTTATCAATCCAGGGTGTGTTTGCTTTGTCAATTCGGGGCCCTGCAAGCGAGTGGGACATGGAAAAGGCCACCTATGGTGAAGAGACAACCTACCAAATACTATGTTCTACAGAAAATTAAACCACAATTTCAGTAAATAAAAACACATCCATATCAGTCTTAATGTCTTACTGAAACAAGGTGTCATCACTAAACATGAACAGTTCCCCATCATTCCATCTACACTCTGCCTAAAATTTTAAGTATTCACAGATATGCCCCGAGACATAGCTATTATTGCAGCTATTGTATCACAAAAAGGAGAAATCTCAGCTTTTTCTGCAACCTCTGACAACTACCTTCGTGTTCTAGAGAGATCCTTTGGATTTCATTAAAGCAATTAAGCCAATACAACAACTTTAAAACTACAGTAAACTACAGTAAATGATGTGACATAATATGTTAACCTAACCACCAAAACCTGGCTGTACACTTTTCCAAGGAAAAACACAATACTACTTTCAGATATTTGGGAAATTAAGCATGAATGAGAACTGTTCTGGATACATACACTTGGCACTTTGGCCCCTAAAGGCCTGAATGAGGAATTTGACATTAGACCTTTATTGTGAACAAAATCCCCTTTTGTGTATGAACATCCTTGTGTTATGTCTCTAATATTAATACTACTGTATGAACTTGTGTCATGTCTCTAATATTAATACTACTGTATGAACTTGTGTCATGTCTCTAATATGAATACTACTGTATGAACACCTTGTGTCATGTCTCTAATATCAATACTACTGTATGAACTTGTGTCATGTCTCTAATATTAATACTACTGTATGAACACCTTGTGTCATGTCTCTAATATCAATACTACTGTATGAACTTGTGTCATGTCTCTAATATTAATACTACTACTGTATGAACACCTTGTGTCATGTCTCTAATATCAATACTACTGTATGAACACCTTGTGTCATGTCTCTAATATTAATACTACTGTATGAACTTGTGTCATGTCTCTAATATTAATACTACTGTATGAACACCTTGTGTCATGTCTCTAATATCAATACTACTGTATGAACACTTTGTGTCATGTCTCTAATATCAATACTACTGTATGAACACTTTGTGCAATGTCTCTAATATCAATACTACTGTATGAACACCTTGTGTCATGTCTCTAATATCAATACTACTGTATGAACACTTTGTGCAATGTCTCTAATATTAATACTACTGTATGAACACCCTGTATCATGTATCTGATAATAATACTACTGTATGAACACCTTGTGTCATGTATCTAATATCAATAATACTGAACACATTGTGTCATGTCTCTAATATTAATACCACTGTATGAACACCCCGTGTCATTTCTCTAATATTAATACTACTGTACTACATTGTTTTACATTTGGTGTTACTTGTTCCCTTAAAATAATAGCAAACTTTATAAATAGACAGAGGCACTTCTAATAGGTATTATATATGGGTGCTTGAGGAGTACAAACTATTGGGGGTACATGACTTAATTTAGACAGTATGTACTAGGATTTTCTCTATGGACCTTTGTATATAATATGTGGCCAATGTTGATAAATGTGTACTTATGTATTATATGAAATGTATTGTATGCTGCTATTCAATTAATGACAATGTGCAACAACTGTGTTCACATGGTCTTTTGGAATACGGGTATTAACAGGCGGGGTCCCAGATGTGGGCCCTCTTGATGACGATATATCAAATTAAAGCCCCCCCCCCCCCCCCCCCCCCCCCCCCCCCCATTTGTTGCCTGTCGATAGCCCTTTCAGGTGACAAAATCCGTTCAGCGGTTCTCGAGTTACATGCTGTGAGGCTTGCGCAAATACCACTCCCGACTATTGGGGCTCTAGTTCCGTCAATCATTTGGCGATCTCGAAAAAAGATTATTGGACAGGGTTGTAGCCAATGAGTGTGGCTTTCCAATGATACCACAACTGGGGATGTACGAATCAGGGATATAGGTGAAAATTCACAAGCGAAAACAGGAAGAGAAAAACCACTGAATGAATTGAAGTATATGAGGAAATAGAAACCAAGAACCACAGTTTACCAAAGTCACTCCTATTCACTCATTTCTGAACAGATTTATATGAGATTTGGACATGTACTACACAAGACTGGAGGCTATGGACGCAGGTTGTCGTTTCAGCCATGAGCATTTCTGGGGAAATACTACTTCTGGACTACTAACTACTACAGAAAAACATGAGTAACAAGTTTTTCTACAACTCAAGTTCAGACCTATGTTACTCTATTTCATTAGCACTAAAAGTGAATTTTCTTTATTGTATCAGAAACGTCAGAATGTCATCTTTCAAAAGAGATCAGGCTCATGCATGTGCTATAAGTATAAAGTATAGTGTTTTGGTTTGCAAAAAAAGTATGCAGTCCTCAAAAACGAAAACTAAAATGGCCAATTTTGGGGGCGCCTGTTAAGAGGTTAAGACAAACGCTTTGCTGCTCGAAACATTACTCACTATATAATAACATTCCTTCAATGGGAGCTATTTGGTATTCAAATCCAGTTGTTCTTGTTTGATTGATTGATTGAAAACTTTATTAACAGATTGCAGAATGGGTACAATACAGTACAGCTCAATACACACAATTGTTAAGGGGATGCAGACCAGAGAAAGACTTTCGTCTTGTTTACACCAGGGTCCCCCATTTTCAATTCATCAGGACATATATGACATACATGACATACAGATAGTCAGTACTGCTACATCTATACATTTATGACATACCAGATTTGCAAATACAGTACTGTTTGTGATACAGAAGGAGTCAAGAAAAGGGAGTATATACATTTGACGTAGAAACTGTAAACTGTACATTGGAGGAGGTTGGGTGGGGGGGGTTGGGTACACTGGGATATTGACAACCATACTGGGTAATTTACATTGGAGGTGGTTGGGGGGGGGGGGGGGGGGGGACACTGTATAAACAAGCAAAACTGTACATTGAGGGGGGGGAGACTCTGTACAAACAAACAAAATTGTACATTGGACTATTGACAAAACCATACTAGGTAAATGACTGTACATTGGAGGGGGTTGGGTTAGGATATTTACAGGGGCCAGTGTTGAATTGCAGTCTCCCGTAGGTGTCTCTTGAGAGAGGTTTTGAAAGTGGGTAGTGATCCACATTCCTTTACAGCTTTGGGTAGGGCGTTCCACATTGATGTGGCATAATTGCGAAACGTGTTTAGTCCCTTATTTGAGCCGAATCTGGGTTTAACATGATTTGTGGAGCTCCCTCTGGTGTTGTGATCGTGGTATTCACTGACCTTTGGGAAGTATTTTGCCATGTACATGGGTACCTTGGTCGTGTAGTGTATCTTGTAGACCAGGCCCATTGCAAGTTGCTGTACTCTGTCATCTACTCTAAGCCATCCTAGGTTGTCAAAGTGGGCAGGGGTGAGGTGGGTTCTAGGAGTAAGGTCAAGCAGTAGTCTGACCAGTTTGTTTTGAGATGTTTGTAATTTTGTTTTTAGCGCCTTTGAGGTGCTTTGGTACCATGAGGTGCAAGCATAGTCGTAGTACCCCTGAATGAGTGCTCCTGCCAGAGTCTTCAGGGTATTCTTGTTTACCAGAGAGGAGATCCGGTACAAGAATCGAGTTCGTTGGTTGACTTTTTTTATTACATTGGATGCCATTTTGTCACAGGAGAGATTAGCCTCTAGGATGGAACCCAGGTAGGTAATTTCATCTTTCCTTGTGACAATATTGTCACCCACTGTAACTGAGAAGCCGTCGGTCTTGCTGAGTTTGTTATTTGAACCGAAGAGAATGGACTCTGTTTTGCCCATGTGTAATGATAGTTTGTTATCAGCGAGCCATATGCAGATTCTGCCTAGTTCCTAGTGTCTTAAGGTATTTTTGGGATCCAGCAACCCTCCCACTCAGCACACACACAGAGCCGATAGCATTCTCTCTGGAAACAGCTGTGTTTTGGTGCTAGATCGGACATCTCTGGCAACACTATAGATTAACATGACCTGTGATGGGGAGATCAAACATTCTGCCGTAATGTAATCTAATCGGTGCTCCGCCCACAATTCCTTTACATTTCCGGGGGCGACTTCCCTCACAAAAAGCCAAAGTCCCAAACAATGCTTTCAATTGGTAGAACAAACAACCACTGAAATTGTAGCCAACCCCTGTGCGCACACAATGGTGTTTGTCGGTTGATGATTTGTTGGAGAAATTGAATTAAATGTTTTTCATTCAAATGGCTACTCCCATGGCTACCAGCCAACAAAGAGGTTTTTGCATCCAAATGTTGCCCCAATTCTTGACTACAATTGTGTGAAACGGATTATTCTTTCTGTTTGGGACTTTTGGGAGTTTTTAACCAAAAGGCAATGGGTGTGCTGCAACATATTAGGATTAGGCGTGTCTCTTGAGGACTCTGATGCTTCTAGAAAATCAGGTAGATATCCAGATGCTCATCTCTAGAGGCAAAAAATATACTTTTACTAGTTCTCTTTGAGGTGTCAGACGGGCGACTCTTTCCAGCTGGAGTACATATACTGTCCCTACACAGCGAAGCGGCAGCCATCGTGGATGCACTGGTATGGATTGGTGGCAGTGAAAGGCTTCATCATTCCTGCCTCCCCTCGTGCCCCTACCATCAATCTCTCCTCGCACGGACGTTGCCCTGAGTCACACGGGTTGCTCTCGCTGCCCCCGTCTCTCCCTCCTCTCCCTCCTGCACCGGAAACCCATCCGTAACATGCAGAGGTTAAACTTGTCCATCCATTGGTCTAACTCAAACGCACGGCGCCAGTGGCGTGATACCAATAATCTCCCCGCCTCGCGTTGTCGCCTCCCCGGCTTTGCCTCTAGATTTCCCCTCCGTATGGGCACAGGTGACTGATCGCGGGGATACAAGGCCGGGGACCATTCGCTTGGCTTCCGTGTCACCTCCCATTTGTTTGAATGCTGAAGGCTGTGAAATACCTGTATTCAAACATCCGTTTATTCAACCTCTTCTCTTCTAGCTCTTCTATATATCCCTTTCGGATGCAAGGAAACTATAAAAGAAGGATGAATGAATGAATGAATGAAAACTTTATTTAACAGATTGCAGAATGGGTACAATACAGTACGGCTCAATACACACAATTGTTAAGGGGATGCAGACCTGAGAAAGACGTTTGTCTTGTTTCCATCAGGGTCCCCCATTTTCAATTCATATAGACATTTATGACATACACAACATACATGACATTTATGGCATAGGGACATATAGGTATTTAGTACTGATACATTTGTGACATAAGCGGTATTCAAATATACAGCACTGTTACCCCTAGATCCTGACAGAGTATATACATATGATGGGGAGGGGACTGTACATTAGGAGGGGGTGGGTGGGTGGGAGGGAAATATACATACGGCGGGGAGGGAATATATACATGCGGTGGGGAGGATACTGTCTATTAGGAGGTGGTGGGGGTTTTGGGCATTTACGGTGGCCAGTTTCGAATTGCAGCCTCCCGTAGGTGCTCTTTAAGAGCGGTTTTGAATGTGGGCAGGGATTCACATTCCTTTACAGCTTTGGGTAGGGCGTTCCACATTGTTGTGGCATAATTGCGAAACGTGTTTAGTCCCTTGTTTGAGCCGAATCTGGGTTTAACATGATTTGTTGAGCTTCCTCTGGTGTAGTGGTTGTGGTATTCACTGACCTTTGGGAAGTATTTTGACATGTACATGGGCACCCCGGTCGTATAGTGTATCTTGTAGACCAGGCCCATTGCAAGTTGCTGTACTCTGTCGTCTACTCTAAGCCATCCTAGGTTGTCAAAGTGGGCAGGGGTGAGGTGGGTTCTGGGGTTCAGGTCAAGTAGTAGTCTGACCAGTTTGTTTTGTGATGTTTGTAATTTTGTTTTAAGCGCCTTTGAGGTGCTTTGGTACCATGAGGTGCACGCATAGTCATAGTACCCTTGAATGAGTGCTCCTGCCAGAGTCTTCAGGGTATTCTTGTTTACCAGAGAGGAGATCCGGTACAAGAATCTAGTTCGTTGGTTGACTTTTTTTATTACATTGGATGCCATTTTGTCACAGGAAAGATTTGCCTCTAGGATGGAACCCAGGTAGGTAATTTCGTCTTTCCTTGTGACAATATTGTCACCCACTGTAACTGAGAAGCCGTCGGTCTTGCTGAGTTTGTTATTTGAACCGAAGAGAATGGACTCTGTTTTGCCCATGTGTAATGATAGTTTGTTATCAGGAAGGGTCATGGCATCAGAATACCAGTGTTCTAATGCTCTGCTTGGTGCCAGACTTTATTGAAGCCTGTCTTAAAATGTAAAATATACAAGCTATCTGAGGAAATATACATCAACCAGTATATCAAACATTAGCTAGTTAACATGCAACAATGCAACAAATTGCAGATGATTCTGACATCCAAGGTAATAACCTCTTTCAATGTCGGCCGAACTGAAAGTTTCCACACTTGGCACCAAGGTGCGTTTGCGTGCTACACAGTGACGTATTGACCCGTCCTTCTTTTATATATTCCTTGTTCGGGTGTACGACCTCGCGCACGGGAATCAAATGTTTGAGACGTGGATATTTCAACGATGACGTCACGATAGCTACTCACTATTTGAAACCTATGTTAGTTTTAGAATTTTAGGATGGAATTTTGAGAAAACGTTCCAAAAAGAAAAGGTGCACCTGAAAGGGCAGAGGGAAGTGATGAATTACAGTGGATGTCTAAAGATAAACTAATATTATTATCTGTACTCTGTCTGTGTCTTATAGGCAATTTTGATAAGAGACGTATGAGTGTGAGGATGTTCCGCTGAGGCCTCCTTCGATCTCTTTCAATTCAGTTAAATGTACCTATATTCATTCAAACCTTTATTTATTCTCGAAAGGCCAATTGAGGTCACCCTCATTTTCAACGTCGTCGAGACATACAGACATTTCAATGCATACATTATTTACAATAATAATAATAAATATGAATAACTATCTGTATATAGCACTTTTCACACATGAACCGCAGTCCAGAGTGCCCCACGGCAACTAGTATAAAATGAACATGGGCATAAAATCAGCACACAATTGACAGAATAAAAACAATGCATAAAATGGAGACATAAGAATAGGGAACAGCCAGTCCATCAAACACCCTACACATCAATCCCCACCACATCCCTATCCAAGACCCCCCCCCCCGATAAAGCATGTCATGACCGAAGGAAAAAACAAACAGCCCTTTTGCCACTCACACCGACATGCCGCCAATCACAACCGTTGCTTTAAAATCATCAACAGTTGTGATTTGGGGATCAATAAAGGAGGGCGGAGCTTGAGATAGGTCAATTATGCATCACCTTCGACCCTGAGGAATTATCCTCCGTCTGGGAGCGTCTTGTGTGTTTATGCAAATCATAGATAAACACGATTGTTAATTGGGCTCTTTTCAACGTGCAGTTACTGATGATGAGATGGCACGGCACCAAGGTGAAGCTATTAAAACACTGCAGCTCTCCCTAACTAAAATGGAACGTTGGGTCTTTTGGATCTCTGCACTATGCACACTTAATTTAACCCAGAAAAGACAAATACAGACAAATACAGAAAAGACAAATACACAAATACCCAGATAATTTGGGTGTAAAATAATGTGTATCATCTAAACAACCACATGCTTTCATTAAGTTAGGACAATACTTTTTTTGTATACTATTAGGATTCAAATGTGCAAAATATAAAGAATAATGCATTACAATCTCAGGAGTTGTGATACGAAAAAACTGTGGCTTTTGTGATAAACGCCACATCACGTGTGAGTACATTTGGAAATAGATAGATTTTGGAAAAATGTTGAATGACCATTTCCAAGATGAATGATTTGAGTTATTACCGTATGTAACATTACTAGGGGTGGAACGGTACGCATTTGAACTGTACACCGTTTGGCACGACCTCCACGGTTCGGGTGTGTGTGTGTATTGTTCGGTTCAGGGGATGCGCAAGAAAAAAAATCTTCATTTGGCACGGAGGCGGGAAAGGTGATGTGCTGGCTGCTGGCAACAGGTGCTAGTCAGTTTGTGGAAATGGCAAGCGCAATATAAATCAATCTTCATTACGACTTTAAAAACATTACATAGGCCGACACACATCTTGCCATAACGTTAGCATGGTTTGTACAAAACAATGCACATTTAACTATGGTAGCCCGCCAGCTCTAATACAGCCAATGAAATGTTACCGTAGCTACTAGCTAACAGAGGAGAAAATGGGAGTCTGAGAGGCGGGGTGTTGAAAGACAATGATAGGCGTTTATTCAACATCCAAGAAGGCTAACATACAACTGTGTTTACTAACTCCAACCGGGACTATTGCCGCTTTTCCACTGCATGTTATGTGAGGTTTTGCCCGCTGCTCACTACCTTTTCTCTGTCTTCTTTAAGCCTACTGTTAGGAATTCCCTACTCACTCTCTCTAGCCCCCACCCTCTCGTTCCTTACCCTTAGTGGCCACACCTGTTTGATATTCTATTATCTCTCGCACCTGTGGTGGCAGGCTAATTAGTCCCCCTGTGGGCTTTAAATACCAGGGCGCTTCCCCTCGTTTTGGCGTGGGGTCGTGTTGTATTCATGCTGAGTCATATTCTCTAACATCTAGACTCTTTCGGGAGATCCTCTGGTCTACCAATGCTGTAAGATGGATCTCTCCAGCCTTGAGATGTTTGCTCCAGCCTTCGTCTGCTGTCGCCGTAGCCTGTGGAGGAGACTGTTCTGCGCTCTCTGTAACTTCCACGGGAGGCACCCCAGCGCTCCACTGCAGACCCCAGCGCAGCTGTTCGTCCTGACGCACATCTAGACCAACGCGCATCTCCCGGACCCTCGAGCTTGGCACGCTCTCCAGTCACCAGCGCGCAACGCGCATCTTCAAGGGCTTTGGCCACCTGTCGCCGTTTGCCTGGAGGGAGACATTGTACTGCGCTCTCTAATTCTCTACGGGAGGTATTCCAGTGTTCCACTCCAGACCAGCGCGCCAGATGCGCTCAAGCCTTCGCCACCTGCCGCCGTTTGCCTGGAGGGAGACACTGTACTGCGCTCTCTAATCCTCTACGGGAGGTATTCCAGTGTTCCACTTCAGACCTTCGAGCTTGGCACGCTCCTCCGTACCAGCGCACAGACGCGCATCTTCCAGACCTTCGAGCTTGGCACGCTCCTCCGTACCAGCGCACTGACGCGCATCTTCCAGACCTTCGAGCTTGGCACGCTCCTCCGTACCAGCGCACAGACGCGCATCTTCCAGACCTTCGAGCTTGGCACGCTCTCCAGACCTCAGCGCGCCGACGCGCATCTTCCAGACCTTCGTGCTTGGCACACTCCTCCTCGCAGACGCACCCCGAGGCGTCTCTCTGTTCCGACGCGCACACCAAGGTGTGGCGCGCACTCTGTTCCTCGGCTCCGACAGCGGCTACCCGGTGGACGACGCCCTCGCCACCGCCGCTGTTCCAGCGCTCTGTTCCTCGGCTCCGACAGCGGCTACCCGGTGGACGACATCCTCGCCACCGCCGTTGTTCCAGCACTCTGTTCCTCGGCTCCGACAGCGGCTACCCGGTGGACGACATCCTCGCCACCGCCACTGTTCCAGCTCTCTGTTCCGACGCGCACACCAAGGTGTGGCGCGCACTCTGTTCCTCGGCTCCGACAGCGGCTACCCGGTGGACGACATCCTCGCCACCGCCACTGTTCCAGCTCTCTGTTCCGACGCGCACACCAAGGTGTGGCGCGCACTCTGTTCCTCGGCTCCGACAGCGGCTACCCGGTGGACGACATCCTCGCCACCGCCACTGTTCCAGCTCTCTGTTCCGACGCGCACACCAAGGTGTGGCGCGTCACTCTGTTCCTCGGCTCCGACAGTCGGCTACCCGGTGGACGACACCCTCGCCACCGCCACTGTTCCAGCACTCTGTCCCTCGGCTCGGACAGCCAACCGCCCCGGTGGCGATGCCCTCGCCCCGCTGCTGTCCCTTACCATTACGCATACGTCTGGGTGAGTTTTGATTGTGATGTCACTCACTCAGCGTAGTGCCCTTGCCCCCGTTCCCGCTGCTGTCCCTGTACCTTTACGCATACGCCTGGGTGAGTTTTGATTGTGATGTCACTCACTCAGCGTAGTGCCCTTGCCCCCGTTCCCGCTGCTGTCCCTGTACCTTTACGCATACGCCTGGGTGAGTTTTGATTGTGATGTCACTCACTCAGCGTAGTGCCCTTGCCCCCGTTCCCGCTGCTGTCCCCGTACCTTTACGCATACGCCTGGGTGAGTTTTGATTGTGATGTCACTCACTCAGCGTAATGCCCCTTGCCCTCGTCCCGCTGCTGTTCCCCAGCGTATTGCCTCCTTTAGTTCTCACTTAGTTATTAGTTTGGACATTTCATCTCCCACTCTGTTTTGTTCTCTCGTGGATATTATTTTGGACATTCCATCTCCCACTGTGTGTTTGTTCACACGAAGATAGTATTTACTTTGTTACTTTGTTATTTGGACTGTTCTGCATCTGCTCTGTTTTTTCCCTTTGAATATTAACCCTCTCCTCTGTTCTGCAGAGCGGCCCAGATGTTTTCCCACCAGTCCCCAGTTCCTCCCTGTCCCCAGCCCGCCTCCGCGGGCCTCTGTTCCCTCTGTCACCAGAACCTGGCCCTCTGTTCCCCAGAACCTGTTCCCTATGTTCCCCAGTACCTGTCCCTCTATCCCTAGTTCTCCTAGTCCCTAGTCCTCTATCCCTAGCTCTCCTAGTCCCTAGTCCTCTGTCCCAAGGCGTTCCCTTAACCTTCCCAAGGCGTTCCCTTAACCTTCCCAAGGCGTTCCCTTAACCTTCCCTTAGGCGTTCCCTTAACCTTCCCAAGGCGTTCCCTTAACCTTCCCTTAGGCGTTCCCTTTACCTTCCCATAGTGTTCCCTTTTCCTGCCCGCCTCTTAAAGGCACTTTACCTTCCCCTCTTGTGTTATTCCAGTGTTTTGTGTTTTCTCCCTTAAAGGGACAGTGCCCTTTTTCCCTGTTCTAAATAAATATCTGTTTCTTGGCAAACCATCATTCCTGTCTTGTGTTGTGCGATTGGGGTCGGTTACAAACCATAACAGTACGACCCCACCAAATCGACGACCCCAGCCAGCACAGACGGTGTATGTTGAGTTTGCCTTTTTTTTTCTTGTTCCCTCTAGCTCCCCTGTTAGCCCTGTTAGCTCCCCTGTTAGCTTGTTAGTCTCCCCTCTAGCTCCCCTGTTATCCCTGTTAGCTTCCCTGTTTGCCCAGTTTAGCTTCCCTGTTAGTCCTGTTTAGCTCCCTTGTTAGCCTGTTACTCCCCTGTTTAGCTTGTTAGTCTCCCCGGTTAGCTCCCCTGTTTGCTTCCCGTTTTGCCCTGTTTGACCCCCCTGTAGCTAGCCATGCCCTGGCAGCTAACCCAGTCCCTCAGCAGAGCCCCTGTCTGCTAGCTTAGCCTCGGCTGCTAGCACAGCCTCTATGTTTATGCAGCCCTTGCTGCTGGCATAGGCCCTGTAGCTAGCCATGCCTTGGCGGCTAACCCAGTTTCCCTCTGCATGGCCCCGGTCTGCTAGCTTGGCCCCGGCTGTTAGCACAGCCTCTATGTTAATGCAGCCTTGCAGCTGGCATAGGCCCTGTAGCTAGCCAGGCCCAAGCAGCTAACCCGGTCCCTCTGCATGGCCTCCACTTTTTTTTGTGTAGTTTATCCCACTGCTAGGACTGCCCTTTCAGCTAGCAAGGTCAGTTTTTCTCACACAGCTAGGACTGTCCTTCCAGCTAGCTTGTGCTCTCATGCTGGTCCAGCCCTGTCTGCCAGCCTAGCTCCGGCAGCTAGCGCAGCCTCTATGTTGATGTAGCAGTACAGCTAGCATAGGCCCTGTAGCTATCAGTGCCCTGGCAGCTACCCTTTCCCTCTGCTAGCCTGGCTCCGGCAGCTTGCGCAGCCTCTATGTTGATGTAGCAGTACAGCTAGCATAGGCCCTGTAGCTATCAGTGCCCTGGCAGCTAACCTTCCCTCTGCTAGCCCTTTCCCGGTGCTTCCATGGTTACCCCTTAGCGACCCTGCTTGCCCCTCAGTTTCTCTAGACCAGTTCCCTAAACCAGTTCTCTAGACCAGTTCTCTTGCCCAGTTCGCTAGACTAGTTCTCTAGACCCAGTTCCTCTAGACCAGTTGCCCCTCTGCTACCCTAGTTACCCCTCGGCGACCCTGTTTCTTTTGCTAGCCCCACTCTTGTGGTGGCTTCCCCTGCTGGCTTGGCCAGTACCTCTTGTTTTGCCCCCTGCCACTCTGTCTGTATTTGTTTTGGGTCGCCGGGTGGCTCCCGTTGAGGGGGGGGTACTGTGAGGTTTTGCCCGCTGCTCACTACCTTTTCTCTGTCTTCTTTAAGCCTACTGTTAGGAATTCCCTACTCACTCTCTCTAGCCCCCACCCTCTCGTTCCTTACCCTTAGTGGCCACACCTGTTTGATATTCTATTATCTCTCGCACCTGTGGTGGCAGGCTAATTAGTCCCCCTGTGGGCTTTAAATACCAGGGCGCTTCCCCTCGTTTTGGCGTGGGGTCGTGTTGTATTCATGCTGAGTCATATTCTCTAACATCTAGACTCTTTCGGGAGATCCTCTGGTCTACCAATGCTGTAAGATGGATCTCTCCAGCCTTGAGATGTTTGCTCCAGCCTGCGTCTGCTGTCGCCGTAGCCTGTGGAGGAGACTGTTCTGCGCTCTCTGTAACTTCCACGGGAGGCACCCCAGCGCTCCACTGCAGACCCCAGCGCAGCTGTTCGTCCTGACGCACATCTAGACCAACGCGCATCTCCCGGACCCTCGAGCTTGGCACGCTCTCCAGTCACCAGCGCGCAACGCGCATCTTCAAGGGCTTTGGCCACCTGTCGCCGTTTGCCTGGAGGGAGACATTGTACTGCGCTCTCTAATTCTCTACGGGAGGTATTCCAGTGTTCCACTCCAGACCAGCGCGCCAGATGCGCTCAAGCCTTCGCCACCTGCCGCCGTTTGCCTGGAGGGAGACACTGTACTGCGCTCTCTAATCCTCTACGGGAGGTATTCCAGTGTTCCACTTCAGACCTTCGAGCTTGGCACGCTCCTCCGTACCAGCGCACAGACGCGCATCTTCCAGACCTTCGAGCTTGGCACGCTCCTCCGTACCAGCGCACTGACGCGCATCTTCCAGACCTTCGAGCTTGGCACGCTCCTCCGTACCAGCGCACAGACGTGCATCTTCCAGACCTTCGAGCTTGGCACGCTCTCCAGACCTCAGCGCGCCGACGCGCATCTTCCAGACCTTCGTGCTTGGCACACTCCTCCTCGCAGACGCACCCCGAGGCGTCTCTCTGTTCCGACGCGCACACCAAGGTGTGGCGCGCACTCTGTTCCTCGACTCCGACAGCGGCTACCCGGTGGACGACGCCCTCGCCACCGCCGCTGTTCCAGCGCTCTGTTCCTCGGCTCCGACAGCGGCTACCCGGTGGACGACATCCTCGCCACCGCCGTTGTTCCAGCACTCTGTTCCTCGGCTCCGACAGCGGCTACCCGGTGGACGACATCCTCGCCACCGCCACTGTTCCAGCTCTCTGTTCCGACGCGCACACCAAGGTGTGGCGCGCACTCTGTTCCTCGGCTCCGACAGCGGCTACCCGGTGGACGACATCCTCGCCACCGCCACTGTTCCAGCTCTCTGTTCCGACGCGCACACCAAGGTGTGGCGCGCACTCTGTTCCTCGGCTCCGACAGCGGCTACCCGGTGGACGACATCCTCGCCACCGCCACTGTTCCAGCTCTCTGTTCCGACGCGCACACCAAGGTGTGGCGCGTCACTCTGTTCCTCGGCTCCGACAGTCGGCTACCCGGTGGACGACACCCTCGCCACCGCCACTGTTCCAGCACTCTGTCCCTCGGCTCGGACAGCCAACCGCCCCGGTGGCGATGCCCTCGCCCCGCTGCTGTCCCTTACCATTACGCATACGCCTGGGTGAGTTTTGATTGTGATGTCACTCACTCAGCGTAGTGCCCTTGCCCCCGTTCCCGCTGCTGTCCCTGTACCTTTACGCATACGCCTGGGTGAGTTTTGATTGTGATGTCACTCACTCAGCGTAGTGCCCTTGCCCCCGTTCCCGCTGCTGTCCCTGTACCTTTACGCATACGCCTGGGTGAGTTTTGATTGTGATGTCACTCACTCAGCGTAGTGCCCTTGCCCCCGTTCCCGCTGCTGTCCCCGTACCTTTACGCATACGCCTGGGTGAGTTTTGATTGTGATGTCACTCACTCAGCGTAATGCCCCTTGCCCTCGTCCCGCTGCTGTTCCCCAGCGTATTGCCTCCTTTAGTTCTCACTTAGTTATTAGTTTGGACATTTCATCTCCCACTCTGTTTTGTTCTCTCGTGGATATTATTTTGGACATTCCATCTCCCACTGTGTGTTTGTTCACACGAAGATAGTATTTACTTTGTTACTTTGTTATTTGGACTGTTCTGCATCTGCTCTGTTTTTTCCCTTTGAATATTAACCCTCTCCTCTGTTCTGCAGAGCGGCCCAGATGTTTTCCCACCAGTCCCCAGTTCCTCCCTGTCCCCAGCCCGCCTCCGCGGGCCTCTGTTCCCTCTGTCACCAGAACCTGGCCCTCTGTTCCCCAGAACCTGTTCCCTATGTTCCCCAGTACCTGTCCCTCTATCCCTAGTTCTCCTAGTCCCTAGTCCTCTATCCCTAGCTCTCCTAGTCCCTAGTCCTCTGTCCCAAGGCGTTCCCTTAACCTTCCCAAGGCGTTCCCTTAACCTTCCCAAGGCGTTCCCTTAACCTTCCCTTAGGCGTTCCCTTAACCTTCCCAAGGCGTTCCCTTAACTTTCCCTTAGGCGTTCCCTTTACCTTCCCATAGTGTTCCCTTTTCCTGCCCGCCTCTTAAAGGCACTTTACCTTCCCCTCTTGTGTTATTCCAGTGTTTTGTGTTTTCTCCCTTAAAGGGACAGTGCCCTTTTTCCCTGTTCTAAATAAATATCTGTTTCTTGGCAAACCATCATTCCTGTCTTGTGTTGTGCGATTGGGGTCGGTTACAAACCATAACATGTTATCAACTCGCTAAATTGTCCGTGCGGACCCCCCAACCCATAGACAGTTCCAACTCACCGAATTACATTAATCCACCACAGTTTCACAATTACTGTGTTGCACTCAATATTTAAATAATGTTAGTCTAAATAAATGTAGACAGACAATGTATGCATTTTAAAAATAGAATGAACAGAGCAGTGTTGTTTTGAACAGTACAGTGTGTGTGTTAGTTTGATTTATGTTGCATTTTATATTTATGGCCTTCTAATTTGTTTGTGTATTTATTTATTTATTTATTTTAAATAACAGTGACACTTTTCCTTTTAATAAGAAATCCAGCCATATTCCTTTTATTGTATTTCAAATACTGCACTTTAATTTCAAGCGGAAAACTAATCTTTCCATTAACTCATTCAGAGCCACGCCCATATGACCAAATTAGGCTGTTCCGTGCCAGCGCTTTAGTCAATGGGAGGACGGGGACATTTGCGAACGCTTAAACTATATCTTAAATTATGGCTATAGGTCTAATACACCTGTCGCTTATCAATGACTTGCGTGCAGTCAACATGTACAAAACGGATAGTTTTTTCATTGGTACATTTCCGTTTTATACCGTTTTGAATACGAGTATAGTTTTGGAGATTTCTAGTAATTCCAGAGAAATCCGCGATAATAGCTCTTTAGTGGAATACACAAAACACGTTGTAATTTTTCGGCTGATTTATGAATTGTTTTCAAATAAACGCTAGATTATCGATAGTATATGTGTCCTTATGCACGCTAGAGAAGCGGGCTGAAAAATCTATTATCCATCACTTGGTCAGCGCTAACGTCACGCACACACACACACGCTCCGATGGCGGAGAAAACAACATCTGATTAACCCAATACTGGTCAAATAGAGTCCTTACCTCACATCAGATGTTCTGCAAAAAGATTAATCCAATTCCTGATCGCTATTCCAAATATTGAGCGTGTTTATTGATCCGACGTTATAGTCCAAAACACATAATTGACCATGCTCCCAGCCTCGCCAGTGAATGTGGTAACACAATACTGCTTGCCCGAGAAGGGAAACCCCGGACCGGAGTTTTTTTTCTGATGCACAGTCCCATCCAATCCTACAGGTCAGGTCTGGGCGCCTGCTCAGCGGAGGCAGGAATTGATGAAGGCAGCGTGACCTCCCACACGTTACACTTCACCAATGAGAGTCCTCACTGCCAGGTGAAAAAAGAGTCACTGGCTGTCGCCACACGTGTCGGAGGAAGTGTGCGGATGACTTCAGGGTTCCCTTGTACCGACCAGTAGGAGAACATGCGCACAACAACCAGGTAGGGGAGGGGGGGAATTGGCACAACGACTAAATTGGGACGGGGAGAAAACAGAGAAAAATCGGAGAAAGAGAGGATAAAAAAATAAATAAAATGTAGCCTATATGTTTCAGTCAGTTTGGTCTTTGTGTGCCAAACATTATTTAAGGAAAACCGCTGTAAACCCTTTTTTTTTTTTTTTTTTATAAATGAGAATATATATTTTTTTTTAATAAAAAACAGAATATACCGAACCAAACCGAAAACCGTGACCCCAAAACCATGATACTAACTGAACCGTGGATTATGTGAACCGTTCCACCCCATATTACACAAATACTTACTACAAAATTATTTGCTATTTTATAATACTATACTGGTATGTAACAGTGTTGCACTTTCTTTTGAGGAGAAGAAATGTACTTGCATGCACTATTTTAATTATAAATAGTGATTGTTATGTGCAAAGACATGATCTAGTAAGCATTCTGAATAAATATGTTTAATAATAATAATATTTTTTTTTAAATGTATTTAATGCCACAAATGGGGGCACCATTCACAGATCAAATGCATTATGACATGAGGATAATTTAAATATCTAATCTGCAAAAGAAAAGTTATAATATCACTTTATATTGATGCCATAGATATAATCCATTATAATGAATCATAATGGACTCAATACGTCATGGCCATGTATATAAGCACATATACAGTGTACTTACTGGTGCTTTATAACTAGTCATAATACATTATAGACGTAATTTATAGTGATTTATAAGCACTAGTGTCGTATACGTTTTCTTGAAAAGTTATCCTTGAGAGATTGCCTGACGAGTAGGGATGCTCGATATTGGCTTTTTTACCGATACCGATATACCGATATTGTCCAACTCTTAATTTCCGATACCGATATCAACCGATATCACATTTTAATGCCGATATCGGCCGATAATACCGGTAGGCCGATAATATCGGACATCCCTGCTGACGAGTATTATAACACCTAGTGTTTCATTATGAGGTCCACTAATCACCCTGTGACAGAGACTGGCAGGTGTAAACTATTAAGTATTATGTGCTCAGGGAATGCCACATCCATGCAGCATCATTAATTATCATTGTATGTTGTGGCCTCAATACACTAATAGCCTAAACGTGAGGGAGCAACATGGAAGGACACCAAACCAAGTTGAAGATGCAAACAATAATAAATCGATTTTCATTTTGGTGTCCTTTCATTATTATGAGTGCCTTTATAATTGAATATAAAATAGTACAATAGTATTCAGAGAAAGTGTTACCAAAGTCCTCATCCACTCTAAACGGATTTACACTTTGTTCCTGGAGACAAAACAAGCACTCACTAATTATATACCATTATATTATTATTAATATTACCGTATTATTATGTTATATTATATTGTATTATTTCCATATATTATTATTTACATTATTTGTATATTATATATACAATTATTAATATTGTTATTAATATATAATATTAAGGAACAGCCATTTCCTTGTAGAAAAACAATATTTGCACTTGACACCAAGCTCAGGAACCTAGGACTTGACCCCAACCTGTGCAGCTGGATCCCGGACTTTTTGTCAGACCGAGGTGGTGAGGATGGGACCCGACGCCAGAGCCCCCCAGAGATGTGTCCTGAGCCCCCACCTCTACTCCCTGTACACCCGCGCCTGTGTAGCCACGCACAGCTCCAACATGGTGATTACGTTTGCTGATGATACAACAGTGATAGGCCTAATCAGCAACAACAAGGAGACAGCCTACATGAGTGAGGTCGATAACCTGGCACAGTGGTCCTGGGGCAATATCAATACATCTGCTGTGGGAGAGTTAGCTTGAAGTTCCTCTGTGTTCTCTTCACATCACATAACCTCACCTGGGACAAGCAGTTAGTGAAGGAGGCACAGCGACCAGTTAGTGAAGGAGGCAGAGTGACCAGTTAGTGAAGAAGGCGCAGCGACCTCAGGCAGCTGAAGACATTCGGCATAGGGCCCCAGATCTTCCGGGCCTCCTTCTACAGAGTCACAACAGAGAGCATTCCATCAGGATGCAACACCGCCGGGTACGGGAATCGCCCGGTGCTCAATCGCAACGGGCCATACAAACAGCCCAGAGCATCAGCCGATGTGAGCTTCCGGTACTGGAGTCTGAGGGCCCGGACCAGCAGCCTCCGGGACAGTTTTTTACCCCAGGCAGTAAGGCTCATGAACAAATAACCTAGTCTGGGCTCTAAATGACTAATAATAAACAAAACCTTTTGGAATCGGTCCAGTATTAACTGAGATTGCTTCGGCCGGTAGGCGTGAAATGGGCTGGGCTGCAATGTAATCCTAGAGGGCAGGGCTGTACGCTAAGCTTTTTCACTAGGGGCACACTTGCCCCTAAATGAGAAATTTAGGGGCAAAAAATATGTTTTAGGGGCAAATTTTTAAATAACAATTTTAGCATTATTTATATCGATTGTTTTTGATTTTAAAAAAAAGAAAAAAAATTATTTTATATACATTTTTTTTTATAAAATATATATATTATATAATCATAATTGTAGTTGTATTATCTGCGAGACATCGCCACCACGCAACAAGTCAAAATGCTGGCTATATGCAACCAGCTCCACTGTCTGTGTGTACTCGAGTAGCCTCCAGATACGGCCAGGATTCTCCGGAGCTGCAGCTGGACCCTATACTGTAGCCTCCAGCTACGGCCAGGATTCTCCGGCACTGCAGCTGGACCCTATTGACTATATTCAGCGTGCCCTCAGCTCGAATACGCATCGACTCAGTGTTATAAGACATTGATATCAGGAGCTATCTGAACTATTTAGTTTAATGGGACGTTTCGTTTTGAACAGTAAGCTAACGCGAGCTATCATGCACTACTAGACTTACTGGAGCATTTGTTGATATCAGTAGCTAGCCGGCTGGCAGGCTCACCGAGGTCCCAGTGTCCCACTAGAGATAGTGTTTACAACAGCCACGGGTGTGGGAGGAGCAGCAGACGCCGCAGCTCTCTCCGTGTGTCTGAGTTCAGTTCAGTTTGGCTCACTATAGGAGGTCGAACGCGTCGAAAATATGAAGCAATACTAACTTTACTTTTCTTCATAGCTAAATCAGACAGTCAGCCAGTCTATCAGAGTGAGTGCTCAGTCGATTGTTCCCGCTGATCATACCTGCTGAGTGCTCACTGCTCAGCTCGCGTGAGTGGCGTCATCACACGCCTTGGATCATTTAGGAGTGAAATGCGAATGCAAGGCTTGAAAGCACTACGCGCAAGCCCGCCCCCAGATAATATTTACCAATCGCAACGGCCAATTAAAGGGGCAATTCGTGACCATCTCGTCGCAGTGTACAGCCCTGGAGGGCATTTGAGCATCAAAGTACATCCACTAAAAGTGCTTGTTTTTGCCACTGACAGGCTCACGTTGTTATTATGCAAAGGATCCCTACAGAGGTAGAGCTTCCGGCCTCTGTTCTAACATCCTAGGTCAACGCAATAACTTTAGCTAATGACATTACCTCCACTCTGTCTGCAGCAGGTCTCTCCACTCTTGGAACAGCATTTCTCTGTAGGAATAGGTATAGGATTTCTTCTCCTCCGGTCAAAAGGCTCACTACAGACATGCTGGTCTGCATGGCGCCGTGTACGAACTAGCCACAGCTCCAGCGTGTCCCTATCCAACAAAGGTAGTCTATGAAAACTGTGCATTGTGGCTACACTAACATGAGGGAAAACATGGGTAACACAGCTACCCATTGTTTTATATGTTTTAGATGAGGCTACGCTTTCTGTACTCCAACACGCTGTAGTCTTCCTGCAACAACTTACACCTCGTGGGATTTCAGAGCAAGACTTCTTAAGAAGAAGAAACAGTCTTTATGTGTCATGCAGATGAACAAACACATGCGAGATGGGCGACACACAGGAACACACACACATGCGTTTGGTCGCTGATGAAATGTCTCTCTGTGCTTGACCCATCCCATCGTCCTTCCCCCTTTGTGCACAATTGCCCCCAAGGATTACAAGGCAGCTCATTACGTGGCTGCCGGCTGAAGTGATCTCTCTCAATACAGGACCAGTTCAAATAATATTTGTCTCTATTAGGCTTGGGCGGTATGACGGTATTACGGTTACCACAGAGACAGAGGCACTTCTTTGGGAATGTAATATAAAACGGGGTGAGTGAGTGTTGAATTTTTTTAATCCTAATGCAACTGGCTCACGTTGATACCTGGATGGTGCCGGCTAACTAGCTACCGTTAGCTCACGTTGATACCTGGATGGTGCCGGCTAACTAGCTACCGTTAGCTCATGTTGATACCTGGATGGTGCCAGCTAACTAGCTACCGTTAGGTCACGTTGATACCTGGATGGTGCCGGCTAATTAGCTACCGTTAGCTCACGTTGATACCTGGATGGTGCCGGCAGTGACTACCGTTCTGTGATTTGTTTACTTCGAGGTTGAAGAAAGTGCACTTTCAGGTTGAAAGAACGGCCCTAATCTCAACGTGTTTCAATATAAGCGAGCGTTATGTATGGTGATAACAAGTATATTGTTAGCTCTGCCACCCCCCCCCCCCCCCCCCCCCCCGCGCTGATGAAAATGTAAGTCATACCGTCATATACCGTATACCGGGGTATTGTGTCAGCATAGTATGACGGTATGAAAACAATTATACCGCCCAAGCCTAGTCTATATTAGTCATTAAGACCCCAAGGGTCCAGGTTTAAAAATACCATCATTACCTTTTGAGTTAAGATATGAAAATATCTAACAAAAAAGTCTAAGGCGTCTGTTCTCTCTGGAACTAAACACCAGATAACAGAAGGAGTCACGTTGTTGGCAGGGAGACTGATCCTTCTCCACTGGAAGTTTCCTCCCCCACCAAGCTGGACTCATTGGTTAAGAGAGGTGATGCAGAATCTAGCTGGACTCATTGGTTAAGAGAGGTGATGCAGCATCTAGCTGGACTCAATGGCTGAGAGGTGATGCAGCATCTAGCTGGACTCAATGTCTGAGAGAGGTGATGCAGCATGTAGCTGGACTCAATGTCTGAGAGAGGTGATGCAGCATCTAGCTGGACTCAGTGGCTGAGAGGTGATGCAGCATCTAGCTGGACTCAGTGGCTGAGAGGTGATGCAGCATCTAGCTGGACTCAGTGGCTGAGAGGTGATGCAGCATCTAGCTGGACTCAGTGAATAAGAGAGGTGATGCAGCATCTAGCTGGACTCAGTGGCTGAGAGAGGTGATGCAGCATCTAGCTGGACTCAGTGGATAAGAGAGGTGATGCAGCATCTAGCTGGACTCAGTGGCTGAGAGAGGTGATGCAGCATCTAGCTGGACTCAGTGAATAAGAGGTGATGCAGCATCTAGCTGGACTCAGTGGCTGAGAGAGGTGATGCAGCATCTAGCTGGACTCAGTGGATACAAGAGGTGATGCAGCATCTAGCTGGACTCAGTGGTTGAGAGAGGTGATGCAGCATCTAGCTGGACTCAGTGGATAAGAGAGGTGATGCAGCATCTAGCTGGACTCAGTCACTAAGAGAGGTGATGCAGCATCTAGCTGGACTCAGTGGCAGTGGTGGTGCCCCCCCCCCCACCTTCCTAGACATGAATCGGGTAAGGTTAGGTTGTGGTCACTGAATGAGCTATAGTTGTATATATTTTTTTCTTAGTAGCATCTCACAAGGTTTCTGGTTTTCTCTTTATAATTTTTTGTTGTTGTTGTCTGATGTTTTATGTTTCTTTGGAAAAACTAAATACAATATAAATATGTTTGGGGAAAAAATTTGCCTTGTCTCTGCCACTTTGACCTTGAGCATAAGCAGATGGAACAAGGACACAGCGTCATAGGCGCAAAGTGCATTTCCTGTGAGTCACCACTAGGGGCAGCGAGGGCTAACCGTGAGTGAATTACTGAGTTGCTGCATGAGTGAGTCAGTCAGTTGCCACTTTGTGTCTAAAGATGTAGTAAGAGGAAGTCAGAAAAATAAATTGAAGTCATGTAACGCCATGGCACCACCCTTGTACTTAATCCTATGGCATAATCCAGTTTAAACCAGGATACCAATGGTAATATCATGGTACTGCCATCATTTAATTTAATTTCAAACCTTTATTTCAACTCGTAAGACACTGAGGTTACCCTCATTTACAAGACATTGTTTATCAGCAATTTCATACATATAGGCGGAATAAATAAGAATAAACAACATCAGCTAAAACAGTTACATGTCGACACACAGTGTTCAAAGATCATACCTTTTAAATGCGGCAAAAAAAGGAAGAATCTTCAGCTTCAGAGTCAGCTGGAGGGCATTCCAGGTGTTAGAAGCATCAAAGGAAAAAGCAGTGTTTACTAGTTCAGAGCAACCAGTCGTTTGTAGGTGTTCAGCCTGGCCCCGTTCCCCGTACCTGGATAACTGAGTTAGCCGGATAACTTTCGGTCAAGTCTGACTTAAGCCGGACCTTCCCATTCCCCGAAGCTGGATTGTCTAAATCACCATGACAACAGATCAAAAAGTTTGAGCCTGGTCGAGAGCAGGGTTAAGTTCAAGTTAGCCGGATGAACCATGGCCACGCCCCCGCAAAGAAGTGACAGCTCGTTTCCTGAAATGATTCTCACAGTCTAGAGATCCCATTTATACCATTCTGAATTACGTTTCTGTGCTTCGTTTTCCTAGAGGGGCCTTTTGAAATGTATAATAATAGAACTAAATGCTGATAATAAATCATATTGAGCCTATAGATTTACTTTGTCCTAAATAAAATAATGCACGTCATATACGGCGCTCGGAGTCGCGATACACGCTGCATGTGGTTATTTTAATAACGGCTCATTGCAAATGTGAATCCCGCAGGGATATTTTTAATGAATGAAACCTATCGGCCGTTTGGCTCTGATTAGTTTCATATATTAATCTCCGCTGTAGATTTGCTTAACGGAGCGCCGGATTGTGTTTCATTCAAGCATAAAATTGAAGTGTCTATGCGGGGATTGTGGTTTTTGTGTGATATTGTAACTGGGATTAAAATGTCTGATGAGATGCGCTGTTTGACGGATTTGAGAAATTTAATGAGCCGTTGACGTCACATTAATGCATTTGAGAATAAAGAGATAAAACTTCATTTTTTGGTAAGAAAAATATTCTAAACACGGGTCTCTCGTCCATTAATGCATAAACAATTAGTATATCACGTCTGGCACAGTGGCGCAGCGGCTAGTGCTGAATCCTGGCAACCGGGCGACCGGTGTTCGAAACCCCCCGTTTCCAATATAATTTTTTTGGAATATAATATTAATGATTATACGCAAAAGTAGCCTAGTTTTAAGTTAAAATATTATAAATCTACATGCATTTAGGATGTCATTCTTTATATAGCTCTCAACGTGCACCAAATTGAATTATTCCTACATTGCAAAAAGAAGGAAAGGACTAGGAGAAGTGGGATTCGAACCCGGGCCGCCTGTGTGAAAGTCAAAAGCATAAGCCATTACACCACAGTGTAGATAAGAAAAAGATCCACCATACATCAATCAATGGGTAAAAGAGCCGTATCCTTATTCTGCATAACAGTTTAACTAATTATTTTCGCTAGCAAGATCTCATTTGATTATCCATTCCATAAACCTACTGCCAGCAGGCAAGTTTAAAGAAATATAATCTGATTGATTGGGGTAATGAGGGACTTAAAATTAGCCTATAGATAACGCATTTAACTTGTCGGCGAGGCGATTGAGCCGTACTGCAACCTGTTAATAAAGTTTTAAATCAATTAATCAATCAATGCCGTTAGAAAATCAGGATCTCTGCTATCGATACGTGATGGCTTTTCAACTGAAGCGGCCGCGCGCACTTATCCTGGGTCTCAAGTCTGGTTTGAGTTAACGAGACTGAATCCACCTTCGAGGAACAGGAAAATCCCGGCTTCAAACATCGGGTTAACTGAATCTGGATAATGGGACTCTTGATCGACTTAGTTGAACAGGTACGGGGAATAGGGCCCAGGAATTTCAGGGAAGTTTACCAATAAGCGCTTTAAAAATAAACAAATACCAATAATAATTATGCCTTATCATCTTTTGGTCACTACTATTTTGGTCACTATCATTAGGCTTTTTGTTTTGTACGGATATGAAGTGAGCCACGGTATAACTATCAGTTGGAATCTACACAACCAGGCTTTATACAACACACCACATGGCTTAGATGCTTCCTTATGCAGAGGCAATATCAATATCTAAATGGATGTTAATGTAATGTGTTCCCCGGGTTAATGATTATGCTATTTCTGAGACATTGCTCTTCGACCCACGAATGCAGATTTAAAATAATCATAAACAGCTTAATGCACGAGATATTCATGGAAAAACATTATTGGAATACAATAATGAAAATCAAACTCGAATTTAAACACATTTCCGCCAGCTGGACAAGCGGCGCGATAAATTAAGAGATTCAACTTGCGCCACTAGCGGCTCCTTCAAAACACATGAAGCAGTCTGCGCCTCACGCGTTGTGTAATAAAACAGAAAGATCGATATTACCTGGCAGCCGGCTTGTTTCCTCTCCGCTCTCTCCCTATACTTTGTCCTTATTAAATATCTGATCTACAATTCTAATGAGATCAAAGGGGGCCCCTCTGAAGTGCCACAGTTTTTGTGGGTGTATATATATCCACCCATTGGGTATTCTATCTTCAAGAGGAGTGCATGTCACATCAATATTCATATATATATTTATTTATACGTCCTCCTTATTGACTTGTTCACTGATGTGATTGTGGCTCGACTGCACGCATAAAATGCTTCATCAAACACACCCGGATCGCGGCGCCTTCCACTGTTGTTTGAAAAACAACCCCCACCCACCCGCCCGGAGTTTTCTCAGTACAGAAACGTTGTCTTCACCACCATCGTCTTTACCATACTACAGCTGAACTTATTTATTTGTATATCTCCTTCATATAAAGTGGCCAGAGAGACAGAAGCACCTCTGGATCTAACACCAATACACCTCAGTGAACCTAACATGATGCAGTTGACCTTGGTCTTGATGGGAGGTTGGTTGGAGGGGGTAAGTGAGCTAAGGCCCTTCAGCTCCTCCTCAACTTTAGTTCTCGTCCATCCTTCCCTTCCTCCCTTCCTCCCTTCCTGCATGTCCTGCTTTCCGTCATAGATTTTCTGCTCAACTGTGCCACAAAGTAAAAAGACGGAGCGAACGAGAAAAGAAAAGACAAAAACAAATATTTTCCCCCCATTGTGTCACGGGTTATTAGTCTCACAGAGAGTCACATTATGCCGAGCCTCATTATCAGGGCAGAGACACTCTTAACAAACACAGAGGTTGAG
This sequence comes from Notolepis coatsorum, assembly GCF_963971535.1. Lineage (NCBI taxonomy): Eukaryota > Metazoa > Chordata > Actinopteri > Aulopiformes > Paralepididae > Notolepis > Notolepis coatsorum. Next base: position 60,774,959 of record NC_140176.1, read on the forward strand.
ACTTGTGGCTGATGTATAGCTATGATCATCACATCGGTTATGCTAATGGAGCCCTGAGCTTGTGCGTGTCCACTTACCATAATGCTGGTGTTCATGCAATAAATGTGTGCGTGTGTATATGTGTGTGTATATGCGTGTGTGTGTGTGTGTGTGTGTGTGTGTGACGTGTGTGTGTGTGTGTGTGTGTGTGTGTGTGTGTGTGTGTGTGTGTGTGTGTGTGTGTGTGTGTGTGTGCGTGCACAGCCATGTGCATGTTCCGGCGTCGAAACACAGAACAATTGCAGTGTTAATGGCGAAAGACTTGACAAACAAGGAAGTAAACATCTCCCTTATTACAGCTCATTGACTTCAGTCAAACTCAGTGGTCCCTTTCACACCGTCTCAAAAAGCTAATGGAACATTGCGCACTCTGGAAGTCTCTTACAATAATTATTGAATTAATGAATTCAGATCAAAATTATGCAAGTGGGGGATAATGTGTAACGGATCTTCGTGTTTTTGTATTAATTTCCTTCCTTCGGAGGCCTCCTGACCACAGTATGTGAAGTAAAGGATATGGCTTTAATGGCTGGCATAGCAACGTATTGATGTTTGCAGCGATGCACTCTGTGCAGTGCATTATTGGAGTCTCCACCTCGACCTGTGCTTCCTATTGTGTGAAGACAAGGGAAGGGACTTTAAGGAGAATGGACTATTGGAAGAGGAGGAGGAGGAGGAGGAGGAGGAGGAGGAGGAGGAGGAGGAGGAGGAGGAGGAGGAGGCTATTTAGAGCTATCATTTTCCAAATGATTGTGCACCACTTCCGTCACCTGGCTCCGATTAGTGGAAATAAATGTAGGTAAGGTGACAGAGAGCATTAAGAGCTGCTATTGTACACTTTCAATTAATTTCATGTGCCTGCACTTTAAAGCTTTTCTTCTCACTGTGACTGCATGGCACTGGTCTGAAATTGAATAGGGATTGTATAAATAAAACACCTTTTTTTCTTCGTCCGATAACCGGTCCCTTTGAGAATCTCCCACTCCTCCGCCTTACACACGCTGCAGCGGTTCTTCCCTTTTTGAAATCACCACTTTACATCATCAAGCCCCAGTTTCGATTTGCAGATAATCTAATGAACACTCAACTGGGCCTCGCTGTCACGGTTGTGACTTCCAGCACCTGTTCCTGCTCCTGTCTCTCTCCCTCTCGTCTCTCTCCATGTGTTCTCTCCCAGGTCCACCAGATGTCCCCAGTGTTTCCCCACGTGCCGTTTTGTGTCTCGTCTGCTCCAGCTGTTCCTTGTCTGTTTATTATCGCCCCTCTTGTGTTCTGCCCAGCTGTTGCCCCTTTTCCCTGATTGCATTGAAGTCAGTTTCCCTAATCAGTCTTTGTCTGGTCATACTGTTTCTTGTACTGTTCCCACTGCCCATGTTATCCCTCATGTTAGTGTTTGTTCTGTTATCAGTTCAGTTATGTTATGTGCCTGTCCATCAGTGTAGTGTAGTCACCACTTCTAGTCTTCTGTGTCTCCTGTATGTCTGCCTGCTGTCTTCATTAAATACCCGTCATCTAGCTGTCTCCTGTGTCTCTGTTGTCCTGCAAATGGGTCCACTACCAAAACCGTTACACTCACCATTAAAGTGGAGTGGTCTTGCCTTCGAAAGCATTCGTGAAGCTACTTAAACGCTTGTGCTTTACAACATTGCATGCATAGTGATATAGAGCATTTAAGGGAGACATATTGTTGATACCATTTGTATTGCATTGCAATAGACCACTCATGTCTACATACTATAGTACATATTCAGTTGCATTTGTCACATTATCATAATAAGATTGACTAACAATGTGATAGTATTTTCTGAAAGGCAGTTTACTTATCTACTGCTGTGTTTCTGGTTTCTGTATTCTGGTATTACTCAGTTAACCAAACAAGGTGAGTGGGCAACTATTTAGGGGTTAATTCATTTTAAGAAAAAAGAATGTAAAGGAAAAAACAGCTTTTAGAGCACTGAATGCTATTTTGCCACAAAAGGGTTCATCAGCATTCATAATAAAGCATCACAGTTCAACACGATTAGCCTCGAGCATTGCTGGAATAATCACTCAGCCAGGTAACATTAAAATGTGGGTTATTTCAGGCTCTCAAGTGACATAACTGCCTTTTAATCAAACAGTTATCAGAAGACCAAAGGGAGGGGGAATAATGAAAAAGCAATATCCAGGATTAAGAATTAGGCTTTTCTATAATGACTGTTTCATTGGGTCAATGTTGTCTTGTGGTCTGGCATACTAAATTGAGCAAAACGTTTCAAGGATAGCTGGGCTTTGTCGGTAATATCAGCGTCTGCGTTTGGATCAAATAAAGCCCATTTATGCCATAGGATCGCAACGATAGAAACCAGAGAAATTATATTCTCACCAACTGCTCTGTTTGACTATGTCATTAAGCTTTTGGGCACTGTCGCCGTTCTGACGCTTTCAAATCCATCACAATCATCATGTGGTCAATATTTGTTCCAAAATACTTTACTTTATATACGTAACCGTCTGGGTGAGAGAGAGGCGAAATCCCTCTTTGTTACGCAATGTTTACACTGGCCTTAAAAGGCCTGAAGGGAGTATTTTTTTCATGTCCTCATCCATTTGTATTTTATACTCTGCAAGGCCTATTGAAATATTGAAAAGCGTGAGTCTAATGCTGACAATGGCTATAAAAGGCTTATGAATAACTTTATACACCAGGTTCTTCTCACTCTCCTCGCCGCAGCTCTCCTTCCTCTCCATTATTCAGCCCTGGTTACCTCTGAGTGAAAACTCTCAAAAGCGATTCCACCGTATTTGAACTTGGACAAATTCACACAAAATCTAATATATATTTAAAAAAAACAGACCATTAAGCCGAAACCTGAAGACAGGCGTGTGTACTAATACATAATATCGAACGAGGCATCTTTATCGCTGTGTTATCAGCGGATGAAAAATGTATCAGAGCCATTAAGGCGCTGTCGATCAAGGTACAGTGAGACGCGAGTGGAAAGACTTGTCGCCGGTAGTACACTTATCGAGTGATTCAATTCATCTTAACGGTTCAGATTCAAATGAGAGGGTATCGATTCAGGTGTGGTGCTGCATAGCCGGAATGAAACCTTGCCTCTCTAATCCGGAGACGGTGATGAGGTTTCTCTACCCCCCCCCCCCCTCTCCTTTCCACCGTCTCTGAGCCTTAATCAGGATTTCCCCAGGGCAAATCATTAATTATGTAATCCATGCTCCTCAAAAGATAACACCACCCCATTCTGTGCTTTTCTTCAATGAGTCATATGTCCCAGTTACATGTCATATTCATAATCTCCGTCTTACCCAATAATTTCCAATAAACTTCTCTTTGCAGTTTTCATATCTGGTATTTGTTTATTTTTTGCAACCTTTTTATATCTCTTCACTATTTGAATGGAGTATTGGAGCCTATTCGACTGGATCTGATGACTGGGTGGTTCTTAGGGTTCCCCCAGGGTGTTCTGATCTAATGACTGGGTGGTTCTTAGGGTTCCATTATTGTTTTTATTAACATTTTGTGTTTCATTTCCTGTGAATATTGCTGCTTTATTGTGTCTGTTTTGTACCTCAGAAACGTACTGGTTGAACATATTTTTTTATTTGTATTGTATGTATTGTCAGGCTGTAATAACATCTATTAAGTGCTGTATTGAGTTTTATGATTGCATCTTGTACAGGTGAGAAGGGTTCTAAGCGCAACCAACTGTAAAATGATCATGGTGGAATATACTTGTCTATTGCAATGGCCCTGTTGGGAATCGTCATAAGAGATAATGTGTCAGCCGTCGGCAGGATTGGGCATAATCAAACAATCATCAGAGACTTTTCTTTTTGCAAGAGAGCTAAGCAACTATTATCTCCACACAGGAAGACACAGAGGAATATTATCCATCACTATGGCTTACAGTGAGCGAAGACGAATTAACCGATCTGCTTAACAATCTAATCTCGATAGCTGTGGATATGCAGTGCTGCCGTATGCATGGACACACACGTAAGGGTGTCTGCACACGTGGGCGAGCAGGCACACTTTTTTCTTCCCTCGTTCACTTTAATATCCGTTCCTTGGGTACTGTCAAACCCAATACCTCAAGAAGGAAGTATGTACAGTATGCTAAGACCTGTGCCATAACTAGTGTATTTGAGACAGGGCTAGTCCCGACAGTGTGATAGCCATTGTGTACACCGTAGTCGCTGCTGCTTTGTCGCAGTTTCCCATTATAGTCCCCCTCAGTGCGCCTCGTCTATCTCGTCGGCCTTCGCCCGAATCACACAAAAACACCTCGCGGACGTGCCTCTGCATGTCACTGGATGGAAGAACAAAAACTAACACAATCTGAAGTTGATGTGATTCCCCCAAACATAACCCATGTGATTTATCGCTCTGTATGAGAAAGATGAGATGGTTGTGGGTCCGTTGTTGTTGTTATGCGGGGAGCCAGAGCGGGACTGGCAAAGGTTTTGTGTTCCAAAGTCCTAAAATCGATGTGTAACTTTAAGAATGGTCACCACCGAACACATATTCTCTTCAATTAAGTAAACCTTTTGGGGTTTCATGCTAAATATTATGTTTTTATGTGTGTACACCTCTTCAAAGATGTGTATGCTAGCCATGTGCTTGCTAGCATTATTTAGTTATGCTCATAGTTAGCCAGAATTGTCACTACCGAAACAGTCACTACCAAAACATATGGTAAAGTTTCGGTGGTGATGTGATCATTTCGGTAGTGACAAAATGGAATGATAAGTAGTTAAATAATCCCATCATTTTGAAATAAATGTGTTCCAAAGTCAGAAGATCTGTGTGCAACTTTAAGAATGGAACACATATTCTCTTCAATAAAGTAAACTTTTTGGGGTTTTATGCTAAATATTATGTTTTTATGTATTATGCAGTCACTACCGAAACACTGGGTGTTTTGTAAAAAAGAATTAAGTATATTGAGTTATAAACTAAAATGTTATGATACTGATTGGTTAAATGTTCAATTTCATCAATCATGAACTCTGAAAGCAATATGATCAGTGGTATGCATTTTACAGAGAAAGATTGCATTTAGATTTTGATCTAATTGTATCAATTGAACTTAGAAATTTGGTAAAAATGTCATTTTTATTGATTTAATTGTGAAACCCTTCAAGAGATTTTTTCAAAAATACTCTTTAGAGAAGGGAAGGAAACACAATCTTAACAGGTTAATATAATACCTTTTTTACTATAGTGTATTACTATGTTTCGGTAGTGACAATTTTTGGGAGAGGAAAAACATTCCAAAAGATTCTGAAAATACAATATAAAAATTGCCGGTACATTCACTAGATATATGTAGTTTAGATATGGTACAATATATATTCTGACAACGTTTTGGGAATAAATATACAACATTTCAAAATATTTCCAACCTGACTTTCAACCAATTCGGTAGAATGGCCCATATATATATACAATTATATAATTGGGTCACTACTCATAACCAGTAAATCACCGAAACACATGCATGCAAATGCATAAACTACTATGTGCGAGCAAACACACACTTTTACAAGCAAACACCATTTACCATTTTACTTACACACAAGTAAAACCAGATACACACACACACACACAGACACACACCGATGTCCCACATTGTCTTTTGTTGTGTTTCTCATCTGTTAGGCTATAATTCCATGAAGCACAAATTATGTCATTTATTTGATCTCCTGGTGCAGATTAGCCTGTGTGTTGTGCCTCCCTGCGAACCGCCTGTGATGAGGAATTAAAAGACACCCGGCTTTTCGCCGCCTCTTTTATCTCCCTCACAGCTGTGAGGGAGCGCACAAGACTATGCAATCCTATATTTACAGCTAAACACAATGCATTAACCCCCCCTGAATCCCGTATTCACCTCCGTCTTGCCCCCGCCCCCTCCTCACCCCCGCCGCCCCACCCTCCCGTGAACACCCCGCCCCTATTCATCACAGGGGGAAGTCTGCGAAGTGAGGAAAGTATGACCGAGGTGACCTTGGCGAAGTGGCGCTCGTAAGGAGACTCACCCGGGCCGAAGACGTGTGGTCTGTCAGGATGATTTCTTATTCTATTTAATGGGAGAAGTGCAATGCTTTATCACCAGCCGGGGGTTCACGGTTTATATGAAGGCGTCGGGGGGGGGGCAAGCCTGTTTGAAGTGGTAAGCTGTTTAGGCGAAGCACTGTACACAAAAAAGACGTCCTTCCCGGTCACAGTGATTTAAGGAGCAGGAGGGGGCGAACGGGTAATTTTATGTTAAATCGGCACTCTTCTGAATAGTAAACTAAGGAAACAGATGACAGTGCCACTCCCCCCAACCCCTATCGCCTCAATGACATTTCCTTCGGAGGCATTTGCAGGAGATAAGCGTGAATGGATGCAGAGGAGGCCGCGTCTTTGTCCTTCATCTCTCATTGGGGGCCACGGTTCAGAGTCTGAATGTTTTCCCGCTCTGAAAGTATTTGTTCGGTGAGCTTCCAACTTCCAACCAATTTCATTAGAGACTTTCTCAAAGTATCATCAGTGACAATAACATTCTAAAGGGACCCAAGTTTGTTTCCTGTTGCAATGTTTGCTAAATGCAAACGGTTTAATGTCTTTGGGTCCAGACTGTTCCCCTGGCAACAGAATTCCTGTCTGTAGAGATATGGCATTGGTATACACAGTACATTTTGCAGAGTCAATTTTACTCAAACAGAGTCCATTTGAGCCCAAGTGAGTAGCATTTTACTTAGTTTGAGTAAAATTTACTCAGCGAAATTTACTACAAAGATTTGGATTGGTGACAAAATAAACAGTATCTGTGTGGTTCTGTTCAATTAATGAGTGTGTTCCATGGTCATACCAGTATAAGCATCGTATGGGTCACAAGGCATAGCTTTCCTCTTTTAAAGGATGGGTTCAACCCAGGCCCTATTTAACCTCTTAACTTGCACCGGGTCCTATAGGACTCGTTTTGCACTTGCACGTACATCACGCCACTGTGCGAGCGTCTGGTGATAAAGCTCTATTCGTTGATGTTCGAATGCCACCTCACTCAACACATTCCGTTCAGCGGTTCTCGAGTTACATGCCGATATGTCAGGCATGCGACTTTGTACAAGCAAGAGTCAGATTACCACCCCCGACTCCAGAGGCTCTGGAACTGTCAATCATTCGCCAATTGTGAAAACTATTGGACAGGGTTGTAGCAAATGAGTGTAGCTTTCCAATGATACCCCACGTGGGGTTGTGTGAATCAGGGATCTAGAAATTAATCAGAGCCGTCTAAAAAAAAAAATTACACAGATTACCAAAATCGCTGTAAATCACCAATTTTTTAACAGATTTTTATTAAATTTGGACCTGTACTACATACAGACGTACTGGGTTTTCCAGCTAATACAAATACTATATTTGGATATTGCAACTACTACAGAAAAACGTGGGTAACAAGTTTTTCTACAACTCAAGTTCAGACCTATGTTACTCTATTTCATTAGCACTAAAAGTTATCTTTCTTTATTGTATCAGAAACTTCATAATGTTATCTTTCAAAAGAGACCAGGCTTATGCATGTGCTATAAGTATAAAGATACGCTTAAAGATAGTCATCAAGTTTAAAAATGGTCACTTTTATGGGTGCCAGTTAACCCCTTCACTAACACTGGTAACCCTTTGTAGTGTGGTAGTGAAAGGGTTAACCTGCTGTAGTGTGGTAGTGAAAAGGTTAAACTGTCATCTCCCACCTGACTCTGCTCACTTCCCTCCACCTATGCAGGGACTTCTTCCCCCACCTGCTGGACAATTCCCCTCATCTACCCTTGGACTACCCTCACTTGAGCATACCCTCCTCGTGCACTTCTAAATTATCCATGTCCCTCAGTGTTCTCCCCACCTTGTTGTCTCTCCCAGTCTGCCTTTTACCCTTTGTATTCCCTTGTCTGGTTTTGGTTAATTTCTTGTCTTTAGTATTATGTCCCCAGTGTGTTTAGTCTTGTCTTGTCTTGTATTTGTTATCAGTCTTGTTTTGTATTGGTAATTTAGTCTGTCAGTCTGTTTCCCCTCCCAGGTGTGCCTAATTGTAATCAGCCCTTGTGTGTCCCGTTTGTCAATTACCTTGTGTATCTAAGGGCATCTTCTCATTAGGAACGGGTAGTGTGTACACACTACAATCTCGTGTTTCGTTCTCAAGCTCAATTGAGAAGAGCAACTCTCTATATGAACCAAAACAGTTACACGTTCGCTGTACCTCGGGAAGTAATGTACCAGCTAAACCTATACGATGGGTTAGATACAGGCAGGATTTTTGAATACTTTTCCTACACTAAAAACATTATGGCCATGCCGCACGCTAACCACATAGATTACAGACAGATAGACAAAACATATAACGAACAAGGTAAAAGATAATATTGCTGCTGGCGGGACAAAACCTTGTAACTCCATTATTATAAATTTTTTTGTATTATTAACTCAGTAGATCATCCTCCATGTGTGTGTGGTTTTACAAAGTCTACACAATGGGAAAGCATTAAACCAATTATCTGTCTAAACCTCGTAATTCTATTCGCCCTCAAATCTGTGTTCGTTTTTTTCATCTGCCGAAAAGTTGGGTTTTTGAAGTTACAAGGTTTTGTCCCGCCAGCAGCGATATGCATATATACTTGATCAATATAGTCCCGCTGAACACAACTAGTCACATTGATAAGCCGCATACTAAAAACATAGGTTTTGGCCACTTACGCTGCACGTTAAAAACACAATGGATCGCAGATGGATCAGACACTGAAAAGTCATGAGAATATGGATGCTAAAACTTTACTTACCGATTAGCAGGCTAGTTGATGGACTAACGTCAGGCTGCATTACTGGAAGTAGTAATAGTGCGATGGGTTGTGAATGTGATTGAACAACAACGTCGGGCTCCCTTGCTTTGGATGGGCTAACCGGCATGGCAGACATACAGCTTGGTCAATACACAACACACACAACGCAGGACAGAGACACATACACACTCGACTGTGGGGCCGCTAATAAAGAGCACCCTGACAGAGAGGAGGGGACTTCTCTGCTTTGACTTCTTCTCTGCTTCACGGACTGGACGAGACTGCTGGACACTGACTGGACGGACTGGACTGATGGGACAATGACTTGACTGCATTTTCTTTTATACACGACCGGCTGGTTGTACCAACTGGATTTCAATTGTACTTTGCTTATTCACTTTTTATAATACTATGCTTATTCACTTTTTATAATCCCTTGCTTATTCACTTTTTATAATAAATACCCTCAAAAGTGTTTCATCTCTTTAAATATCTTATTACAACTTTCACGTATCCGAGTCAAAAACGTGACAATTGGCGTCCCTGGGTGGGCCTTCATTCAGACTTACCAGCCTATTCGCGGACAATATTGACTGAACATCCACTCAGAGGATCCACTTTCAAAGGTAAGCAGAAACCTGTTACTCTAAGTCGCAATCTGCATAGTTAAAACAGCCGTTATGAGTGGATGCATTCTCATTATTGTATTGTGAATAAGGTGCTAAAAAGATAAGTAAACCCATTGAATTGTGTTGTTGAAATGGATATGAGCAAGGTGCAATCTACATTACTATCTAAATATTTTATTTTCTTCCCGCACACCTTTCTCTCCCTCCCCCCCAATACCAAGTTAGAGTCACCCATTTATTTAAATTGGAGTCATAAGTTAGAGTCATTTATTTAGGTTAGTGTCAGGTTAGAGTCACATTATTCCCATATCTTCATATGGCTAGGTTAGAGTCACATTATTCCCATATTTCCATATGGCTAGGTTAGAGTCACGTTATTCCCATATCTTCATATGGCTAGGTTAGAGTCACGTTATTCCCATATTTCCATATGGCTAGATTAGTGTCACGTTATTCCCATATCTTCATATGGCTAGGTTAGTGTCACGTTATTCCCATATCTTCATATGGCTAGGTTAGAGTCACGTTATGGTTATGGTTATGGTTTGGTTAGAGTCAAAGGTTACTTAAAGGAAAACACCAACATTTTGGGAAATTAGCTTATTTGCCATCTTCCCTGTAGTTAGACAAGATACATACCCTTTTCTTCTCTGTGCATGCATTAGGCTTAGGGAACAGCCGCTCCGTTAGCGTAGCTTAGCTTCATCACTGGAAGTGGGTCAGACCTTTACCCTGAAGTTCCCTACAGTCCCCTACAGTCACGAAATACACTCCAAATACAACTCCAAAAAGTTCCTCTAAACATGTTGTGACCTGTGTATTTACCACGTGGAGAAATAAAAAATAATTGAATTAGACAATTATGTTTTCTAAGCAAATATACTCTGAACAATTTTTTGCCGAACCTCTCCTCTCGGGGCGCAGTCAGTGATTTCACGCAACGCAGTGATACTTACTAACGTGACGCCAGTGTTTGTTTACATTCTCATTCCATTCAAAGGATCCGAACCGATTGAAGTTTATGGATACCATGACTTAAAATCCTCTTACCTTGACGATAAAAGCCTCCCCAATTTAGAAAACAGTATTCCCATGGCTGGTGTTGATATGCTGCTAGCTAACGACGGTACATTTTTACTTCCAGTCGGGGGGTTCCAAAATAAAAGAGCGACGTCTATAGCACCGGAAATACGTTTATTTTGTACATTATCTAACATTAACACGAACCTAAACTAACGTTACAACTGGTTGCTGCTGCACTCACCAAGGACAAGGACTCCTCCTTCTTTCCAATATTGGAGGGTGGCGGCCGTTGGGATGGACGCTCGCTGAGGTTGGCAGAGGGCGAGCGCCGGTCCCTCTCCCACAGTGCTATCTCTCCTCCCCTCTCCTACTGCTCCTCCTCTTCCCCCGTTTCCCTCTCTTCCCACTGACTGTGCAGGGGATCAAGGGATGGATGTCCTTTGAGCCGTCTATTTGCCACATGTAACAGACTGTGATCTCCAACACGCGAGGAGGTTTTGCTAGGACTCTGCTGTGCCGTACCACGAGGAAGGAAGAAGAGGCCTCGTTCTAATGGACTCCCACATGCACTCTTTCTCCTACTCTCCACTCTATCTCTCTCTCTCCTTGACCGCACAAACTCTCTCTCTCTTCTGGGCCCCCCGTTTATACACGCTCCACGCTAACACATACATGCCCACCTAGATTAAGTGCAAGTCTAATGTATTGTTGGTAGTAATATTGGACATCCCATACGTTGAACATTGAGATTAGATATTTGTCCAGAAATGTACTGAGATGCATCGCGAACGTCGGTATCCTGTGCCAAGGGAATTTTTTCCTGACCTTCAATTTTAGATGTTTTTTGGCCTTTTAACAGGTCCATACCTTAGTGAGGTTGAGGACTGTGGTATGTGTTTTTAATTCATCTGCAGCCTTGTTCTTGCTAGGTGTTGGTAGGAACATTGGAATGGACTCCATTCCTGTGTCCTTTAAAAGTAGATATTGCTTAGATCATTTGTTTCCTGTTTTGAAGCATCATTTTGTTTTCATGCAGTTATTTTGGCAAAGGGGGGACCGACTTCACATTTGCTCTGTTGGGAGGCTGTGGCATGTGGTTTTAACTTCCATCCACACTCCACACCGGGCTACCATGTGAAGGACCCTGAACCAGTCAGTGTAGGCTTTACATTTTCACAATCAGCATACTATACTTACTCTTCGGTACCAGCATTGTATTATGCCTGATGACTCAATGTGTGATCTCATTTACTGTATACTGCGCCGAGGGCCATCACCATACCGGGACTATGGGGCGATGTGAGCTTTTTGTCGTCCGATTATATCCTGATTTTTAAGCAAATTATTATCCAAGTATATTCTATAGTAGGCCGCGTATATCCATAGGCCGTGAAATTGTCTCTGGAGGTTTTTGGCTCACGTGCAGGAATCTGTTTAATAAGTCTGGTGGTGGTGTTGCTGATTATACTGTTTCCCTATTGAGTCTCATGGTTTACACTATACGAGGAATTAATTGTTATGCTGAATCGGCCGGTTGTTTTGTTGTTTTTTGGATAAGTTAACACTTTGATCGCCATGGTTAAATTCATCATTTACCATCCCTCGCCATCTCTATTTGTCTATGGAGAAGTTCCCCTTATTTGCAGGGCTATAACTTTTTAAATTGTATTGCTAAATTGACATTATTATGGCCCATTCAATGTCCTATATCTATTGTTCAGCGTGTAGCAACGTTATACTTTTTCATTCACATATTCATACTAAAATACGGTCTAAAGTATAAGTATGTTTTTATCGTTTTCTGCAGCTTTCTCCAGAACTTGATTTATAGCCCCAAATGCATTATATTGATGATGAAATACAGTTTGAGAGCGATCGGTGCCAGATAAAAAATTTCAACTGGAGGTACTTCTAGAAGTTACTACATATCATCTGATGTTGACCGGATGGGCGGGGGGTCGTTTATAATTCCGTGGCCAACGTTAGATGATTCATGTAGTGTGGGTGATATGGTCATCAGAGCAGTTAGTAAAGAACACATTGGAAAATAACGCTGGATCTTACCGTATCTTCCTCCCGCCGTTGGACGATCAGCTTGAAGTAGACAGTTTTCTATTATGGGATGTTGATCTAGATGAACCATTTCCAGGTTGTATAATACTATATACGTCCAAATAACGTTGTTTATTGAGTTAGGGCGAGCGATTGATTATCCAGTGTGTCGAGATGGAGTCCGGCTAACGATCACAAGTGTCCGGACGAAATATGGGTGAGCACTTCCTGTTTGGCGCGTCACTTCCTGTTGGCCGATCTGCCGATCGGCCACCAGATGGCGCTCTTGAACCGTTAGACAGTTGAGTGGAGCTCAGCAGTATATCTCAGGTCCCCGGAGGAGAAATATGATTTCGATCACAGATTTTTGAAATATTGATATCAAAGACGTGTTATGGCGTCTTCGGCAGAATGAGCATGGCGGGCAATGACGAGTCTCGGCGTTTCCGGCGATTAAAGTGTTAATTCCCCAAAAAAATTATTATACACAAATGTGGCTGGGGGAACTGATTCACTCAGAATGAATGGACTATAGGTCAATAAAAACAATAAAAAAAAATACATAAAAAAAAAAAATAATAAATGTAAATATTTTTTTTTTAATTAATTTCGATTATAATCAATTCTAACATTTTCAAATCGATGCAGTTGAATCGTCACATTAGAATCGATGCATTTCGATTAATTGATGCATCGTTACACCCCTAGTCATAACGTCTGATAACTATCTGTGACCATTTCTTCAGTAGAATGTATATAGATACATCTGACTTTATTGTGAGCCTCCCTTTTTGGAAAAGGACACGTGTCTTGGTTTTTGGAGGCTACAACACTTGCCCCATTGGATTGTAGCTTGGTGAGAGGTTTCTCAATAAGTGATCTGCAAAGGTATGGTCTGTAGTACTCATCAACATCCAACCGGACAATGTTTAAAGTTTTATTATACTTTAGGGCGGCAACGGCAAGGCGCTCGCCACGAAATCTGGAGACGCTGGGCTTGCCTGTTCGAGCCCAGCGCTCCACATTTGCTTTCAGTTTAGCTGGTCGTCCGTACTAATACACATTGGCCGTATTAGGGGGTGGGAAACTGATGGGTGGGGATCGGGCGTTATGGACAGCGACTCCTACAGGTCGGTTGGTGCGCCTGCGCAGTAGAATCAGGAAGTGTCGGGGGCAGCGTGAGCCTCCCACGCGCTACTCCTTGAAGTATTGAAATTGACCCAGTTTTAGCGTTTTTATCAAACATTTTGTCTGCCCAACACAATCACCACGCACGTGCATATTTTAATCAATGGTTCATAACGTGCGTGTGTAATCGAAATGATCGTCACAACAGGTGCAGGGCACCAGGGGGCTCACCAGGGGGCGCTGAGAGTCACACACAGCAGGCACTGATTATGCTTGCTACTACTAGCCGAATGAAAATGTATCTGTTTCACCTAACACTATTGCTCCGTGATTATAGCCACCCATCTCTAAAGCCACTACCACGTTACCATATTTGTAATAATGTAAATCATTGTGTCGTTGTACACATATTGTGTTTATAACGTTAGTAGCTAACATAGCTTAGCTTGGTAGCTATTGTGCTAACAAAATATCCCGACATCCGGCTCGCTGGCCGGCATGAACGGCCGACCCAAAATGGTTCTCTCCACTCTGTACACCCCGTCCCCACGGGTACCCTGCCGGGGGGCCCATGGACGCGACAACGGCGACAATGGTGGCATCCTGTAGGGTGCTCGAGCCCGTAAAGGCTAGTGGTACAAACACGATAGCTATGAGCTAACAACGGCCGCCGCTGTTGTCGCGTCCACAAGCTCCTCCGCAGGACACCCGCGAGGACGGGGGCACACAAAGAGGAGAGAACCATAGGCTAACGTCAGTGTAGTGGTCCCGACTGTAGGCAGCAGGGACGGCGGAGCTATATAGGCTAACTGTGATGCACCGAGTGTGCCACCATTGAACTAGTACTATGACCCGGACGGGCAAGGCATTTCCTGAAGTGACGTCACGGCCGTGCTAGCTTTTAGATTAGGCTCATTAATATGCACCTGTAGTGACGTCGGCGTTTGATAAGCTTTTTTGATTCGCGCGTGCATGTTATTCGTGCGTGGACCTTTTTCACTCTTTCAGAGTGGCATTTCCGGTGTCAAATGGAAATAAATAAATAATGAAATTATATACCAATGATGTAAACTACCCATAATTGATCAGTAGGGTTTAACCTGGAGGTTGGGCTTTAATTGATGTACTCCTACACAAATCCAGAATAGGGAGTTATAAAATCTAGCCCAACTAGTTTATTGACAACAATGTCTGGAAAAAAGGATGCAAGTGTGGATACTGACAGAATTCGTGTCACTCTTTGGTCAGATCAGAGGCATATTTAGGTCTGTGTAGAAGTCTGTGTTCCCAGTTCGACAGCACAATAGTCATAAATGTTTTATTTATTTCGGGAAAGAAAAGGAAGTTGAGCTTTCCCTCATTTACAACGCCGTCGAGATTACAGGCATATTAAAAACATAATAAAACACAAGGTAAAAATAAAATTCATCTTAGACAATTATGACATTGAATAAATAGGACAAAAATGTAGCAATCATTTGAACGTCATATAGGGTCCATAGTTCCAACATTGTGATATAAAGTGGTAATTTCCTAGCAATTACCTTAAATAAACAGATACCAATGTTTATTTCACCTCTGCCAGAGAAGACCAACCAATTGTATTAT
This sequence comes from Notolepis coatsorum, assembly GCF_963971535.1. NCBI lineage: Eukaryota > Metazoa > Chordata > Actinopteri > Aulopiformes > Paralepididae > Notolepis > Notolepis coatsorum. Next base: position 60,790,258 of record NC_140176.1, read on the forward strand.
ACAGGAGTGGTGAGTACCATATACATGTATCACCAGTAATAGGCTACATCTGAGAGCAGAATGATAGACGGTCTAGACGTTTCAGAGTGGAAGGAGCAGCATTTCTATTAATCACATCTCCATAATCCAAAACTGCTTCAATTACCCTCTTTCTGTAAATCATTGGGAAGCTGGTTCTGTTCCAGAAGAGGCCAATGTTTTGCAACAATTTACTGGAAAGATTGTTTATGTGATATTTAAATGTAAATGTATCATCAAGCCAGATGTCATGGTATTTGTATTATGAAATTATTTTGATGTCAGACCCATTCACAGTTGATATATGCAAATCAATGCAAATAATATATCTAGCCCTAGAGAACATCATGCATTTTGTTTTGCTTGCATTAAGGGCAAGCATAAGGTCAATAAGCACATCTTGCAGAGCAATCAATGAGAATTGCAGGTTCTCAATGGCTAGTTGTACAGAGTTGTACAATAGATACTAGTGTCATCCGCATAAAGATGAACTTGACAATTGTGGAGGATAACAGAACTTGTCGCCCCCCCCCCCCCCTCCTCTCCTGTGTATAAAGAGGATTCCCCCATGTAAATCACACATCCACTCAGAAATTAGACAATATCATTAATATATGGTAAATGAGACAGGACCCAGGTTTGATCACTGCGGGATGCCGTTTGTGATGGGTAAGAACTCTGATTGAGCTTTCCCAGTTTTCCCAAGTTTCTCAGACAAATAGCTCTGAAACCAACTGCATGCATTTACATCAAAACCAACACTGTGTAATCTATTTAAAAGATAATAATGGTCAACTTTATTGAATGCTTCTGAAGATAGATTCACAAGTAGTGCAGCACAATGTTTTATTTTATCTATGGCGGATATATATCATTTACAACTAAAGTAGTGACTGAGATTGTTCTGAACCAGATTGGCGTGGGCTGAGTGATTTAATACAAATGCTTTGATTTGGTTATTTACCAATGATTCCAGGATTATTGTTTGGGGATTGGTCTACAGCTATTTAGATCACTTCTATATCCACCTTTATGTAATGGAGATACATGAGCCGAGTCCAGGTAGCCTACTATAAACTATTCCTGTTGACAAAGAAAGATTAAATACATGTGTTAATTGCTCTGTAATTAATGGAGCAGCTAGCTCCATTAATTAACTGCTGGTATCCGTAATCATTTTGAGTCAACCAATCTAGCAACTGTAACTGCAACAGCGTTCCCATGGATAACCTCCGGAGTGGGGGTGTATCTTCACCGAGTATTGAAAGCGTTTTTGGTATTTTGCTGGCTTGTGAGTTCTTCCTCTGCTCTTGTAAGTTACAATGTAATTTCCTCAGCGCTGTGATAAGGAGAACAGGAGAGGGGATGCCATTAGACAATCAGACTACTTGGAATTCAATCCCAGTGATTACAGAACCTCACCATCTGCACGGAATTGCACCTCAAATGTAGACTTAATCTATGAAAAGTATGAAGGAACCAGTTTTCTTTGATTGAATATCACTATTGTGTTGGCTTTTCCAAGCAATCACTAATACCAAGCACTCTGAAAATATAGGCTATTACAAGTTTTCTTCTTGGAAATGTACACTATTAAACAAGAGCAAATTCACAATAGCTGCGACCACACATTTCTGTGAACCAAGCAATCAACAGAGCGACCTATATCACATTAAAAACAAAACAAAACAAACCTCAAACGAAAGTGATAAGTTGCCAATTACAACTCTACACGAGTATGAGTATTACATTTTAAGTAACATGTGCCATTCACATTGCAGTCAATGTTGAAAAGGGGTGGAAAATACTCCATGAGCTTTGAAAGTCGCTAGTCATAGATAATTCATCATTGTGAAAATGAATTATGAAGTAGAGTAAGTAGAGTAATACAGTAACATTACACATTAGTGAATGTAAAGGTGAATTAGTGTAGTGGTTAACTATATTTACACCCTTTTACAACATCAGTGAATGTAAAGGTGAATTAGTGTAGTGGCTAATTATATTTACACCCTTTTTCAACATCAATGGCAATGTGAAAGGTAGGCTGAGATTCACCGAAACATACTGTACACGCCTATGCACACAACATCTGTCGTAACAGCATGGGGGGAGGGTACAGGTATGGTATAAATTTGTATCTAAACATAAAACAATATGAGAAAAAATAAATAAAATATTCAGATTGTTTACACTGTTTATTATATGAGTATGTATGAATATGAGAAAGTAGCAGTGTAATCAAAGGTGCAGATGAGGGTCTGCATGCAATCAGTAATATTATATGTTACAATAAATATGGGCAACATATCATCTTGACTTGATATTTCAAAGATCTCCTGTTTCAAAGCATTATTGAGCAAAAGCTGATATATTTCACAAATCATTGACCACTTAATAACCGTTTCATACAGACTAAAACACTGTGAGAAGCAAACATTTAATATAAATGTATGACTTTGATGCAGTCTCGGAGGTACACACCTCCACACCATCACTTTTTGGAACATATTGGGCACACCTCACAAACTGGCTCAAATCTTGATGAGACAATTGCCTTGTGTGTCTTGTCCTTGGTCGGAGAGAACTGTAACTAGACATTGTTGCGTATGGAACATGGTTAGTTTATTAATCAACATGCCCACTTTGTAGCTAAGGGGCTACACAACCCTGACTGTATTGAGATTGTTAGATTAAACCACTACTAAAGAATATTAATTTAGCCAGACAGTACAGTTACTCAAAATGGCGGACACTCCATTAACTGCGCGGGGACAGGGATACAAGTTGAACAAGCATCATTTTAATGTCAATAGCAAACATACATATTATTTATCACGGTTCTCCTTTAATAATAGAATGTCAGTGCAACAAAGTCAACGGTAACGAATAGTTCCTATACTACGGATACTCGACCGGTGGAGCTCTGAATGGAGTGAGACGAAGCGAGGCGATACAGGGAAAAGCAAGATGGTGGCTGGAGACGGTTGGTTCTCTCTAGAGCTCCTGCTCCTGAGAAACTGTAGACTGGTCGGATAATCCTGTCGTCGCTGGGAGAAGGGGTCTCGTACGGAACCGGTCCTTGTATTCCTAGCGCCCGATGGCAGGGTTAATAGCTATTAATCCAAAAGCCCGTTGGCATAGATGGTAGCTAGTTAGCTTCGTTTGTACGTGAAGCTAACCCGCAGACGGTCTCCAATGAGTAGTTATATCCAAACGTCGCTGGGTTTAACTATAAGTCTCTCCACGTTACTTCGCTTACACAAGTCACTATACTGTGCCAATAATGGCTCGACAATATTATAGTGGTATCTAATTAGCCATTAGCTCTCTATAACGATACACTGCTATCGGTCTGTGTACAACTGCACCAGACGTCTTCACTCTCGCTCTGTTAGTTTTCCTGTTATGCTGCTGCTGCTGCACGTTGTCTACCCAACGTACTCTATATTAGTTCCCTGTGGACTCCGTTCACCTGTACAGAATCAATGCGCTCGCTCACTTGAACGGGCATGTATGAACATGTTCTGAAAACATGTCTAGGGGGGCGCGCCCCTGGCGCCTACGGCGTTAAGAATGGGACATACAATAAGGCGATTGATGAATACTGTTAGGCAAACAGATGACGTAAAGATATATATCTTATATATATAAACAATATATAAATTATATAAAATAATAAACGCAGACTTTCAGTGTTAATCTGGACCTTCAGAACAGCCGCCCCCTAATTAGTCCGAACCTAATTAGTAAATAAATGTGGGGGACAGATTAATATTAAGGATCAAGTCAACTTCTCCATAATGTGCTATGGGGAGTTGGAAATCATCTATAAGGTCAGTGGGTTATCGTCGTCGTCAGGGGGGTCAGGGAACGCAGGAAGCTCTATCAACTTAGCTACTGGTCTGGTATAAGTCCGCCCTTGGACGATGACTTCTGCCGCTCTGACCTTCCCATCTGAACCATTAATCACTCTGCTCACACGGCCGGCTGGCCACGTAGCTCGGGGTAGTGACTGGTCTATTATCATCATGACGGTACCCACGGTCAGGTTGTCCCTGTCTTTCACCCACTTCTGGCGGGCTGGAAGGGAGGGTAAGTAGCGTAGGAGGAAGCGGGCCCAAGATTGGTCGGTCAGTACTTGGCTGTGTCTCAACATCCTCCGTCCGTTCATCTCGTCCTGTCTGTACACAGTCCGAGGAAGGGCAGGGTCCAGACGCCCCATCAAGAGGTAGTTTGGGGTGATGGGGTCGATGTCAGCTACGTCGCTTGAAATGCAGCCGAGGGGCTTGGAGTTCAGAACTCCCTCTTCTCGAGCCCTCAGGTAGGCCACTGATCCGTACGCCACTTCTGAGGCGTCGCTGAAGACGTGCAAGTCTATCTGACACGTCTCCAGTCGCACGGTAGAAGGGAAGTAGCTCCGCGGGATGGCCACCTTGCGGAGTAAGACAAGTTCATCCTCCCACTCTCTCCCTGTGGTGGCTAGGTGCTCGGGTATGGGGTAGTCCCAGCCCTGCCCCTTGTCCCACAGTTCTCTCACCAGCATCTTCGCCCGGGTGGTGTAGGGGAGGATACATCACATTGGGTCGTACTGGCTGGCGAGTGTTCGGTACACACTCCGCCGAGTGGTCAGTCTAGTCGTGGACGTCTCTTGATCCGTCCTCAGAGGTGTGTGTCGGTAGTGAAGCGAGTCCGTCTTGAAGCGCCAGACGAGGCCCAGAGTCATCTCTTGCGCTTCGCCTGGGGTGTGCGCCATCCAGGTCTCGCTGCTAGCGGATTTAGTCTCTGGAGGGAGGTGCTGGAGAACTTGAGGGTCGCTACTGGCCCACTGTCGGAGGTCGAATCCACCTTTGGCTAACGAAGCCCGTAGCTTCATTAGGATGCTCTCTGCTTCTTCTGTCGTGGATACGTCTGTAGGCAGTTGTGCGTCACTCCCTTAGGCACATGCAGAGTGGGCATCCCGTCCCGTCTCAAGAGTGGGGTTGCGTATCTTAGCACTCCGTCGACCTCGACTCTCGTAGTCTTCTGCTCTAGTAGAGTGATGGCATACTTGTCCTCTTTGGACCGAACCATCTTGCGTTCGGTCTTGAATGGCAGCGCGTCTAGTGTCCATAACCTCTCAACGTGCTGTAGGAGAGTGTTGTCTGTGTCACTCACCTTGGTGTAAAGGCAGCGTGTGGACGTTGGTCGGCTGGAAGGCCCGAAGAGGGGGCCCTGGAGCGTCCACCTCAGTCGGGTCTTAACCGCGGCTGGGCATCCTCTGGGTCCGATGTGGACCGCCTCAGTTGGGACAATGAGGTCCGCATGGTCGGAGCCAATGAGTAGGGTCGGTGTAGCTCCGCTGATGAGCGGTATGGGCAGTTGGCGTAGGTGGTCGTACTTTTCCCTCAGCTGTGGGATGGGGTAATCGTAGCGTGACAAACCTATGTCGTAGCTTGTGAACGCCTTACTGATGGCGTACCGCTTCTCAGGCTGGTCGATCGCTGCAATGGTGAACGAGACGTTTTCACCTTTGATTGTCTTTAAGTCTTGACGAATGGTACGGAGGGTCATGGTCTCCTCTGGGCCCCGCAGGTCCAACTGGGTCGCGGCGGAGGCGAGGAGGAGTGTCTTCTCCGACCCGTCGTCGAGGACGGCGTAGGTGTCGAGTACCTTGTCCCCGTGACTGAGGAGTACTCGTACTACCTTGAGGAGCACTCTGGGGCTCCCACTATTCGCGGGTCGATGTGGAGCACTTCTGTTCCCGAGTTGCTTTGTGCAGCTGAGTTTCGCTTGTTGGCCTCGTGCAGTGCTGCGAAGTGAGCGGCGTCCTGCTTGTTAGCCTTAATCCACTGATTTACTTCGGCGGTGGTCAGTTTCTTGTATGCGTCGCACTGTGACAGCCAGTGTCCGCTGTTGCAGTAATAACATGCGATCTTCCATTCCTCTTTGGCGGGGGGGTTGTGGCTCTTCTGTTGTGACACCGACTCGGCCTGGTACATCACTGTGATGGGCCTACTTTGGTCTTCTGGTGGGCGCTTGTTGCTCTCGTGCAGTGCTTCGAGGTGAGCGCCGTCACACTTGCCACACTTCTTCTTAAGGCGGCATTCTGCTGCCATGTGGCCGCGCGCGCAGCGGAAGCAGCGGCGGTTATCTTTAATCCACTGACTTACTTCGGCGGTGGTCAGTTTCTTGAATGCGTCGCACTGCGACAGCCAGTGTTCGCTGTCACAGTACTGACAGGCGATCTTCCATTTCTCCTTGGCGGGGGGGTTGTGACTCGTCTGCCGTGACACCGACTCGGCCTGGTGCATCACTGTGATGGGCCTGCTTTGGTCTTTAAACCTCCTCGGTCCCTCTTTAATGTTCGAGCCACCCCATGCGAAGGTGTCAATTCTTAGGCTGCTAACCTCCCTGGCTAGGAAGTCAGCGAGATCCAGCAGTGATTGTTCTGGGCCATTCGGGTCACGGTAGTTTCGTTGCCGCCGAAAGCATTCTTGGCGGAATGGGGGGAGCTTCTCCAATATGCGCTCCACATTGGAGTTGGCGTACAACTCGTACATCCCCTTCTCTCGTTGGGACCCGAGCATCCCTACCAGGGACTGTACTTTGACGGATAGGTCGTCCAGGGCTCGGTTGTCTCTAGCCGGGGGGAGACGTTCGATCTCACGTATCTCCTGAATGACATAATCCCATGTACGTAACGTGCGTCGAGGGCAACCAGGGCGTCAGAATAGGGAGTTTGTGAATTGGAGTATGCCAGCGCTATGTTGTGCGCTCTAGTTACCTTGAGGTGCTTAAGGAGAATGGCATACTTGTATGACTCGTCCTGTACTCCGGACATAATTGTCTCTAGGCACATACGCAGCTCGGTATACTGCGCTCGGTCTTCTCTTGTGAAGTCTGGGAATGTGGGTGTCCCAATGTAGTGTGCCATGGATGGCTGCGACACTGACGCACGTGGGGGGAGAGGCATCCGTGGCAGGTCTCCCTGTACGTTGGGTCGTTGGTTCGTGCTGGGCGGGAACCAGGGGCTGGGTTCCCAGGCACTATTCCTCAGTGCCGTCTGGTGCTCGAACTCCCCACTGGGACGTGTTGGGGGTTCATAACGCAGCGTGTCGGGACTGAGGCCGGGGCTGCGCTGAGCCTCCTGGTCTGAGATGGGGTAGTGCGGGTGGGCTTTCTGTCCTCCCTCGTCCTCTGTCAGGCTTTGTAGTCGCTCGGCTAGCTGCTCTGCAACGTAAGCAGGTTCTTCCCGTAGGCGGGGTCCCGCGTAGCTTTGTCGGGGAGGGGAGGGTGCCCTCGACCCTTGTCGTGATGATCTCCGGGAGCTCCGGGTGGAAGAGTGGGGAGTCACCCTCTGGAGCGCTTGCTCCATCATTTGTGCTTGTAGGCGGTCTCGTTCTGCCTCGCGCTGCGCATTGGCTGCGTCGCGCTGCGCATTGGCGCGGTCTTGCTCCATGTTTTCTTCAGCCTGGAGGCGCCTCTCTTCCAGTCTGATGGTAATCGTGGCGTCAGCCTGGAGGCGACTCTCTTCCAGTCTGAGATGTTCGCACTCACTCTCTCGTTGCGCCTGGAGGCGGTCACGCTCACCCTGGAGGCGGTCACGCTCACTCTGGTGGCGATCACGCTCACTCTGGTGGCGATCACGCTCACTCTCTTGTTGCCCCTGGAGGCGGTCACGCTCACCCTGGAGGTGGTCCCTTTCCGCCGAAGCGGTTATCGTGGCGATCAGGACTTGCGCTAGCCTCTGGTCGGCCTCGCTTGGGGATGACGCTGATGATGGTGATTTGGAGTTGGCAGGGCTTGGCGGTGACCTGGTCTTCTCACGCGCTCCGAGGTCCCTCTCGGAGGCGCTGTACTCTGTCTTCTCCCGCGCTTCGAGGTCCATCTCGGGGGCGCGGTGCTCTTTACTTTCATGCGCGCCGGAGTCCATCTCGAGGGCGCGGTGTTCTATGGGTTCATGCGCTCCGAGGTCCACCTCGGGGGCGCTGTGTTCTATGGGTATAGTCAAGTCATGCCCGGCTTGTCCCCCCCTGTGAGCTAAGTCAGTTTCACTTAAACTAGCTTGGGTCTCTACCTCTGGGGTTGACAGGTCGATAAGGTTGGGCATACTTGAGCTACTAATGTTATCCTTGCTTAACGTCCTCGTAGATAAGATAGGAGGTAAATCTACAGCGTAGCTCTCCAAGTGGGGAGGGGGCTGACGCTGGCGCCTAGGGCGCTCTAATGGGGGAGAGCCGATTGGAGAGTGTCCGCCGCTGGCCATATTATCACTAATATGATTATTATTACTGATACCCTCCGGCTCGAAGGACCAATTGTAGCTAAGGGGCTACACAACCCTGACTGTATTGAGATTGTTAGATTAAACTACTACTAAAGAATATTAATTTAGCCAGACAGTACAGTTACTCAAAATGGCGGACACTCCATTAACTGTGCGGGGACAGGGATACAAGTTGAACAAGCATCATTTTAATGTCAATAGCAAACATACATATTATTTATCACGGTTCTCCTTTAATAATAGAATGTCAGTGCAACAAAGTCAACGGTAACGAATAGTTCCTATACTACGGATACTCGACCGGTGGAGCTCTGAATGGAGTGAGACGAAGCGAGGCGATACAGGGAAAAGCAAGATTGTGGCTGGAGACGGTTGGTTCTCTCTAGAGCTCCTGCTCCAGAGAAACTGTAGACTGGTCGGATAATCCTGTCGTCGCTGGGAGAAGGGGTCTCGTACGGAACCGGTCCTTGTATTCCTAGCGCCCGATGGCAGGGTTAATAGCTATTAATCCAAAAGCCTGTTGGCATAGATGGTAGCTAGTTAGCTTCGTTTGTACGTCTCCAATGAGTAGTTATATCCAAACGTCGCTGGGTTTAACTATAAGTCTCTCCATGTTACTTCGCTTACACAAGTCACTATACTGTGCCAATAATGGCTCGACAATATTATAGTGGTATCTAATTAGCCATTAGCTCTCTATAACGATACACTGCTATCGGTCTGTGTACAACTGCACCAGACGTCTTCACTCTCGCTCTGTTAGTTTTCCTGTTATGCTGCTGCTGCTGCTGCACGTCGTCTACCCAACGTACTCTATATTAGTTCCCTGTGGACTCCGCCTGTTCACCTGTACAGAATCAATGCGCTCGCTCACTTGAACGGGCATGTATGAACATGTTCTGAAAACATGTCTAGGGGGGCGCGCCTCTGGCGCCTACGGCGTTAAGAATGGGACATACAATAAGGCGAATGATGAATACTGTTAGGCAAACAGATGACGTAAAGATATATATCTTATATATATAAACAATATATAAGTTATACAAAATAATAAACGCAGACTTTCAGTGTTAATCTGGACCTTCAGAACACACTTGTTTGCTGTGTGAATACTGCGAACAATGATCTGCTTGTCTTCCCACATAGGCTCAGTTGGTCAAGGGTAAACTCTGCATGGAATAATTCAAACGTTGTGTTCGCACGTACTATTAATGTGCAGTTAAGGTCAGGAGGCCAGTTGTGAGGATTGGTTCATTCCCCGCCACACGCTCCGCTCCTTTAAGGTACTGTGTTGATTGATGCATTCCCCGCCACACGCTCCGCTCCTTTAAGGTGATGTGTTGATTGGTGCATTCCCCGCCACACGCTTTTGGAGCAAGTATCAATTCCAGCGCGCACCTGTCATAGTTTTTGATTAGCGCCCCAGAGGCTTTTTATACTGGGACTTCCCTTCAATCGATGTCGGGTCGTTTTGGAATACAACTGCTTTTGCCTGCTTTTTCCCCGTTGCTGTGCCTCGTCTTCTTTCCCTCCTGGACTTTCCTGTGGAGATCCGCTGATGAGAACCTTGTTCCCCGTTTGGAGCTGCGCCTCGTTTACCCGCTTTACGCGTTTGCGCTTGGGTGAGTTGGAAACAAACCCCTCTGGATTATTCTGTCTGTTTTTTGTGACGAACACCGAAGATTATAATTTTTGCTTGCACTGGACTCAGTTGAAGTGTGTGTTTTGAAGAGACACTGAAGATATAATTTCTGTTTGCACTAAACTCAGCTAACTTGTGTGTTGTGGAGAACACTGAAGATTGTTACTGTTCATTGGTTCTGGACACAGCTAAGGGAGGAGGGAACCACACTGCCTCTGTGTTTCGTTGGACTGTTATTGATATCTCTCTCTCTCCGTTTTACACCTCGAGTTAAAGCTGGGAGTATCTGCAGAGCCGCTACAACGTCAAATACCGATTCCCCACTGCTATCACCAGGAGGATCTGCAGAGCCGCAGAGAACTCTGCCGATGGCAGTCTCCCTTGTTGTTTCATAATTGTTACTTTACCCCTTTTGTGACTGTAAATAAATACGCCCTAGTATTTGGCTAACTCTGAACTTCCTGTCTGTGCCGTGCGACTGGGTTCGGTTCAAACCCTAACATTACGACCCGACCATGACGACCTCAGCCGACACAGACAGGGTCAGAACAGCGTTGGCGGTCCAGATTGAATTAACCAACGACCACAGCCTACAGCTAGGTGCGGCTGCGGCTGCTGTACAGGAGCTCCGAGACCAGGTCCTGCCTATTCAGGAGTCCCTTGGCTCTCTGGCTAGCCCGCAGACAGCCCAGGGGAATCAGCAGACTAATATTCTCCACCAATTACAAGCGCTGAGTGAAGCCGTTAACACCTTGCTTTTGACCCCACCTACTTCAGGAGCCTCGGCCGGAGCATCACCCGCAGCCGTGGCAGGCCCCGCGCCTCCCGATCCCGCACCTCGGGAGTCCCGTCTCTCCGAACCACGGTTGTTCGATGGTAACTTCGAGGATTGTGCCACATTCATCATGCAATGTGAGTTGGTTTTTCGTCATCAACCCAGCCGATTCACTTCAAGGGGAGCCTGAGTGGCTTATATGACTAACCTGCTCTTAGGCCGGGCAGCCCAGTGGGTTACTGCCTCCTGGGCAATGGGGGCTGATTTCTGTTTTTCCTACCCAGACTTCGTGGCAGAGCTCCGCAGGGTTTTCCACCACCCAGCCTGTGGCCAGGACCCTGGAGCTCGGTTGGGCACCTTCCGGCAGGGCAGTGGCGGGGTCACCGACTACGTGCTGGAGTTCAGACTGGCGGCAACGGAGAGCGGTTGGAACGATCAAGCGCTTCGTCTCACCTTCATGAGGGGGCTCAACGACGCTGTCAGGGACCAGCTCACGACCCGTGAGAAACCTGAGTCCCTCGAGGACCTATTCAGCCTCGCCATTCGCATCGACGGACGCCTCCAGGAGAGAAGACGTGAGAGAACCCGACCGGGACCTCCAGAGGTTCCCCAGACCCCCCGTACTCGTGACGGTACTGCGGCCCGCCCTGCTCCCAACACAACTGGTGGTTCCTTCCCCTCCCGTTCGGTGCCCGGAGAGGAACCCATGCAGCTGGGACGTTCACATCTTAGCCAAGCTGAACGGGAGGCAAGGTTCAGGTCCGGCCTTTGCCTCTACTGCGGTCGGGATGGACACCGTATCTCCAACTGCCCCACCCGACCAAAAGACCAGGCTCGCCGGGACCCCGGGAGATCCTGGTGAGCCGTTCTTCTCGTTCCCAGAGCCGTGCACCACCTAGCCGTCTGATGAGCATCACCCTGGCCTGGGCGGACCAATGGGCCACGGTGGAGGCACTCATTGACTCGGGTGCTGACGAGAGTTTCCTAGACTTCGAGTTTGCTACCAGGGCCAACATTCCACTAGAGGACCTCGTGAGGCCATTGGAGGTGTTCGCATTGGACCAACACCGCCTGGCTGACATCACTCAACGCACCTGTCCTGTCCTGCTCACCATTGCTGGTAACCACGTTGAGAGACTCCAGTTTTTTATCACCAGATCCCCTCTTGTCCCAGTAGTCCTGGGCCGGCCCTGGCTCGCGCTGCACAAGCCCCACATCGCCTCGTCCTCCGGTACCATCAGGGGGTGGAGCTCCTCCTGTCATGCCCAGTGTCTTCAGGCGGCGTCCTGTCCCTCGCCCCGGAGATCCGTTTGTGAGCCGCCTCCGGACCTCTCGACCATACCCCCCGAGTACCACGACCTCGAGGAGGTTTTCAGAAAGTCCAGGGCTCAGGCCCTTCCGCCTCACCGGCCTTACGACTGTGCCATCGACCTCCGCTCAGGGGCTCCCCTTCCCGGCAGCCGCTTCTACAGTCTGACCGTCCCTGAGAAGGCAGCGATGGATCAATATATCTATGAGTCCTTGGAAGCAGGACTCATTCGGCCTTCCTCCTCCCCTGTGGTGGCCGGTTTCTTCTTTGTTGGGAAGAAGGACGGAGACCTTCGACCCTGCATCGACTATCGCCAGCTCAACGAGATCACAATTAAGAACAAGTACCCTCTTCCTCTCATGAACTCCACCGTCGAGCCTCTCACCCAGGCTACCGTCTTTACCAAGCTGGACCTCCGGAGTGCCTACCATCTGGTCCGTATCCGAGAGGGCGATGAGTGGAAGACCGCCTTCAAGACTCCCAGGGGCCACTACGAGTACCTGGTAATGCCGTTCGGCCTCACCAACGCTCCGGCGGTATTACAGGCGCTCATGAACGACGTCCTTCGTGACATGCTGGAGGAGTTTGTGGTAGTATACCTAGACGACATCCTCATTTTCTCCAAGACCCTCGAGGAACACATCCAGCATGTCCGCCGTGTGCTGGAGCGCCTCCTCCACAATTGGCTCTTCGTCAAGGCAGAGAAGTGCCGATTCCACTCCGACTCCGTCGATTACATGGGCTTCATCGTGGAGAGAGGCTTGACCCGAGCTGACCCTCGCAAGATCCGGGCCGTGGAAGAGTGGCCGGAACCCACCTCTCGGAAGGAGTTACAGAGCTTCCTCGGGTTAGCCAACTTCTACCGAAGATTCATCCGGAACTACAGTCAGGTGGCGGAACCACTTACCAGGCTGACCTCTCCCGCCCTGCCGTTCGACTGGTCCCCAGAGGCATGTGCTGCGTTTTGCTCCCTCAAGAAGAGGTTCACTTCCGCCCCGGTCTTGCTCCATCCAGACCCCAAGAGACAGTTCATCGTAGAGATGGACGCCTCGGATGCCGGACTAGGAGCTATCTTATCCCAGCGGTCGGCAACGGACCAGAAGGTACATCCGTGCGCCTTCTACTCGCGTCGTTTCCTCCCTGCCGAGAAGAACTACGACATCGGCAATCGGGAGCTGCTGGCGGTTGTGGCTGCCTTGGAGGAGTGGAGTCATTGGCTAGAGGGGGCCGAGGAGCCATTTACCATTTGGACGGACCACAATAACCTGACGTACATCCGTGCTTCCAAGCGCCTCAATGGCCGGCAGGCAAGATGGGCCAGCTTCCTCAGTCGGTTCGACTTCTCGCTGACGTTTCGCCCTGGTTCCCGCAACACGAAGGCCGACTCCCTGTCCCGGTTACACTCCAAGGGGGCTCCAACCACTGAGGACCCGACTCCCATCCTCCCAAAGGCCAGGGTGGTAGGAGTAGTCACCTTGGGCATCAAGGGGGTGGTAAGGCGTGCCCTACGCTTCCATCGCGCTCCAGGCAATGTACCGGTTCATTGTCTCTTCGTCCCTGACTCAGTCCGGTCCCGGGTCCTCCAGTGGGGCCATACCAGCCGGTTCGCCTGCCACCCAGGCGTTCATCGCACGTTCTCCTTCCTGGCTCGTCGATTCTGGTGGCCCACCATGAGGAACGACGTCAAGGAGTTCGTACTGGCCTGCGCAGTCTGCGACCGCAGCAAGGCCTCCCACCAGGCACCCTCCGGGCTATTGCAGCCGCTTCCCATTCCGAGCCGCCCTTGGTCCCATGTGGCGTTGGACTTCGTCACGGGTCTTCCTTCTTCCCAGGGGAACACGTGCCTACTGACCGTGGTGGATCGGTTCAGCAAGGGGGTTCACCTCGTGGCCCTTCCCAAGCTTCCCTCGGCGGCCGAGACGGCGGACCTCCTGACACGCCACGTGTTTCGCCTCCATGGGTTTCCCCAGGACGTCGTCTCGGACCGGGGGCCCCAGTTCACTTCCCAGGTATGGCGGGCTTTTTGCAAGGGATTGGGGGCAACGGTCAGTCTTTCCTCTGGTTATCATCCCCAGACTAACGGACAAACGGAGAGGATGAACCAGAGCGTGGAGTCTGCTCTTCGGTGTGTGGCTGCCGAGAAACCCGCTTCTTGGAGCCGTTTCCTTCCCTGGGTCGAGTACTCCATCAACTCCATGGTCAGTTCCGCCACCGGCCTCTCACCTTTTGAGGTATCCCTGGGCTACCAACCCCCTCTTTTCCTTGCACAGGAGTCGGAAGTGGCAGTTCCCTCCGTACAGGAGCATCTCGACCGGTGCCGTCGGGTCTGGGAGATCACCAGGACTGCGCTGCTCCGGTCATCGGAGCGCGCCAGTCGTGGGGCCGACCGGCGCCGGGTCCCTGCGCCGACGTACCACCCTGGGCAGAGGGTGTGGCTGTCCGCAAAGGACCTTCCGCTTCGGTCCTCGGCCAAGAAGCTCAACCCCCGGTTTGTCGGTCCTTTTGAGGTTCTGAAGGTGCTCAGTCCGGCGGCGGTGAGTCTTAAGCTTCCTGCGTCCATGCGCATTCACCCCGTTTTCCATGTATCCCGGGTTAAGCCTGTCTCTCTCAGTCCCCTGATGCCTCCTGCTCCGGACCCGCCTCCTCCCGAGATGGTGGACGGACACCCCCAGTGGCAGGTCCGCCGGTTGATGGGCGTTCGACGGCGGGGTCGGGGGTTCCAGTACCTGGTGGACTGGGAGGGGTACGGCCCGGAGGAACGGAGCTGGGTCTCCCGCCAGCTCATCATGGACCCCGGCCTGATCGCCGACTTCCATCATGCTCACCCGAACGAGCCGGGTCGGGCTGGTCGCCGGGTGGCTCCCGTGGAGGGGGGGGTACTGTGAGGATTGGTTAATTCCCCGCCACACGCTCCGCTCCTTTAAGGTACTGTGTTGATTGATGCATTCCCCGCCACACGCTCCGCTCCTTTAAGGTGTTGATTGGTGCATTCCCCGCCACACGCTTTTGGAGCAAGTATCAATTCCAACGCGCACCTGTCATAGTTTTTGATTAGCGCCCCAGAGGCTTTTTATACTGGGACTTCCCTTCAATCGATCGTTTTGGAATACAACTGCTTTTGCCTGCTTTTTCCCCGTTGCTGTGCCTCATCTTCTTTCCCTCCAGGACTTTCTGTGGAGATCCGCTGATGAGAACCTTGTTCCCCGTTTGGAGCTGCGCCTCGTTTACCCGCTTTACGCGTTTGCGCTTGGGTGAGTTGGAACCAAACCCCTCTGGATTATTCTGTCTGTGTGTGTGACGAACACCGAAGATTATCATTTTTGCTTGCACTGGACTCAGTTGAAGTGTGTGTTTTGAAGAGACACTGAAGATATAATTTCTGTTTGCACTAAACTCAGCTAACTTGTGTGTTGTGGAGAACACTGAAGATTGTTACTGTTCATTGGTTCTGGACACAGCTAAGGGAGGAGGGAACCACACTGCCTCTGTGTTTCGTTGGACTGTTATTGATATCTCTCTCTCTCCGTTTTCCACCTCGAGTTAAAGCTGGGAGTATCTGCAGACAGGGAGCGAAATAAACTTTTTGACTCACCGGCCAGTGGCGGGTAGATGGGAAGAATCTACCCGCCAAGCATATTTCTTACCTGCCAACTTTTTTTTGATAACATTTTTTTTTATTATTATTTTATATAATTTTGTTTTAATAAAATAGATATATTATATAATCATACTTGCGATTGTGTTATCTGCGAGACATCGCCACCTCGCTGTCTGCAAACAGCTCCACTGTCTGTGTGTATACTCAAGTGGCCTCCAGCTCCAGCAAGGATTCTCCGGCGCTGCACCTGGCCCCTAAACTCTACATTCAGCATGAAAGGATTCTCCTGCGCTGCACCTGGACCCTATTCAGCAGCCCTCATGCGATGTAAGCCAGGGACTCGAATATGCATGTTGTTGTTGTAGGACATTGATGCCAGGAGCTATCTGTAGCTACTGCTGGATGGCGTTGGGACAACGCCTCAGTGAACTATTTAGTTTACTGCGACATTTCGTAGTGACTAGTGAGCTACCTAGCCAACAGAGGTATTATGCACTGGACTATTGCTGGAGGATTTGTTGATGTCTGGAGCTATCAGAAGCTAGCCGGCTGGCTAACGTTACACAATGCCTCATGTATTAAACTAGGTGAATAGTTGACTGGGTCATTTTGTAACGGTAGCTAACGTTATCTCACGAAGGTCCCACACTGACTAGACTAACGTCACGGTGACTCGGAGGCAATAGCCTCTGTTTACATGCAGGCATACAGAAACAGGTGGGGAGCAGCAGCAGCAGCAGCAGCAGCGAGCGGTGCGCTGCATGTCTGTGCTGAGACAGCGAGTGAGAACTCCGCTAAAGAATTGGATCATGATTTTCGGTTTTCACATGACTATTTGATTGCCCGCCACACAGCGGTCAGACCTCTCAGTGGGAGGCGCCAAACGTAAAAACTGAGCGCAAATGGCGGGTGGCGCTCTCTAGTTTCGGTCCCTGTCTGCAGAGCCGCTACAACGTCAAATACCGATTCCCCACTGCTATCACCAGGAGGATCTGCAGAGCCGCAGAGAACTCTGCCGATGGCAGTCTCCCTTGTTGTTTCATAATTGTTACTTTACCCCTTTTGTGACTCTGTAAATAAATACGCCCTAGTATTTGGCTAACTCTGTACTTCCTGTCTGTGCCGTGCGATTGAGGTCGGTTCAAACCCTAACACCAGTGCATGTGCAAAAGAGGCTCATGATACTGTAGGTTCGCAGGATTAGTTGGGTAACACAGATTTTGAGGAAGTAGAGAACCATCTCCCCTCCTGTGGAAGAAAGTAGTATCAAAAGTCAAAGACTTTCTCCCCATTGTTTGGATTTATTCAGATTCCGACAGATTTTTGGATTACAATTACACCAGTCTATTTATTCTTGTTGACTTTCGGTAGACACAAGGGTCACTGAATGAATTTTTCACCCTGTGAAAGAAAAAAAATCTTTCAAATAGGGTCAGTTGTCGTCGATGATGATGACATCGGCTGTGTGCGCCTGTTGTTCATCAAGGATTATGCTCAAGTCGGACACTTGCCTGGACATGCCGGAAGCTGTTGGATGCACACGTTCTGTAAGGTCAGGGTCTCCTCAGTAGACAGGGTTTTTGGTTTTGAATTAGCAATAAATTACTGCATTGCCTCGGCTTGTTGGCTTCATATGGAAAAATACAGTTTTCTTTTAAGTTGTTCAAATAGGTCTGTATAATTTACAAAACATTACCTGGACTCTGTCATCCCCCCCCCCTGGGAGAATTAATTCAAAAGAAGTCTGGTCATAGGACTAGGTCGACCTCTAGAAAGGATTGCGAGGTGCAGCGCCGACATACCACTTTTGTGTGCAGGGAATTAGGTTGTGGAACACCATTCAAGAATGTCTAGTTTCAAGTTTCAAGTTTCTTTAATAGTTGTCATACAGAAGTACAGAATACTTTCATACAAAATGCTTCTTACTGTTACGCTCCATAGACTGTGCTAGACAAGATAGTATCAAATAACATAGTATAGCATGTAAATTAGAAGTAGAAAATGAGGTCACAGTGTTCAGTATAGACATATGTACAATGTTCGATGCAGAATAGACGTAACTGAGTTACCATATAATATACAATACTATGCAGTGTACTAATGTACAATACTATATAGTGCAAAGCAGAAATGGGATGAGGTACAATTTAGGTACAATTTACAGTAAGGTGTACGAGTTGTAGTGCAATCCTTCATCAATAAATATAAAGTGTGGGGAGTGGGTGCTACAGTGTGTTTGTTTAAAGTGAGTGTGTGCTATAAAGTGTGTGGAGTGGGTGCTACAGTGTGTTTGTTTAAAGTGAGTGTGTGCGTGTGGATGTGTGGGCTATGTGCGTTTGATGGTTGTTGTTGTGTAGTGTTCATTGTTCGTTGAGCAGCCTGATGGCCTGGGGATAGAAGCTTCTTCTGAGTCTTTCTGTGCTCGCCTTGAGACTCCGGTATCGCTTGCCTGACCGCAGCAGTTCAAACAGGCAGTTGTTCGGGTGACTGGAGTCTTTAATGATTCTCTTAGCCTTGCCCCTGCACCGCTTGTTGTAAATGTTCTGGAGGGTGGGGAGCCCCCCTCCAATTGTGCGTTCGGCTGAACATGTCACTCTTTGTAGTCTGCTTCGGTCTTGTGCAGTGCTATTCCCAAACCAGGAGGTGATGTTGCCAGTCAGGATGCTCTCTATTGTACATGAGTAGAAGTTCTTAAGGATCTTCTGACTGACTTGGAACTTCCTTAGGCGCCTGAGGAAGTAGAGGCGTTGTCGTGCCTTCTTCACAACACTGTCAATGTGTGTGGTCCATGTCAAGTCCTCGGATATGTAGGCTCCGAGGTACTTAAAGCTGTTGACTCTCTCAACCGGTGCCTAACCTCCAATGTGTGTTCTTTGTTGACTATTTTAGATATCAGCAGTGCAGGACTAGAATGCTTTTGATGCAGCATGCGTATAATTGCATTCCATTGTAAAAGATTCCTATAGAACATAAATTATACAGCAGTTGCTCTTATTACAGATTGCGATCAACTAAACCATGTATCAAAAGAAAAACAACCCAACAATTTAGCAGACTTTTGTTTCATAGATAATGAAGGAAGGACCTCGCTTATTTTCAGTAAAACTGTTTAATCGTTACCATCTGGGACAGGGAATTTGTATATTTCCCAAGCAGGGTACCTTGGCATTTGAAGTGAAAACCCAAACACATGCGAGAGAGAATGAATATATGTATGAACGATATTGACTTCTCACAGCCATTATATTTGAAAAAGGGTATATGTACAGTATAGCGCCACTGGAGTCATCTGAGAAATGAAATCAATTTGCAGGGATGGAGCGTTCCATATCTATTTCTACCTCACACATCTTCCTTCTGGAACGCCACAGCACTGCACAGCCCCAGTAATGAAAGGCCCCCAGCAGCCTCTCTAGAAATCATTACAATCTCCTGCTACCTCCAGGGCCAGTAAACTAATGGTCATTCACCTATGTGACAGAAAATCTTTCCCAAGTTGCCAATGGGAGCTGGTGAGGTTGTGTTTAAGGTTATAAAGTCCAGCCAGAGATCACCACTCAGGTTTTTTTTTCTTTTAGATATAGCCACATAGACCGACTAACTAAACAAAAATAACAGGCCAGATCAAATACGACTCACCACAAATACACAGGTTCATGGCAGTATGTATATAATTACCTCATTGTCTGTCTTTCTAATGCAAGCATAGGGTACAAACCTGATGGTTAAATGAATGTGAAGACAACAAAACAACTTCACTTCTTTAAGTAAGAAAGCCTCCGGTGGGGCTTTCTTTCATTTTTCACGACCACAGCCTTTCCTGTCCAGTCAGTGTTGGCATCTGACTCTGTGGTGATTTTCTCAAAGGGATGGCTCAAATTTATTCAAAGGCACAAAAGCCTCAGGGTTTTTCAGGACACGGTGTGTGCTATTTTTAAGCCTTCATTCTGCGGTATTCAAAACATTCACTCACTTAACAAATACAATACACTTGCCAAATCAAAAGGGCTAAAAAAACAAACAAAAAAACAATGCACTGACCTGATTTTGGGGCAGAATATAAAAGATAAGGGCGATGTGTTGTGGACATTTCTGAACGAAAATCACAAGAAAAGTTTGTTGTTTAGTGTGAGCGGCAGAGTGACGTTGGGGTTTTGAAAGTTGTGTGTCATAAGAGAGAGGACATCTGCTGTGTCACTGTTCCAGAAACCAATCTATATTCAGCCATCAGCAACCCTTCTTACCTCTATTTCCACTACAGCAGATGACACTTGCACACTGCCGGTATGAACCTACTGTACATTCATTTGCAAATAGGACTGAGTCACCTTGTTTGCAGAGCTATAACTATATTCTATATTATAAGCTATAATACAAGTGACCAGATGTCCTTTGTCCTGGTTTCAAGTTTTGTGGCCCAAGTCCCAACAAATATCTGTCAAGCGCTAATATGTCCCGGTTTTAAACATTCACTACCAACCCTGTCTTAAGGTTTATTTAAGGTGCTATATCTGTGAAGTGAAAAATAAGGGATAATTAATTACTTTTTAATACCCCTTAACTCAATGGACGCCAACCACATTTATATACGTGTTTGGCGGACGACCGTTGAACGCCAACCACGTATATATACGTTCTTATTATTATTTTAAGGATTCTTAGGATTCAAGTCAATGTCAGGGACCCGTATGTTGCCGGTAGAAGGCATACTGCAACGCCAAGGGTGCAGTACCGGCCAGATCCTCCGAGGCGGCGGTATCGAGCACCCTTTGAAACATTGTATCTTGGCTTGTGGGTCAATCTAATGGGTCCGGGTCATTTTTATTTTTTTGCTCAAACTCAGCGTTTATAATGGTCGGATTGAGAATAATCAAATACTCCGATGCATGATATGTAGTGGATTATGTTGGCGACACGATGGACATTAATACTTGGAATGGCGATCAGATCATTGGAATATTCTTTTTGGGGTACATCCTAGTCAAGGTAAGGGCTATATGATATCAATCTTGTGTTGATCCAAGCATGTCTTCGATTCGATCCGACCGTGTGTGTGTAACGTTAGTCCACAACGTATGCCGTTGGTGGCGATCAAAGCATAAAAAACGACCCCCCCCTTTCATGCATTCATGATGAAACATAATACCTAAAACAGATTTGAGAATAATAGCGGGTACAGGCAAGAAACGACAGCGGTTTTAGTGTAATACACGCATAAGGCTATTGCTCAGCATTTCGGGAATTACCACAGACCAATCTAAAACCATACTCATATTCACCACGGTATAAAACGGGAATGTATGGATGAAAAAATAATTTATTTTTCACATATTGAACGATAGATACTCAATGTCAAATGGGCCATAGTATTGTATCCATAGCTATAATATAGAATATAGTTATAGCTCTGCAAACAAGGTGACTCAGTCCTATTTTAAGGTCCTTAAAAACACCTTAATTTTCTGCTTTCTATTGTCCTTGAGCAACCCTAATTGCTCTCGTACGTGAGCAAGTTGCTGCCCTGCGTTGCTGCCACTGCCAATGGGGTGTGAGGATAGTCCCAGTTATGTCCTTATTTCGTAAAAAAATTACCTAAAATCAGGACGTTTACAGGACGTTCCCACAAAGTTCTCTTTTGGTTATATAGAACGTTCTGTTTGGGACAATTAGGGACCAAATTTAGATGTCCTGATTTGGTCCCCTATTGGTTATTATGGAACGTTATCCCCAGGACCTCGCAATTGGTACCGGTATTTAAACTGTGGGCTTGCGCTGTGTTCTTCAGTTGGTACCAGTATTTAAACTGTGGGCTCGCGCTGTGTTCTTCAGTTGGTACCAGTATTTAAACGGTGGGCTCGCGCTGCATTCTTCAGTTGGCAGTTATTACACCTGATAATGAAGAAAAGCCATGAAGACCAGCCACTGTTTGTTTTCATTTATTCTTTTAGGTGGGTAAATTATGTTTTATTGGTAGTGTACCATTGTAATAGTTTGTTTGTTTATATTGTTTGTATTGTGCTTGGTTATATTGTTTGAGGGAACTGTACTGCTAGCTAACTGCATATGTTAGTAGGGCTGTCGCGGTATGACATTTTCTGACTGCGGTTGTGTGTGTGGCTAATCACCGCGGGATGCGCTGGTACCGCACTTCTATTCAAACAAAATTTTAGTTTTCATTTTCATTTATTTTATTTTATTTCATTATTAAGACATGCAAGTTTACCCGTAATCGTGATTAGACAAAAATGCTAAGGTGGTCGGAGTTCCAAAACTATTTTAAACATGTTTGATAATCTATCCATTTTTCCCTCAACGTTCTGAAATGTGATAAAAGTAGATTAGGGTGTTGCCTGCTCCTTTAAGAGTGATGCGTTGTGGGATATATACTGTAGGTCTACGCAAGCAGCCCACACATCCCTTCTCCAACTTAAAACTAACGTTATTTGAGCGAACATTTAACGTTATTATAACAGTATTTTAACATTAGTGAATTTGAATGCACATACATAGCTAGTTAAATATCACAACTTGTGTCATCAATCACTGGGGGAAACTAGCCAATAGCTAACGTTATAGATAGCTAGCCTAATAGCTAACGTTATAGATAGATAGCCTAATAGCTAACGGTATATATAGCTAGCCTAATAGCTAACGTTATAGATAGCGAACGCTAACGTTTGCAAACAAAGCTAACGTTATCGAGTTGACATTACAGATCATAATAGCTATGATAACGTTAACGAAGTGAGCATAGGGGTTAGTCAGAGTGTAGCGGGGTCGGTAGAGAGAGGCAGCACTTAATTTGCGTGTAACGTTAGTCATTGACCAAGTTACATGACCGGCACTTCGGCCCGGGAGTTAGGAGAACGCTCCCCTGTACTCTACTACGGTTCAGATGAATACAGGAAAAGGTATACATTGGGTGCTCAAGTCCGGGATATGAAAATAAATCCTGATTTCATCTGTGAGTTGTAAACTGTATGGAAACGTGAAGTTAGCTCATGCTACTGGAAATGGACGTCTCGTCATTAAATTAACCGAAAATGATGATGCCCCTTTTTCCCCCCCACGGTTGCTGCCGCTGTCTGTTCTGCATCCGCGGGTGCCTTGACACACCGCAGGATTGCAATGATGCGGTTACCGCGACAGCCCTATACGCCAGAGTAACCATCACAAATGCTAACGTGAGTTAACTTAATTATTCAGGTATTGAAGCTGTTATTTTCCTAATATTGACAATATAACCTGTTCCAACACATTAGCACGGTCTTCAGGACTATGACTGTTGGTAGTTTGTAGTTGCTGTTGGTTTTGTTTAACGTTAAATATGCCAAATAAAAAATAAATGGGTTATTGTTGTTCGGATGATTATAGGGGGATATAGCTATAAGCCAGTTGAACACATAGAGATGGCAACCTCGTTATGTTGTCGGAGTATCAAAGCAAGCTGTTGAATTTGTGTCTGTTGTTACTGGTTGCACCATGTTCAAAATCTCACCATTTAGTTTTTTTTCACCTTTTTCAGAGACAGCATTTTAGAAAGTGAAAGGAATGAGGAGAGAAGACCAGAACATGCAGGCGATATGATGTGACCTACAGCCCCCCGAAGACCTTCAAGCCAGCAAACGGGAAGCGCCCCATAAAGAAGAAGATCATTTTTTAATTACCTTTTTTCTTTCAGTTAAACAATTTATTAAGTATATATATATATATATATATATATATATATATATATATATATATATATAATATTATGTGTCTGATTAACATACTTAAGGGGTTCGTTTTCATAATTGAAGGGGCATATCCAGTATGTTTACCCCTTAACACTTTCTGTGCCATAAACGTAAAAAGACGTGTTTGACGGCCAACGGTTGAGTGCCAAAAATGTAAAAAGTTGTTTTTGGGTCGTTTGATCTTTTTACTTTGATCCCGCTCTACATACTTGCCCAGAGCAATCTGCATCATTTAGGCACGTCCCCACACATTAGAACTGCATTCTGATAGACTATCACCAGGTGGCAGTATCATCCATGTCTGAACTGCAATGGCTTGGGGCTGATAGTCAGCTTCACTTTCAGTTTCTCATCGGTTAGTGGCCCCTCCTTCTGCTGGGACAGAAATTCACAGTGCTCGCCTCGGAATTCCGTTGCATAAGCATATTTTACCATCGAAACGTGTATAGACACTGGTAATCGCGATGGCGATGCGATCACTTGGAATTATTCTTTTGGAATACCTTCTGGCTAAGGTAAGGTACATTCTATGTCTATTTTACCGAATCTGAAACGTGTTTTTCTAACGATCACAGTTCTGTGTTTCACCGGACGAAAAACATGCTCAGCAAACGCGATCATAGTTTTGAGTTAAAAGGACCCCCCCCCCCCACCTTGATGATTTTGTGATGATACATATATACAAGTCATATACCTTTGATATGGGAGTATTCAGGGTTTCAGGGGATCAGCCCGAATGGTTTGGGCGTATTGCACATAACATGTTTTATCTCGCAATCTAAAAAAATACTGTATTATCTTGGAAATGCGCGATGTTTAGCGTGTAATAAACTACAAACTACAGCGTGTGGAAACAAACTATTATTCCCATGCTGGACTACAAGTAATGTTTGTCAAAATGAGCCACACCGTGTCTCTACAGCTATAATACAGAACACAAACACACAGCTTCGCAAACATAGTGCAACGACCACGGAAACGACTAGAAGGCTGGCATTCTAAGGGTAACTTTAACCAAACAGTGTGGCACTGAAAGTGTTAAAAAACACTTAAATTGTGCATACATGCATGTTCAGGGGTATGTTCTATCATTTAAGGGGCATATTCAGTCGTTTTACCCCTTAAAACACTTAAATTGTGCATACATCCAAGTTCAGGGGTATGTTCTATCATTTAAGGGGCATATTCAGTAGTTCTACCCCTTAAAACCACTTTTAAACCATGCCTAAATCCCTGAATAACAATACATTTAATTAAGGGGTGCAGTAAGGACAAATTAAGGCTAACTGGACACCTTAGAATGTACTTACTTTACCCCTTAATATGAATAAGTAAGGGGCATAGTCAGTAGTTTACTTCCTAATGTATAGAGCTTGCTTAATTTGTATTTTGTGTCTATGCCTCATTTTGGGCTTATTTTTCCACTTCCTGATATCTGCCAACAGCGCTGTCAGGAGTGCAGACTGCTCCGCGAGCCACACATTATGGGCGTGTCTGCGCTGGTATCTCATCCGCGCAATGTCCTTAGTGGATAGCTCGCAAAGACGGAGCAGAATCTGCGTGCAAACCCCGTGCAGTTAAGGGTGCAATTCCCACCACGCAATCCATTCTTAGTGGATCCCTTATTGTCCATGTCTGTGTTTTTACCTGCATGAGGCAGAAGAAGATACACGGCCACCGCCACGAAGAAACCCTGACAAACTACTAAGAGACAAATCTATATAAATAATTACAAAGAGGAGCGGGGAGGCAACCCATCATTCAGAGGGGAAGCGGGTGGCAATATCTCCTGGATACTGAGACTCATCCATCACTGTGGGACTCTCATTTGAGATGTTCAGGACTCTTACTGTTGATTTCCTGAGTGCAGAGGGAGAGCTCCTTGTCTTAAAGGGGCACTTCACCAAAAAAGACAATGGCGATTTATACACACACATCTAGGGATGCCCCGATCACGTTTTTTGCCACCGATACCGATCGTGTTGAGCCATATCGGCCGATACCGATCCGATCGTTTTTGGTTTTATAAAAAAATAAATATACATATATATATTTTTTTTTATATAAAATATATATATTATATAATTATACTTGTAGTTGTATTATCTGCGAGACATCGCTACCACGCAACAAGTCAAAATGCTCGCTATCTCCACTGTCTGCTGTGTATACTCTGCTTTGGTCAAATCACATTCAGCATGCCCTCAGCAGGGTATATCTGCGGCTCTGCAGATATACCCTACTCCCTCAGCTAGCCCCTTTCGTGACTGCGATGCAAGCCGGGGCTCGAATACGCATCGAATCAATGTTATAAGACATTGATATCAGGAGCTATCTGTAGCTACTGCTAGCCGGCTAGATAACGTTAAGACAACGCCTCAGTGAACTATTTAGTTTAATGGGACATTTCGTTTTGAACAGTGAGCTAACGTGAGCTAACGTGAGCTATCATGCACTACTAGACTATTGCTGGAGCATTTGTTGATATCAGGAGCTATCAGTAGCTAGCCGGCTAGATACCGTTAGACAATGCCTCATGTATTAATCTAAAAGTGAATAGTTGACTGGGTAATTTTGTTTAAACAGTAACGATAGCTAGGTAGCTAACGTTAGCTCACGGTCCCATGCACTAGACTAGAGCAGACTATTGCCAGAGGCAATAGGAGCCTCTGTGTTTACACGGGTGCGGGAGGGGCAGGGGAGGAGGAGGAGCGGCAGTTTGCAGCTCTGTGTGTCTGAGACAGAAGTCAGCGAGTGAGATCTCCGCTAAGAATTGGATCATGTTTTTCTATCGGTTTTCACGATCGGCGAAAATAAAGCATTATCGGAATTTACCGATCTCATATTTATATTGAATATCGGCCGATACCGATCGCTGGCCGATCGATCGGGGCATCCCTACACATCCAATAACTCTATAATAATAAGTTATGCACACAATAAAACAATTTGACACATTCATTTAGTTTGACAGTTATTGAGAGTAAATGAAGTGAAGTGATGTAGATGAAAGAAATAGCAATACCTTCTTATAGGGACTGCCTTATCGTTTCATTGAGCTGTAATTAACACAACACAAGGATTCAATGTCCCCGATGACATCACTGTTGGTCATATTCAAACTCATTTACTCTCAATAACTGGGAGATTATGTGCAACATAAATCAGCATTGTTTTTTGTTTTGTTGTTGTTGAAGTGCCCCTGTAAAGGTCTGTCAGGGTCCTGCTGGGGGCGCGGCATGCTCCTTGACATATTGCTGTCTGACATAAAGCAGGTTCATGAAAGCAAAATCAATTGTTTTCATCTAAGAGTGGCCTTGAGGCTACAGGCAGAACGAATCAACTGGTTGAATATCATTCAGAGACCTTGTTTTCTGCCTGAAGCGATTTTCATCTTTGAATGCAGGCTACAGTCTGGCAATTAACTTATTACATCTGTTGATGGCACAAAAGACGCACATACCCACACACATGAAACGCGCACACATCATCCCTTCCACACTTACACACACACACTTCATTTAGAGCGGAACAATGTCAGAATGGGTCCATGGAGTGGTGGGGGTTGGGTGTGGGGGGAAGGAAGGAAGGAGATTGAAGAGCCCAGGGTAAAGAAAGACTAGAGACTCCAAATAATCTCAGGGTATCGATCCCATTTAAACCCATGGGCTGTTGATGGACACGGCAAGCAGTGTGCGGTGAGAGGTGGCATATCCGGATGACTGATCACTATGTCTCTGCCTATGATAATGAATGTGCGCCATCCATAAATACCACCCCCCTCTCTCTCTCTCAGTCTCTCTCTCTCTCTCCCTGATTAAACAGTGCAGCAGATGAAGGGATGTGGTGACAGGCTGGGTGGACATGCGCTCTCTCTTTTTGTGAGCCACTCAATCTTTGCCATTAAAATGAGATGGGCTGTGCGGCGAGAGAGCGGAGGGGAGCGCGGTGCGGGAAGTGATTGACTCCGCAGGGGTCCGCGTGGGACGTCATAACTCTAGCGAGTGTTTTTCACTGTCTTCTTGAGAACAGGCGAGATGCAGGTTCATCAGGGCGTGGTAGCCAATGGATCACTGAGCCTGTCCTAGATTTCATCTCGTCCATCAAGTTAATTCCAAACCTGAGAAGTTACATTTTTGTTTACAGACCTAGAATGCTGGCCTTTAATGATAACTGAGACTTGTTTAATGAAAAAGTAATTGTTTTCCTTCATTCTGCTCTCTCCATCCTTCTCTATTACTTGCACCATTGAATGTAATTGACAAGGTTCGCATCTGGCTGAAAAAAACATCTGTAGCTAATTCAGGGGGCAGCCGGTAATCGACCCTGGGTCACCCAGACCGCAGGCTAACCACTCAACTAAAGGGTTTGATCTGCTGGCCGAGGGCTAGTGAGTCTAGGCATCCATTGTTGTCACACTACCCCCCCCCCCCCACCCCCCCCCCCCCCCCCCCCCCCCCCCCCCCCACCCCCCCCCCCCCCCCACCCCTCCTTCAGCCTATCGGCTCCCTTGTGCCTCTGGGCACACGCGCTTCCGATGGCCTCGCGGTCGGCCGTACCGCTTCTGAGACCAATGTAGCGGAATTCAGGGCACAGCCGGGAATCGAACCGGGGTCGGCCCACGGGCCAAATCGCTAACCAGTCAGCTGAAGGTTCCGACCCGTTAGCCAAGGGCATCCATGGTCATTATGCATGTTAGTCCACTTCATTCACTCACTGGATGGGTGAAAAATGTATTAGACTGGGCATCTGAGCCACATAGAAACACTTCATCATCGTTTTTTTTTATTACACTGCATGTCTCTTCATTTACCGCCTCTAAATGCAGTTATGATACCTGATTGGCTGATGGCTACATGCCTTGAATGCTCATTCTCTACACAGTGCCCTGTGTGTGTGTGTGTGTGTGTGTGTGTGTGTGTGTGTGTGTGTGTGTGTGTGTGTGTGTGTGTGTGTGTGTGTGTGTGTGTGTGTGTGTGTGTGTGTGTGTGCGCGTGTGTGTGTGTGTGTGTGCGAGCGTGCGTGCGTGCGTGCGTGTGTGTGTGCGATCGTGCGTGCGTGCGTGCGTGCATGTGTGCGAGCGTGCGTGCGTGTACTCCAAGAGGCCATCTTCGGTTTTCCTCCTAGGAGCGTCATTTGATTATTCCAAAGCAGGTGGTTCCAGTTGAATGCTGATGCCTCTGACACATAGGGCCTTAAGGTAAGGTTCAGGGGGGCCATTCCCAAGATCAAATACAGGGCCCTTATCTAGCTCTCTCTGACTTAAATGTGTAACCGCTCTCAGGAAATTATTTCTCTCTCTCTTTCACTCAAACACACACCAGCTAAACCAATGATTTTCAAAACTAAGGGATGTAAGCAAATTAGAGATATTTTCTGCTTACTATTCTGCCCTAAAATCTTAATGATTAATGCTACAGTACATGCCATATACTGTATTGTTGTGTATTTGACAAATAAAGAACTTGAACTTGGATTAATTTGACACCAAATTAATGCATTATATTCTACCTCACCCAAGACAAAATATAATGTTGTGCCAAACTCACCAAGACACAGCCCAACTAGACCCTGGAGATTTCCATTATGGCTTAACTGGTTTATATCAGGAGCAAGGTTTCTTCTTGTACAAGGTGAATGACTTTACCAGTGAAGATCTGTCACCTAGCCCCCCCCAGTGACCTAGTCCCCCCCCCCCCCTGTCACCTGCCCCCCCCCCCCCCCCCCCCCCCCCCCTGTGTCACCCAGCCCCCCCCCCCCCTTGTCCCTCACAGTAGATGAGGTGAGGGCGGAACTTAGGAAACTGCGTCCAGGAAAGGCGGCTGGCCCGGATGGCGTGTGTTCGAGGCTGCTGAAGCTCTGTGCAGACCAACTGGCTGAGCCGCTCCAGAAGCTCTTCAATATGAGCCTGCGGGACATGAGGGTGCCGGTCCTGTGGAAAACATCATGTCTTGTGCCGGTTCCCAAAGCTGGGCGCTCGGCCGAGCTCAACGACTACAGACCGGTGGCCCTCACGTCACACATCATGAAGACACTGGAGAGGCTGCTTCTACACCATCTGAGGCCACAGACTGAACACGCCCTTGACCCCCTGCAGTTTGGGTATCGGGAGAGCATCGGGGTGGACGACGCGGTCCTCTACATGCTTCACCGGGCCTACTCCTACCTGGATGAGCCGGGGAGTTATGTGAGGATTATGTTTTTTGATTTTTCGAGCGCTTTTAACACTATTCAACCTCCCATACTTAAAGACAAGCTCAGGAAGATGGGGGTGGATCCCTCCTTCACTTCCTGGATCACAGATTACCTGACAGATCGACCACAGTTTGTCAGAATGGGCAACTGTGTCTCGGAGACAGTGGTCAGCAGCACTGGGGCTCCACAGGGGACTGTTCTCGCTCCGTTCCTGTTCACCCTCTACACGGCAGACTTCAACTACAACTCTGACTCTTGCCATGTCCAAAAATACTCGGACGACACAGCGATTGTGGCATGTGTGAGGAAGGGACAGGAGGGAGAGTACAGGGACCAGGTGGGAGCCTTCAGCGACTGGAGCGAACGGAACGGCCTTCTCCTGAACGCAAAAAAGACCAAGGAGATGGTACTGGATTTCCACAGGTCGAAACCACCTCTGCAACCAGTCAGCATACGGGGAAACAACATTGCGACGGTGCAGACATACAAATATTTAGGCGTGCACCAGACGATAAGCTGGCCTGGGCTGCAAACGCGAAAGCGCTCTACAAGAAAGGACAGAGCCGGCTGTTCTTCCTTAGGAGGCTCAGGTCTTTTAATGTGTGTGGGGAAATGTTGTTCATGTTCTATCAGGCAGTGGTGTCAAGTGTGCTCCTCTACGCCGCTGTCTGTTGGGGTGGTAATACCACGGCCAGGGATGCCAGGCGGCTGGATAAGCTGGTCATGAAGGCTGGCTCAGTGGTGGGGAGGAGACTGGACCCACTGGGGACCGTGGTGGAGAGTTGCACGCAGAGCAAGCTGCTGGCCATCATGGGCAATACCAACCACCCTCTCCACCACACCCTGGTGGGGCAGAGCAGCAGTCGCAGTGGTCGGCTCATCTCCCTGCACTCACGGACTGAGCGGCACAGGAGGTCCTTTGTCCCCACAGCCATCAGACTGTACAACAGCGTAATATAGTGCGGGGGACCTGACCTCTGACCCACACACCTGTTTTTACACCTGTTTTTACACCTGTTTTTATACACTGTTTTATACACCTGCTTTTATCTAATCACGCTCCTATTAACATTGATGGATATGATTTAATTGAATTTTATCATGTGCTTATTTTTTATTCATGATGCAGACATAACGTGTAATAACTGTGTGCCCTCCCATAAAACGGAGTGTGATTGTTGTCTATATGTATCTTATGTATTTATGTATTTACCCTCTGTACAGCACTTTGGTTGACACGCGTCATGTGAAATGTGCTTTATAAATAAATTTGATTGATTGATTGATTGATAACTGAATGAGAACGGTCAATGTCTGTATACTGTGTGAGCTGCGAGATACCCTGAATTTCCCCAAGGGGATTAATAAAGTATCTATCTATCTATCTATCTCTCTGTGTTAGTGATGTGCCTTTTCAAGCATTTCCATCAAGGCCGGGGTAAGATACAGTCGAGTGTGACTTTGAATAAATATGTCTGATGAAAGTCACAACACATCAGTCCCATCATACTGGGGCGACAGTGGCTCGGGAGGTAGAGCAGTCGTCTGGTAATCCAGAGATTCCCCATTAGATTCCCGCTCCTCCCGGGCAGCGTGTCGAAGTGTCCTTGATCAAGACACTTAACCCCTAATTGCTCCTGATTAGCAGGTTGGCACCTTGCATGGTAGCCTCTGCCGTCGGTCTGTGAATGTGAGTGAATGGGTAAAATGGAACAAATTGTAAAGCGCTTTTAATAAAAGCGATATATAAATGCAGCCATTTATATATTGAAGTAATGCTACTCAGGGACTCAGACAGCAAAGTCCAATCTGCAGTATTACCTGTAGGCCTACATTAGTAGCAATGCATATTGGGTAGAAAGGGCTGGGCGATTCTTGCTAAAATCTGAATCACGATTTTTCTCTCTAGGAATTGAGATCACGATTCTCTCACGATTCTTATTTTTTCAATAAAATCATTTAAAAAGTAAAGTAAAAAGTTTAAAAAAAATGAATTAAAATTATTATAATTTTTAATAAAAGAAAATTGTCATAACTTAGAAATGAGATTGCATAGGTCTATGAATCGAGAGATCGCGATTTTTTTAATGCAGGACCTCTTTAGAGGTCTTTATTCGGCATGCAACAAACTGGACATGCAATGGGAGCGGCACACACACACTGGGATACACACACACACATGCATTGTCTTTTTCTCAGTTGCCGATGCGATTGAGCTCTGCGCTTAACCCATCCCGTCGTCCTTCCCCCCAAGGGCAGCTGGGAGCAGACAGGGCATCGACGAGGGGCCGCACCCGGGGACCAATCCAAGTGCTCCTGCTCGTCTTCGTCAGGGACGCGACAGCATCAGCGATCTGTTGGTTGTGCATGTTTTTCCATTGGGTTTCTCTTATCGGGGGGAACCCTTGCGAGCACGGGGAGAACGTGCAAACTCCACACAGAAAGGCCTGGGATTTTTGACTACCTAAATGTTTATTGTGAGCCATCTGTGGTGCTGGATTTCTCTTGGGATCAATAAAGTACTTCTATTCTATCTAAAACTCAGGGAGAGGTGTTTTTGGCGAACAGCTAGGCTAGTGGTCTGTATCCACTTCCACTCATTTGTGCTAAGCTAGGCTAGCTTGAACGCATAGAGGAAATTGGTATCTTATCTTGTCTGACTGTGGAGAATAAGCAAATTTTCCACAATGCTGGCGTGTTCCTAGCCTAACCATAACCTTTACCTAACCTTAACCAGAACTTTAATTTAACCACAAAAGGACATAAACCCCATGTCAAACAATGAACCGGTCAGAGGATTTGGACCAAAATGTAATTGTTCAGGTTTAGAAGTTAAGGTAGAAATCATCGCCACATTTAATTAGACTTCTACCATTGTGAATGGTCTCTTAAATCTGCACTAGTATTTTTATTTCAATTTTTTTTTAATAAATCTCCTGGTTTGGATTCTCTCCTCCTGCATTCTGCCCTTACTTCAGACCAGCCATCTCGTTTGGCCAAATAGCAGACATTCTAAATAATTCACCATTAAACACAACATTGCCTATAGCTAACACAAACTTCTTGTAAGTTAAAGGTCCCCTATCTTATAAATGGCCGTTTCCAGTGGTTTGCATTGTTTTCTAGCAATGTGGGGTTGTACCAATGAATGAATGAATGAAAACTTTATTTAACAGATTGCAGAATGGGTACAATACAGTACGGCTCAATACACACAATTGTTAAGGGGATGCAGACCTGAAAAAGACATTTGTCTTGTTTCCATCAGGGTCCCCCATTTTCAATGCATATAGACATTTATGACATACACAACATACATGACATGTATGGCATAGGGACATATGACTAGGTGTGAAATTCTCATTCAGGCGCATTCCTCCAGTTCAGCTGACACAAAATCCTCCCCCACTAAACCAAGCCATTCTGAATTTAGCGTATCTGTGACGTGTAAGAATTCTGATTTGCATACCTCAGCTCCTTCTGTGGCTGTAGCCACCGCCCACAATCAACAAATCGAGGAAGTTAGTGTAACATTGAAGTTATGACCAAAACGGAGCGAGTGGAAATAATGTGGAAGCGGTTTCCCTGTCAGACACTTTCACTTCCCCAAAAGAGAGAAAAAGAGAGGGAGAGGGAGAGACAGACAGATAGAGAGAAGGATCTCTCTCTCCCCCAAACTCTGCCAGTGCAGGTGGGTGACTGTCACTCAAAGTGCATTGCGAGTATGGGCGGAGCCCAGTCAAAAACAGCTTGGAATCTGGCAGGGCAGAAAGGCCCTGTCCACACGAGCGCTGGATTTAATATAACCGAAGTTTGAAAAAAATAAACCTCTGTCCACACAGGTGAACAACCGCATATAATTGCGTACCCACGGCAGCTGGAAAAACCAGCAACCGATACATGTAGTACAATGCCAAAACAGTAGGCGGCGATGTTGTTCAGACATGAAGGCCATTTCAACCAATCAGAAAAGGTTGAACGCTCACTAAACTTCCTGTTTAGAAACACCATAGCCGCCATCTTTAAATATCATTTTGCCAACGGAACATATATTTTCAGCAAAGAAAGAAACTGCAATAAAAGTGCAATAAACACACGGATACATTCACTGTGTGTTCTGCCTCTCATTTGTTGATGAAACAAAACCAACAGCAACACAATTTACCACCAAGAGCGGATAGTTTAGTCTCACAAAAGACCGCCGGTGTTGTTAGCTACATGCTAATGTGAATGGCTATATCTATGTATAGTATATAGCTTAAATGCTAACGTAATGTGGTAACGTTAACGCTATGAATGGATGCAAACGTTATTTAACACATTGCAGAATGGGTACAATACAATACGGCTCAATACAAACAATTGTTAAGGGGATGCAGTCTGGACTGGGTTCCTTATAACAATAACTTGACAACACATGAGTTTAGTTTAGCCGCAGCTACATGTTTACTCTGAGCATCAGGTCAGGAATGCGACAACAGACATCAGTCGATCACAACACTCTTCAACACAGACGATAAGTTTCGAACAAAAGTTTGTTACAATCATTTTCATATAACGCTACTTGGGACAGCTCTGCTGTAAACACTGGTGTAGCTGGCTCTGCTCTAATCTCTCTACCCCGCGCTCGGTTGCTAACTTGCTATTGTTTGACAGTCTGCCGTGAACATGGGAAATAATTGCGACAGCTCTGCTGTAAACACTGGGAATAACCTTGGTTGCTATGCCCACATGCACCCGCAAAACCGCAAAACTTCACTTGGACTCCGGTTTTCAAAGACCGGGGTTGCAGTGTAGCAAACCCCCGGTTGTGTGTGGCCGAACAGTGCAACTGCGCACATACAATCATGGTTATATTAAATCCAGCGCTCGTGTGGACTGGGCCAAAGTGGTGCACCATTAAAAATACAAAACAATGAATTTTATTGAAAAAAACAGATGTGTTCCATAGACTCACAGGAATAGTGTAAAATTGCCCAAATAGTGAAAGAAATAGCTAAATAGTTCCCCTTTAACTAAAATTGTGCATAGATCACCAGATCTGTATGTATTATAATAGACATGTCACATGGGCATTTCCTGATTTTAACAAGATGACAGAGGACAATTGGCCAACAGAGAACATTAAATACTTAACCTACAAACATGAAACTGTTATTGTGACAGCACAATATTGATGTAACTAAGAGATTCACTTCTAATGCATAGGTATTTCACCTATAATACAAGGCTGACTCTGCAATTGGCAAGGTGGAATATGTTGAGAGCTGATTACAGGAGTTGATGATGCATCATTGATTAAGATGGTTCCGCTCAAAACTGGCAGAAACGCGGGCTGGTTGATGGCACCAAGGTTCCAAAACTCCTAAACGGAAGTTCAAGAACCAGAACAAATTTGGTGGAAAAGGTTGTGATAGAGAAGCTGCAGTGGGAGAACCGCAGGAAAATACAGGGAATCTGCGGGGTATTAAAAATTCATAATTCTCAAGTTTAGGCCTTAAGCCTGACGGGCCCTGTACCACACCGAGATTTATTTTCACGTCCGTATTAATTAATGTAGTGTTTTCATTCCAAATGTAGCCAACAGTAAAGACCCTATCTATCTATCTAGGTCGTCCTCGGACGGGCCCTCCATCGGTGCTTCCAGTCATCCCGATCCTCCATGCATCTGGCTAGCTCGCCGGTGCTTTCTGTTCCCGCATCTCTCCTGAGTACGTCCACGTAGGTTAATGTGGGACGTCCTCGTGATCGATGCCTGTGTGTTGGTTCCCACAGCACAAGTTTGCTGGTTGGCATCTCATGGTGTCTCTGGCAGTGACCTGCCAGCCTCATTCTCCTGACTGCCACTTTATCGCTCACCTTTAGCACCCCCCGATACAAGATTGCATTAGTGACATGCTCATCCCTGTTGATGTTGAGCACCACGCGCATCATTCTGGTGTAGCACCCATCCAAGGACTTCTGCAGGGTGGGCTTCAAGGTCCAGCATTCACTGCCATACAAAAGGACAGACTCAACTGTTGCATGAAAGAAGTTGAGCTTGATTTGACGGGGGAGGTTGGATTTCCACACACTGGTCATGCCGTTCAGAGCCCTCCACGCAAGCGCCTTTCTCAAGACCCTAACCCTATCAAAACAGCAGTCAAAGTGAATATTTTCAGCAGTGTCATGAAAGCATTTGTAGTCCTATGAAAGAGGAGACCCAGGGATAAAAAAATTTCATAAAACTACACTACCCAGCTCTAATTTTGTTGCGTTGTTTTTGTTATTGTCCTAAAATAGAACATAGTTTGTTTCTTTACCTTCTGTGAAAATTAACTGTACTTACAGTAGATTTCATTCATGGTCTTTGCTGCCCTGTTACGGGGCCCGGTGGCGTCTATGCGAATACCAACGCAGTTGTGCGATTTGCTAATCTGATTGGCCACCGACGTTTCTGGTAGGGATGCACCGATAATTCGGCTACCGAAAATTATCGGCCGAAAATGGTTAAAAAGGCTCTTTCGGCTTTCGGCCGAAAGGGTTTTAGCACCGAAAATATATGACCGAAAGTCAAATAACGTGTTGTTGTGATGACGTCATCAAAACGCGACTACAGACATACCGGTAGCATATATATATCTATGGCATGCGCAACATGTAACGTGAGCAGCTTGGCAGCTCTTCCTGCATTCTACAGCCTGTGATAACTAACTCCTCTTGGGAGTAGGGATGCCCCCGAAACCCGGTTCTAAACTAAATTAGAAAAAACCGGAGTATTGATCAGCTCCGATGTTAACGTTAAGTCTAGGAGCGGATTAGCTACGGAGCTAACAGTGTACCATCCATCTGCGACGCAACGGTGGCAGCAACAGTGGACACTGAGTAATGTTAACGTTATGACGAGTTCAGACTACACTACACGTATGAACTCGACATAACGTTAACGTTACTCCGTTTAAATGAAGTGTTTAATTAGCAGCAATCCGTTGTTGAAAATGTATCATTAAACCAAAAATGGAAATGCGAGGACAGGAAGTCGTCATCAATCGTTGTAGTCTTTTAGACTTAACAGTCTGGAATTAATGTATGCATTCAATCAAAAGTGCTGAATAAATGTTTTATGGGCCCATAATAGTGATTATTAATATTATTTAAGTTAAGTTTAGCCATAATCATGTCTTTTGCCATAATCAGGTAGCTAAAAAAAGAAAAAAAACATATATATATTTATATTAATAATTTTCGGCCTTTCGGCATTCGGTTTTCGGCCAACTGTTTCCTATTTTCGGTATCGGTTTCGGCCAAGAATTTCCCATTCGGTGCATCCCTAGTTTCTGGTCATGTGACATGTGCGCCCAATAGCGTGACGAGCTGTGTCTTTGCCCATTTCCGCGTCGAACAGCCTGCAAACTACCTGGCGTTTTATCGCCATTCTCTAAGACAAAATATAACCGTAACCAACTTCGAAAGAGTGCCTAAGTTTAACCGTCGAAACAACTTGCCGTCACGCTCTAAGACAAACTCTAACCTTAACCAACTTCGAAAAAGTGCCTAAGCTTAACCGTCGAAAGAACTTGCCGTCACACGATTGGTGCACGTCACATGACCAGACACGTCAGTGGCCAATCAGATTCGCAAAACGCACAACTGCGTTGGTATTAGAATATAGGCGGCCCGGTGGTCCAAATTGAACTCTCCCATTGGAAAGAGATTTGGCCCGATACATATATGACTTGGCCATAATAAGGTAATTTATAGGCCTGATAATCTATATTCATAATATTTCAAATTGCATTTGTCCGGATGGCAAAATTCTGTACTGTATCTACAAAAACACATTTAAATCATCTGCCCTTTATTAATTTGCTTAGAATGTTGTACAATTGATCTCAAGAAGGTGCTGAATGAGCTCAGTGGTCACGTCTGGTCAATGTTAGCATGGTGTTATTCACCATCAAAGATGAAAAAAAGAAATATATATAATATTAAAAAAATATTTTTAATAAATATTTAAAAAATATATATTCTCCTTTGGTTCATTACAATTTACTCAAGCATAGTAAAATAAACAATATTTCGGACACTGGGAATACATTCCCTGAGGTCCATAGATGTCTCTAGATACATACAACATGCAAATGGTCCTTGTAGAAGTGGAGCAATCTTCCATTTGGGTATGTACATGGGTATGTACTTTTAGGGGAATTTTCGGAAAATATGGCTAGTGCTTAAGAGGTTAAAAAGGTCTTACAAAGTTACATTTTACTTGTTGAAACCTGCAGATACGCTGTACGAAATTCTTTTTGTTGCATACAATAAAAATCCCTTGTGACGATATGCGGTGATGTACCGATATCAACTAATATATATATATATTTTGAGAAGAGTATATTTTTGGCCCAAAACTTTAGAGATTAGAGATAGAGATAGATGCAAATGTAGTGCTTGCAATGGGGACCGGATGTATCAATCTGGACAACTTTGCAGTCACTGTCATTCATATGCAAAACTTCAAATAATGTTCCTATATGCATATAAATCCCATTGCTTCCCATCTTCCTCGTTGGCTCAGAGCATCTGCTGCTGTGGAACAGGGGGCACGATTGCATCTGTGATCCCGTGTTCCTCCGCAAATCAGATTCTGTGGAGCCGGTTTGATATCCTCAGATCATTTCCTCTCATCTCCACACGCTACAGGAATCGTCCACTAAGGCCACATGCACAGTATGCAAACAACACTGGGGAATAGATTCATCCCCGGGTTGGAGTGAGCATGTTCATTCACTAATTACTGACCCCACAACAAGAAAACCTTCAAAACACCTGAAAGTAGCCTGCTGTACTGAACAGCCTACTGTACTGAACTACTGTACTGAACATGCACCAGAAACAGTGATTTGTAACAAACAGAACACATATGACACTCCTTGAGGCTATAATCTCATGTGTAAAGTATTATAGAATTAATGTAATCAGTTTTTTCCTCGTCGCATTACAAGAAGGGCAAACACTCAACAACAACAAAAACAACGTCTGGTTCCTCGTCTTCTCCCCCACCACCCCAAGGCACCTTACTGTATAGACTCCTTGATGCTTCCCAAACCACTTGACACACTGCAGTGTGCTAACAGGCGTTTCAGTAGCACTCTTCACTCACTGTCCCTTTCATATGCAGATTCAGTGAAACCACTCAGACAGACCTATAAACGGGGGTCAACAACCTTTGACTGCGGGGTGTTTTCCCGGGCATTTGAAGCAATCTGCATAAATTGACACCCACTTTATCACGAGAGAGGCTGAGCCGGGGCTCATTCCGAACCAAAAAGCTGCAGCAGTAAGCATCTGAGAGACAGCACATCGAGCTGGCTGAAGGACTGAAGCAAGCTCAAGTTTTCTACACCCCCCCCCCCCCCCAACTTGTTTGTGCTGAAAAACTGTCAAGGGCATAGATTATTCCCAGTAGTTGATCACACTTAACAGATGTCAGAGGGGAAACGTGTCAACTATAATTGCTCAGGGGAGGGGGTGTGCTAAACCAAAATATTAGCAATTTAAATAGCTTTTTATGTTCTCCAAAGCTCCGGCAACAAGGTTTTTGAACGACGTTAGCGGGAAACGCTGCATGCCAAGTGTCAGAATCAAACAGCCAAAGATGGATCACCTCTGCAGACATGTGACATGAGAGGAAAACACACACCGACATAGAGTGTGACAGTTGAGTGAGAGAGAGAGCGAGAGAGACCACTTACCTTGAACTGGGTAGAGCGGAAGGATCTGAAAGCCAGTTTAAATCCAAACATTGAATGAATCAAACTATCCTCCAAGCTCTTGCCTATACATGTGATTCAGGGAAGCCTTTCTTCTTCTCTCTTTTAATTTAATTTAATTATTATAATTTCTTTCTTTTCTCATTCACCCTATCTTCCTCGTTGGTGCCTCTCTGTCATTATCCTGCTCTGTGCACAGCTGGAGTCCCGACGAGCCAAAAGAAAGCGGACGCTGGGGTGCGTTTTGCTGCTACAGAGTACAGAGGATACGGGACAATGGGGCTGGCGAGAGAGAGAACCTATAGGGTCTACAGCAAAGTGAGTGTCCTTGCGGTTAGAGAGTGCCGGCTGAGAGCGAGCGAGTGACTGAGCGGGGAAGTGAAACAGAATGAAGCTTGTGTGTGTGTGCGCAAGTGAGGGAGAGAGAGGAGGGAGGGAGAGAGGAGGGAGAGAGGGAGAATGTGAGCGATGGTTTGTGAGCGCTCGCCTACTGGCTCGGTGGCGAGTGGCTCGTGTTTGCTGCGTGCGCTGGCCGTGATTGGTGTGAGGCAGACCCCTGTCAGGTCCCCTGAGCACTGGGGATCTTCATCAAGCAGATTAGAGTGAGCCAGAAAGCCCCCACATCCCTCCTCTAACCCCCCACCACCCCCCTCTCCCACAGAGAGTCAGTGATGTGTGTGCCGTGGTCACCAGGGGAATATTCTAATCGGAGAGACATTGCCACTTGGACTTGGATGGTGTCTTCTCTGTGCTAATGTGTTCGCAGGTGCCAACAAAAAGGAGAGGGGGGGCAGTTGTGAGGAAATCGCATGTGTGTGTGTGTGCCGAGGCGTGCGAGTAAATGTGAGTTTCAGGAAAGGTGATAATGTAGAAGGATCAGGGGGGAGGAGGGTGCTTATTCCATTAGGGCTTAACTGTAAGAAGACGGGACATCAGCTGCTTCCTGCTAATACCCATAACCCCTCAGAAAGAAACAACTAATAGAGAACCCCCCCACCAACCCCCTCATTCCCCATGGAGGCTGCCGCAGAGTGCTGCATTACAACATCCAAACATCAAAACTTCACAGTTCCCTCTGAAGTCAGGCAGTTGTCGTTGACAGTGACCTAAATACCGGTATTTCCATGTCGCGCATGATTAAATGCCTTGCTATTTGCCTCCACTTGGTCATGCAGAACACAGATTATCCCCGGCATATTGAGGAGGAAACACCGGGTTTAACCTTTAAAATGAGACCTTGATTTGGTCAGCGAATCAAAGGTGACGCACATCACTCTTGGGAAAAGGTTATTGAGGCATTAGCATTTGGACCTCTCTATATTTCACGTTGATTGTCTTGGGGGCGGGCAGCGTGCCTCCCAGGTGGAATCACATCTTTCAGCTTTTGTTTCCGCTGCGTGTCACAATAGATGCTTGTCCTTAGACATTTTGACCGGTAACCTTTGTCTTGTAAATATGTTTGTGATATGCAAGGCGAGGCCCGTTGAGGCATGCTTTAATGGCATGCTTATTCCTTAGTCATTTGTATGCAGTTGAGCCTACGTGGTCCTCATTCAAAACGATTACAAAATCATACAGATGGCACCTTTAAGGAATGAGATGAACGCCTTGCTACGTGTGTTGAATAATGCTTTCATGCAAAGGCTGAAAACCATGACTTTGGTTCCTACACTTACCCTAACCCTAACCCTAACCCTGCATTTAAAATGAAAGACTTTAAAATGCCCTCAGGTTTGGAAATGTTTCGCTCCGTTGTTCTTTTTACAAATGACGGCCCGGTGACATAAAAAATTAAATGCACAGAGATAATTCATGATTCACGTTGACCTTGAATAGTACTATATCTACTGCAGTGCTCACAGATAACCAAAGGAACAGAGTGGTGGAAAGGAGGAGCTGTAAACGATGAGAAAACGAGACAGCGACTTGTACGAACGCACATTTCAAACGGCGAAAGCCTAGTTTTGAATGTTGCTATGCAGAGACTTTTAACACACAGGCGGTCGCGGTTTTGTGGCCCACGCACCCCAGCCCCCCTTCTCCCAGATCAACCCCTGTCCAGATGGCACGGTGCGGACCTTGAGGACTCCATCTTTAATCCTCTTGGCACACTCCCTTGCTAAGCGAGAGGTGGAACCAATGCTCTGAGTCAGGCGTCAAGCGTGGCCATTTCAGAGTGTGGTCCGTTTACTGGTTCTCTTTTTTAATTATTTTCTTTTTTTTCCCCAACAGAATGGGAATGAGAATCTACAATAAAAAAAACTATAGTTTATTTAAACGTCAATTTAAATATAAAACTAAAAGTATATTGTAATGGGAATTATTAATGGACAAACGATGAGCCGTTTACATTAATCATTCTGAGTCATTATTAATAATAATAAGAAGGTTTATTTAATAAAGAAAGTTCATGACAGCGTGGCCACGCTGCCAGGCCAGTCACCCGCCAGAGACAGACATGTTTACCCCCTAGCGTCTGACAGGGGACTGACCTAGAGGCCTGGTCAGACATACAATTGAATACATGAAATTACGTAGAAGAAAACAAAATGGCTGGTTAGAGAAATTAATAATACGACTATGTTATGGCTAAGCCTGGAAGGAAAAACAGCTCCATCTTACAGTTCCCATGACCTTGGGTTATGGCTCTATGGCTGGTAGAAACAGCAACTTCGTTACGACTGAGAGAATGATAGAGTATCTTAAAGAGACATACACACATTAACCAGTAAATCTGGTTGGACTGAAACTCAAGCTGTATGACATGATAAAATAACAGAGACTCATAATGACATGATAATATATTCCACGACAATATACATGGACATTGGAGGTATTGTTCAAATGCAGTGGGGCAAATAATCATAAATAAAGGGGTTACTACTGTCCAGAATAAGTGGTAGAGAATCCAGATGACCCCATACATTGATGTATGATTTTATTTAGGGTATTTTATATGTTTATACTCTGTGACTGCCTTTTTGAAACCACTTCAATCACTATACAAACAAGCAATACAAATTAGAGACAAGAACCCATTCACGTACCATCACTGTCACATTCTGAAAAAATATAATCTGCTCAGCTGGGAAAACCTGATTCTCTATCAAAATGTCTGTCTAGTTTTTAAAATCAAGTGTGGATTGGCTCCTCCTTTGTCTGGTTTCATCAACCTCAAGCCTGCCTCAACCAGGAATACTAGAGGTGCGGCAAGGGGGTACTGTACAATCCCTTTAAAAAAAAAGTGCATTTGGCCAGGCCATCTTTTCATTTAGAGCATCCCACCAATGGAACTCAATACCAAACAATTAGAGTGTCATCATATCACTCATTCAAGTGCAGGGTTAAGGAATGGCTCATTGAAAACCAGCATTGTCAACACTGAGGTGTGTGTGTGTGTGTGTGTGTGTGTATTTGTGTGTGTGTGTGTGTGTGTGTGTGTGTGTGTGTGTGTGTGTGTGTGTGTGTGTGTGTGTGTGTGTGTGTGTGTGTGTGTGTGTGTGTGCGTGTGTGTGTGTGTGGATATGGTGCATTTTTCTCTGCCTGGGTCTTCTAATATGTCATGATGTGCTCTGTCCATGACTGTATTGTGCCCTGTATCCCTATTGTATGTTCTATGAGCTTTTGTTTGTGTTTTTATTCTAATGTTATTTATCTTGATTTTATTCTGTTTGTATTGCTAACCGTTTTTCACACAGGATTTTAGATTGTACCTTCTGGCAGGGGGACTGCCAATGGAAATGAGCCTTTTGGCTAAAATTGGGTGCATTTCGTTTTTAAAATGTTTTATTAGTGTACGCTGTCCCCCTTGATAAAATAAAGTAAACCTAAACCTAAACCTGTATGCTTATGGATTTCACAGTATGCTTGTGTGCAAAAAGCTGTTGGCAGTATAGTTGTCCTGAGATAATTAAAGGGTCAAAAGGGTTGACATGAAAAATAATACAGTAATAATTACAGTATGATTGGGGACTTTTCAAGGGGCCCTATTTTGGTATCAGGAGACCCCTGTGCAGGGCCCCAATTCCAAGGTTTGGAGAGCCTCGCTGTATGGAGACACATATACCAGCATGCAGGGTAAGGAGGCAGAGAGGACACACACACACACACAGAGGCACATATGCACCTACTGTAGGAACACACACACACACACACACAATC
Organism: Notolepis coatsorum; assembly: GCF_963971535.1. NCBI lineage: Eukaryota > Metazoa > Chordata > Actinopteri > Aulopiformes > Paralepididae > Notolepis > Notolepis coatsorum. The sequence continues at coordinate 60,833,710 of NC_140176.1, forward strand.
ATACATACATGCATACATACATACATACATACATACATACATACATACATACATACATACATACATACATACATACATACATACATACATACATACATACATACATACATACACAAAGACACATATGCACCTACTGTAGGAACACACACACACACACACACACACACACACACACACACACACACACACACACACACACACACACACACACACACACACACATATACACACACAGAGACACATGCACCTACAGTACTGTAGGAACACACACATACACACAAAATATACACTCATACTCCTGTTATATGCACGTCTCTGATCTCTGTCCTGTTCTCTGTAATTTTTTGCAATACCTTTTATTAAAGTTTTATTCTATGAAAAAATACCCAAAATGTATATTTGAGCAGCTTATATATCATGCTGCTCCCTATCCTTTCCTGGCTGCAAACACAGCACATGTCGCCTTCTTGACTGGAACAAGAATAATTTACATATCTTATACTGGGGAACAGCTGCACACAATTTTGCCAAGAGACCACTCAAGGTCTTCAAATGTCAATGCAATTGTATTCAGAAGAAACAATTTTCCACAATTTAGATACACAGTCATGTAATGCTGAAATGAGATAAGTGAAACGAGGCACAAATGGACACAAATGGACCTTCTATAGGCCAACCTTTCTTACCACTCTGGGCCATTTTGAAACTCCCCAGGGGAGTTCAACATACATATAATATGTATTGTGTGCTGGTTGGCCAAAGGACGACGTGTGGAGGGGGGGGGGGGGGGTGTGGAGGGGGGAAAACATAGCTCTTATGGGTTCTTCTCGGATGATTTCCTTCATTGTAGGACTTGGTTGTGCCAGGAATTGACTACATTTTAATATAATTTGTGAATATATATACCGAAAGACAGAAAGAATCCTACTATCTATTTCTACTGTCAAATGAATGGACAGTAGAATAGTAATAATAATATAAAAAATATTGCATGGGAAGATTTATCAGTTAAGTTTACGTAACTGGCTTCCATAGTGCATGACAATAGCATTTTTACCCTTTATGTCATTAGGAAAATACCAGTCGGCCATCTTCTTCTTCTGTCAATGCTTGCAAATGAATGCTGGAAGAGATGGAATGGTTCTGAGGACAGTTCCAAGGAGAGTAGTCCTCATTGAATTAATTACTTTACTTGTCCTTTGTCCACTGTTACAGTAGATGTCTGGCAGAGCAACTGTGAGCGGATTTTCCTATAACAGTGGCTCAGCCCCTGGATGTGGACGTCCATGATAATCAATCCTTTCATCTCTGAAGGATCTACACATTCAGTCAAGATAATGAGATACGGTACATGCGTACAGAACACTACACGCATTATTCTCTTATAGCTCTCAGGTAATGTTCTCTAGCTGTCAATTCACTCCTCTCCTTTTAAGCAGCTGTACAGATTGTCAGAAGATGGGAATATGCTTTCAGGGAAACAGTAGACCTGCTTTGCATCCTCCATATATGCCATTATAGTTGCTACCATCACAGATATACTGTAGCGGCTTTTGCTATACTATGATGGGATTATGGTGGGAGGACTGCCTTGGTTGACCAACATGTCGGCATCTGCTGTGGCTGTGTGTTGGCAAGAATACAATATGTAACCCAGGTTTCAGATTCATAACTATTTAGTCATGGGAACATAAATAGTTAATGCCATTGAATAAGAACATAAATAGTTAAGGCTATTATGTAAGAGCATAAGTAGTTAATATTATTGGGTACCAAGTCCTTTGAATTACAGCACTGCCCTTTAATTTACTTCATGACGCGAGATAGATATCACGACAGCCATGCCTTGCTTTACAGCAGGTGAATCTGCACTACGCGCAGATGAGACAGCCAGCATCCACGGAGATGACGCAGCTGAACGTTGCTGCTGCCGAGATGAAATAGCATGATAAAAACAGTTATCAAACAGTTATAAAAGATTCCCCCAGTTGCAAAACCGAAGAAGCGTTGCAGTTAAAGTAACCTGCGGTTTTGGTGAGTTTCATCAACATTGTGCTGTTCCTTGTCGAATACGCAAAATGGTTAGCTCCATGCTACAAGCTAATAATGCTACACGCTAAATAACGTAGCTCATTCTTAAATGAAAACTAGGAAGGAACCATTTCAGAAGTACTTATAATTGTATTGATATGCTGTACGATAAGAACATGGTCTATATACATTTTGACTGTTTTGAGAGTTTAATATGGAACGTAAGGAATGTCCCATATGCTAGCGCACTTTAGCCTAACTTAGCATGGGACAGATGGACATTCCCACGTGCTGTGATAAGATAGCCTACTTTAGCTTAGCATAGCTAAAAGTAGCCTGATTGATTATTCATTCTGAGAGCAATGAAAGGAGGATGAAGCGATAAAAGATGGTAAATTGCTTTTATTTTCTGAATGCCTGCTTGCAAGCAGGCCAGGTTTTTAGGTTTCCCCAGCACCCCGTTCCACCCTGGGAGCAGTTCCAGACCACCCATCACCACGTGTGCCCACGCGGGACGAGGCGGTGTGCCGGACCGATACAAGATGGCGAGCCAACCCACTGAACCTCTGATATAGCTCAAGGCTAATGCCAGCCTGTTTCGAATACCCCTGTTGCTCAACTCCTGTTACCTCAACAGTCCGGTAGAATCTATATCCTTTTCTGAAACACAAACTGATTGAACGAGAATACAAGGACATTCCAAGGGCTTCGACCCCGTTCACCTTTTGTTATTTTGATATTGTATTTTGTATTTGATTTGATTTAATTTGATATATGGGTACTGATATTTCTCCTATGAGAAGGGAGACTTGAAGGGTAATTACACCCAGTAAGATACTTGAACCATTGATATTCTCCTCTTGAAGGGTAAATACGCCCAGTAAGATACCTGAACTACTGATGTTCTCTTGTAAAGAGGACGAGTTAAAGGGTCAATCCCAATAAGATACTTGAATCCCATTGATGACATTGATTATAGTTGAATCGCTGATGGTTCTCCTGTAAAGAAAGAAGGTTTAAAGGGTAATTTCACCTAATTATTGCATTCCCATAACCTAGAATATTCCATTTGGTACTTTTGTTGTGTTACACCTTCAAAGGAAGAGTTTAAAGGAGCGTTTCACCTAATAAGGTATTTGCGTTCCCTGCACATTTAAAGGTTTAAATTAATATGTTTAAACATTTACCTATTGAAAGGATAAACTGATATAGTGTTTACTAATGATAAACTGATATAGAGTTTACTGACGATAAAAGGATACATCCGATATCCAACCTTGAACCTAGCTTTTAGCTAGAGATAACCTCAGAGACGTCTGAACCAAACCTAATGTGTTGATCCAATCAATCTAGGACTTGATATCAAACTTACCCTCCTGAGAGGGGAGGTTACCGAAAGAACCTAAAAGGGATACTTCAAACAACTACTACTTTGTACTATACGTCTATATGTCTGTATGTCTATCTAGCACGATTATTAATAAACCGGTCATTATTATAATTCTGTCTCTGGTCCACTATTCTTTTAATTGTGCATATTACTCCTCTCATTCAAATCTAGAACTGTGCCCGTGGCGAAGTAACATACATAAGAAACAAGCATTTCATTATAAAGTATTCTGTATTTTGTTCTGACAAATAAAAATAAACTTGAACTTAAAATTCAAGATTTGGTCTGCGGCTAATCTCGCTAAGGGCCGGTTTGGGGCGAAATGTTGCATATTTTACAGGACACAAACTGCAGAACCTGAATTCTGTAATACCTTTCTGATCGGTCAACAGAGATGGCCCAGTCAAATTACAATGATGGTTCTCTGAATGATAACATCACCCATGGCATTTTCTATATTTAGAGGTATCACAAATAAATGAAAAAGAACGATAATAAAAGCGTATCCGTTAGAGCAGATGAAAGAGAGTGCGAGAGTTTCATAGCTTGAATAAATAGATGTTTGTGATAAAGGGTCTGTCTCAACGTAAACAATCTTTTTCAGGGACTTATCCATTCCGCTCTGTTATTCTCATGTTTTTTCCCCCTTTTCTTTTTCCTCAGTTTCAGGGCTGGGGGAGTTTGCAGGACGATGAGGACCCAGGTGTGGCTCTCATTAGTGCCCGAGCTAATCGAATGGCCTGTCTCCCTCTCTCTCTCTCTCCAAACCGTGCAGCTCGAGACAATGAGACCAGCCCTGTCTCGGGGGAGGCCTGGCCCAGGCGAGGGCAGCTGGAGGGTCGGCCTGCTCTCCTCTCTGACTGACTGACTGACTGACTGACTGCAATAACAGCCAGAATACTCATGCGTTACCTCTCAACACATCACATTGAAATCGGAGGTTCCGGTCTTTGGGTTTCCGGTGTCATGTGGATCAAACACATTGTTTTTGATTGGCCTCAGAGAGACATGCTGCAGAGATGATGGCAGTGAGGGAGAAGTAATGTGAGAGCCAGCCTTATAGTTTTGAGGCTTGTTCAAGATGGGATAGGCGGACGCAGATCTGCGCAGGTTTTACTACGGCCTCGCCAAGCGCGTTGCATGACGGTTAGAATGTTGTCCGATTTGCTCTGAAAACCTGACGAGGCGAGGCGCGGAACTCCCGCGGGAGCGAGCCGCGCGCAGCATTCAGAGCGAGGCTCCACAGTACCTCTCAGCCGGCTGCTCCCGGCTGGGAAGCGACTTGCTACGGTCGCGCAAAGCGCCTATTGGCTCAGAAAAGTTGTCAGTCACCAGCCATGTGACAGCCAGGGAGTTATGAGACGTTTGATTTATTGAAGACTTTATTATGTTATGCGTTATCAACTTATCATCATATCATCATGATAAACTTCAAGCTGTCAGACACACACACACACACACACACATACAGTAGTGATGTGACGATTCATCGATTTGCATCGGTGCGCCGGCATACACGTTCACGATGCGCGTGCACCGGTGGAATACGTGCGCACCGGCTAGAACTCAGGTTGAACTCGCGATGCATCTTGTTGTAGCGTCTTTGCGTCGGTAAAAACCGATGCATTAATATAATTTCCTCTCATCCACTTCTGTCAGCAGTGCACTGTGACTGCACACAGCTGATACTATACTACTAATACAGAAGGCGAGAGCCGCGTCACAGTTAACAACAACAAACAGTGGAAGTCGAGGACATGAATATAATTGGGCTTCCTCTGGCTAACGCCAGTTAGCCGTTCAGCTAACGCTAAACTAAACTACAGTGTCTAACTAACTAACTAACGCAACACCAGTTCCATTAGTGAGGAGGGGGGGGGGGTATATTGAAGACGCTTGACAACAGGTTCAAAGATAACTTCACATTTATTGGCTATTGGTTTCTTTATATCGCTTCATGCAGCAGGCTATCCAGGCTCCGTGTGTTCTGTTGACATCCGATCCTAGCCTAGTGTGTGACATCATCAACTACGCGACTCAGACGGGCTCTCTCTCTCTCTCCCTCTCTCTCCCCCTCTCTCTCTCTCTCTCTCTCTCTCTCTCTCTCTCTCTCTCTCTGTTCAATGATTTAACGTGGCCAAACGTTACAATATAAATACTAATTGGATAGTTGATGATAAACATTTAATTTCATTATCTGAAATATTATAAAATCATTTAAGTCTGCTATAAGCCATTATCCCTTTGTGTATGATTATTATTGTCTCACAGTAGTGTGTATATACATTGTGTGTGTGTTTTTAGCTAAAGTGGATAGAAAAGACAGTTTATGCAAAAGTCTTCTTAGGCACCCAAGAGTTTTTATATAAATTGTCTTACAGTAGATTATTTTATTTTTAATAATAATATAAGCTGCATATAAGGAATACAACCAAATCCTCTGTCATACCATAAAATTGTATCATTATTTTGCATTGTGTTGAATCGCATCGTATCGCCCCGAATCGCATTATGTTGAATCAAATCGTATCGAATCGTATCGTATCGTATCTCAACAGGGGGTGAATCGTATCGCATCGCCCGGTGCTTCAAATGTATCGTTAATGTATCGTATCGTTGGCACCGTATCGAGATGCGCATCGCATCGGCCTCAGTGAGGAGATGCACATCCCTAACATACAGCAGTGTGTTGTGTGTGCGTGCGGCCAGGAGCGCGCAACAAGATGGTATACATTATGGTATATGAATAGTATATTCCACTGTAGCAGTATATGGTGTGCTGTACATTTGAATCTGATCTAATTTTGCACACGGCCATCGCATTATAATGAGCTGGACAGGTGTGTAATGTGTGTGTGGTGACGTGAAAGCGTATCTGCCGCGCGAGACTAGGCGAGGGGCTCTCGTGAAATCGGCAGTGTCCGCCCTCTTAACTCCTCCCCCGGCTTCACTCGGCTACTCTCGTCTACTAGTCGAGGCAAACCGAAATCCATCTTGAACAAGCCTATTATCTTCAGCAGGCGTCCGTCATTGTGTGTGTGAGCTAATCTTGCAAACCACAAGGGTCGATTTGGAGGAAATATTAAACAGGCCAAGGACCTGGAATATTTTTATTTACCTTCTTGAGATCACGTACACAAAACAGCTAAGCAAATTAATAAAGGGCAGATGATTTACAGGAGGTTTTGTAGATACAGTACTGAATTCTGCCATCCGGACACATGCTATTTGAAATATGATTATAGAATATAGAATAAATATATAAATAAATAAATTACCTTATTATGGCCAATCACATATGTGACCAGGCACAGATAATAGGGTCATGTTAACTCTTTGACTGCCACCAGCTTTCGCCATCTTTACTAAATAGCGCCAGCGTTATTTACCATTTTAGTGCTGTTTGCAGACCCATCGTGTGTTCTGTATTATAGCTATGGAGACAATAGTATGGCTCATTTTGCAGGCATTGTTCATCAGTTAATTTCTACACACTGTAGTTTGTTACACGCTACATGCTAAACATCGCCCCATTTCCAAAATAATCCATTATTTTTCCAGAGATTGCGAGATCGTTCTGGTTGATCGCCTGAAGCCCCACATACTCCCAAATCAAAGGTATATACCATGTACATATGTGCCTTCACAAAATCATCAAGGGGGGTAGTTACAAAAAGCTTGGTTTAGGTCTGGTAAGATACAACACTGTGATCATTACAGAAACATGTTTCAGGTTCGGTAAAATAGACATAGAATATACCTTACCTTAGCCAGAAGGTACTCCAAAAAGAATAATTCCAATGATCCCAGCGGCGATCGCGATTACTCGTTTATATGTAATTACTCGTGTATATACGAGAAACTATAGGTTTTGAGGCGAGGAGATCTCCTAGCGATTGCTCTGCAAGAGCTCCTCCCCCTCAGAGCGAGTCAGGAAAGAAAGATTTCAAGACAGAGACAGTTTAGTTCAGACAATCAATCAGTTCAGTTCAAAGGTAAAACCACTTGGTGAGATTCGGTCGTCATTGCAATTCCAATGTAGGCAGATGAATCGGAGACACATAGAGGGCTCCGGCTGGCCGTATAGAACGGGGATCAAAGGAAAATATCAAAGGATCAAAACCTGAGAATACTCGGGTATGGCGCTGAATGAGTTAAACAAGCTTCAAATATATATATATTTTTTACATTATATCAAAAGTTGATAACACAATAGCCCGTTTTGAGCTACAGAGCCTCAAAGGGGCTGTTGGCTGTTCTCGTAACCCTTTCTGAGCCAAACCTGAGTATACTTGGGTTTTGATCCTTTGATATTTTTCCTCTGATCCCCATTCTAACCACTGCACGGTCTTCCCTGTATCTCCCTTGCACTGCTGCCTACGTTAAAATTGCAATGACCATCGAATCCTGCCAGGTGGCAGTATCGCCTACCTTTTGAACTGGAATAGTGTAGTGTGTGGACACTTTTAAAAAAAATTGTCTGCAAGAACTCCTCCCCTTCTGAGGACAAAGCGATCGCTCAGAGACTTTATCGCCTCACCTATTTCCCGTATCGTGATGGCGATGGGATCACTGGGGATTGTTCTTTTTGGAGTGCCTTCTGGCCAGTCCCGGCGCCATGGGCAGGCATTCGGGGGCCGGGCCCGCCCACTGAGTCAGCTGTGCCCACCCTGGTAAAAAAAATAAAAATAAAAAAATGTTGGTCAATCAAAGTCAACTATCCAAATCCTTAGTCGGGGACAGCCCTAGTGGGCACTGATGTCAACAACAACACTACTGAAGCTAGCACGGCACTCTGTGAGAATTCGTTTTCTACCCTCAAGAACGTCTTTACAGAACATCGCCTTAGTATGCTTCATCGACGCAACTAAGGCCAATTTAATTCAGTTGGCATTTGAGAAGGACTTAACAAAAAAAGTTCAGGAATGAGTGGAGGGGCAGTGTTTTAAGAAGATTTCACTCTGTCCCCAAACACCGCTTGCCTCTCTACTTATGATGGTGAGTAGCCTGTGGAGGAATTTTGTTTGCTTTTTTATGCACCTTATTTTTGTCAGTTCAGTTCATTTTGTCAGTGAATTCAGAAGTGTTGAATAAATGGAGACTTTTCAAAGATATAGAATAGAATAGAATAGAAATGTATTATTCTGAGGGAAATTTGACACTGCAAATCACTCAACATTAAACATTTAGACAGAACAAGTCACAAATAAGAATAACAAAACAAATGGCCTAAGAATAGAATAAAATAAAAATAGAATAAAAGATACAGTAAATAAATGCAGTAAAAATATACTGAAGTCTACAGTAGGTGTAATATTGCACAGTGCTGTTTAAAAAGTAAGAGTCCAGGAAGATGGTAACTGTCACTCTATGCTCAGTGATGCAGTGAGGCACAGTGATGCATTGTATAGTCTGATAGCTGTCGGAATGAAGGACTTCCTGTGCCGTTCAGTGCTGCATTTAGGTAGTGTGAGCCTATAACATGCTCCTCCTGTCAGCCAAGTCTGTGTATAGTGGGTGGGAGGGGTTTTCCCTGATGGCCTGGAGCTTAGCAAGGTTCCTCCTCTCCGCCACCCTCGCTAGAGTCCAGCTCCACCCCAACCACGCTACTGGCCTTCTTGACCATCTTATCCAGCCTGTTTGTGTCCCCTGCTCTCAGTCCGCTGCCCCAGCAGGTCTGTTATATATATCCGTTCAGTCTGTTTTTGTATAAGTGAAAGTTCTTAAGATAGAGAGAAATTAGATTTTTCAATTGCCTCTCTGCTGTTTAGTTCAGCACCGTGGGCAGCGCCAAGCAAGCCACAGTGCAGCTGTCCCAGCTGAAACGTATAAAAGGGAACCTGTGTTGAAAAACCATTGTGCCCCCCCGATAACATTTTATGCCCCCCCACTAATTTGTTTCTGCAGCCTGGTCTGCTTCTGGCTAAGGTAAGGTATATTCTATGTCTATTTTACCGAACCTGAAACATGTTTTTGTAGCGATCACAGTGTCGTATTTTACCGGACCTAAACCGTGCTCTTGGTAACGATCAGAGTTTTGAGTTAAAACGACCCCCCCCCCCCCCCCTTGATGATTTTGTGAAGACACATATGTTTACATTTACATTTAGTAATTTAGCTGACGCTTTTATCCAAAGTGACTTACAAGTTCTGTACGACAAGTCATCAGGAAGGGCACAACTCTATCAGCTGAGTAACAATGTTCATCAAAGTGTTGAGTGCTACAGTGTAGGTGAGTTTATTAGGACAAGTGCATGACAGTAAGGTTAGTTAGGGTTAGATTTTATTCGTAATTTTTTTAATTTCAGATAATGGTTGAAGAAGTGTATCTTTAGTCGACGGCGAAAGATTGGACGGGTTTTGGCTGTCCTAACTGGGGTGGGTAGTTCATTCCACCATTGTTGGGCAAGGACTGAGAAAAGGCAGGTTCTCCTTGATAACCCTCAATATGTACATGGTATATACCTTTGATTTGGAAGTATTTGGGGTTTCAGGCGGGCAACCCGAACGATTGGGGCATATTGCATATAACGCGTCATATCTCGCGATCTATGAAAAATTACTGGATTATTTTGGAAAGGACGATGTTTAGCGTGTAATAGTGCACAAACTACAGTATGTAGTAATTAACTGGTTAGTCAGTAATGGACTATGAACAATGCCTGTCAAATGAGCCATACTATTGTCTCCATAGCTATAATACAGAACACACGATGGGTCTGCAAACATCGCTAAAATGGTCAATAACGCTGGCGCCATTGAGTAAAGATGGGAAAAGAGCATGGCGCTCAATGAGTTGAGATGCATGCAGAACTACACATACCCACTGGCCTTTGCCACCTAACCCCTCCCCCACCTAACACATTTAGCAGGTGAGAGGCATTAACTGGTAGGGGGTAGGTGCTGTCAGGATTCAGCAGGTATCTACAGTATCTATAAATTCCACATTGTAAATGACTTAAACAAGTGTGTGTACAATCAGCTGTTATTTACTGTGTTGGCCCTATATTCTGATGTGTGTTCATGCAGGGAATGTCATACATTCTTGTGGACCTATACAACAGAGACAAGAGTCTGTGTTGAGCTCAGCTGTAATCCAACCCTAACTATGTGACCGATACCTTTTTCTTATTTGGTCTTGTGTATTCTGCCGCTATTTCTGAAGAAGCATTCTCATTTGCCTAGTGATGACATAAAAGAGGCTTACAGTGTGCAATAGTTACCATAGCTCAGCGTATGTACGCTGTCTCTATGTGTTCGGGAGACTCAGGTGCATAAAAACCTGATTATAATCATGTATCACTCTCAACCACAGCGCGAGCTGTGAGTGAATTACGCAGGCCAAATCTCCCCTTTCCAATGGCAGAGTTGAATCTGGATTTAGTACCACCAGGCGCCCCTGACAGGGCAGCAAAAACCGTGAATGAAATCTACTCTAAGTACAGTTACTTTTTTATAATGTAAATTGCTCCGCCATTTCTCATCAGAATGCAATGTTTCTTTGCTAGACGTTCACAGAAAGGTAAACTAACTAACTGCTTTCTAGTTTATGGCAATAAGGTTCAGGTTTGTCCACCCGTGAGATATGATCCCGAAGATGAAGAGAAAGAAAAAAGCTTCAGGCTAGAAGTCAGATGATTGACAGGGGCTGGCGTGAGCTGGGAAGTGTAATTTTCTTTATTTATTCGAAAGCTCTGGGTCTCTTCTCTCAAAAGACTACACTCAAGTTAGGTTGTGCCAAGTCCTTAGGTCAATAAGCGCCCTTTTCCGACTCTATGTGCTGTGATTTCTATAAACTCATATTTCACTTAATAATATGCTCGAGAGTCGGGAGTGGTATTAAAAAAAAGAAAAAAAGTATGCCGTCTACTTCGGCGCACGCCTCATATATTGGCATGTAACTCGAGAACCGCTGAACGGATTTTTATCGACAGGCAACAAATAGGGCTTTAATTCGATCTATATATTGTATAAAAAAATATGCACACCCGAGCTGCTAGGTCGCCAAAGTGCCGGTGGGCAAATTGTCCTCAAGAGGGCCCACATGTGGGCTGTTGCATGCTAAGAGGTTATTTTGACTCACTTTGATGTTCCTTAGGCGCCTAAGGAAGTAGAAATACTGCCCTGCCTTCTTCACTACACTGTCAATGTGTGTGGTCCCTGTCAAGTCCTCGGTTATGTGGACCCAGAGGTACTTGAAACTGTTCACTCTCTTGACCGGTGCCCCGTAGATGCTGAGGAGGCTGTAGTCTCTAGACCCCGACCTCCTAAAATCCACAATAACAACCAGGTTCTCTACCTCTCCCATGTAGGCCCTCTCGTCGTTTGCAGAGATCAGGCCCACCACAGCTGTGTCATCATCAGCAAATGTAATGATTGTGTTGCTGTTGTGCTTTGCCACACAGTCATGTGTGTAAAGCGAGTAGAGGAGGGGGCACCTGTGTTGAGAGTGATGGATGGGGAGGTGCAGTTACCTGCTCTCACCACTTGGGGTCTTCCTGTCAGGAAGTCCAAGACCCACTGGCAGAGGTCGTAGTTCAAGCCCAGGTCTCTGAGCTTGACGACGAGCTTGGAGGGAGGGGACTATGGTATTAAATGCTGAGCTGTAGTCAATAAATAGCATTCTCACATAGTTCCCCTGCCTCTTGTCCAGGTGTGATGCTGCCATGTGCAGCACATGGGCTATGGCAGTGCTTCTCAAACTTTTTCTGTCAGGCCCCCCTTTGGCGGACCAAAATATTTTGGCCCCCCCCCCACCCTTGCCCCAACAAAATAGTCATGAAATGGGCCATGTTTAAATTGATTGAAATAACACCAATATCGTGACCTTTCAAATTGGCCCTATATTTTGTTTTCAGAGCTGTCATGGATGAAAAGCCAGCTTCACACAGATACTGTATGTGGTGCTGAATGGTATCAACACCTTAACATTTACATTTAGTCATTTAGCTGACGCTTTTATCCAAAGCGACTTACATGTTCTGTACGACAAGCCATCAGGAAGGGCACAACTCTATCAGCTGAGCAACAATGTTCATCAAAGTGTTGAGTGCTACAGTGTAGGTTAGTTTATTAGGACAAGTGCATGACAGTAAGGCTAGTTAGTTTTTTTCTTTTTCTTTTTTCACCTTAACTGCTGCATCATGAGATACTTGGTGGGCCATGAGATGAGATACTTGGTACTCAGCACCACACTCTGAAACTAGCTCTCTAGGTGGTATCAGATGAGATTTCAAAGAGTTCTTCCAAGAGTTTGGATGGAGATGTGTCAGGAAGCTTTGTCTCAATGTTGTCTGTAAAGGTTTTTTTTATCCAGAGTAACTTGGTGATCCTTTTCTGTGTTTTATTAAATAATGATTTTCAGATTTTGAGAAATGGTATTTTCATGGAGAACAGTGCAGCTGCAACAGATAGCACTTTAGTGATCATTTTCTGTAATCCAAAAAAAAAAATGTACTTTTTTTTATTTTAATTTTTTTATAAATCTCAAGGCCCCCCCTGTCACGCCCCCCACTTTGAGAAACACTGGGCTATGGTGTCCTCTGTGGACCTGTTGGGGCCATATGCAAATTGCAGGGGGTCCAGGTTGATGGGGAGGGAGGAACAGATGTAGGCCTTTGTGGGTAATTTAGTTTACTCCTCGAATCAAAATAGAAGGATATAGAACGTTAGACACTGGAAGAGAGTTCAAACATTATGTCTTGCATTTATTGAATAATCAGAAAGAATAATTACAGGAATCATCTGGTGGTCCATGGATCACAACTGGCTTGTTGACAGCAATGCAGCATATAGCAGAGTGGGCAAGAAGCTTCTTTGTCCCTCTATTCCAGGGGTAGGCAACCCTAGGCACGCGTGCCTGCATAGGCACGCGGGGGCATTTTCATAGGCACAGGGGGCAGCATTAAAAAAAATAATAAAAAATGATATATATATTAGTGCTGTCAGGCGATTAAAAAAATGTATCTAATTAATTACAGGATTTGTAATTAATTAATCTAATGAATCGCATTTTAATCGCATAACCATTTTATGCCTGATATTCTATATTATATAATCATATTTCAAATTGCATGTGTCCAGATGGCAGAATTCAGTACTGTATCTACAAAACCTTCTGTTTAATCATCTTCCATCTATTAATTTGCTTAGATTTTTCAGGTCTGGTCAATTTGAGCATGGTGTTATTCACAGTCAAAGATAAAAAAAAATTTATTGATATTCTCATTTGGTTCATTACAATTGACTCAAAATAAAATTTTCATTTAATCAATCACCGCGCAGATTGATTGATTGAATGAAAATGTTATTAACAGATTGCAGAATGGGTACAATACAGTACGGCTCAATACACACAATTGTTAAGGGGATGCAGACCAGAGAAAGACTTTCGTCTTGTTTACATCAGGGTCCCCCATTTTCAATTCATAATGAATTGTAAGTAAGGGTGCACCTTGCACCGTGCAATACATTCTTTGTGGATCTAGCCCACAGTATTTCTGACACTGGGAATACATTCCCTGAGATTCATAGATGTCCCTAGAATCAGATACCAAGAACATGCAAATGGACCATATTAAAAAAAAGTCTGTAAATGTGTATTCTACTTTCTTATGGAATGAATGAGATACAAAAAAAAATTATAATTATTTTTTCTTTTTTTAATTCATTTTGAGTTAATTTTCATAACGCGATAATTTGCTGTGTAATTAATTAATCTAATTAATGCGATAAACTGACAGCCCTAATCAACACATTTTATTATTTATTTTTCTATTTCATTGAACATTGCACATGTTAAAAGCCATTTATTTTACTCAAAATGTGAGTATTACCAAGTCAACTTGTGTTCTTAAAACAATGACAATAAACATAGTTTTATTAGGTTGAAATAATGTGGTTGTGTACTTATTTTTCTGTTAACTTATTATGGATTGAAAACTGAAAACCTTAATGCACAGTAACTGAACTCAATATTTTTAAGTTCTGGTAACTTATTATTATTATTTTTTTTACAGTGTAGTCTTGCGATCAATCAAAACTTATTTACACAATATACCTCACATTCACCCTCCATTCACATCCTGGTGTTCTCCTGGTGTTCTCCATTAGGCCTGTAGGTGGAGCTATGACAGCACACGTACAGTACACACACCGATGGTGTGTGATGTGTCCAAAAAAAATTAATGGGCAAATCTGAGTGAAATGGTCGCACTGTATGCAGCTGTTTGTCTGCATTGCATTCCCCCCCCCCAACTCAGATTTAGGGTTGATACAACCATCATAATAATATTGTTAATAATAACAATAATGATGTAATAATGTAAAAATTATCATTAAAAAGACCTGATTATGAGAAAAGATGCACGGAATATTGTTGAGGCACACTAGTTACAACTATATTTCAAACATGCACTCCATGTCAAAAAGGTTGCTGACCCCTGCTCTATTCTAATGGTCTGATATACTCGTCTGACCTAGGGTGTCTTCACTTGCTGACCAATCCAGTGTGAGACACCTGTGCCCTTTCCCATATGATAGAGCATAGAGTTATGTAACCGGAAAATGCACAGGTGTCCAACCTTGGACTGACCAGCCACCTTTCTGGAGATAAGGGCCCTTTTAGCCTTGGCCTAAAAGCCTCTCAGTGTACTATTCAAAAGAAAGCCGACTTATATAATGTCCTCAAATATATATGATAATGATTGTACTGTAATCCTATTTACCAATGACTTTTAACTTAATCAATGTTCCCAATTGATAATAACTAATATATATTTGACATAAGTCCAAAGTCAGCCTGAATATTCTCAAGCCTGACGCTAATTTCCCACACCTTCACTAGCTTCTCAAAGCACTTCATGGCTATGGAGGTGAGAGCTACAGGGCTGTGGAGGTGAGAGCTACAGGGCTATGGAGATGGAGGTGAGAGCTACAGGGCAATAGTCATTGAGGCAAGCAGGTGTCGATTTTTTGGGTACAGGGACAGTAGTGGACTTTAGCTAAAGACGGTAAGAACAATTCTACCCTTGCCTCTTCGTCTGTCACTCACTTTCTGTTTCCTGTTTCCCCCAAGCACTAAACACGAGTGCCACCGGCTAACACTTCCAGTCAGGGTTTTTTCAAAATAAAAAACGGTCTGTCACTTCCTGTTTACTCCAGCCCTGATTCATGCTGGGAGATCTGCTTTCACTGGTCTAAGCTGAGAGATTTGTGCTCCACTGAGCGCACTTTTTTAGTCTGTTGTATATATATAAATAAAATAAATAGGATATTAGGCACGTGTATAAGCCTAGGAGACATAAGAAACCAGAGAATATCCACACTACGTCAGGCAACATTTTGGGAGCCTAGTAACAAGATTTATAGACCTATTTGACTCAATCCCACTGCCAGAGAGAAGCATGTAGTGCTGCGCTGGCTGTAAACACATTATATACTCCAGTCCTTTAGACCTCATTCACAGCCACAATGCCACCGGAAAGGCACGGCAGAGGAATCTCTGAATAACCTTACTCACTATAATCAAGCTTCCCACAATCACAACCTGGGAAACACTGAAGGGGGGGCAACGGCAAATCGGAATACTGATCAGAGAGCACAGTCTGAGCCACACTGATCTACAGCAAATCGAGAGGTAATTAAAGCACCCACATGTTCCAGTAAGGAAGGAACCCGACACTGAGCCAGACAATGGCCCCTTGCAATACAGGTTGTCATTAATGGCAATCACTGCAGGCGCTTGGAATGAGACATCTAATCAGCTGCTTAAAGCTGACCTAAGGAAATAGATTAAACACGCTTATTTGAACGAGGCCAGCCTGGGAGGCTGCCACGTTTCCCGGATGATGTTTTCCCTCCTCCAGCAAGGAGATAAAAGCAAGGCCACAACGCTAGGAGCATCACTCTCAACCACTGTTACAGGATATTTTAACATGGAATTAATTTTCAGAAGGGGAAAAAAAGAAAGATGGGAGGTGTGAAGCACTGTGTATGAACACCCACACACGACTCGATGTAGGAGTCAAACACTGAAATACAACATGTGTTGTAACTGGGGTAAAATGGGGTAACCTTTTTTCTCCTGAAGGTGGGACGCTTCAGCCTTTCGGGGCAATTTGATCAGCGACCTCTGCACGTAATCGGTCCAAACAGACGCACACCCCCTCCTGTCGATGATGTGACTCGACTTGGACTTGAGCACTGATGACTCGGACTTGGACTTGGACTCGAGCATTGACTGCATTCGGACTCGGAAGGTGCAGACGAGGACTCGGACTTGTTAATTGATAAATACTGTTTTAGTTTTTTTGTAATAGGCCCTAATCATTTGGCATAATATATATTGATGGCTAGTGCATTTGTTTGGCTATTGTGTCACAAAATAAATGAACTCCCTTTGAAACGGTGACTGCTGTGTCATTAATGTTCAATGCAGACCTTTTTTTATTTGTATGTCAGCTCTTTGACTGCCAGAGCAGAGTGGACTCACCCTTGATGACTCGGACTCGAACACTGGGGACTTGAGACTCGACTCGGACTAGAGATTTAGTGACTCGACTACAACACTGTAATCGGGTGAAGGCATGGAGCGGCGCGGGGGAAGAAACGCATGAGAAGAAGCCACCGGCACAAGCTCCAGTCCTCCAGAGGTGGAGGTATATTGAGCTTGAGCTAGTGAGCGACGACTGCGATGCGGAGAAGCCCAGGAGGGGCTGTGGTGCAGAAAGCACCTGGATTCACTGCAGGGTCTGAATTGTCCTCTGCAGCTATAATATATATAGTACATTACCTTTCTCCCATCGCTGCCCACCTGCACGGACCCCAGACCTACTCAGAGTTACCTCCCAGGCAGATTTAGCCTTTTGAAAAGTGTGTCTGTGTACTTCGTTCAGCACTGGATAATCATATTTCTTAACCCTGTCGTGACACAGACAAGTAATATTTTGTTTTGGCATTTGAAAAGTATCAAGATGCATGGGTGTATTACACACTATAGCCTATAGCTCCGTTTTGCTGTTGTGTGCCAGGCTGACACCATACTGCCATACACACACGTGTACAGCTGGTAGCTGTGACATGACGGGGCAAGTATTTAGGTCTGTCCTGTTGGTGGTGGGGAAGCCAATTTAGATGTTATGACGAGAACGAGAAACATGTAATCTCCGAGGGCAAAGCGATGCCAGGGAAACGGCTTTCCTGTCAGCCCACTGCACGGATTTAGATCTTCCCCTGATCCACCGCTGCCTTCATAGGGTTTATTATTCCCCGAATTCCCATGTTGTGCTCAGTCAACAGATGCACTTAAAACTAAATGTGCGTTGCCTCCCAACAAGCATCCCTCTCACTCCACCAGTGATAACCGATATCACGCGGAGGGAGATGACACATTTGTCACGACTGCCAGTGTGTTTGTATATCTGGTTTGCAAGCTGCCTGACATTGAGTTAATGTGCCCTTCAGCAAAATTTTAAATCGGGGAGATTCCAGCTCACACGCTTGGTTAATACAGATGTTGTTACGCCCAAATGAGGTTTATATTCCTGTCCTGCTAGCAGCTATTAACCTGAATTAAAATCTAATTTGGTGTGAAAGCTCACATGGACATTTAAAATGGTACTTTGCCAATTTCCAACCATAATCCTTTATCATTCTGTTGTGAGTGGACATGTAACTCACCAACATGTTCTGTGTCTCGAGAGCTGAGAGGAGAGCAGACCTCTAGTGAACTGCAGACACTATCCATAACCATTTCTTCTTTTTCTACTACAGTTGAAAATAGTTATAAATAGTGTCAGTAGTTCAATAGAGGTCTGCTGTCCTCTCGGTGACGTCACCCAGAGGAATGTCGCGAGTGCAGATGCTACTGAGCTCTCGAGACACAGAACACGTCGGTGAGTTACATGTCAGATTATCACATGTTCTCCTCACAACAGAACGATAGGATTAAGGTTGGTAATTGGCAGGGGTGTAAAGTACTTGAGTAATTGTACTTTTACTAAATTTCAGAGAAAAAAAACATACGTTTTACTCCTTACATTTAAAATGCAGACCTACAAAGTACAAATCTCACAGGTCCAACCATTTAAATTAGTATATTTGTTTCTCTGGCCGAACTAATGTTAACAGTATTAATCCTGCGGCAGCAATATTTTTTTTAAACAGCCAAATTTGGCAAATTATATTGTGGAGCCGAGTGATAAGGAAGGCCTGGATGAAAACATTGTTAGTCAAAACCCCTTTTCCATCTTTATTATGAGTGTAAATGAAAACAAAATACTTGATATTGTTAAAAACTGTAAGAATAAAAAGTCCACTGACTGGACGGCTAGACATGATGTTACTCAAAGAAATAATAGAATGCATAGTAACACCACTAACGCACATCTGCAACCAATCCTTCCTTACCGGTATCTTCCCCAGTAAAATGAAAACAGCTAAAGTCATTCCCATTTTCAAAAGTGGAGACGGGTATAAACTCTCCAACTACAGGCCAATTTCTCTGCACTCACAATTTTCCAAAATCATCGAAAAACTGTTTGTGCAAAGACTCAACAATTTTATAGACAAACATAATCTACTGGTTAGGGTTAGGGTTAGGGTTAGGGTTAGATTTAAAAAAAATAAAAGCGTTTGACACCATTGACCATGGATTGCTTCTAGGGGTGTAAAGGTACACATATCCATACCGAACCGTTTCAGTGTGTACCGTACCGTACCGAACGGCTGTGTAGTGTACCGAACAACAACAACGGTATGTTAACCACTAACGACCGCCCACCGGGGGCTGTTTTTTTCACAATCTAATATATATATATATTTTCTTTTTTAAATTTGTTTACAAGTCGATTATTAATTTAAATATAGAATATTCGTTGACAGCCCTACAAGTACAATTAGTTACTGCACACTACATCACCCCAGAGTGGAACGTGGAAAGCCAAACACTGTACCGAAACCCGTACCGAACCTTGACTTCAAAACCGAGGTACGTACCAAACCGTGGTTTTTGTGTACTGTTACACCCCTAATTGCTTCTAAAGAAAATGGAGAGGTATGGGGTCAGAGGAATTGCACACTCATGGCTAAAAAGCTACCTTGAAGACAGACATCAGTATGTACACATGAAAAATGTCGATTCAGACTAGTTAAAGGTTACGTGTGGAGTTCAACAGGGCTCTGTGCTGGGTCCAATACTATTTATTATGTATATAAATTATGTCTGTGATGTGTCTAAACTATTAAAATATGTCTTGTTTGCCGACGACACAAGTTTATATTGCTCTGGAAACAATTTGGAACAGCTCCTGAATGTAGTGGAGAAGGAACGAAAGGTTATCCTATAACCTAGTTATATGAATACTGGCAGAGTGTCTCGCTCTTGCCATAATGAGATAACTCTTATCTCCCAACACCTACTGTGCTCATGAACAAACAATTTGCACCCATGCACGTGACCAGGCCACGCCCCGGCGTCCTCCTATAAGACGCCGGACATGGTCATACTCTACCTTCCTCGGGAAAAAAAGTTTCCAACATTGAAAACCCAACCAAGGGACCTCAGGGCGCTTAGAGCGAGACGCTCTGCCCTATTCATATAACTAGGTTATAGGATAACCTTTTGTTATATTATCATACTGTCATCGCGTCTCGCTCTTGCCATAATGAGATATGGGGCAGAGCAGACGCGTGACCCAACAAGTGTACCCCCTGAGGGCCCGTAAGCCCTACTACCAGGGGGGAGGGGAGTCCCGTCCACCCGTCCGTCCTAGCGAAGGGGGGGAGGCAGTCAACTCCACCAAAGTGCGAAAAAAAAGGGAACCAGAAACCCCTAAAAGCGCACAGTACAGGCGGGACCACGTGTGACACATCACCCCGTGGCACACACCCCTGCTAACCCACCGACTAGCGGGACGCAGGGGAGG
Organism: Notolepis coatsorum; assembly: GCF_963971535.1. Taxonomy (NCBI): domain Eukaryota; kingdom Metazoa; phylum Chordata; class Actinopteri; order Aulopiformes; family Paralepididae; genus Notolepis; species Notolepis coatsorum. The sequence goes on from NC_140176.1 coordinate 60,854,056, forward strand.
TCCCAGACCTCAGAACCGCCTGGGAGACAGAACCCCCAGTCATGTCCATGAGGTCAAACTTAACGAAGGGACCCGGGGAGGACCAGGAGGCCGCAGCACAGATGTCCTCCACCGAGGCCCCCCCTAACAAGGCGGCAGAGTCCGCCACTCCACGAGTGGAGTGCGCCCTGACACCCCCAGGGGGGACCTGTCCAGCCAACGTGTAGCAAAGGGCAATGCCCTCGCACAACCAATGTTACCAGCGCGAGGGCCACCGTAACAAACAAATTGTTGATCGGCAGCCCTGAGATCCTGCGTCCAACTGAGGTAAACCCCCAAAGCACGGACAGGACACGACAGATGAAGGCTCGCCTCTAACCCACTAGCGTGAGGAGGCGATGAAACGCCTGAATCACAATATCCCTGGAGCGAAAAGAGCTCCGGATATTCTTTGGCACAAAGACCGGATTAGGCCTCAGAATCGCACCGCTATTGGCACGAATAGACCGAGAGAGCACACAGCTCACCCACGCGCTTAGCGGAGGTGATGGCCAGCAGGAACGCAGTCTTGAAAGACAGCTGCTCCAACGGCACAGGGCCTCCGACAACCGGCCCAGGACCAGTTGGAGGTCCCAACTCGGAGACAGAGAATGTTCCACCGGCTTGAGACGCCGAGCGCCAAGCAGAAAACGTTTCACAAGTGGGTGGCTGAACAATGTAACGCCCTCAAAACCCACATGACAAGAGGATATAGCTGCGGCGTATACCCTCACCGTCGAGGCCGACAGTCTACCCAAAACAGACTGAAGGAAGGAAAGGACAGCGTCCAGGGGGCAGGACACCGGGTCCCAGCCCCCCACCTTACACCACTCTTGAAAAGTACGCCACTTACCCGCGTACACCGTGATAGTGGAGGGAGCACGCACGTTTCGGATGGTGTCGACCACAGAAGGGTCAAGACCCATCCCCTCCAGACTCACCCCCTCAGCAGCCAAACCATCAGTGGCTGTCCCAGAACAGGGAACAGCCACAGAGATCCGTGTGCCTGAGAGAGGGCCTGCAATGACCAAGGAACAGGCCACGGTGGGGCTACCAAGAGCTGGATCAGAACCGGGAACCACACAGCCGTGCCCCGGTCCGGCGCGATCAGGATCAAAGTCCTGTGCTCCCGACGTATCCGCTCCAACAGCTGAGCTATCAGGTGTATGGGGGGGAACGCGTACAGAATCCCGGGCGCCATGGATACATCGAGAAGGCATCCACCCCCAAGGGAGGATTGTCCCCCCGACTGACCGAGAACCATAAGGGGCACTGGTGAGACTGTCTGCTCGCAAACAGATCCACCGTGGCTTCCCCGAACCGGTCCCAGACTTGCCTGACTATGTCTGGACGTAGTCCCCATTCGTCGGAATGAGGACCGCCCCGCGACATCACATCTGCGCCCACATTCTGCTTGCCAGGGATGTGGAGCGCCCTCAGGCTGCGCAGATTGAGAGACGCCCATAGCCAGAGCTCGACTGCCGCCCGGTGCAGACGGATGGAGCGTACTCCACCCTGTCTGTTGATATACGACGCTGTCGTCGTGTTGTCCGTCCTGACCAACACGTGCTTGCCCACCACCAGGTGGCCGAGCCGCTTGAGGACCAGAAGGACCGCCTTCAATTCCAACACATTGATATGCAGTGCAGACCGGGTAACATGGCACGTCCAGCTGCACCCTACTGCGTTGGTCCGACACATCCCCCCCCATCCCATGAGGGAGGCATCGGTGAAGACCGTGACGTGTGATAGCCTGCTGCCCATGGAGATCCCAGTCCTCCCCCAGTGGTCGAGATCCCCCAGTATTGACATGGGAACCTTCAGTCGTTTCCACTTGCCTCTCACCAGGTCTATTTTCATACTGGAAAACCACCTCTGTATCCTCCTCATGAAGAGGAGGCCAAGAGGGACCACAGAGTGAGCAGATGCCATCATACCGAGTAGGCGCATCACGGACAGCGCCGTAACCGTCCTGCCAGGACGGAGCCCCCTGACCGCGTCGAGAATATCCACTCGCCGCCGCTCTGAGAGGGTTGCCCTCATGGGCCTTGAGCTTAGAACCAAGCCCAAGTACTCCACCTGTTGACTGGGAAGAGGAGTACTCTTCTTCCAGTTCACAGCAAAACCCAGACTGGTGAGGAATTCCACCACCAGCCTGGTATGAGACCTGGCGACCTCCTCCGACCGGCTGAGGAGCAGAATGTCGTTGAGATAGAAAATAACTCATATCCCCTGACGACGTACAGGCTCCAGCGCGGTCTCTACGCACTTGGTGAATGTGCTTGGGGCCAGAGAATATCCGAACGGCAGCCTCTGGTATTTGTACGCTACACCCTGAAAAAGGAAGCGAATGAATTTCCTGTGAGGAGGGAAGATCGGGATGTGAAAGTACGCATCCTTCAGGTCTATGGAAGTGAACCAGTCTCCCACTCTGACGGAGCTTATCAGGTGTTTGACGGTCAACATCCTGAACCGCCTCGTCACAATCAGCCGATTGAATGCAGACAGATCCAGAATAGGTCTGACACCCCCCGATTTCTTGGGCACCAGAAAATACCGGGAGTAAACACCACACATCGCATCCTCCCTTGGGACCACGACAATGGCTTGCTTTGCTAACAGAGATTGGATCTCGTCGGCCAGAGCTGTCACTGCTGCTGACCCTGACAACAAGGTCTGCACCAAACCTGAAAACGGAGGGTGGGGTAGCGCAAACTGCAACACAAGCCCCCGCCTCAGCGTTCTCTCCATCCACCTCGACATATGGCACTGCTGTAGCCATATGTGATGATAATCCCAAAGCGCAACCGCCAGGAACCGTAGATAGGCGGCCCGGTCCCACCCGCTGTGTGTTGCCAACCCTGGACCCGACAGAAAGGGCCGGTTTGATACAGGGGAAGCTGACGTCACACTGGGTGACAAAAGCTCCCCCACTGAACACCTCCCCAGCATGGATTGCTGAGGAACTGTTCTACAGCTGGACATGCAAGGTGCGAGGTCCCCACACTGCCCGATAGGGTGGGTTCCTACACACCGTAACCCTGCAGTGATACTACTACCACCCAAATCACACGCGCCTGCCTGACCACTGCCGGTCTTCCGGCCGTGGGAGGCACTAACGTGATACCCGGCCTGGCGAGGACAGGGTTGGGAGAACCCGCGCTGCACCCCAAAAGGCCTCGAGCTCCCCCGCTGACAACCTTTGTTGTTGACAGACATAACACCAGGCTCACCAAACACAGACGCAGAACGTGTGGCGTGGGAGCCGCTTGACAGCACAACATTCTCACGGACAGACCCAGGCCTAGCCATCAACTGGATGTCAGCCCCTGTCCCCATGAGAAGCGAAATGTGGGGCCGATTGCGCTTCATTGAAGGCACGCGGCCCGCAACCAAAGGAAACAAATTAGAGCCCTTATCCCGCTGGTGTTGGGGGGGGGGAGTGACCGGAGAGCGAGCTAGACACAGCTAGACGGCGACGTTTTTTTAAGGCGTGCTCATCTAATCTAAGCTGTCGGCCTTGCGATCACCTGTTTTCGTTGTGTCCAGGGTACCGCAGGCGGGGGAAATATGGCCGCGCTCTCACCTCTGGCTGCGTGGTGCGAGGCGGTGTGGGGCCCAGGTCAAATACAGCCCGCGCTCCTGCGGAAAGACCAAAGAGTCCCTCTGTGGAAAGGGGAGCCCTCCTCAAGGGAAGACTGCTCCAACCAGAGATGCCTGTGAATAAGAGTTGACAGCATCCTGATCCTCCCTGCGGTTATAGCCTGCAACTGAGTTAAAAGTTCTATAACCCCAAAAACATGCGCAATGTTTTCGGCGTCGGCTGGCCCTACAGCCCCACTACCCGACATCAATGTGGACAGAAAAACAGTCAACTGAGCAATGACACTGGTCGCCGTTAAATTCCATCCTGTGGCGGTATAAACTTCATCAGCCCATACAGCCACCTGCCGGGCCGACTCACCCCCAGGTGTCAGCTTCCGGGTGGGACACCATTCAACCATGCCAGGGCAAATGATCGATGCTACCTGGCTCTCAAGCCAGGGCACACCTGCCTTGCGCCCTGTTGTCAGCCTATTCACCCATAAAAGGGGTAAATAAGCTTCAGCAAAACCCCCCACATTAGATACCGATTGACCTTCAGCAATGAACCGGTTAAAAGGAGGGAAGAGAGGTGACAGCCCACGGCGGGGAACAAAGGAACAGTGACCCAGCATCGTAGCATTAGCATTAGCCGCTCGCTCCAGGATAGCCGGGAAAACATCCAACTCAGAGTCATGACGACCATGTTTACCCAGATATCCTGCCCCTTGCGCCAATACACAACTCGGTTGTCTCACGGGACAACGAGCAGTATCACAAATGCTAGCATTGATGCCTGGCAGCGCAGGCCCTACCTGTGCGCGACCTAGCCCGACAGCTAGCCGCCGCGCGACGTCCATCGATCCCAACATTGTGTAATTTCTCTCTGCATTTCATAACAACTAGTTCATGGAGTGCACTGCAGCGTCCATGTTGGAAACAAAAAAAGAGGAAGGTAGAGTATGACCATGTCCGGCGTCTTATACATGGGTGCAAATTGTTTGTTCATGAGCACAGTAGATGCTGGGAGATAAGAGTTATCTCATTATGGCAAGAGCAAGATGCGATGACAGTATGATAATATAACGGGGATCACTAAAAAAGTGGTTTTACATAAATAAGTTGTCACTGAATCTAAACAAAACAAACTATAATTTTTGGCAATTGAAAAACGAATAAGCAGGTGAAACTAATGATTGATGATGTTGAAATTGAACGTGTGTATGAAAATATATTTTTGGGAGTGACAATTGATGATAAATTAAACTGGAAATCACATATAAAAAACGTAAAAAGAAAAATATCCAAAACCATTGCAATATTATATAAAATGAAATATATCTTAAACAAGAACTCACTCCAATTGTTGTACTGTTTGCTCATAGTTCCATACATAACCTACTGTGTGGAGGTATGCAGGAACACATATAAAACAAACACTAACCAAATGTTCATAATGCAGAAGAAAGCCATAAGAATTGTGAATCAAGCAGATTACTATGAACCGACAAACGCACCCTTTATTAAATCGAATGCCTTAAAATTGGAAGATCTTGTCGATCTTAGCACTGCAATAATAATGTACAAAGCACATAAGCACTCACTTCCAAGTGGCATTCAGGAGTTGTTCCAGACTAGAGAGAGCCAATATAGACTTAGGGGAACTTGTTTATTCAATATTGCAAAGGCAAGGACAAATATAAAAAGTCGATGTATATCTGTTAAAGGGGCAAAATTATGGAATAGCTTTGACAAAGAAGTACAAATGTGTAGTTCGCTACATACTTTTAAGAAATTATTCAAATATAAGGTCATACATAAATATAAAACCTCATTATTATCCTAGTTATATTTCATCTATAACGTAGCTGTGTTCAAATAGTGACAAAGGGAAAAAGAAAAAACATATATATATATATCGCTGCTGGCGGGACAAAACCTCATAACTCCAAAAAAACCCAACTTTTCAGCAGATGAAAAAAACGAACACAGATTTGAGGGCGAATAGAGTTACGAGGTTTAGACAGATGATTGGTTTAATGCTTTCCCATTGTGTAGACTTTGTAAAACCACACACACATGGAGGATGATCTACTGAGTTGATAAAAAAAAAATATATATATAAAGTAATAATAATATATATAGTGTATATAATGTAAAATAGTGTAATGCAATGTAAAAAGGGTAGGCAATTATAAGCCTCGGCTTCAGCCTACAACTTTTCTGTCATTTTATTGAAAGAAAAGATTTGGAAGTTCTATTACTATGTGTTACGGACGGTGTCCTTATGTGTGTATGTATATATTACCACTGGGGTACGTAACTTAAATGGGGGCTCATCCGGGATTTGAACCCGGGACCTCTCGCACCCCCCCTTACATTGTTGTCAGGACGCCTGATAGGCGGAAGAACACCCGTGTGTGTCACATTAATATGTTGAAGCGTTATCTTCCCAGGGAAAACCTGCAGCTGGAGAAACAAAGTACGCCCCCAGGGGCCGCTGTGGGAGCTGCAGTACCAGTGACTGTGATTTCTGTTCCTTCTACTCTGCCGGTGGGTGATGAGGATGGTTTGAGTGGTTGTAAGGTCCAGCAACAAACTCCTCGCTTGTGCAACTCGGAGATGTTGTTGGACCTTCCCTCCCTGATGCCACACTTGGGTAAGGAGCAGGAAGCTGACATGGTGGCGCTCATTCACAGTTTTACTGTTTTGTTTGGAGATGTCCCAACCCGCACTACCGTTCTGCAACACGACATTGATGTCTGTAATGCAAGGCCAGTCAAGCAGCATCCTTATAGGGTAAATGTGGTGAAAAGGGAAATAATGAAGCAGGAGGTGGCATATTTATTAGAGCATAATTTGGCACATCACAGTTTGAGTCCATGGAGCTCCCCATGCCTGTTGGTTCCAAAACCAGACACTACTCATCGGTTTTGCACTGATTATCGAAAAGTGAATGCAGTAACCATTCCTGATTATTTTCCTATGCCACGCGTCGATGATTGTGTGGATACCATTGGGTCAGCTCGGTATGTGACGAAATTGGATCTTTTAAAAGGTTATTGGCAGGTGCCACTCTCGCCAATGACCTTTGAAATATCTGCGTTTGCTACTCCCGATGCTTTCCTGCAGTATTCTGTGATGGCGTTCAGGATGCGAAACGCACCAGCAACGTTTCAAAGACTGGTCAACATAGTGTTGGGAGATGTGCCCAACTGTATGGCATACCTGGACGATGTGGTGGTGCATTCATTGAGTTGGTCTGCTCACGTGAGCTCACTGAGAACGGTGTTCCAGCGGTTGGCAGACCCTTCTCTGACACTGAACTTGGCGAAATGTGAGTTCGGTAAGGCAACAGTGACCTACCTGGGAAAACAGGTGGGCGGTGGTAAGGTGCGTCCTCTTGAGGCCAAGATAGAGGCCATAACCTTGTTCCCAGTACCGACCACACGGCGGGAACTACGTCGCTTTCTCGGGATGACAGGTTACTACAGGGGGTTCTGTAAGAATTTCTCCTTAGTTGCAGCCCCTCTGACTGACCTGATCAGTCCCTTGGTGTCTTATGTGTGGACAGACAGGTGTCAGGCGGCTTTTGAAAGCTGTAAGGCCCTTTTGTGTAGCGCTCCAGTCCTTAATGCTCCTGATTTTAGTGGGCTGGCTCCCTATGGAGGGGAGTGTTACGGACTCTGTCCTTGTATCATTATTTCCCTTGTATGTATTGTGAGGGAAAAATATTTATGTATGATATCTCATGTATAATGTACAAAATTCACAAATAGATATATTCCATTTCAGACCATAAACACTCTGTCTGTCCCAAAACCTAGTGCAAAGGTTTGCTTATGCAAACAAGCCATTGTTTGCACAAGCTGACTGGCCCCAAATCGTACACAAGCTAACTACCCCCAACTATTACCCCCACCTTTGTATTATCATGTGCCCCCAGCAATTTCTATAAACCCTGTCCTCCCCTCAGAAACATACCATTATGATCACTGCCTTTGTCATCATGACCTCAAGATGACATGACACACTTGTACCCCCCCTGTATTGGCCCTGTGTAAACATTACACCACTGCTCCCCTTAGATGGGACTTCTTTAAACGTGCATGTATTCGATTGGATGATACCGCTGTCATCTATGTGATTGGATCAAAACACTATCATGTTACCATGCCCACTTTTACCCTATATAAACTGTATTCAAATGTTCATTCAAGTGTGCAACTCGGGTAGAGCATTTTGTGTGCTCTGCTTTGACTTGTCACCATTTTGTATTCTGCAGAATATAATAAATAAATCACTTTTGACTGTGAAGACTCTGTATCCAAAGCCATATTCATTTCATGCATATCAAGAGTTTATGACGACTTTTTATTCCACAACAGTATCCTTGTATATTAGATTGTATTGTATAGGGAATTATATATATATTATGTGTTAGGTATGTAGGCAGGTTGTATTGTTGTTTTTTGTCTCCCTCCTGTGTAACCTATCTATTTATCAGGGTCAATCACCATCTCACTCCAAACAGCAACAACAACAACAGCAGCAGCAGCTGAGGCTTGTCAGGCAATCAAGCTCCACATCCAGTGGTGCAGTCGTAATATGGGCCAAGGCCAAACGCCACGTGCACGCGCGCTCCCGCGCACGCTCGCGTGTGCACGCACATACATGTCTCTTTCCTCTTTCATGAGGCGGAGCTGGGGATGAGACGGGCGGTCTTTTGTCACATAACACACGCCCAACACTCCACACACACGCACACACACACACACGCACACACACACACACACACACAAACACACACACACACACACACACACACACACACACACACCAGTGGAGGCTGCTGACCAAATTTTTAGGTGAAGCACAAATTATTATATTATATTATATATTAAATAATATTTTTAAAACATCCCCCACTGTGTGTCAGTGGTCAGTGGACACAGATGAAAACATATTAACATTAGGTGACAGCGGACCTGACCAGATGAAAACATATTAGGTGACAGCGCACCTGACCAGATGAAATCATATTAGGTGACAGCGCACCTGACCAGATCAAAACATATTAGTTGACAGCGCACCTGATCAGATCAAAACATTTTAGGTGACAGCGCACCTGACCAGATCAAAACATATTAGGTGAAGGTGACAAGGAAGCCACAGACTCATACCCCCCCGACACTCAACTAACCGCCTTGGACAGTCCTTCATACCAGTGGCCATCAGGCTCCACAACAGTGGGCAGCGAAGTGCTGCCAGACATCGACCTAGAACTAATAGGAACCCAAGTAGGACAATAACACTACCTTATGCATACTGCACCTTATGTGGATACTGTGATACTGTGAATAATGAATAATGTATATTTCAGTTAGTTAGATAGTAAATTATATTGACCTATTTGTTTACACTGCTTGTGTTGTTTTCACTACCTGTACCCCCCCCCCCCTTCCCCCATGCTGCTATGATGCCTGAATTTCCCCAAGGGGATCAATAAAGGAATATCTTATCTTATCTTAAAAGGAAAGATGAAATTACCTACCTGGGTTCCATCCTATAGAGGCAAATCTTTCCTGTGACAAAATGGGATCCAATGTAATAAAACTAAGTCAACCAACGAACTAGATTCCTGTACCGGATCTCCTCTCTGGTAAACAAGAATACCTTGAAGACTCTAACAGGAGCACTCATTCAAGGGTACTACGACTATGCTTGCACCTCATGGTACCAAAGCACCTCAAAGGCACTAAAAACAAGATTACAAACATCACAAAACAAACTGGTCAGACTACTGCTTGACCTTACTCCTAAAACCCACCTCACCCCTGTCCACTTTGACAACCTAGGATGGCTTAGAGTAGACGACAGAGTACAGCAACTTGCAATGGGCCTGGTCTACAAGATACACTACACCACTAAGATACCCATGTGCATGTCGAAATACTTCCCAAAGGTCAGTGAATACCACTACCACAACACCAGAGGGAGTTCCACAAATCATGTTCAACCCAGATAAAATAATTTAAAAAGTTTAAAAAAAAAGAAGAAAAAAAAAATTAATAAAAGAAAATAGTCATAACTTAGAAATGAGATTGCATAGGTCTATGAATCGATATCGCGATTCTGTTTCGATTAATTGCCCAGCCCTACAGAGTGTACAGTAAGTTAGCTTGGTGATTATCATTGTGATGTAGGCTAAGCTGGCTAGCTACTGTTAGCATACAAGCACTGTAGCCTACTTACTTTTTCATCCACAACGTTTTTTCTGATCCAGATGCATAAGTCCACTTCTTCATGTTGCTCAGTTGCTGGTTTATACTTCGGTCCTAATGTTGGCGCAAAGTTTAATTTAGCCTGACTTGACTTGTTATAGCTGTACATCTTACTAACTACTAAACAACAACTTTCTCATAGTCTCAACTTTCACATAGTCAAAATGGGTCCAGCTGCATGTCCGGAGGATAGGTTTAGCTCGGGCCAATCTCAAGTTTCTCAAGTTTCTTTATTAGTTGTCATACAGAAGTACAGAATACTTTTATACAAAATGCTTCTTTATGTTACATTTTGTATAAAAGTATTCTGTACTTCTGTATGACAACTAATAAAGAAACTTGAGAAACTTGAGATTGGCCCGAGCTAAACCTATCCTCCGGACATGCAGCTGGACCCGTTTTGACTTTGCAATGCAGCAATCTCTGATTGGATTTGCAAGGCTGCCAATCATATTCAACCTCCGTGTATTGGATGTCAAGGGCTGTCAATCAATCAACCCTCCATTCAATGGCAAGAGTTTAACTGCACAGACCGTGCTTAGATGAAGTTAATAGCCTATTTTGATTCGCTGTTATTTATTATTTATTTAACAATGGGTCACACCTGTGAAGTTTTCTTCACGAATAATTACTGCAGGCAATACTGCAGTGCAGGCCTGCTCAGAGCTGTCAATTTTGGCAATTTTTGAAAAAAGAAAAATTCACTGGCATTTTTTTTACAGAGGAAAACATTTTTTTTTTTTTTTTTTAATCTTTTCCCCCCTCCATTTTCCTCCGATTTTTCTCCCATCCCAATGTTAGTCGTATGCCAATTCCCAGTCCCTTCCTGGTCGCTGCGCACTTACCCCCCACAGTCAGATCATCTGGGAGAGTGGAGGCTACCACGTGCTTCCTCCGACACACGTCCAGCCAATGACCGCTTCTTTTCACCTGGCAGCGCGGATTCTCATCGAGAGGGCGTAGCGTGTGGGAGGATCACACTATCCCCCTCAAGTCCTATCCGCGCTTAGCAGGCGCTCCGACCGAACTGTAGGAGTCGCTGTTTACAACGACCCAAACACACCCCGCCAGCTTCTCCCACCCTCTAATACAGCCAATTGTACTAGTGCAGACGGCCAGCCAAGCTGGTGACAACCCCGGAGCTGTGAGCTGGATTCGAACAGGCGAATCCAGCTCACAGCTCCGGGGTTGGTGACGAACGCAATCTCCGCTCGGCCACCTAACCGCCCTAGAGGAAAACATTTATAATAAAAAAATAATAATAATAATAATTTTAAAAGAAATATATATATATAGTTTTTTTTTATATATATATATATATATATATATATATATATAGGTATATGTAAATTAATAATAATTATGAATTATGAGTGAATTTGTGTTTCACGTGTTGTCATAGAGAAACCTCCACTGACACACACACACACACACACACACACACACACACACACACACACACACAGTCTAGGTGATAAGTGCCGGCCGGGGTATACGGCGCGACGAGTCATTTTTGTGTTGTCGCGCCGTATACCCCGGCCGACACTAGGATGCGCGCACTTCTGCCTCAGTGACGTAGCCTAAACGGCGTTTAACCGCGTTTGACCACCAGTGCATGCCTGTCCACATCCCATCATATATCCCTGTGTGTGTTAGCCAGAGCTCTGTCGGTGTCTGTTGGTAATTATATCTGGTGGTGTTGGTGGTAGAGCTCTCATTGTTGGTGTGAGCTAGGCAAAGCTCTGTTTGATCTCATTGTTGGTGTGAGCTAGGCAAAGCTCTGTTTGAGCTCATTGTTGGTGTGAGCTAGTTAAAGCTCTGTTTGAGCTCATGTTTGGTGTGTGAGCTAGTCAAAGCTCTGTGGGAGCTCATTTTTGTGTGAGAGCTGGTCAAGGCTCTGGTTCTTTGCCATTCCCAATAGTATTGTACCTTTTGTGTTCCTGCCTGTTGTACATTTCTGTTTTTCCCATAACCTGTTTGTGTATTTGTTTATTCTTCGTCACCCAGCCTATGGTGATTGTTTTTCTTGTATATTAATCTTTTGTTTCGAACACAGGGACATTGAGGACAGGAAGATACCCTGGGGTCTACATTTTGCATCACGTAGGTGACCTACTGTTAAAGACACCAGCCTTAGAAGTGAGCACCGCCACCTGTACTTTTGGGCATCCGTGCCTGTAAGGGGGGGGTGGGTTTTCATTTCCTTTTGATATTTCATTTGGTGCCACTGGTAGGTCCTCCTTGCTCTCTGTGTTGCTGAGTTTTGTGTTTTGTGAAATAAATATTATTATTTTGCAAACTGTGTCCATGGTTTTGTGTCACTACACCCTCACCTACCCTGTCTGTGGCCTAATGTTGCGTCCCCTTACTGGAGTGCATAACACTATGCTTTGTAAAAAAAAAAGAAAAAAAAAAGAAAAAAAAGACAGAAATAAAATCATTCATTCATTCAAATCCCCATCAATGGAAAATTAACCCGCCCATACCCATGCTGATTGGTCCTTGTGCAAGACTAGAAAGCGGGGATCTTTGATTAAACACCTGCTATCAGAAGAATAGACAGTCAGAGTGACAAGATACAGAAGATGCAAAAAAAGTGTCCTCTGTTCTTTAATTTCAGCATTGTCTATCGCAGAACACATTCCATTATGGGCCGAGTGTATGCTTGGTTTCATTCCAGCCATGCCTAAACACCAGCTGATGATTTCACTAATTGGCTCACCTCTTCAACTAACTCACCTGGTGCAATATGTAGTTAAAATGAAAACTTGGCCCACGATGGAATGAGTTTGAGACCCCTGGTCTATCACTTGCAATAAAAAAAGTTTTTACTTTGACTTTTTAGTACTTAAGTACATTTAAAAGTAGAAACTTTTTGACTTTTACTCAAGTGTGTTTTTAGTCAGATACTCTGACTTTTACTTCAGTACGATTTTGAGACGGTACCCATATTTTCACTTAAGTATCATTTCTGGGTACTTTTTACACCCCTGGTAATTGGCAACATGTTCCTTTAATGACCCCATAAAGGCAGAGCCCCATTCAATGTCTATGGAGCAGCCCCAGATTTGGTCTCCCAGTGACAGTCACTGATTGGAGAGTTATCTCTGCTTTCTAGCTTTAGGAGAGAGTGATGTGTGCGTACAAATACTTTCCTGGACGTTCCTGGGGCACAGGAAGAACATATGTTAATTCTTAATATGGGTGGCATTCCCCTTTAATTATGGCTGCCCCCATGTTATGATGTCATCAGTCCTCCTATCCAACCCACAATGCAACGTCTAATACATCCTCTAGTGTTAGCACTAACATTAGCTACCAAACATTAAGCTAATGTGAGCCACTATACCAAATGTTGCAGCTAATGGTAGCTGTTAATCGGTCATCTCTGATTAACATAGCTACTAGTGTTAAGTGTCACAGGTTGACAGGACCTTGCTCCCCTATGTGGATAAATACTGTGTTTCTGTGCACAGTACATGCACATTCCGAACATGATAGATTACTATGTGGATTATCCCTTTTCCCCTGTGCCATGGCTGTGCTGACTTGAACTAAGGACGATTCGCTATTTAGCAAGATGGTTGTGCACAGCTGTGGGTAAAGTGAACTAATTATGGGGAAACCTGAGATGCTTGCCTTCCCCTGTGGATTGGCTGAGTGTGTTTCTCCTCCCCTACTGTTTTCCAAGTCTCCATAGCGGGATGGTGTCATGGTAGAACACCTGGGCTTATAATGGCAGGTGAGCTTCAAGATGGCAGACTGATCCAGGCGGAGGTCTCATGACAGTGTGTTGTCCGTTGAACCTGTTATTTACAAGGTCAGATTCCCCATCATCAACAACCTCCTCCTTCAACCCAACTACAGTAAGTTACTGTGGGACCAGAGAGTGGCTTGGCTGGGGCCCTCCTCCTGTCATCTTCCCCAAGCTCAAAAACGCTCTCTGTTCACCCACATGTATATTCAAGATTCAAGATTCATTGTTTATTGTCATGTGCACAGTTAAACAGACAGTTTGCCATACAATGAAAATCTTACTTTGCTAGTCCGCCCTTCACACAAAATCCCACAATACTTAACTAAAACCTATTTAAATACAAGCGAGTGCTAAAAAAATATGGTGAAAATAGATAAATATAACATATACAAGGCACAGTGAGTAACATTGCACGTTCCGATTCAGTGTTTACAATATAAATGGAGGTGACAGTGGGTCACAGTGGGTCACAGCAGCAGTTAAAACGTGTCTTTAGTGATTCATAGTTCGGGGGAAGGGTGACAGTGTGGTCACAGCAGCAGTCAGGTCAGTCAGAGTGTCTGCCTGGCACAAAAGCGGTGTGGGGGGGATCAGTTTCAAGAAGGTGTGTGATGTTCGGAGGTTAAGCTGTGAACAAATACGTCACTGATTGGGTTCTCCTCTGCTAGGTGGATTGAACTAGCAGAGTGGCCAGAACCAGCATTGTTGGTGTTTTTTTCCAACAGATGTTGCACCACACCCCACTTGCTCAGCTGAAAGTCAGTATTATTGGGTTAGCTGTGGCAGCTACATTAGTGCCGTATATTGTCCACTGACTCAGGGTCAGCAGCCGTTTTATCCCCCTATTATTATACCCTCTCTGTAGTAGATTGCTACCACGTGTTTGTACTTTCCCTCCCCCCCTCCTTCGTTGTGTTTTTAGCATGGTTAAGTTCTGGGACAGGTTGTATTTTCACATTTGTGTTATACTCACCTAATGTCCGTGGGTCTGGTGGATATTATTGGGATTCTAAAACAACAAAGCCATAAGAATGATTGTAAAAATACTTAACAGATGATAACTTTATCTCAATTACAAGTGTGGTAGAATTCTCAGTTCAAACTTGTTATAAAATAAGGGTGGGAAAATATGATTGAAGTCTGCATTTTCCCAAGACAGGTCAACAGCTACTGGGAGATTGAAATGGGTATGATCAGTACAAACACACTTGGTCTAGTCTCATAGTAGTCTGAACAACATACAACACTAGGGGGTTTGGCTGTTAAGAGTGATTGGCAGGCCGACTTACCAGTTCAAAGGCCGGTGCTATTTACACAGCCGATGGAGGCACAATAAAATAGACCTTACTCCTCCCTAGAAACCGGTTTTGGCCACAGGCGGTAACCAAGTGAGACAATATAGACGCCCATAAACAGAAGAATATCTCACTGAGTGGATTTACATATAAGTGTTACAAGCAGTTGGGACAATAGACCTTTTGGTCACAATGCACCTGTGAGATCCTGCAGACATCCTGTGAGGCCCCCAGTAGAGACGAGATGTCTAGGGAGGAGTTAAGCTTCACTACTCCAGTAATTAAAGTACATTTATATCATTAAAAAAGCTGCAAATATTACTGTTATGTTGTGCTAATGATGTTGAACGTAATGATATGAAATATGTGTTGTTTATGACCAAAGTAAGCACCAAAGTTGCCATAAAACGCTTTCTGAACCAATTTGAAGAATACCCATAATACTGAAAACTAGCTGCCTACAAGGGATAATGATTAAAATGCAATAGGAGTGTCTTAAAATCAAAGAGAAGATCTTATACTCAAATAATAGGTTAACATAGGTATTGAGATTTGGCAAAAGAACTAAATTGTTTAAGTAATTAAAAGTTAAGAGTAATCCTTGGGTTTTAGTCAGTAAATGACATATTATATACTTTAAAACACGATAAAACAGAACAGTACGTTTGTGCTTAAAATAGATAGGCCTACCTTCTAAATTCAAATAAAACTCCATATTTGGTACTGTTGTGACCCCTCAAACTGGTCGCAATGCGCCTTAGCCAATCAGGAAGTAGGGACTCCTCCCCTCTGACGTGAGTTCTAGTGTATTCTAGGGGGAGGAGTCAAAGCGTTAAAGTAGCCTGCACGGGAGCAGGAAGACACACACTTTACACACAACCTTTCGAACACACGCTTTCACGCTTTTTGAACTCACCACCGGAAGCAGACGGCGAAGCAGGCTTGAACGAGAACAGGATCTCTTTGTTTCCAGGAAGAAGACTCGACCACCATCGGGCCTACATTGACCATTCTTTAATCTACTTTTTGATTAGTCTGATATAATTGATCGGTGGCATAGTACCTTGAGTACACTTATATCATTGCACAATCCATTTTTTTATTGAACCAGATCATCTTTGTTCACTGTTGGAATTGAAATAAAGAACAGATCTGAATTATACTAGAACCTTCTCTGCCTCCTCATTTGAAGCTTCCTATTCTCGCCGCCGTTATAACAAGACCGTGCTGGTTTTTATAAGTAAAAGGGGTTTAACAGACGAACAAGACACAACGCAGGGGAATTATTATAGATCTGGTTTTTAGAGGTAGAACCATCCCCTTTTACTATAATTGGTGACGTGGCCCTCCGCTGAAGCGCTCAATAATTTTTTTTCTTTCTCTCTGCTAATCGGCGTCTGGGAGATCGGGATCATCACGACAGAATCCTGAAGATCTGCGTAAGAGGTGAGTGGATACAGGCCGTGATGAGTGAAAAAGTGGGGCGTTCAGTTCGAACCAGGGGTGGTGGGAGAGCTCTGCAATGACCTCATGACACTCTCGCCGGAACGGAGGAACCGTCGGGGAGGGAAATGATGGGGTAGCAGGGTGCGTGACGGTTCACAGATCATATCGGCATGTTTCAATTTAAAAACGGGGTTGTCTAGGACGGCACTCGAAAATTGATGAAACTGGGCTGCGTTTGCGAATGGCTTTTGATCATGGCCAAGTTCGTCTTGCGTTTGGGAAGCTCGGTAAAATGCACACTGAATTGCACACGGGCCGTGTTTTTTTTTCAGGGGTGTATGGTACGTTGGATATTTTTTTCGTGATCTATACGGTGGGTGAATTATGGATGTGTGCGATTGCTGGGTAAACGCCAGACCTCCGCTTACTACCATATCTCAAACGGCAGGGAGAGGACGGTATAGAACGTCGGCAACGAACGCAAATTGTATTTTCAGGCTCCGGTTCACAACCGTACAGGTCGCAGAATCAGATGGATGTGTAACGAAGGCGTCGATATGGTGGTGTTCGTCACGGGTTGCGGGATAATAACATAGTAGGTGAGATGAGCGTAGAGGGGGCCCTTTCGAGGCTGAACGCGTACAGCTTTTGAGAATATCACCCAGTTTAGCCGAATATTAGGCGATTTTCTCTGGGGGTATAAAGCTTTTCTAGCCATAATCGATACATTGTTAAGGGTTGGTTAGGAGGATGCGGATTTGCCTGTTAACCCGTGAGAAGGTTGATTTCAGAAGGCAAAGGCCGGCGGAGATCCATGGAACGTGTTTAGCTTAGGCGCTCATTTCAATACGTTACGTCGCGGCAAACGGGGACAATAGCTCTTAGCAACAGATCGTTTCATTAAACGGTTTATAATGTAAATGTTTATTGCATGTATTGTGTACTAACGCTCTTAAGCGCGGTAAAAATGAGTGCGGCGAAACTATTGAAAATAGTAACAATGTGTGATACTGCTAAAGTTAAAGCTAGGATAACACTGAGGCTAACGCCCGGGCTATCGACTAGCTAAAAGATCAAGCTAGTCTTTCGAAAACGGGAGGACAACAAAGACTTTGAACCGGAAGTCGTTCTAAGCAATTTGAGTATGAAATGTTTTTATATTTTTGTATCTGTAAAAATGGGCGCTTATGTTGAATTAAAGTCCAGTTAATGGGTGACGTCGTTGTAACGCTGCCGTGGTCTACTATAGGTGCTCGGTGAATGGAATAAGATTGCCGTTTACGCTCGTACCGTTGTTAGGCTAGGCTAAGCTATGATGCTAAGCTAAACTGCAAGCTAACGGGCTGTGATAGGAAGCTAATATAGGCTACTAGCGCATTGTTACTGGATGGCGGCTGCTCGGCGTGGCTCGCGGTGGCTAAGGCTACCTAGCTACGTGCTGCATGCTGAATGTTGAGAATGAGTGATACTGTTGTGTGACTGATATATCATTAATGTTAAGGCGTCGTGTGAATTACAGTAGGATTGTGTACTTTTGATTGATTGATTGATTGATTGTTTGGCAATATAATTATGGTTAAGGCTAGTTGGTAGGCCGTAGAAGAGGCTTGCGCACGTGCACTAGGTGGTGAGTGAAATATGTGTGGTGTGTGAAGGTTGTGTTCAGTGTGGATGATATGTGGTTAAAAGTGCACTAGGGGGCGGTAGAGCCATGTCTTAGGCTCCCGTCCTGGTTTAGATTACATTATTTACGTGTGGGATCATTAGTTAAGGGGGCAGCCTATTAGAATACAATAACTATGTTGCATTGTTAGTAATTTCGGCCAATAAGGTAATATATGGTCGTAATATCTCTCCCTCCCTCCCTCCCTTCTCCCCTCTCTCTCCCCCCTCTCTCTCTCCCTCCCTCCCTTCTCCCCTCTCTCTCCCCCCTCTCTCCCTCCCTCCCTCCCTTCTCCCCTCTCTCTCCCCTCTCTCTCTCTCCCTCCCTCCCTTCTCCCCTCTCTCTCCCCCCTCTCTCTCTCCCTCCCTCCCTCCCTTCTCCCCTCTCTCTCCCCCTCTCTCTCTCCCTCCCTCCCTTCTCCCCTCTCTCTCCCCCCTCTCTCCCTCCCTCCCTCCCTTCTCCCCTCTCTCTCCCCCCTCTCTCTCTCCCTCCCTCTCTTCTCCCCTCTCTCTCCCCCCTCTCTCTCTCCCTCCCTCCCTTCTCCCCTCTCTCTCCCCTCCTCCCTCCTCCCTTCCTCTCCCTCTCTCTCTCTCTCTCCCTCCCTCCCCCTCCCCCCTCCTCTTTCACTTTCCCATTCCCCTCTACCCCTCTCACTCTCTTTCTTTTTTACTATTTTGTTTTAAATTGCTTGATATTACTGGTCACATGGGAAGTTTGTATCTTACATACTCCCAGAAGGTTAGTCTCGTCTCCAGACATTTGGGGAATGGGTTACATTTCATCAACTGAATTTGTTGTATAACATGCGCTTATGACACACACTGGAATATTTTGCCCATTCTATCTGGGTATTGTATGTTAATATTGTGTACTAGGCTGCCTCACTTCTCTTCTCCAGGGGGCTATTTTTAGATTGTGTACGGTGGCAGGAGTGGAGGATCTTTTGTTAAGGCGTGGTGTGGTTGTGTAATACATAGGAATCACGTGTTATAATATTTGTTTGCTCTTTGGGCTAAATTAAGGCCTTGTTGAATAGGGATAGCCCTCCCGCTCTTCCCACTCTCCCCCTCCTTTCCTCTGCCCCCCCCCGCCCCTCCCACCCGTAGGTCCCGTGTTTTCCTACCCCTCTCTCCTTCCCTAAACCTACCCTCTTTCCCTGGCCTTCCCTAACCTGGCCTCCTACTCTCTCCCTCCCTAGCCTTCCCTACACCTACCCTCCCTAGCCTTCCCTAACCTGCCCTCCTTCCCTAAACCTACCCTCCTTCCCTAGCCTCCTTCCCTAGCCTCCCCTAACCTGCCTTCCTTCCCTCTGCCCTCCTTCCCTAATCCTACCCTAATCCTAATCCTACCCTAATCCTACCCTCCTTCCCTAGCCTCTCCTAAACCTACCCTCCTTCCCTAGCTCCTTCCCTAGCCTCCCCTGAACCTGCCTTCCTTCCCTGGCCTGCTCTCTCCTACCCTAGCCTTCCCTAGCCTGACCAAGCTCTCCCTAACCTGCCCGAGCTTACATGTTTTTTCCCCCCCTAGCCCCTTCCTCTCCCGACCTTCCCCTAGTTTCCTTACGCCCTTCCTCCTATCCTTCGAGGGTTCCGGTGCTTCCTACCTCTCTGTTTTAGATTGGGGTCCTCACTTCAGTAGGCTGTTGGCTGTGGGGCATGTTGTAAACGACATGTTGTTGTTTGTGGGGATTACAGGAAGTATTAGGACCCGCGCCGGTGAAGGAGGAACGTGGAGGAGGACAGAACACTCACCATGGTTCCTGGTTTGAGTGAAAGTAGTAGATGTGCGCTTTGGACATGCGCTATATCAATGGTTTGGTTGTGTATGTTGGCTAGCGTGGTGCTGTATGTTCCACCCCGGCAGCCTGAGCTGCCAGAGGTAGTGGTAGTGGGTAAACGGTCACTGCCGGACCATCACGGTAATCTGTTTCTGAGGATGGCGAGGGCAGTGGCGAAGGTGGCGAATAAATCAGATTGCTATGTGTGCGGCCTGGCCCCACAAGCGGCCGCCGCGGGCCTTCCACTGATAGCACACCCTATAACTGAGTGTCATGCCTCTGTGTTAAGGGATTTGCCTTTCCCTGCCCTGTGTAATGGGGTGGGATCGGAAAGGATTGGGGGATATCTGGGGTTAGGACTGACAAAGAATGTGATGAAAATAGGCGTGCTGTTAGATGTTGGCCCCATTCCGGTAGCTTATAGGCCGACAGAGTTTAGGAGGTGTATAGAGGGTAAATCAGATGGTAAGGTCGTGGGGTACTTGGATGGCTGCGTGGGGCATAAGGGGATCTGGGGCAGGGATTCGGAGGCGCCAGCTCCGCCTGGGGCGTTTTGGATCTGTGGTGATTTTGCGTATGCCTCACTGCCAATAGACTGGAGGGGAAGATGTGCGTTGGGTTACTTAGTACCGGCTATGAGGGTGTCTGATGTTTTGCCAACACTTCCCAGGGCAAGGAAGACACGGGATGCGGATAATTTTGAGGATATGGCTTCCACATCAGCGAGGGGCTTGACCCTGGAGAATGAGGAGATACGGTCCTTACGACTGATGGAGATGCAGACAAGGGCAGCTATGGACTTCTTGTTGGCGGCATCGGGGGGTACGTGTGCATTGATTGGTCAGGAATGCTGCGCCTTCGTACCTGCGAATGATGAGATGAGCATGCCGGCCATAATTGAGCATTTGAGGAACATCACGAGGGATGTACATGACTCTCGGGAGGACTCATGGGATGATTGGGGTCATGGGCAACTGGGCTATATAGGTTGGTCGGTTGTTAAGTATCTGCTCTATGCCGTAATAATGTTTGCAGTGGTAGTTGTTTGTGTGTCTGTGGTCAGAATGTGTGTTGTGTATATGTTCAGGACTCTCTGCGCAGCTGGTCCTGCGATTGAGAAGTCACACTGCTCGGCTGCACCTGCGTTTGCTATGATGATAGTGAGAGACGACGTGGAGGGAGGCCGGGCGGGTGTGGGCGTCCCGTTGATGCCGAGTTACCAGGAGTACGCTCTAGCTACTATTCTATGATCTGGGTGGTGGACATTCTGGGTTGGGGATGGTAAGGCCGGGGTGTGCGTTGGGAACTGGGTATGAGACGTGCCTGAGCATGTTGTACATTGACGTTTGTTGTATGGATGTGTATGCGGTTTTTTTCCATAGTAGGTACGTGATCGATGACTGTATTGTGTGGAGCTGTGTACCCGTGGTTCGGTGTTGGGTCCGGTCGGTTATGCATGGCCGTCCGGCAGGGCACTGGATCCTGGGGAAGTAGCTTGAGTGGTGGGGTAAGGTGCTTGGATGCTGACTGCTTTGTACCTGTGGTGGGGTGTGTTCTGACCTCTGTGGAGGGTCTGTGATGGACTCTTCAGGTAGCAGGGGCTGGCACCTCACGGCGTGCAGGGCGCGGTGTCTGATGCATTCTTTAGATTATCTCTAGTGGACACAAGTCTGGGTGACGAGTGTCCCCTGGGGGGAATGGTACTGAATAATGGAAGAAGATGAAATAATGTAAATGTAATTGATAAAGGGTGAAGCACTAATCAAGATGTTTTTGTTTCCCGAGGAGAATCAGAATTGGAGTGGAATCAAGGAGAAATAAGTGGAGAGCCGGGATTCGACAAAAATAGGAAACCAGTGTGTTGACGGAGATCGAACGGAAAAAATCAGGGAGTAGAAACTGGCGAAATCAAACACATGTATCAATTACAAATATCTCGTTTTTAAGATTGTATGAAGGAAGTAAAAAGATACTCATACAGTTAATGAAAAAAACCTCTCAAAAATTTGATTGTAAAAACGGAGTAAAGTGCAAGTCCAGTTGATAAATTACCAAGAACTGTTGTCGTTGTGTGCTCTTGTCTTCGGCAGTTCTATTGGGCACGCGGAACACCACAAATCAGGTAGGAATTTCAGGTGAAAAAGGGAAAGAAGAGAATAGGTAGGGCATAGAGTGCCGTTATTGGCGGTTCGAGTAGGAGTCAGTCACAAAAAGCATAGACACCTACATTTAGACAGGGAATACAGAATACACTTCTTTGCCTGCTGCGATTGTTAAAATATCAATAGGAAATTAGAACCCTAGTGAATGGGAAATAGGGTTTCATATAGAAAAATGGAAGCCGCAACCAATTCAGAAAGGTCGACCTTAATTGGTTGGATGGAAGATAGTCCAGTACAGATTATCGTCAAAAGCAACCCTTACACAAAGGATAATCCATACTATTTGGAAAAAGTCTCTAGAATATCGAAAAAATGGAATAACAGATGGGGATATATGACAAAACCCTGGCCCATTGAAGGTTCTTTTGACTTAGAGATAATAGCTGAAATAAAAGTGTTAATTAAGATGTACAAACATCAGGGGAATAAACAGAAACGGGGAGAGAAACGCATGCAAGAAATGACGACGTTAGACCTCTTCGCTCGGGAAGCCGAGAGAAGAAATAGTGGTCAGAAGTGCAGTGCAACTGTCAATGAGGAGGCCAAGTTGATAGAGGAGGTAGCCCCGGTCACCATAACTCCCCTGGCCCCTAACACAACAACCGTCATTGCCCAAAGTGCAGCTCAGGTAGCCTCACTCACCCCAGTGTCCCAACCAAGAGTAGAGCAGGTAAGAGTTGAGGGAGCTATAGCACCCCCACCATATGACATTAGGAATGGGGAACGAGTGTACCCTATTCTGCCTATACTACAAATGACCAGCCCTTATAGTTTAACAGATGGCCAGGGGTATAACGAGTCTGGACAAGCGATAGCACAAATTCACCTGACACCTGAGACAACCAGAGAACAGGAGGGTGTTAGGGGGGCGCGAGGGACTCAAGACATGACTCATTATGAGAGGGAATATGTGAACCCACAGCGTCTAGCGGCAAAAACTGGACAAATTTCGGAAGCAGCCAGGAAGATCCTTAAGGCCGAAGGGGATGGACAAAGCGAGTTTGAACAGATGATTGCACAAAGAAACTGGGAAAGGATAAGAAAAAAATACACTGGAAAAACCCCAGACACTCACTACCGCCCGAGCGAGTCTAGGAGAGGTCGCTCCCCCTCAAGGGATTTCAACTTGCAGGGAACAAGAAACAGCTCACCAGTTGGTTACACAAAAGCAGAGTGGAGGGACGAAGACAAAAGCGAAACACCAACGAGAACGGGAGAGCGAGCGGCAACCCCCGAGAGGGCAACAAGAGGTATGAGATCTGATTCAAAACTATCTTCCTCACAGGTTCTTGAAGGTGCCCAGGAGATGGTAAAGGCAAGGGACGGCCTGGTACAACTAGAGAAGAAGATCGCGGAATTTGAAAAGGACAATGCTGAAATAGAAAAGCGGATAAAGAACCCAACCAACACAGAGGACAAAGATTCGCCGGACTATAAACAGGCGGTGGAGATATGGGAAACGGTTGAGAGAATGCGAGACGAATTGGAAGCAGAAAGAGCGGAGGTGAAAAAAAGCCTCGCCAAGATGGAAGACGACGCAAGGAGAACAATGACAACCAGATCACTGACGAAAAGTCTTCAAGTCCACAAAATATCTCCCGTGATAATAAAAGGACAGGAATTGGAATATCATCCCTGGAAGGCGTCCGACATGACCCAAGTGTCAGAGAAATTGCCGCCCCTCCAGAATGGGGCCAATCCGTGGATTGCCAAATTGGAGGAACTGATGATATGTCAACAGCTGGCGATGGGGGATGTGAAAAGAATATTGTCAAACATGATGGGACGTTTGGCTATGGAACAAGTACTAGAGACGGCTGGCTTGAGAGACTATGCGGGTACTGGAGCGCATGATGGGGACTTGTTCGGAGGACACAGGGGAGTAGTGTGGCTGGCCCTCCGAGAAACCTACCCGACCAAGGTGCACCCAGACCAGATCCGCATTGGTCCCCTGGGGGTTGACACCCACCCTAGGGAGTATGTGGCAAGAGCCTACGCCACCTGGAGGGATACAACTGGCCAGGATCCAGAGAAGAACCCCCTGGGGGAAGCCGTACTAAGAGGGAAAATAGAAGACAGCCTCCCCATGGAGGTGAGACAAAGACTGGCTGAGGTGGTATCTCTGGCAAGCCTCCCCTTAAACTATTATACCGACAATGTGAGCCATCAAGTTGAACTATATCGGAAAAGGGAGCAAAAGGTAAAGGAGAAGGATGCGGCCGAACACCGAAGGATCCTGTACCAACAGCCAACCGAGGCAGGGAAGGTAGTGGAATACCTCCAAGCCCTAGTCCAGTCCGCACAGCCAAGAGGGGAGACGTGCTCCAACGGGGAACCAAATGACCAGAGACGGACCCAGTTGGGGACACAGGGGGGCCCTGCGCAAGAACAGCAACAAAATCAGAGGGGACCACCCTGGCAGTCACGGGGACAAGGTGGAAACAGAAGAGGAGGATCAAATAGATCCAGAGCTCGGTCAGGACCAATGGAGTGCTGGCCGTGTGGAAATTTCGGACATATGTCTAGGGACTGTGAGCAGAACTATCAACCCAGAGGAGGAGGAACTCAATGGATGAGCAGAGGAAGAGGCAGATATGGGCAGAACCAGAATGGAAACCAAGGCCAGAACCAGAATGGAAACCAAGGCCCGAACCAGAATGGGAACCAAGGCCAGACCCAAAATGAAAATCATGGCCCGGTGAACCCATCGAGAGGACCGGACCAATCATTCTGAAGAGGCCCAGAGAATCCAATGGGGAGGTGTCAGCTGTCAGTGTCGTCTTTGAGGGAGGAGCCTATTGTGCGCGTATCGGTGAATGACAAATCTGTCGAGATGATGGCAGACACCGGAGCAGCCTATACGGTAGTGCAACCCCACGACGCTACGCACCTAACCATGTCCGGTCGATATGTAAGGACAATTGGATTTGAGGGAATCAAACAGCTGATCCCAGTGACCGACCCTGTGACCCTGAGATATCGAGGCAGGGAAGCAACTATTCCCCTATTGGTCTCGGAAAGCTCACCCATTAACTTACTAGGCCGAGATGGCCTGGGTTTGCTGGGGATGGATATTAAATGTACGGCGGATGGTTGTGTGATAAATGTACGGGAGGACCGCTACTATCAGATGGTGCAAAGAATCGATAGCCGACCACCGGAAGTCTATTGTCTAGGGGGACTGGACCAAGACTTGCTTGGTTCAGCCTTGAAATGGGAGACATTTATCACAGCCAACATGCCAGAAGCAAGTGACCCAAAGACACCATACCATTGCACTCTGCAATACCATAAAGATGCAGATCCGTCACAGACTAAGGAGTGGCTGAGGGTTCAACCAGACGAAGTACAGCTTAATGCCACCAATATTATATTGGGTCCGCAAGGAGCAGCGCTACGTATTTCACGGAGCGAGTATTTGCGAAAAGAACACGAGATTGCGGATAGTGTTCCCCATGTGACTTTAAAGGTAACTAACTTGTGTGATCAGCAGCACATTGGCGTGATGATGAAGAAAGCGGAAGGAATCAAATTTGAACAGACGAAGGAAAACAAACTGATCTGGATAAGCCCCGAGAAAAGGTTTATTAAGATCATGGTCCAAGGCACAGGGATGGGTCGTCCCCAAACTGTGCAACTATCCCAAGAGACAGTGGGAGAATTCCCTGAGACATTGAGCCTCCAGGAGGAGATGATGGATGCGGTCCCAGGAGAGCTGTGGTCGAAACACAGCACGGACATTGGATTGATCAAATCCGCTCAACCTGTGAGAGTGGAGCTTAGGCCGGGAGCCACCCTGCCTTGGAAAAATCAATACCCACTGAAGGAGAAAGCGGTGGCTGGAATCGAGCCACAAATTAAAGGACTTTTGAAAGCAGGAGTCCTACAGAAAACAAATAACCCCAGGAGCAACACGCCGTTGCTACCAGTGGAGAAACCTGACACCTCGTACCGGTTGGTACACGATTTGAGGGCTGTCAACAAGGTTTTAATTGACTATCCCGCGGATGTCCCTGATCCCCATACGTTATTGACATTTATCCCACCACAAGCTGAATATTTTACGGTTATAGATTTGTGTAGTGCATATTTTAGTGTACCCTTGAGCAAGGAGTGCCAGCATTTTTTTTGGTTTTACCTATAAAAATGAGCATTATGAGTATACTAGGATCCCTCAGGGATTAAAGCATTCGCCACACATATTTAACAAAATCCTAAGGGAGGACTTAGACGGGTTGGATACAATACTGACCTCTAGGGTCATTCAGTACATGGATGATCTTATTTTGTGTGCAGATGATCAGACAACATGTCACCGCGAATCTGTGAAGCTGTTGCAGTTATTAGCAGAAAAAGGCCACAAAGTGTTGTTGAAGAAATTGCAATATTGTAAACCTAAAGTGACTTATTTAGGACAAACAATTTCACAGGGCCATCGGGCTATTTCGGAAGAACATTTGGTGTCCATTAAGAAGGCTCCCAAACCTGTAACCGGTAAGACAAATGATGGGACTTTTGGGTATTGTTGGGTACAGTTCTCCATGGGTCGAAAACTATACTGATTTAGTGAAACCTTTAAGGGACATGATGAAAGAGGCGGGCGTTGATAAGCTGAGTAGTAAAGTGATTTGGACTGAGGATGGTTTACGGGCGTTTGAAACAATCAAGTCCCGACTGTTAGAAGCGCCAGCCCTGGCGTTGCCTGACTATACCAAGAAATTCATCCTTTATGTCTCTTCTTCTCCAGATCAGAAGCAGGCATGCGCGGTGTTGACCCAGGACACCGGGGTGGGGGCGCGACCACAGCCAATGGCGTACTACTCCATTGCCTACTCGGAAGTCGAGATGGGGATGGCTCCCTGCTACCGGGAAATGGCAGGAGTCTATACAATGTACGAGAAAGCCACAAGTATCATGATGGGATATCCAGTGGATATCATGGTGAGGCATGACTTAAAGAGTCTGTTGGAGTCCGGTAAATATGCACTAACGATGCCTCGTATTAGACATTATTACAGGCTTTTGGAACAGGAAGATGTGACTCTGGTCAGGTGTTCTACAACGAACCCGGCATCGGACATCCCTACGCCTGAGGATGGAGAACCTCACAACTGTGTGGCCGAAGCCGAGAGGTACTCTAAACTCAGAGCAGACTTGCAGGCTTTCCCATTTAGCAGTCCAGATCTAAAATTATGGACTGATGGCTCTTGTTATCGAGTTGGTGAGGGACTAAAAGCAGGCTACTCCGTGGTGAGGTCGCAGGGCGAAGGGTTTGTGGTAGAAAAGGCTGAAGCCTTGGTACAACCCTGCTCAGCTCAGCTGGCAGAATTAGTCGCACTGACTGAAGCATGTAAGATGGCAGAGGGCAAAATCGTGAATATTCATACCGACTCTGCCTATGCGCAAGGTATTGCATTCTTATTTGGCACAGTATGGAAAGGGAGAGGATTCAAGAAAGCCGATGGAAGCGCCATACGCCATTGTAGCCAGATTGAGAGTTTGTTAGAAGCAATTATGAAACCAAAACAGATTGCGATAATCAAGTGTGCTGCTCACCAGTCAGACGAGTCCAAAGTAACTCGAGGAAACAATAGAGCAGATGAAGCTGCCAAGCAGGTGACAGGTGCTGACAGGGCAGGTAAGGTCTTGGTTATCACACACAAGGTTGAGTTAGAGGACAAGATAACTTACAAGGATCTTTTGACTTTCCAGGAGGAGGCTAGTCAGGTAGAAAGGAACCTCTGGGTAACCAGGGGGGCTAGTCAGGATGTTACAGGTTTATGGCGTAGCCACGGTGGATTTGTGGTGGCTCCTGCTGGCCTGGTCGGACTGCTGATCCAAACGGCGCATGAATTCTGTCATGCTCATCGAGGAGAAATGAGGAGAAAAATACAAGAATATGGCTTTTGGGCGCTGTTACAAAGGGTCAGATTAAACCGAATATATATATTTATTACTTGAGATATATTGTATAATATTTGTATATCGTCTGATATCCCTTGTATATTCTTTGTACATATACACGGAATATCCCTTTACCTAGGTACAAGCCAGACCATAATATTCGTTCTCCTATTGGACAGCGATCCCCTAGGCGCCAACGGCCATACCCCCAATGCCGAGTTCAAAGCCACCGCCAAGGCTTGTCTCAACATGCCCAGTTTTGCGCAGGAATACGAGACAGAAATGAGGTTGGTACTAGATTATTCACCGTACGTATAAATACGGCGCAGGTGGATACAGCAGCACTTAGCCTAAAGTCAAGTTACCCTCAAACGAGTTAACCCAACAAGTTGAAGCCTTCATCACGAGTCAACGACCAAGTGAAGTGAGCAAACTTGCATCTAAATAGAGCACTTAGAACCGCGTGCGAATAGGATAGTAAAAGTGTCAGAGCTTAGTGAAATAACGTCAAGTTCGACCTAGTTAAATGTGAAGTACCGTGCACCGGAGAATCTACACCGGTGAATGCAGAGCCTTTTCCGGCTGGATTATTGCTTTGGTACTGTGGCTGCTGGAGCAGAGAACTGTCTACCCCGCTGCTGTGTGGGATTCACCCGTGAGGAGCATCACTCGAGCCCGTCTCTAGGAGAGGCTGGCTGGCTTTCACCTATGCTGTCGCGCATACTTGGATTATAGCTGCTGCTTTCGTCTGCCGATCAAGGGAGTAATGTACCGCCTCCCGTAGCTGGAGCTTATTGATTCCCCGTTGATCCAGACTTTTGCATTCGAACATTCCTCTCCCCTGCTGGCTTACAACCGGAGGGAACCCCCTTAGTATCTCCAGCTGACCTACTAGTGTACCATATATAATTCTTATGCTACGGGTGGTATTAATTATCCCCTGTGTAATATGCTCATGGACTTACGCTCTTGACCTATTCATGCACATTCTTCGCCTTACAAGCGCAACTCTCAATCTTAATAAATAATGTAAGATAATCTTGGTGCTCTTCTAATAAATATTATTATAAACAGTATTTCTTGTGAAGCCGTGTTATTGTGGGGGTGTTCATCACATATACCTGTGTACTGTATGGCCAGTAGTAATGTACATAACGCAGTAGTGGTTTAATGATACCATACTTATTCAATACAGTCAGTGAATTGTACCCCTCAGTTACAGGCGCCAAATTTAACAAGTCAAATTGATCATGTAATAAGTAGATGTATGATATGTTTGAAAAGTAATATACGTAAGGAGATTAGTGTGTCACCAGGGCATATCCCCACGCCCAATGGTCCAATGCGAGAACTTGTAGTTGATTACATTGACATGATTAAACCAATTAATCAGAAGCGGTATATTCTTGTTGTTGTTTGTCGTTTTTCAAGGTGGGTGGAGGCGTGCGCCACCCGTCACAAGGATGCAGCATCGGTGGCTAAGTTCTTATGCCAGGAGGTCGTCCCGCGGTTCGGGCTAATGGACAGAATCTCCTCAGATAATGGCAAAGAATTTGTCGACAAAACTGTATGTTTAATCACCCACAGAGCCAGGGGTTGGTGGAACGCATGAACGGGGTTCTAAAGAACAAATTGGTTAAGATCTGTCAACACACAGGTTTAAATTGTTTAAGTGCTCTCCCATTAGCATTAATGGCGTGTCGTTCGAGTGAAATTCGCGGTCTGCGTCTGACACCGCATGAAATGATGATTGGTCGTTGCATGGTAGTGCCAGGCTTGCGCGCAACAGGTAAAGGTCCGAGTTTGGACATCCTGGACAATGATATGCGCGAGTACGTGAAGTACATGTCAAAGATCCACAAGGATATTCTTGTTCATGTCTCCAGTAGACAGGATACAGAAACAGAGGAGGAGGTGAGTAGGCTAAGTACACCTCAGATCCTACCGGGCGATCACGTTTATGTTATATATAGTATTTAGACGTAAATGGTATGGAGCGCGACGAGAAGGACCATACAAAGTCGTCCGAGCCACCGAAAGGGCTTTACAGGTAGAAGGGTCACCGATGTGGTATCATCTTTCGCATTGCGTAAAATCTGTAGATATTGACCAAGAATTGGAATCTGAACCGCTGGCCCTTGAGCAAGAAACGGGGGTGGCGCAACTCCTAAACGAAGGAGTCGATGCGGACGATTATGGGGAGCCAGACAGAGGGCAACACGATTGTCCATCTGTAGGGGATGAGGGATTCCTACAGGAGCCAGACAGAGGAGAAAATTATGAATTGGAACATAATAATTTCTCTTCTGTGGATTTTGATGGTGTACCAGAAGAACCGGAGGAAACTGTGATTAGCACAAGTTTAGAAGGATGTCCTCGGCCACAACGAGCTATTAGGAAACCTCAGAGGTATAGATAGGGATAAAACGCGAGGAGAAAGCTAATGGTAATTGAGGTCTCAAGCGATCCATGGAGGGAGCAGAATTGTATATATTTTTTGATTTTTACGCCGCTCTTTTCTTAGAAATGTTTATATCTTTTTGTGTGGTGCAATAATCTTTTTCTTTCAGAGTCAGACACACAAAATAGACATTTGGATATTACACATAAGTATAGTAAAATAAACAAAAAAGCTGATAAATGGGACGATGTTCTCTTTGTATAGAGAAATGGACCTAGACTGGATGTCAACTTCTAATAACTGATAAACTGTGTGTGAAAGTGAATAATGAGGGTGATGAATGGATCTGGTACTGTACAGAAATGAACTGTGTTTTAGAAATTCTTTAAGTTTTTAGTTTTTTTGGGTAGTTTTGCTAAAGGTTAGAAAGTTATGGTATCTGTACGGTGTACGACCAGTTTGATTGAGAAGTTAATAGCAGGTATACGTGGGTATAGAAACCCACGACAGGGGAATGTGGTAGAATTCTCAGTTCAAACTTGTTATAAAATAAGGGTGGGAAAATATGATTGAAGTCTGCATTTTCCCAAGACAGGTCAACAGCTACTGGGAGATTGAAATGGGTATGATCAGTACAAACACACTTGGTCTAATCTCATAGTAGTCTGAACAACATACAACACTAGGGGGTTTGGCTGTTAAGAGTGATTGGCAGGCCGACCTACCAGTTCAAAGGCCGGTGCTATTTACACAGCCGATGGAGGCACAATAAAATAGACCTTACTCCTCCCTAGAAACCGGTTTTGGCCACAGGCGGTAACCAAGTGAGACAATATAGACGCCCATAAACAGAAGAATATCTCACTGAGTGGATTTACATATAAGTGTTACAAGCAGTTGGGACAATAGACCTTTTGGTCACAATGCGCCTGTGAGATCCTGCAGACATCCTGTGAGGCCCCCAGTAGAGACGAGATGTCTAGGGAGGAGTTAAGCTTCACTACTCCAGTAATTAAAGTACATTTATATCATTAAAAAAGCTCAAAATTAAACTGCAAATATTACTGTTATGTTGTGCTAATGATGTTGGACGTAATGATATGAAATATGTGTTGTTTATGACCAAAGTAAGCACCAAAGTTGCCATAAAACGCTTTCTGAACCAATTTGAAGAATACCCATAATACTGAAAACTAGCTGCCTACAAGGGATAATGATTAAAATGCAATAGGAGTGTCTTAAAATCAAAGAGAAGATCTTATACTCAAATAATAGGTTAACATGAGATTCGGCAAAAGAACTAAATTGTTTAAGTAATTAAAAGTTAAGAGTAATCCTTGGGTTTTAGTCAGTAAATGACATATTATATACTTTAAAACACGATAAAACAGAACAGTACGTTTGTGCTTAAAATAGATAGGCCTACCTTCTAAATTCAAATAAAACTCCATATTTGGTACTGTTGTGACCCCTCAAACTGGCCGCTATGCGCCTTAGCCAATCAGGAAGTAGGGACTCCTCCCCTCTGACGTGAGTTCTAGTGTATTCTAGGGGGAGGAGTCAAAGCGTTAAAGTAGCCTGCACGGGAGCAGGAAGACACACGCTTTACACACAACCTTTCGAACACACGCTTTCACGCTTTTTGAACTCACCACCGGAAGCAGACGGCGAAGCAGGCTTGAACGAGAACAGGATCTCTTTGTTTCCAGGAAGAAGACTCGACCACCATCGGGCCTACATTGACCATTCTTTAATCTACTTTTTGATTAGTCTGATATAAGTGATCGGTGGCATAGTACCTTGAGTACACTTATATCATTGCACAATCCATTTTTTAATTGAACCAGATCATCTTTGTTCAGAGAGAGAGAGCTGGGAAATGTCCTAACCCAGTTGTACAGTAAATTACAATGTATGGCTTTGTCAGTATTCCAATGTACAGTGTACAGTGTGTGTGCCCCCCCCCTACCAAACCCCCCCCCCCCACCTCCAATGTACAGCCCCCCACCCACCGACCCAACCCCACCCCACCTACCCAACCTTTGTATCACAAACAGTACTGTATTTGCAAATCTTAAATCATAAATGTATAGATGTAGCAGTACTGTCTATCTGTATGTTGTGTATGTCATATATGTTATGATGAATTGAAAATCCTGATGTAAACAAGACGAAAGTATTTCTCTGGTATGCATCCCCTTAACAATTGTATGTATTGAGCTGTACTGTACTGTACCCATTCTGCAATCTGTTAATAAACCTTTCAATCAATCAATCAATCAATCAATCAATCAATCAATCAATCAATCAATCAATCAGAGTGTGTGTGTGAGAGAGAGAGAGAGAGAGAGAGAGAGGGGGGGGGGTGGGGTGAGTCCTCAGCCCTTGTGTGGATGAATGTAACAAGTTCCTAACTTTTTCTTTCCCCTATTATATTATTTCGTGCATACTTTATTCATTGTTTTAAATTATAATTTTCCTTTAAGTTATTTTGTGCATCACTCTGTTTGTTTTGAATTTGATGCAAATGTGCAATGCATGAGGGTCATTATTTTGTGTTAACCTCTTAACAGGCGCCTCCAAAATTGGCCATTTTTGTTTTCGTTTTTGAGGACTGCATACTTTTTTGCAAACCAAAACAACATACTTTATCCTTATAGCACATGCATGAGCCTGGTCTCTTTTGAAAGATGACATTCTCATGTCCCTGATTCCAGAAAGAAAATTCACTTTTAGTGCTAACGTAATAGAGTAACATAGGTCTGAACTTGAGTTGTAGAAAAACGTATTACTCAAGTATGTGTTTCTTTTTATCCCCATGTGGGGTATCATTGGAAAGCCACAGTCATTGGCTACAACCCTCCACAATCATTTTCGAGATCGGATCTAGATTGACGGAAATACTGCAGCCTGAGTCTGGAGTGGTATTTTGCGCAATACCGTGTACTTTGCACAAGCCTCAAATACCGGCATGTAACTCGAGAACCGCTGAACGGATTTTGACGGATCTTGTCGGTATCAACAGGCAACAAATAAGCCTTCAATTCGATATATATATTGTATTACAAAATATGCACACCCGAGCCACTAGGGATCGCCAAAGTGCCTGTGGGCAAATCGTCCTAAAAACTTCCCATATGTGGGACATCGCAGGCATGGCTGCTTAAACAAACAAAAAAAGGGGATGAATAGTTCAAGTGTTCAACACACTACTGTGTTAGTAATGATTACTATGTAATGTTACAGTTAGTAAATTGTATGCCCATCTGTTATTTTTTTTGTTGGGCTTTTATAATTTCTTTTCATGATTTCAGCATTTTGTTTTACAGTGCAGTTTGCACATCTTAGTTGCTTGAACTTTCTGGACAGTATTTATTTATTTATTTGTCTACTCTCATGTTGATAAGAGTATTAAAACTTGAAAAAGATCAGTTTAAGGTAGATTTATAACAGATAAAAAATATGCGATTAATTTGTGATTAATCATGGCCAATCATGTGATTAATCAGATTAAATATTTTAATAGAATGACAGCCTTAGTCTTCACAGAAAATGTGCCAAGGCCAATGGGTCTCAGCTTGAAAAAGATATGCATTGTATCATGTACCACGCAAGAGTTATCCCTGACAATACAGTGAGTGACTATAAAGAGTAGAACAATATCCAACATGACCATAGCAACTTAGCTTTAAAATAATGTGTCA
Organism: Notolepis coatsorum; assembly: GCF_963971535.1. Classification (NCBI taxonomy): domain Eukaryota; kingdom Metazoa; phylum Chordata; class Actinopteri; order Aulopiformes; family Paralepididae; genus Notolepis; species Notolepis coatsorum. The sequence continues at coordinate 60,888,049 of NC_140176.1, forward strand.
AACACGATGTATTTCAGAAACACGTTTGTTTGATTGTTTTGTGGTTGTTGTTGAACCTATTCATCACTGTCTCCTCCATATTGACACGAAGCTGTGCACTTGCATTTGCAATGCCCCTGGCAGGCTTTCTTGCAGCCTTCCTTGCAACTTAAAGATCCAGTACAATTCAGTCTAGAAGTAATGAGTAAATGCAACAATATAGGCTTAAAGGAAAATTAGCTTATTTAACATCTTCCCTGGAGTTAGACAAGAAGATACATACCTTTTTTGTCTCTCTGCATGCATTAGGCTTAGGGAACGCCTGCACCGTTAGCGTAGCTTAGCTTCCTCTGTATGCTTTTAATATGCCTCATTAATAAAGAAAAATAATCACTTTACATCTAAATTATATTATTAGTTGTAGTTCCACCGGGAGCATGCTAAAAGGTGTCTACTAGTGACATTACTGCCATATACCTGAATGGCAGTGATGTCACTGATAGACAGGCTTGGAGCAACCCCTGCAGAACTTTAAAACACCAAATAGAGTAAAGTGATTATTTTTGGCTTAAATGAGACATATTAAAAACATACAGAGGAAGGTTGAAACATGCTGAAATGGTCCATATGCTTTACTGCAGTGGTTCTCAACCTTTTTATACAAAGACCTCACAGGAAAAATATTTGGGGACTCCAAACTTGATTATAATTATGCCATTCTAGGTGAATATTCGAAAATATGTTGCAAGCTTGTAGATCGGCTATTTCCAATTTTTTTCTTCTTCAAGAAACCAAGGTTGAGAACAGCTGATTTATGACATGCTCTATGAACAAAGAAACAGACAATTTATTGCTTTAATCATTTATTAAAGCCAATTCATTTGCACATACATATTCTCTTTGAAATGCCTGAGTTCAATTTGGATTTAGTATCACCAGGCGTGCATGAGAACAGATAATGAAATCTACTGTAATGTACAGAAGCTTTTTTATTTTATCAGGGTGGTACCATTGAAACAATTTAATGATGCGTGTCCCTTCTCTTTCTATTAGAATTCGATGCCAACTACGCACGTGGCTCCAGATCAGCTGACTTCAGCTGACTCCCCCATACACAATGACGAATAATAACAGTTATTGAAAATATTCATACAGAACTCTGAACCTTCGCACATACATATTCTCTTTGAAATGCCTGAGTTCAATTTGGATTTAGTATCACCAGGCGTGCATGAGAACAGATAATGAAATCTACTGTAATGTACAGTAGCTTTTTTATTTTATCAGGGTGGCACCATTGAAACTATTTAATGATGCGTGTCCCTTCTCTTTCTATTAGACTTCGATGACAACTACGCACGTGGCTCCAGATCAGCTGACTTCAGCTGACTCCCCCATACACAATGACCGAATAATAACAGTTATTGAAAATATTCATACAGAACTCTGAACCTTGAACCCCTATAGAATCTTCCAGGAAGTGATGTTTTCCAAAATTCCAACGCAGAATCAAATCTAAAAGTTAAATCTATCTAAAAACACTTTTACCTATTGCTAAACTAAGTATAATACTTCAGAGTATTATAGAGACACATTAGAGATGTACATCTATATAATATATTCACATCCACACTATAAATAGCATCCATTAATCCATCATTAATCATCACTCCATTCAGACTACCGACTACTGACAACCTTCTGAACTTGAATAAGCATGCAAAACCAACAATTAGCATTTCAGCCAAAACGTTTCTCATTTGTTCTCACCATTATAGACTCTGTTTAACACTTTGAGTGCCACGAGGTGGCGCCACAATGCCACCATCAGCGCCAATGTTACGCTTAATATCGCCTAATCTATGTTTTAAATTATGGCTATGTGTCTAATCTGCCCGTCGCTTATCAAAGAATCCTTTTCCAGTCAGTGCTGTCAAGGCAGATTGGTTTTTTATCGCTTCATTTCCGTTTGAGAGCATTTTGAAAAGCACCCGTTTTGAGGTAAAAAACAGTTCATTCTAGACCATTCTATGATAATCGTCTTTTACTGGAATATTCCAGAACGTTGATATTTGTCGGCCTATTTATGAATCGTTTTCAAATAAATGCTAGATGATCAATATTATACGTGCACGCAAGCACATTCGAGCCGCGCACAGATAATCGCCGTGTTCATTTCCTCTTGGACTTTTACAGTGAAACCGAAAGAGCCCATTTCACAAAACAGCCTATATCTTCATCAAAATTAGTCTGATTATCCTAACACTGATAACATAGATTCCTTACCTGACATCAAATGGTATCCAACTGGTATATTCCAATTCCTGATCACCATTCGAAAAAATCGATAAGTGTATGGATCCAACGTGTGTACAGTGCAGTACATGATTCCGTGGGTCTGAGAGGCTCCAGAATGAACTGTGATAACCCCGGCTGCATCAGTGGACTGGAAAATGTGGAGTACAGGATTTTTTTCCCCATCCATTTTTATTGAGTCCATTCCAAAATCCCTTATGTCATCTGGGAGACGATAGGGGGCGCTTTTTTCCACATCTGATCGCCGGCGGCGCTTGGGTATACTAGGGTAGGCTCGCGTGATGCAATATGATTTCAGATCGCTAAAAAATAATAATAATAATAATTCCGAGAAATCTCGTGAGTGGCTTTCAACATAACTATCGGAAACCCGAGATATCTCGTGAGGTGCAGTGAAAGTGTTAATGGGAATCGAGTCGACAGAGAGGAGGGGTGTGGGTGGGGTGGTGGGGGAGCAAATAGGGGGTGGTCAGGAGGGGGGCTGAGTCTAAACTAGGGGTGGTCTGGAGGGGGGCTGAGTCTAAACTAGGGGTGGTCCTGAGGGGGGCTGAGTCTAAACTAGGGGTGGTCCTGAGGGGGGCTGAGTCTAAACTAGGGGGTGGTCCTGAGGGGGGCTGAGTCTCAACTAGGGGGTGGTCCTGAGGGGGGCTGAGTCTAAACTAGGGGTGGTCTGGAGGGGGGCTGAGTCTAAACTAGGGGGTGGTCTGGAGGGGGGCTGAGTCTAAACTAGGGGGTGGTCCTGAGGGGGGCTGAGTCTCAACTAGGGGTGGTCTGGAGGGGGGCTGAGTCTAAACTAGGGGGTGGTCCTGAGGGGGGCTGAGTCTCAACTAGGGGGTGGTCCTGAGGGGGGCTGAGTCTAAACTAGGGGGTGGTCCTGAGGGGGGCTGAGTCTCAACTAGGGGTGGTCTGGAGGGGGGCTGAGTCTAAACTAGGGGGTGGTCTGGAGGGGGGCTGAGTCTCAACTAGGGGGTGGTCCTGAGGGGGGCTGAGTCTAAACTAGGGGGTGGTCCTGAGGGGGGCTGAGTCTCAACTAGGGGGTGGTCCTGAGGGGGGCTGAATCTAAACTAGGGGGTGGTCTGGAGGGGGGCTGAGTCTCAACTAGGGGGTGGTCCTGAGGGGGGCTGAGTCTCAACTAGGGGGTGGTCCTGAGGGGGGCTGAGTCTAAACTAGGGGGTGGTCCTGAGGGGGGCTGAGTCTCAACTAGGGGTGGTCTGGAGGGGGGCTGAGTCTAAACTAGGGGGTGGTCTGGAGGGGGGCTGAGTCTCAACTAGGGGGTGGTCCTGAGGGGGGCTGAGTATAAACTAGGGGGTGGTCTGGAGGGGGGCTGAGTCTCAACTAGGGGGTGGTGCTGAGGGGGGCTGAGTCTAAACTAGGGGTGGTCTGGAGGGGGGCTGAGTCTCAACTAGGGGGTGGTCCTGAGGGGGGCTGAGTCTAAACTAGGGGTGGTCTGGAGGGGGGCTGAGTCTCAACTAGGGGGTGGTCCTGAGGGGGGCTGAGTCTAAACTAGGTGGTGGTCCTGAGGGGGGCTGAGTCTAAACTAGGGGGTGGTCCTGAGGGGGGCTGAGTCTCAACTAGGGGGTGGTCCTGAGGGGGGCTGAGTCTAAACTAGGGGGTGGTCCTGAGGGGGGCTGAGTCTCAACTAGGTGGTGGTCCTGAGGGGGGCTGAGTCTAAACTAGGGGGTGGTCCTGGAGGCTAAATTAGGGGGTGGTCCTGGAGGCTAAACTAGGGGCTAAACATATGCACACACGCACGCATGCACGCGACAGCCGCAACCAAGGATGCTGGAGACACTAAATGTTGCCCCTGGATCAGCTTCCAATGATCCAACTCCCATGAAACCCACTGTCCTCCAAACCATTTGTCCTTTTAAGTCTTTGTCTTTCTTCGTATCCCGCCATTCCTCTCAGGTGCATAACGCAGCCACTTCTGCAGTGCATCTCTGTATATCAAGTCAGTCAACTTGCTGTCAAATTGACGAGCAGCCGCTGGGAAAAAAGAAAAAAAGAATACTTAAAGATAAACAAGAAAGCTGCAGTGGGCACGTTCCATTCCAAAGTGAACAGTGTCCTTTTTAGTGTACTAGATTTTCAGGTGGCCTTAGGTGCATTTTCAACCCCATAGTCATATAATTGATCCACACTAATGCTCGTAAAAAGTCTTATTGTGAGCATTACAGAGGACCACTTATATGACGTTAAGGTTGGAAATGGGTGAGGTGTTTCTTTAAGAGTGGTTGCATGTTCCATCAGGCTCATTCCATGGTGATAAAAATGCATCCATTCGTATTTACTTGAGATAAAAGTGAAAATACTTAATTAAATGAAATATCCATCATCAAAATAGCTAAATCCACTGTAGTAAACCTAGTATTTTGAGGTGCAGATTGACTCACCAAACATGCAGTCCTGCATCAGTGTGTCCTTGAAGGCCCTCTTCGGTCCCTTTCTCGCCCAGTTGAAGATGCATGCTAGACAGTTTGTCATGGTAGCGGATAGCATTCGCCGGATCATATTTTCTGAGTTGGTCCCTCCGATTAATGCCAGGCGGGTTGTCTTAACAGATTGGAGAGGAAAAAAAGTGAGTGTGCTAAAGTGTACAGTGTACCAGGCACGCGAGAAGTCCGCGGGGAGTGGGGGTGCTGAGATATCGATCGTTTTTGATTTTTTTTCTTCTTTTTTTATATAATTTTTTTTATATAAAATATATATATTATATAATTATACTTGTAGTTGTATTGTCTGCGAGACATCGCCACCACGCAACACGTCAAAATGCTCGCTATCTGCAAACAGCTCCACTGTCTGTCAGTCATAACCAACACTCTCGTTCACTAGGATACTATGATGAATTGAAAATGGGGGACGGTCCCTGATGTAAACAAGACGAAAGTCTTTCTCTGGTCTGCATCCCCTTAACAATTGTATGTATTGAGCTGTACTGTACTGTACTGTACCCATTCTGCAATCTGTTAATAAACTTTTCAATCAAACTTTTCAATCAAAACTGCTGCCCAACTCCGCGCTCTGAGCGTTCTGATGCACACATTACAGCCCAGCTTACCCCATCTGGCTGTTGCGCCCTCTGTGTCACTGTCGCAACAACAATCGCTGCAGGAGCGATAATAATAATAACACACATTACCTATTCCGAAGACGGTAAAACACAGAAGGTGGTCTTGCATTCAGGAGTGGTGGAAATAAACTCCTTCATGACAACATGAATGTCCAGTGAGTCCAGAATATCCGGATGCATATGCTGCAGCAAGTCCAGGTTATTATTATTAAAGAAATCAGATGAGACATTTCTTTTCTGAGACACAAGTAAACACACTCTCCACTTCAGTCAGTCCTCCCTCTTTGCAATTTGTTCCCGCATACAACATCGCCGACAGATATATTCCTTTACTGCGAATTGTCCCAAAACAAAAACTATTCCAGGCCGCTATTTATTTTACCAACGGATTTCCAGTTCCGCGTTGACGCTTCCAGGCCGCGTCTATTCGAATCCCAACCGGTTCATGAGTCGGCTACACGGTTTTAATAACACTGCATTATCGAGACAGCGCCCCTATGGATCTGGCAATGAATTCCAAGAATAGAGTAAATCTGCAGTGCCGTTCCGCTCTATGACATTGAGTAGCGTCGGTATTCCAATGGAATAAAGGCCAAAACCACCTTGCAGTTGCAGTTACCCTCCCCGCCAGCAGGGGGTGCTGGAGCACCCGTCGCACCCCCACTTCTCACGTCCTTGCAGTGTACTATGTCAAATGGACAGAATATAATGTTTTAAGTACACATTTTAAGACTTTTTTTTATTAACTCTAAAGAAAGACCATTACTGTGTCAAAACTAATCAACAAACAATACCATCAAACAAATTAGCTAAATGAATTGTCAAATATTGACTAAGAAATAAATATCATCCCGCATATCATTGCAAGGCTATTTTCACAATATTTCTATGCCAAGCACACATCCAAGCAAAAAACTAAATAAATGCCTCCACTCCTACAATTCAGACATTATAAACACTTAGATTTCAAACAATAAATTTAAGAAAATACAAAAATGTTCACCATCTTTCGACAGACTGTTTCGTCCTTCAGTGCAGCTTCAGCATCATCAAACTGCTCCTCATTGGTGAGTGGCAGCACGATGGGGAAGTTCTCTTCTCTCTGTGATTCAGGTCCAGCTCCGTGATCGTTAAAGGTGGATTTAGCCATTTCAGTCTTCAGAAATTGAACGTAATGTGAAATTTGCTTCACCTCCATGAGTAGCTCTGCAAGCATCCTGGTGTTTTTGTTGGCAGCAAGGTCTTGAAGAAAAACAATTGGTTTTACATTAAATTTCAAGGATAGATTCACCATTTCAATCATTTAGAATGACACTAAGCAACTCTGTGATAGCTTAAGTCTTTGCACCCCTAACTTATAGTAACCATTAAGTGCTTAAATATTAAGCCTATAAACACCATGACAAATTACATGAAAAAAAACAGTGACAAAGACTGTAAAGTCACAAGGCACATGTTTCTCAATGCATCAGAAAATGATACTTGCCTTGTAACATTTGACTGGGCTCTCCATGGAATCTTCCCCGCGGCGTTTCAGGAGCTGAAGCTGAAGAAATCAACATGGCATCAGCATTGCACATTAGGTCATTGTGTATGGGGGAGGCGGGGGGTAAAGTGGAATATAGGCATCTTTACCCAGGCCAAAGTGAGCTGAAGTCAGCTGATCTGGAGCCACGTGCATAGTTGGCATCGAAGTCTAATAGAAAGAGAATAAAGGACACACATCATTGTTTACATTGAACACGAATTATGGAATTTTGCCCAAAAAACAACATTTAAGATGATAAATGCATACCATTCCTTGCTCGCTCTGATGGCACAGTGTGGTAGGGGCTGGAGTTATACATTGGCATTCCTAGAGAAAGAGCGACAGAATAAAAAAAAAATAAGGTAAGCACCATCAAAGTATCAATGAGCCCCATATACAGTAGCAAGTGTACCTAGCTTCATATACCTATGTCTGGTGGTAAAAAACAAAACATGATTTGAGAATGTGTTAGTTAACTCACCTTGATATCCTTGGGAGTGGTGATGATTGCCAGCTAATTCTAAAAAGAAGACAATCAAAATATTCTATGTCAGTCTTTCATAAGTTACAGTATGTCATGGCACAATAGCCAAGGCACAGCAACTATTTAGTGATGGCTAATAAAATAGTCACAAATGTATAAAAAGGCTCTTGTTGACACAGGGACAAAAGACATACCATTCCTTACTTGTCCAGTGTGGTTCCCTCCTGAAATGGATTAAAATAACCGTAATTAGTCACTGTAAAATACAAGTTCTCATATAATATCATGCCAACATTAACAGCTCATTGCAAAATAGTGAGACACTGAATAAGCTACTCATATATGCACTCAACTTTACATTTCCACCCATTTAACTAACATTTCCAGTCAGTAAGGTATCCAGTAAGGCAGGACTAGTAATCCAACCGCCACCTATTGAAACAGACTGGAGACACAAGAGTGGCTGAGAGAATCACATAGCTATATCTAGTTTATTAATCTACTTACCATCATTGCAGTGGTCCATTGACTCCAACTGTGCCAAGAAGCTTCCACCAAAGCCTAAAATGAGAGAACACAACAAAACATGAACAATGAATGCTATCAAAAGCACATTTACAATATGTCCACCGGCTCCACCCTGACTTAGTAGTGTGAAGTGATTCACTTACCATTATTAGGCTGGTTATTCTCCGAGCAGCTTCCTCCAGATGCCGAGCAGCTTCCTCCAGAGACTAAAAGAAGGGAACACAAGACATGAATAGTGGACACTGTAACTTTTGAACACATAACCTGACTGATATGTTTGGATGTATTGACAGAGGAACTAAATGCTTGTAAAGCTCTCATGCAACTACATTTTGTTCTGCCATGTTAGTAAATAATGACATACCACTGCTTGCATTTGATGTTGGCACCGAGGGGTACTGGCTGGATTCTGGCAGCACTGTATTAATAAATAAATGGAATTATACATGGCAATACTTAAAGTAGGTGTAGCAGTTAGTGTCATAACTGACAAGTGTCACCACTATACCTGGGAAATGAACATCAGGTGGCTTGGCATATCTTTGCTTCACACTGCTGTTGTCTGGCTCCTCATCTGACTCCACTGCGTGCATAGGATTTGTCCTAAAAAAAAAAAGTTTAACATTCCCAGGCTCCCAGGATAATTCAATTAATTGAGCAATCCTTGAGACACTGTTCAGGAGCCAGCCCATGGCCCATTTCTGTTTAACCAAAAACTATCACGAGGAATTCAACTGTACCTTGCTCTTCTTTTCCGACGTACATCTGCTTCCTCTTCAGATTCCAAATCAGTGGTTAGACATCCAGTAGTCACGTACTTGTCTTCATGGTGCTTGGCCTTTACAAATTAGTCTGTAAAAGAACAAGCAGAAAATACAGCATGACATTAATAAGAAGTATGAGGAACAATTCACATCAGACAACAATAGCAGTGACTATACTTACCACAAGTAATTAAGAGCCGAATTTTCTCATATGTGGTCCATCCTTTACAGGGCATCATGTTTTCTTTAAGGGCCTTTGAATAATTTGTGTTTTTTGGGGGCCATAACAATGTACCTTCCGTTGGATTGAACCAGCTGGCAAGAACTGTTGCAGTTCCGCCATTTGGAAACAGTACAACGCCCCAGAGCACCACCTCACTTTCCATTCTGTGTACAATAAATTAAATTAGAATATTAATGATAAAAAAATTATAATGACAAAAACATGAATCATAAGATGTCTACTGCAGATGAGCTATTGGAATAGCTATGAGGCTATTTCCCTCTGGATACAGAACACATTTACGTTTAATAAAGCTAATTTTACCAACCCCGATCTCATCACACAACTCTCTAACCTTGTATGTACCTATGAGGGAGGACTCGCAGGGATAAGTGTAATATAATTATTGGTGTCTGAACTTTCTGTAGATCACATAGACCTCACGTTCTTCCGGGACTATATTCTGCACTACTGCAATTGTATCTCCCACCTGAATACAATTATCCCCCTGCTTTGTAGACAAGGTAAAACGACAACTGGAGACCTTTGTGTACTGTAGAGCAACACTGAAATGTTGAGGAAGTGGACCATCAGTATGAATGTGCTGTAAAACTGGTTGATCTGTTGCTAATGGAACCTCAACATGTGGCATTTCTGACAGCCTTTTGACTACCTGTTGTAGAGGTTGGTGTGGCTTGCGTAAAAGATGCTTTATTTGGCCAAGATAATTCTCAAAAGGGAATCCTGAAACATTATCTAAAGGTCCAAATTGTTTGTATTCATCTGCTAAATGTATAAGCTGGTGGACACTGAACACAATCTCACCCGTACCATACAACTGTCCAAAGTGGCCCACAAAGGATATCATTAATCTATGTGCAAATTCAACCATTTGGCCAGAAATTCCAGGAGACAAAAACAAATACATGGCCACTGAAAACAACATGAAGTTGTCATAAAACTCACTGGGAAGGCAATCCTTCAGAACTACAGGACCCCAGTATAACATGAAGGATCGGAGCTCAGTAGCTTTCCAACGATCAAGCTCATTCAAACCTCTTGGCTTGCGATTGAATTCAACAGGGGTGTGGGAATGTAACACCAGCAGTTTGCTTGATATACTGTTAACTGTTTGTGAAGGAAGCCTAGTGGCTAGATTGCCCTTTAACCACATATGCAACAGTTTTCTCATCAACCCAAGACAACAGAGGTGCATATAATCTATTGGGAATGAAGAAACCATATTTACTATCCCTGTTAAAGGACTGAGTTTCTGTTTCAAGTGGTGCTCCTCATCAATCATATCACCATAACTCGAATCCGTCCTGAGCCTGACATTTGTTTCTGGATACGTCATTTTGTTCCTCCACACACCCTCTTGGTCACACTTGTCACACCCTGAATAACCATTATGTGACTTAATATTCTTAACGTAGGCCCTAGCAGGAGCATCACACACAAATGAGGAAACCTGTACATTAAATGTCTTACCATTATGAACAATGCCATTAGCCAGCACATTTTTAAGATCGCTAACAAATTTCTGCAGATACTCAACAACACACTTTGGCTTGCTTAAACCACTAAATATACCGACAATAAATGGGGACTTAGTGTAATCACAATTCAGGATTGCAAGTATAGGCCAGAATTGAAGTCTTGAACTCCTAAAGAGGGGGAGACCATCTATATTGAACTGTAAAGTAAGAGTTGTGAGGTTCACTGGTAAACTCAAACATTTGAATCGTGAAAGTATTCCTTGCACCAATCCAAAATGATAGTACTCGCCACCTTGCATTTGAGTGGTTGCAACATGAGATTGTGTTCCAAGCAGAGTCCTTCCATCTTTAGGGAGCTTAGGGTGAAATAGCTTTAAGATGGACAGCAGAGCAGACAAAGCAACAAGACTAATGGAGTAGGATGTTGCCCAATATCTTAGGCTCCTTATAAGCAGATCCTGACTAGGCGGCTGCTCCTCATCGCTCTCATAGTGAGAATCTGATTGATCTTCATCATTGCCAGCTTCATCATCTATATCATCATTTTCCATTTGCACATGATCAACTTCATTTCGAGCTACTGCACTACCATCAGAATGATCATTTTCCATTTGCACATCGGACTCAACTTCATCATTGCCAGCTACACTGCCATCTATATGACCATTTTCTATGTCTACATGTGAAGCTGGTAGTATATCTAGTTGGGAAAGGTGTGAGCTTGTGAAGGCAGGTTCCCTATTCACACAGGTGTAAATATTTTCTCTTTGATTATGCAGAGATTCCTCATATTCCTTAAGGATATCTTTTTCTATGCCCCTTACAGTTCGAATGACTCTACGTCTTTTAGCCCAATACGATTAATAAGAAGCCATCTTAACCCATTAACTCCCGGATTGAAAGGTATATAATAACGTATAGGTTACAACAGGTCTAAATAGAAAAGAGGTGGTGCTGATTATAATTTTTTTGTTTTTACTTGGCCAGTGTTTTGCAGTGAACCCTCCAGTCCTCTTCTCTTGTAGCACAACCCTGAAAATAGAGGGGAAAATATTTTAACTTCTTCCACCCGGAGCCTATTTTCTGAAAATCCGCCTAAAATATATACCTAGGTAAATGGAATATTGCTCCACTTCTACAAGGGCCATTTGCATATTCTTGTATAGCGTCATCTATCTATCTAATGTATATTCACAGTGTCAGAAATATTGTGTCTATTACTAGACTTGCTTAAATTGTGATGAAACAAAGGAGAATATTAATTATGATTTTTCTTTGCATCTTTGACAGTGAATAACACCATGCTAATAATGACCAAACATTAAAAACTGCCACTGATCTTGTTCAATACCTTCTTGAGTGTAAAATAAATAAAGGGAAGATTATTAAACAGAAGGTTCTGTAGATACTGTACTGAATTCTCCCATCCGGACCAATGCAATTTGAAATATTATCATAGAATATACAATAGCAGGCTCATTAATTACCTTATTATAGCCAATTCGCACATTTATATATATACATATATTATCTTTCAAATGCCCGAGTTAAATTTGGATTTAGTATCACCAGCGTGCATGAGAACAGATAATGAAATCTACTGTAATGTACAGTAGCTTTTTTATTTGATCAAGGTGGCACCATTTTGAAACTATTTTCAAATCTAATTGTTGCTGAATGCTAACAATAGGGAAGATAAACTAACTATGTTTCAATATTTGTCATAAACGTTACCTTTTGTGGTAGAATGATCCCGAATAATAGCAGTTATTGGAATCATTCTCGAAGTCAACTTCCTTTCTGTTTAACTTTCTGTCTAAGTGCATGTCTATGGCTTGGGGGGGAAACATACACTTTAGAATCACCAGAAAGGCTTTCGAAATAGTGAAATGCCATGTTGGCCTCAATATTTTCAAAACAAATTATATGAAAAGGTTATGAAATTAACAAGAATATGATAAAATATGTAATAAAAACAGAGCTCAACGCAGACATTTGATCAGTAGAAATCCATTTGTTTCCCCCATACCAAGATGGCGGCGTTCTCGTGACGTCAGAGTGTAGCTGACGTTAGCTTGCTAAGCTATCAGATTAGCATGGTCTATGTAGCTGGCTAAAGCTAGCAGACTCGCATGGTCGAGCTGACATTAGCTGGCTAAGCTAGCAGACTCGCATGGTTGAGCTGACATTAGCTGGCTAAGCTAGCAGACTCGCATGGTCTGTGTAGCTGGCTAAAGCTAGCAGACTCGCATGGTCGAGCTGACGTTAGCTGGCTAAGCTAGCAGACTCGCATGGTCTGTGTAGCTGGCTAAGCTAGCAGACTCGCATGGTCGAGCTGACGTTAGCTGGCTAAGCTAGCAGACTCGCATGGTCTGTGTAGCTGGCTAAGCTAGCAGACTCGCAGACGTATAGCTGACGTACGTTAGCTTGCGCTGTTATAAGTTAACGCTACTTTCCAGGCCGGGGGTTTTGACATTTTCAAACCGTGAAACCGGTTACCGGCACATGCCTAATGTGAATAGCATAATACATTATATTGTCAAGGACTTACCAAAGAGTTGTGCGCACTTGACTAGTCACGCTGAATGAAGACACCATGGCGCCAAGTTTTTCTTTTAATGCCTCAAGTCCCGTGAGATCTTCTAGCTGGCCTCGCGAGTTGCTTACGACCTACCCCCTCGAAGGGGAGGGGGGAGGGGGGATTATCAGCACTACGTTGTAACCATGTAATTTCATTGTTGGGCATTTCAACATTGAAAAACAAGCATCTATACTAAATCGATTCAACAACAGTTTTTTAAATGTTGAAATGGTATCTGTAATTTAGATATTGAATAAACATAGCTTTTTCAACCTCAACCAAAAATAACCAATCTGACCAAAATCCAACATTTAATTAATGTCTTTTGCTATCTGGGATATGTTTTTGAGTGGAAGGGACAGTGACTCCTGGGTGGAAGCCCACAACACACAGAGAATGATTCCATAGGTGGAGGTCTCACGACACACAGAATCATTCCATGGGTGGAGGTCTCACGACACACAGAATCATTCCATGGGTGGAGGTCTCACGACACAGAATGATTCCATGGGTGGAGGTCTCACGACACACAGAATGATTCCATGGGTGGAGGTCTCACGACACACAGAATGATTCCATGAGTGGAGGTCTCACGACACACAGAATGATTCCATGGGTGGAGGATGATTCAATGGGTGGAGGTCTCACGACACACAGAATGATTCCATGGGTGGAGGTCTCACGACACACAGAATGATTCCATGGGTGGAGGTCTCACGACACACAGAATGATTCCATGAGTGGAGGTCTCACGAGTCCGACACACAGAGAATGATTCCATGGGTGGAGGTCTCACGACACACAGAATGATTCCATGGGTGGAGGTCTCACGACACAGAATGATTCCATGGGTGGAGATCAAGGTTTCTCCTCCACCAGATGGATTGCCTCTGTGGGATGGCCCTGATGTGGCCGGAACCAACGGAGGAGTCAACCAGTTTTGCACAGGGATATTCACTGTTGCACTGTACTGTTTCTTTTGGGGATTTCTACCCCGAACCAGGGCCGGACTGGGGAAATAATTCATACCGGGAGATATAGCGCGAAATATAGCCCCAATCAGGCCACTTTTTAAGCGGGGGGTCTGGGGGTCCCCCACCAGGAATTTTTTTGTTACAAATACTTAATTTCCTGCATTCTGGTGAATTTGAGTGCATGTGAATCACAAACTAATGAGCCAACAATTGCTTAGTACAATGTACTGTTATGGACCTCAAATAAAACGGTTGTGGCACTAGCAATGCTACTCTCTCCACCTTCAAAAAGGAAAAAGCAAGAGCACAACATATTTTTCTATTTACTATTATAATACAGTTAACCACTCTCCTGTAAGGGCCTTTCTTTTTTTGTTTTATCCCTCTCTCCTCCACCCTTTCTCTTTCTTCCACTGTCCATCTTGACATCAACGTTAATTGACTTTCGCTCTACTGTATCTCTCCCGAGTCCCTCACTACCTGGCTCATTGCCTGGCTGTTATTCTGCATCTGAGTGCCGTCTGCCATTCCATTCGCCGCCTCCGTTGTCAATCAGTTGTATCGCCTGGTCCCGCCTCCACCAATCACAAGCGGCAGCACGGCTCCATTGTGTGTGTGTGTGTCTGCGTGAGGGAGAGAGAGTCAGATAGTTTTCCAACTCTGTCGCAGACAGTGAAATCCTGGTTGTTCCCCACCCACTAGGTTATCTAACATCTAACTATCGCGCCGCGCCGCCGCCACAACTAGAAACAATGGCCTGGCAAAAAAAATAATAAAAAAATTATAATATTTTTTTTTTTTTTTTTTTTTTTATATAATTTTTTTTTTTTGTGCAGGCCAGGCCACCGGGAAAACTCCCGGTGCTCCCGATGGCCAGTCCGGGCCTGCCCCGAACTAGTGGAGTCTACTGTTACCATGTGGGCTAGGTCATTGCAGGGTAGCATTCATTTGAATTCCTTCCCAAATCCTTGGCTGTCTCCATATCTTTCCCATCCCCATTCCCTGTTGTGTGTTTTAGAATGAGTCGGTTTTGTCAATGCTCCGCATTGGTCCATTAGGGTGGAGGGACATCTCCACGACCATAGTCGTAGCACCCTGTACCATGTTAATATCAGTCACAAGCAGAACTCACAGGGGTGTAAAAAGTACCCAGAAATTAAGTGAAAGTATGGGTACCGTCTCAAAATCTCAGGGCAGCATTCATTTGAATTCCTTCCCAAATCCTTGGCTGTCTCCATATCTTTCCCATCCCCATTCCCTGTTGTGTGTTTTAGAATGAGTCGGTTTTGTCAATGCTCCGCATTGGTCCATTAGGGTGGAGGGACATCTCCACGACCATAATCGTAGCACCATGTACCATGTTAATATCAGTCACAAGCAGAACTCACAGGGGTGTAAAAAGTACCCAGAAATTAAGTGAAAGTATGGGTACCGTCTCAAAATCTTACTCAAGTAAAAGTCAGAGTATCTGGCTAAAAACACACTTGAGTAAAAGTCAAAAGGGTTCTACTTTTAAATGTACTTAAGTACTAAAGTAAAAACCTTTGTCTATTCTTCTGATAGCAGGTGTTTAATCAAAGATCTCCACTTTCTAGTCTTGCACAAGGACCAATCAGAATGGGTATGGGCGGGTTAATTTTCCATTGATGGGGATTTGATTAGCTGTTTTTAAATAAAGTGCGTCGCAGGATTAATAACGTTAACGTTAGTTCGGCCAGAGAAACAAATATACTAATTAAAATAGTTGGACCTGCAAGATTTGTACTTTGTAGGTCTGTATTTTAAATGTAAGGACTAAAAAGTATATTTTTTCTCTGAAATGTAATTGAGTAAAAGTACAAGTATACAAACCTAATAATACTTGAGTAAAGTATAAATCCCCCAAAACAGTACTTAAGTATTGTAACGAAGTACAATTACTCAAGTATTACACCCCTGGTAACCAGGGGCATTTTATTGAGTCCATCTTTAGCCGTTGCTTGTAGTGAAACAGAGTGAGAGTATAATCATAGACTGGGAATCCACTTTTGTGAATGGTGCGTTGCACCTGTATTATGTATACATTCCACCATTTGGCGCCTCCAACTGTGTGTACGTTATTTTGGCGTACTACGAGCGTATTTAGCTTACTAAAATGCAGCTGTCATGAATGCCCTATGTCCACTTTGAACCAAACTTGTCAAATATGCTTATGCTCCATAAAACGTTTACAACCTGTTGAGACTGGCATTATAGGCAACTCTGGTTTATGTCACCTACTCAGTAAAAAGGGTGAAAAAAACAGCAAAGTGGGGAGATCGATAAGCCTCGGCAGAGGTCTGCACTCTACTGAGTTCATTCTTCCAGTTATGGATGAATTCAGCAGAGGAATTCTTCACACCATGTTGAAATGGCCCGTAGCATTAATCAGGCATTGGTAACTAATGATTTATGATTATCCTTAGATGCTGCCAAAGTAGGCTACAAGGTAACTCTTAAATGGTTAACATTAAGGTCATAATTGTTACTGAATGAGAGGATTTCGGCAATGCTGTCTCAACATTTGGTGAATAAATTGCTGTCTGTTTTGCCCAGCAGAATTAGTTTGGCACAGTGTCAATAAAACCAGATAATTACCCTGTAGCCCTGTTGTATCCCCTTGTTTTGGCAAGCAGGGCCTAAATTAATATTCATCTGGACGCATTCAGAGAGAGACAATATTTCCTCAAACAAGTAGAAGGGCTGCCTTTGTCTTCTAATAGGCCCATTTCACAGTTGCTATTTTGACATGCCAATGCAGGGTGTCCATTTAGGTTTGCTGGCGCCAGGGCCCTGCTATTATGCATGCTGTGTCACTGAAATGGTTCTGGCACACCTGAATGGAATGGAACCCTAATTAATGTTATTAACGGGAGGCTGCAATTCAAAACTGGCCCCCGTAAATGTCCAACCCCCCCCCCCCCCCCCCCCCTAATGTACAGTTTCCTCCCCCTCGAATGTACAGTATATAGTTTCTGTTAGGATCTCTACAGGACAGTACTGTATATTTGTATATCTTGTATGTCATAAATGTAACAGTACTGTATATCTGTATGTCATGTACAGTATGTCATAAATGTCATGATATCTGTATATCTGTATGTCGTGTATGTCATAAATGTCATTATGAATTGAAAATGGGGGACAAGACGAAAGTCTTTCTCTGGTCTGCATCGCCATAACAATTGTGTGTATTGAGCCGTACTGTATTGTACCCATTCTGCAATCTGTTAATACAATTTTCAATCAATCAATCAATCAATCAATCAATCAATCAATCAATCAATCAATCAATCAATCAATCAATCAATCAATCAATCAATCAATCAATCAATCAATCAAATTACACCTCTGTTTACCCTGCACTAGCATGTCAAAATTGTTGCTGTGAGGAAGGGGACTAAACCCCTCAACTTCTTTTTACCATAAATAACATGGGGACACTAATGTTTTTGGAACACGCACTGTGCCTCATAAATTCATAACAGCCTCTATAATGCCTCTATAATTCATTAAACTAATAAACATTTCAGCAAAGCCACAGCCTGTAATTTTATTGATTTAATCTGCAAGCAGTTTTTTTTATATGGAGCCACTTCCGTGACCATAAAGCCAGGCTAAGATTTGTGCTAATTCCAGAGCTCATGTCTAAATCCGTTGTGCCTAAAACAACTAAAGGCATGATATCATGCAGTGCACTATTGTCAGGAATGGAGGTAGGTGAATTCCAATGGGTGAAGGCAATCACAGAGACGGAGAGTGTTTACTCTTGAACAGGTTCGACTTTAATAGTAAGAACACAGAGTAAATTCTAAGAGAGACAAGTGCTAAATAGCACAGGTAGGAATAAGGTAAATAGGAGCTTATTGGAGGTCCAGAGTAGAACCGTCCGCGTTATCCCCGAACGCAATTAGTGAAGACCTGACAATGAACAAGCAGAAGACAGGTAGGTTACATAGACACCAAATACCAACATTCCACACACACCCCCGTGACAGCCAATCAGGAACCACCCCTAAGTGACAGCACTAATTGACAGGGAAAGGACAGGTGACAAGCCCAGTGACATATGCCAGGAATGTGGGTGGTCACCGACCACAGTCGGTGTCCAGAACGTAACAGTACCCTCCCCCGACGAACGGCACCAGACGTTCACCTAGGAGCCTCGGGATTCAGCCGCCGGAAATCAACGATCAGGCTGGGATCTAAAATATCCCTTTGAGGCACCCAAGAACGCTCTTCTATCCCGTACCCCTCCCAATCCACCAAGAACTGAAACCCCCTACCCCTCCGCCTACAACCCAGTATCCTCCGCACCATGTAAATGGGTTGACCGCCAATAAACCGGGGCGGAGGAACCACAGGCAGTGGCGGGGCCAAGGGCGATGAGAGGAATGGCTTCAACAGGGACACATGAAACGTCGGATGAACCCTCATAGAGCTCGGAAGTCGTAGCTTGTAAGCCACTGGATTAACCTGATGAATCACTTTAAATGGTCCTATAAAGCGAGGAGCCAGCTTCTTGGATTCCACCCGGAGAGGGAGATCCCAGGTGGAAAGCCAAACCCGCTGCCCTGGACGGTAAACTGGAGCCGGACGACGCTTACGGTTAGCCTGCCGTTGGGTACTAACCGAAACCTTCTGTAGCGCCTTCCGAACCTGTTTCCACGTCCTGCGACAGCGAGCCACATGTGCCTGGGCCGAGGGCACCTCCGCCTCCTGCTCCTGCTCGAAAAAACAGAGGAGGTTGAAAACCATACTGGCACTGAAAGGGAGACATACCGGTAGAAGAGGAGAGAAGGGTATTATGCGCGTACTCAGCCCAAGCCAACCTCCTACTCCACGTTGCCGGACTACCGGCAACGTAACATCTCAAGACCCCCTCCAAATCCTGGTTGACCCGCTCCGTCTGCCCGTTCGACTGCGGATGGAACCCAGACGACAGACTGACAGAGGCGCCGAGGCCGGCGGCAAACGCCTTCCAGAACCTGGAGGCGAACTGAGGACCCCGGTCCGACACGATATCCACTGGCAGCCCGTGGACCCGAAAGACATGCTGTATAACTAAATCAGCAGTCTCCCGGGCCGATGGAAGCTTGGGGAGAGGGACAAAGTGAGCCGCCTTAGAGAACCGATCCACCACCACCAAAATGGTGGTGAACCCGTCCGAAAGGGGAAGACCAGAAATAAAGTCCAGAGATATGTGTGACCAGGGTCGTTTAGGAATAGGAAGTGGTCGGAGGAGACCCGCCGGTGCCCGTCGAGAGGTCTTACTACGTGCGCACACCGGACAGGCCGCCACAAAGGAACGCGTATCCCCCTCCACTGTCGGCCACCAGAACCTCCTACGGATAAATTCCAGGGTCCTGGTTGCCCCTGGGTGGCTGGTGAGGGATGACGCATGTGCCCACTGTAGCAAGCGTGAGCGCGCCACCTTGGGAACATACGACCGTCCCGGAGGACCCCCACCAGGATCGGGCTCCCGCGTTAGCGCCGACCTTACCACCTTCTCTATGCCCCAAGACACGGGTGCCAAAATCAAGGCCGGTGGAATAATGGGATGGGGCTGCTCCTCCCGACCAGGAAGATCAAACTGGCGCGACAAAGCGTCAGGTTTGATATTCTTGGAGCCGGGTCTATAGGAGATGGTAAATCGAAATCGTGTGAAGAACAACGTCCACCTGGCCTGGCGAGCGTTAAGGCGTTTAGCCCCTTGGATGTAAGCCAAGTTCTTATGATCAGTCCAAACAATGAAAGGATGTGTCGCCCCCTCTAACCAATGTCTCCACTCCTCCAGTGCCAATTTGATCGCCAATAACTCCCGATTACCCACGTCGTAATTACGCTCGGCTGGTGACAGAGGGCGAGAAAAAAAAGCACACGGGTGCACTTTCCCATCCTTTAAGCATTTCTGAGAGAGAACCCCCCCCACCGCGATGTCAGAGGCATCCACCTCCACAATGAACGGAACCTCTGCGTCATGGCGGATCAATACAGGAGCGGATGTAAAACGACGTTTAAGATTGCAGAAGGCCGACTCAGCCCTAGGCGACCATTCAAAGCCAGGGAGAGAGGCCTTAGTGAGAGCTGTTAATGGATTGGCTAAGGCGCTAAAGTTGCGAATAAAGCACCTGTAAAAATTTGCAAAGCCCAAAAACCGTTGTAACCCCTTGAGCGACGAAGGTCGTGGCCAGTCCAAAACTGCACTCACCTTGGCTGGATCCATGCGCAGATCGCCCTCAGTCAACACAAAGCCCAGGAAGGACACGGTGTCCGTGTGAAACACACACTTCTCAGCCTTAACGAATAGTTGATGCTTGAGGAGACGGTCTAGCACCTCCCGAACGTGCATTTGGTGTTGCACCATATCGCGAGAATAAATCAGGATATCATCTAAGTAGACAAACACCGACACCCCAATCAAGTCTCGCAGCACGTCGTTAACCAGGGCTTGGAAGACTGCCGGAGCATTAGCCAAACCAAAGGGCATGACCAAATACTCATAGTGCCCATTGGGTGTGTTAAATGCAGTCTTCCACTCGTCTCCCTCTCTAATCCTGACCAGATTGTATGCATTACGTAAGTCAAGTTTAGAAAAGACCTGTGCCCCCTGTAAGCACTCAAAGGCCGTGTCCATGAGAGGTAAAGGATATCGGTTCTTGATGGAAACGTCATTCAATCCCCTATAATCAATGCATGAGCGCTGATCCCCATCTTTTTTATCAACAAAGAAGAAGCCAGCGCCGGCAGGGGAAGTGGACGGGCGTATGTGCCCCGCAAGCAATGCCTCCTCTATGTAGGTGTTCATGGCCAAGGTTTGGGGGCGTGAGAGAGAGAACATTCGCCCGCGAGGCGGGGAGGTACCGGGTCGAAGATTAATGGGACAGTCGTATGATCTATGAGGCGGAAGTGCTTTAGCACGCGTCTTGCTAAAAACGTCCGCCAGGTCCCAATAGATCTCAGGCACCCCTATCAAATCGGGATTATAGGGTAGATCAGAATCTGCCACGCTCCCCACTATCCTGGAGAAAGAGGGAGGAGACAAAAGGGAAGAGGGGGGGGGAGACAAGGGTTTGGGCAAACTCCCGCTGACGATCGACTTGACGTCAGCCGCCGTTGAGAGTTCGCCCGTGCTCCAATTAATGATATGAACACATGACGACAACCAGGGATGACCCAACACCATGACAGAATAGGGGGAAAAGATGACAAAAAATGTAACCCATTCCCACTCCCCACCCGCCACCCGGATGTGTAAAGGAACCGTGCGCTGGGTGACACTCCCACTGCCCAGAGGCCGACCGTCCAGGGCATAAACCGGTAAGGGAACCCCTAAATCCTCCACTGGGGTTCCCCACTCTTTCACCAATCCCACGTGAATAAAATTGCCCGCCGCCCCTGAGTCAATGAGAGCCTTAGTTCCCCTAATGTCACCCCCACAGTTGATCGCCACCTCAAAAAATGTACGTGAATCAGTGGGTTTGGCAGGAATGAGCCCACCTGCTGGCGCTTTCTCGAAGCCTGACGGCGCACCTTCTATTCCCGACTGGCGCCGAGCCGATACAGCCTGGACCCGACAGCTGCCGAAGCGGTGACCGGTGCGACCGCACCGGAAGCAGCGTCGCTCTTTGATGAAGCGCTGCCTCTCGTCGTCCGAGAGCGACAGCGCTCCAAGCTGCATGGATTTATCACCCAGTGGCCCACTCGTATAATGCATGGAAGTATCAACACCAGGAGAAGAAGGAAAACATACCTGGGTGTTGTTGACACGCTCCTTCTCCCTCTCCTGGTGCCGATTGTCCATCTTGATGGCGGTGTTGATCAGCACTTCCAGCTGCTCGGGGATCTCACGCGCGGAGAGCGCATCTCGCATCCGCGCTGAGAGTCCCCTGACGAACAGAACCACGCAGACGTTCTCCGCCCAAGCTGTCTCCCGAGCCAAGATCCGAAAATTTATAGCGTAAGCTGCGACCGTGCGGAGGCCCTGCTGGCAGTCGAGAAGACGACCACCAGCCTCGAAGATCGAGAGTACCCGGGAAGTATCGAATACTCTTCTCAACTCCCGGGTAAAGGCGTCCAGACTGTCGCAGATTATCGCTCCCGCCTCTAATTCCGCCGTAGCCCAGGAGAGAGCTTGACCGGTGAGCAGTGTGATAATATACGCTACCTGTGCTGCCTCCTATGGAAATGATCGTGGTTGCAGCCGGAAAACGAGTAGACACTGGGTGATGAATTCCCGACAACCATCCGGTGAACCATCATAGCGAGCGGGCGCCTGCAGTCGTGGCTCGTGGGACCGTTCCTGGACCCCGAACACCCCCCGACTCTCCTCTGCGTGGACCGCTGCTTCTCCCGTCGCCGACTGAACACCAGCCACTCCTTCTTGGGCTTGTCGGGCTGTGGCCAACGCCGACTGCGCCACCGCTTGGGATGAGCCGACGATCCCGTTGAATCGGACTAACTCGGCGCTGACCAGCTGTTGATGTTCTTCCATCCGTGTCTGGGCTGCTCCCTGCGCCTGGAGCATCTCCATGATGGCCTCCATGGAATTCTGATGGTCAGGTCTTCTGTCAGGAATGGAGGTAGGTGAATTCCAATGGGTGAAGGCAATCACAGAGACGGAGAGTGTTTACTCTTGAACAGGTTCGACTTTAATAGTAAGAACACAGAGTAAATTCTAAGAGAGACAAGTGCTAAATAGCACATGTAGGAATAAGGTAAATTGGTAGCTTATTGGAGGTCCAGAGTAGAGACAATGAACAAGCAGAAGACAGGTAGGTTACCTAGACACCAAATACCAACATTCCACACACACCCCCGTGACAGCCAATCAGGAACCACCCCTAAGTGACAGCACTAATTGACAGGGAAAGGACAGGTGACAAGCCCAGTGACATATGCCAGGAATGTGGGTGGTCACCGACCACAGTCGGTGTCCAGAACGTAACACACTATACCGTATTGGCTAATTGTGTTATTTGGTGAAGACGGATTTTACAATCCATTTGTAGTTAGTGTAGTAGTGTAACTACATGTACATGTTACAAGTATAGTTTCTGCAGGGAAAAATCTAACTATAAGACATGTTTTGAATGCTGTGGGAAGTTTGAAAAAATAAAGGTCTGAAAATGTTACTTAATTTAATATCCATCTATAATCTCCCACAAGAGTTACTGGGACTTCTTGCCATCTCTGAACATGGTGAACTAATGGTGGATTACCATTAATTTGCTGTAAACATAATTCATAATTCATCTTTAGCTACCCTCTGTAAGATTCAACCTGGACTTTAGCTACCCTCTGTAAGATTCAGGATGGTCTTTAGCTACCCTCTGTAAGATTCAGCCTGGTCTTTAGCTACCCTCTGTAAGATTCAGCATGGTCTTTAGCTACCCTCTGTAAGATTCAGCATGGTCTTTACTTTAGCTACCCTCTGTAAGGGGCAAAAAAAAAAAAAAGCTCAGAGAGTTTTCCTGAGTCTCGCGACTGCCGCGGCTCCGCCACTTCCTCGATGTTGATTAGTCGGTTGAAAAGAGTTACCTTGATGAGCCTGTCGCATAGAAATAAATGACAGAAAGGAGCTGACAACTCATAAAACGTCCCCGGTCGACACAGGCCATAGGCTATAGGTATGGTCGTTAGACCCCCCTAGGCATGGTTTATTTTTCACAAACCACGACTACAAGTGGTGTAATGCTTTTATACAACTGGCACATTCATCCAACCTTATTGCTATACAATAAACACACATTAATCGAAGATTTATTGAAAAAGCCATCTGCCAGAAAAAGTAGTTCCCACAACAACAAAAAAGAGAAGTTGCCTCCATGTGGAAGCAGCTCAGAAGTGCATCCAACTGTTCTCAGTAGTACATCCAACCAACTAACACATCCAACTGTCTTTCAACTAAGACATCCAACCAACTAACACATCCAACTGTCTTTCAACTAAGACATCCAACCAACTAACACATCCAACTGTCTTTCACCTAGACATAACAACCAACTAACACATCCAACTTTTCTTTAGTTTTTAACCTACTTTCTATAGAACTTCATTCTTAGATGCTTCTATAGAAAGTAGGTAAAACAAATTAAATAAAAAAAATTTTAAACCTACTTTCTATAGAAGCAGCTGGGAGGTGAGCTGTTTTAAGTGAGCGTGGGTTATTGAATTGATTGATTGCTAATTTTATTACTGTCCGCCTTGTTTCCAACTGGTTAAGTTTAGGCCCTCTTTCGAAGTTGGTTAAGGTTAGAGTTTGGAACCAGGGCTGGTGGTATATCGCCCTGCTCTAAAGACAAACTCTAACCTTAACCAACTTCGAAAGAGGGCCTAAACTTAACCAGTTGGAAACCAGGCGGACAGTAATAAAATTAGCAATCAATCAATCAATCAATCAATCAATCAATCAATCAATCAATCAATCAATCAATCAATCAATCAATCAATCAATCAATCAATCAATTCAATAGGCCATGCTCACTTAAAACAGCGCACCTCCCAGCTGCTTGAAAGTAGGTAAAAAAAAAAGAAAAAGAATTGCAAATTAATCAATCAATTAATTTGCGCGATTTTTATTTTGTTCCACAATGACTCATGACCCATCAATTACATCATCCAACATTGTTTAAGCAACTAAGACATTCGCCGTGACAGAATCGGTTTATATTTAGTCGTTAAGACGCTATCAACATATCCATTCAGTCCACCCTCACTTAAAACAGCGCACTTCCCAGTTGCTTCTATAGAAAGGAGAAGAAAAATTTAAAAAAAAGCAAATGAATCAATCAATCAATCCGCGCGATTTTTATTTTGTTCCACAATGACTCATGACCCATCAATTACATCATCCAACATTGTTTAAAGAACTAAGACATTTGCCGTGACAGAATCGGTTTATATTTAGTCGTTATGACGCTATTAACATATCCATTTGTTAAAGATTATTGTCCGCCATCTTGTTTTTTCCTAAAAATCCGCACGCCGGAGTGATTGTAATTCGGTTGTGAGCGGGTCCTGGGACCATGAGCGTGGAATTGTGAAGAATACATAGGCCTACGTGTAAATTGACTGTTTCAGTGAATTACCATGTGAATGTCAGCAAGTTAGGGAGAGACGCAAGTCTCCAGTGATGTTAAAGCAGGGCTGTATGTAGCGTCTGACGAAGATCTGCCTATTGTCTGTCTTTGCAATTATTTCACTGCTGCAACATGACTGAGCCGATGCATTCCCAGTTGTAAGGAAGAATCCCCTTGGCACCAAAATTGGCTAAAAACGTAACAACTGGGCATGGTACCTTGATGGCACCATGCAAGTGTATGGCTATATATGGATCAAGAGTGGCTCAAAATGGCAGAGAGAGTGCACTGAATCAGACAGATAAATACAATGTTTGTATCCCAATTATTTGGTTGTTCCCACTTCCACTAAATTTATTAATCTAGTTCTTAACTGGGGAAACTGATAAATGACAGATTTAGCGAGGACAATCATTAGATCTCATGTTGAACGAGGATTCCTCCTTGCAGGTGGGCATGCATCAGCCCCAGTCCCTGTCACGTCACAACAGTGAAACAATTGCAAAAACATACAATAACCTATAGGTGGCTCTTCGTCACACGCATTTGCTTTTGCATTCAGTTGAAAACCCTCAAATACGCTCAAAAATTTACTCTCAAATTCCACTGCTCATGTCTTTGATTCTAAACTCCCATTGACGTTGCACTGCAGTGAGGGTAGACATGCCAAATTAACATCCCAGGTATGCAATCAGCTGGTGTGATCTGACCCAGCGTGGGCCTACGGATCTCAGTTTTGGAACCTTCGGCAGTATTCCCCTTTAACTGATTAATTTTTCACAAATGATCTGTTGTATCTGTGTACTCGACCTGTGACATTTGTTGGAGTATGGGCAGTAAGACATCTGCTATCATGCATCCTTCCTGTAAGTGCACCGATTGTGGTGCTGACCTCCTTGGTGGTGCTTTTGTTTTGTAAATGTGCCTGGTTGATGCTGCCTCTGTGAAAATGTTATCCCAAGCCAATTAATTCAGTATGTAAACTACAGGTCTCTAGTAGGTATATTATAAGCTGCCTACCCTCTAGGGCTTATTAGATTGTCAATTGAAAATTGTAATTATTTGTGCCCCCCCCCCCCCCCCCTGTGAAAATCTGTCAATATAGGTTACCCTATCTCCATCTCTCTTACTCTCTCTGAATGCACACATATTCTCAGATATGAAAGGCGAGATCTGATAATGAATTATTTGTAATTGATCTATGATTTGATAGCCTATTTTCATACTGGCAAATTGGCAATATTCATATTGGTTTTAATAATATATAGATGGATAGCGTTTCCACTTTTTGCTGAACAAAATCTGTGCGAAAGTAGCAACAGCCTGGTCCAAAAAGCAACCGCTCCGGCTATGTGTGTGACTGTGATTTGTACACATGCATGTCAATGAGCAGGGCCTTGTGTGTCAATTTCGCACTGGGCATCACCCCCCCCCCCCCCCGTGTGCGATGGCGCCGCCTGGTGCAGTAAAAAAATAAATAAAAAAAGAGGCATGGTAATACGTTGGCGCCGTTCAATCTACAGTATTCAATTCAAGGCCTACAATGGGGGTTTTGGAATGAATGGCATATCAGCATGGAACAATTTATAGCAGGTCTAAAGAAAGGTTGTCACAGTTGCTTCAATTATCTTTTGTGCTCATGTCCAGCTTCTGGGTAACTTCTGGAGGAGTTGATTGTGGGGTTCATTATCAATGGGTTTCCTCCGCCCTACACCCTCGAAAGTAACAATGACTAGCCCAGACCTCAAGCTGTTCAAGACAGAACCCACTAAGGCTGGCTGAGTGTGTCAGTTCAACAGTGTTCCAAGTGTTCTCTCAGACAGAGAGGGAACTCTGACAAGCGAGGAGAGAGAAAGACAGAAAGGGTGAAAGGAGAAATGCTGAGGAGGAGGAGGGCAGGAAGAGAGAGAGACGGTGATGAAGTCGGGCGACAGTGTTTACATTTATGAATACGATAATTTATTAGGTGTAATGACATGATGGAGGTACATACTGTAGATACGCGGTGAAGGATTCTGACTGATTCCCCATGTGGGTCAGTAGAGGAATGGATGGGGGTGGTGGTGGTGAGGAAGGAAGGAAGGAAGTGAGAGGGATAAGGAAGGTAGGAGGGGTGAGCAGAAAGCGAGATTGTTGAGAAAATGGAGGGGAGGCCTTGAGGAGGAGAAGCATCAAAGATGGCAGTCGTGTAGTGATGAGTGTGGAATCGGCATCCGTTTAAGACACTTTTGTGTAGGAAAACGTAAAAGTGACAGTGAAAATGACATGTGTAGGGAGCACGAAAGGCCACAATATCACGTGTGTTAACATAGTTGGGTTGAATCTCGGTTGTAAAAGAACCCAGGACGCCTATCGCAAAGAGTAGGGGGTTCCCCGACATTCCAGGCCAAATTCCCAATCAGGACATCAAGGCCACCTAATCATCCCTCAATACCTGTCTCCTGAGCCATTCAGCCATTGTGTAGTGTGATGTGTGCCGGGTGCCAGTGTAGTAGCCATTGAGCCTGCATAGCCCAAGGTTGGGTGCTACCAGTGGTGGTGATGGAGGCAATTTCCACCCTACATTGTGTGGAGCGCTTTGAGTGTCTAGAAAAGTGCTATATAAATGTAATGTATTATAGGTTATCACTGGACAGCATCCAAGCCATGACGGATTATTAAGGTACATATTGTGACTGGTGTCAAGAGGAGTGGAAGGCAGACGCTGTAATGTCACAACTGACACAAGTGACTTGAGAGCCATCCACTTCAAGAAATATTGTGAACGCTTCAATGTATGAGTCACTAAGCGTTACTGCACTGGGTAGTGTAGAGATCTAAGCACTCACCAACCACCGCAGAGACCCGGGTTCAATTCCGGGCTGTGGTGCCTCTGGCTTGGGTCGGTCATCCCTACGACCACGATTGGCAGTGTTCGCGGGTGGGAAGCCGTTGGGGGTACGAGTCCTGGTCGTTGCCACAGTGACTCCGACTGGTTGGTCGAGGCGCATATTCAGCCGGGAGATTTGCACGTGTTACGCTCTCCCAGTGAAACCCCTCGCTGTCAGGTGAAAAGAAGCGGCTGGTAACTCCACATGTATCGAAGGAGGCATGGGAACAAAGATAAAAAAGCATTACTGCACTTTGATCACCTACCCACTTGATGGAGCCGGGGAATGAATGCATTATGTGTCCTATATACTACCAAAGGGCTTTGAGGCCAGTTTATGTTGGCCTTTCAGCTACTCCGTTTTTGCTATACCCTTTTTAACTCCTGCGGCGTTCGCCACCTTTTACACTTAAGTAACAATGAAAAAGAAACAATCCCAGAAGCAGAAATATCCATTAATTTTTTTATATATTTTTTTATAAATAATAATGAAATCACCCGCTATATTATTTATGCGTCAAAAGTCCCACTTGGGATATCAAGTGCACTTTTGAAGTCTGGAAGAGAGGGTATCTTTTCACCTCGTTTGATGCCGGGCCTGGTGAATGAAAGGCACTGGTTGTACACAGATGGAGAAGAACAAGGTTGAGTGTGTGTTTACTTATTTATCCACTTCATGGATTTACCCTTTTAGGGCTTGGTTCACAAGCGGCACTTGATGGACGTCATCGTGACCAGAGCCATGGAACGCCACTCTCAGATACCACTAGTACCGTATCTGGTCAGAATATAGGATGACCCCTTATTATAAGACTACCCCTTTTTTTCCAAGATTGATTTTTGGAAAAAAAACTTTTTTGGAGACTAAATTTGGAGGAAAATATAAGGCGGTCTTCTTGGTCTCGCCATCTTCTAACTAACATTACAGTCTGTAACATCATATTTTTTACAGTTGTTTGATGCGCTTTGTGCTGCGTTAAGACAGAATTACCTATTGCCTAAAGCAGTTGTTCTCAAACTACGGGTTGTGTCCCTAATTGGGGTCGCGGGTAGGTGACAGTGGGGTCACGGATTGGCAATCATTTTTCTGGCAACATATTTTGGCTAAATATGCCTAATTTTATAAATGTGTATTGATAACATAGTGCCGTAATTACATTTTCTAATAAATATGCATGATCAAGTTCAACAATGTGTGCTTTTATTTTGATATTCCTTAATTCCACGTTGAAATTACGCAATAATTAAGTGTGGGGTCGCGATATGAAAAGGTTTGAGAACCCCTGGCCTAAAGTGAAGTGTGAAGTGAAGGATCGCAGCGCGGTGGACACAGACCTCCTACTCCACGTCGATAGATTCTTCCGCGATCTCGCTCTCCGTCTCAGTATGCAGAGTGCGGGTATCCAAGATGATCCAGATAGGTTTATGCGCGTGTGTGTGAAAGGGAGAGAGCGAGATACAGAGAGAAAGACAGTGACTTGCTTGGGGATCACTCGTTTGGCACGATCTGTTGTTGTGAATGTACTGTATAATGACATTTAAAAGTCTAGCCCCCGAAAAGTCTACGCCCCTTTTTCAGATACCCCCCCCCCCCCCCAAAAGAATACCCCCTCATATGCGGCACAATACGTAAATATGTATATATATATAAAAAAATTATATATATATACTATATATATATATATAGTTTTATATAGTTTTATATATATATATAGTTTTATATATATACATATTTGATGGTAATTGAAAATCCTTGCAAAAGCTATGTGCGCAAATTCAATGTGAGCGATTTCTATCTAGGTGAGCAGTAATGACGATGAATGCATTTTGTGGCACAGCTCCAAATTTCTGCAGGAAATTGCAACATTACAATTGAAAACTACAGCTCTGAGGACAATGGTAGGCTAATATAATTCATCCTCGAATGTAAAAAAGAAAAGGAATAAAATGAAAATCTCCCAAAGTTTTTTTGAATTCCAAAGCCTCCTTATTGCATTAGTAGTGTTCTGCTGATCTTAATTTTGATTGACTAATTGATCCCTAACCCCTAACCCCTAGCAGTCGACCAATTCGAATTGGGACAGCCTTGATCTGGCTTCTGTGATGCAATTTGACGCATGCAGTCTTCAAATGCAGCCTTCGAAGGTTACAAGCCCTGAATTGATACACATCGTATGGCTCTCTTCAAACTAGAAACAGACACACACACACACACACACACACACAGACAGAGTGAGTTACAGACACGCAAAACATACCATCTTCTCAGCATACTGTAGGCCTATTAGTTATACTATACATTGATTGGAAAATCTCAGGAAAATTGACACCTATAGCAACTCCAGGCAGTATCATACTATCATTACATGCAGCACTTCATTTTGACCCTCACTGAAATCGAAGTGGTCATAGAAACTCTCAATTTATCGTAGCTAACGCGGCTGCCGAGAGCTTCATGTATTCTCTCCTCCTCTCTGCGCCGATACATTCCAATACCAGTGCCATTACTCATGTTGAAATAGTTCCGCGTTCCTCTCTGCAGGTG
This sequence comes from Notolepis coatsorum, assembly GCF_963971535.1. NCBI lineage: Eukaryota > Metazoa > Chordata > Actinopteri > Aulopiformes > Paralepididae > Notolepis > Notolepis coatsorum. The sequence continues at coordinate 60,918,511 of NC_140176.1, forward strand.
GATTGAATCGACTGTGCTCTTGGGGTGAACCAGCAATGCGTAAATGAAAGAAAGCTAAAGTTGCAAATGACAGTCCTTGCTTCCTCCAGCAGGTCCTATTCACGGGGTGCATTCAGGGCTCCACCGGAGAGCTGATCCCACTCAGGGAAGTGATAATTAAATAATGGAGGGGGCCACGTCTCTGAAATCTCACAGTATGGATTTAGGGTCTCTCAGCAGATTCGCCGTGCCTACCACTACGCCACACAATCAATATTTGAGCCTATGCATCTCCGTTCTAGCTTTTAATTCCCCCCTCCTCGATTTCCTGAATACCTTCACACGGACATAGAGGCTTTTGCCAATATTTGATTTTGGAACGCACGCAGCCACTGGCCCTGCCCTCTGAACCCCATGACAGGAAACACACGTTGAATTCAGTAAGAGGAAGGATATAACTGGAAAGAGACCTTCTGGCAACTAGCCTAGATCACACCAATTTCATATTTCTATGAGCGTAGACACTCATATTTTCATACAAATTGGGACAAACGGATGACCTTGCTAACTTCTGCAAGGGTATTCCAGGGCCATGTCACCGTGCCGTCAAGAGTAAAGCCAATACAAATGCTTCTCTTTGATGTTTAGTGAGCCAGGATTATTGGGATATTAAAGTGATTCAGAAGTAGTCTTACAATTTGAAAAGTTGCTACTGCACAGATGAACTAGAAATAACTCAAGTCCACTTCAAACATGGGCAATCTTGTGGGCGGAGAGTTGAAGTGGAAATCACAGAGGACCGGCAGAGTCACACCATACAGTTAAAGACAAGCACTTTGATGACACTTTGAAATGGGCAATAATTAAAGTTGTATTTGCATAATGTTCCTCAAAAAATTCACTAAGGACTTTATGGACAGCAAATTAAATTAAATTACTTACTCACCATGACCTTGCAGTCACAAAAAAAAGAGATGCTCCATTTTCCCTTTCATAGTTATGCTAATAGCACAGATTAAACCTCCCCCGCCCTCCATCCTCAATTTCCCAACATATAGCCTACTTCTTGTCTCCCTGGAGAGTATAGAAAATATCAGTATTGTGCTAATATTCAAACTTTTAACTAGTAATGGCAAGATAATTAGGAAGCCCTGTGGAAATATTAAGAGGATACTGTATATTTAGCAAGAAATGGGGGATTAACTGCTTAATGTTCTGCTTAATGTCTTTACTGGACTTCAAAGTGAGACCGCTGTAAGGGGAACATTCGTAGAAAGAGGAGACATTGTCTGTGCCCGTCACCGCACTGGCACTGAGAGGGCCTCCGGTTCTTCAAAGAAAGTTGGTACGCTGATGAAATTAAATATCGTTCAGATATCGATACCATCGATTTCAGGACTGTTTTAGAACATTGTGTAAGAAGTTGCAAACTAACATCAACGGTGAATTTTAAATGCAAATATGCCTATCCTGTACAATACACAAATACATGTTGTACAACATTTTGTATGTACAACAATCAAGGAAACAATGACTAAAATAATTTCCTCCAGAAGCCTATTGTTAAAATGTCATATTGGTTCTCATAACCTCATAAAGGGCAACGCATGCCTTGTCTGAACTCGATTATTTTACCCAAAGTCTGGGAGGCTACCTTGATTTAGCCAATGACTCCATGTCCGTAATAATCTAGAAGATTTTCATATAAAAGGTCTGTATTGAACTCTACTGGCAATTGATTGAAACACAGATGATTCCATCTATACCCAGTTCATGAACACTTTTACATGTGCTGGTCCCGGCGGCTGTTCCAAACATTGGTGTAGAGCAGGACATCCCTGGGAAAAGATTCCAGCTCACAGAAAGCGATGCATTTTATATCACCGGGACCAACAGCTGTTTGTTTGCAATAAATATACAAATATGCTCCCGGAGTGCCACTCGAACCCCCTCCTGTGTTTTGTCAAGGAGCTGTCTCTCCAGGTTAGAGCTGCTGTCTCATGAGCCGGCCGTCTAGAGGCTACCGCTGTGGTCTTGATCGATGGGCAGATCCATAGTGTGGGAAGATACGAGAGACTGACTGCATTGAAAAGTGTGAATGAAATAAGTAATTATTCTGTCAAGAAAAACTACTGCCAACAGATACTGCACAGAAGTACAGTGCAACCCACGCAATAACACTAACCGTATAAACACGTATTTCTTCCCCACTATTAAAATTTCTTTTAAATTAAATCAGTTGCCTACTAGGTGGAAGATAAAATGCTCACACAAAAATGTATTATGCTGATCAAAGCAACAGTATGGCTCTATTTATCTGTATTCATTATTATTATTTTGTTCTATGACTTCTATACGAGCTACATCTGGTGTTGGCTACTGTAGGTGGACCATACTTGTAAGCAGAATAAATGCATTGTAGGTTTTGATCTTTTTGTAGGCCATGTTGACGATAAAAAATTACACTAGCCTTACCCTTTAAATGTATTATTTTAGCCTTTTGCAATTTCAGGAATGTATTTAAATGTACTGTGTTACAAAGGATCAGATTAAACCGAATATATATATTTATTTATTGATATATATTGCATAGTATTTGTATATCGTTTGATATCCCCTGTATATTCCTTGTACATATACACGGAATATCCCTTTAGCCCAGACCATAATAGTTCATTCTCCTATTGGACAGCGGTCCACCGGCGCCAGGGACCGGCCTCCGGAGCCAGGTTCAAAGTCACCGTCAAGATGTGTCTGGACAAGCCCGGCCTTGCCCAGGGATACGCGACAGAAGTGAGAGTGGAACTAGTTTGTTCACTGTGCGTATAAATACGGCGCAGGTGAATGTAGAAGCCCCTTACCTTCCTTAGCATGTTACCGATAAGTTGAAGCCTCACCCACGATACAACGTGCGGTGAAGTATGGCCTGTTTGGCCTCAGAATAGAGCATTGAGACCGCGTGCGAATTAGTAACTGAATTGTCAGAGTTTGGCGCTATACCGTCGAGTGCGACATATTTCTATTAAGTCATTAATAGTCTATTTGTGTATAGTGTATCGTGCGGTTAAAGTTCTACAGTGACCAGCATCTCCAACGCTTCCTCGTATTAGCTAGAGTTCTTATCCAGGCTGGGCTGACCACATGGCGCTTTCACCCGAGGAGACCTAGACGAGAGCCGTATGGACATGTACACTGGATTAATCTACCCGACGACTACATAGCCCTTTGCGGCTGGAATATATTTGCTTTGGTCCTGTGATTTATGGAGCGGATAATCGCCGACGCCTGCACGTGTTGGATTTACCCCGCGAGGAGTCAAGTCGAGTCGGCGCTTCAGAGAGCCTGAGGCCGACTAGCTTTCTTCACTGTGGAGCTACAGTCTACAAGAGAACCAAGCTGTATTCGTCTGTGGATCAAGAGGCTACTGCACCGGCTTCTGTACCTGAAGTCTCCCTAGTCATCGTTGACCAGACGTCCTACTACCGACAGATCTTCTACCCCCCCCGCTGGCTTACAACCAGGGGGAACCCCTTCCAGTATCTCCCGCTATATTACTAGTGTACCATAGATATAATTCCCTACGATTCAGGTTGTATAATTACCTCCTGCGTAACCAGAGAATGGACATTCGTTATTGATTTGCCTACGCATACTCCTTTGCCTTACAAGTGCATTCAAAGAATAATGTAAAGTATCCTATGTACCTTTTGCTCCATTAAATACTTGATTAATACCTTTGACTGGAACCGATTTCATTGTGGGAAGTGTTCATCATATTCATATATCGTGTACTGTATGGCCAGTAATTAAAGTACATAAAGCGGTAGTGGTTTAATGATACCATACTTATCAATACAGTCAGGGATGATTGTGGACTTCAGGAGGTCGGGGGTCAAGGACTACAGCCCCCTCAGCATCGACGGGGCACCAGTTGAGAGAGTGAACAGTTTCAAGTACCTCGGAGCCCACATATCCGAGGACTTGACATGGACCACACACATTGACAGTGTTGTGAAGAAGGCACGACAACGCCTCTACTTCCTCAGGCGCCTAAGGAAGTTCCAAGTCAGTCAGAAGATCCTTAGGAACTTCTACTCATGTACAATAGAGAGCATCCTGACCGGCAACATCACCTCCTGGTTTGGGAATAGCACTGCACAAGACCGTAGCAGACTACAAAGAGTGACACGTTCAGCCGAACGCACAATTAGAGGGGGGCTTCCCACCCTCCAGAACATTTACAACAAGCGGTGCAAGGGGAAGGCTAAGAGAATTATTAAGGACTCGAGCCACCCGAACAACTGCCTCTTTGAACTGCTGCCGTCAGGCAAGCGATACCGGAGTCTTATGGCGAGCACAGAAAGACTCAGAAGGAGCTTCTATCCCCAGGCCATCAGGCTGCTAAACGAACAATAATCGCTAAACGAACAATAATCACTATGCAACAACCATCAAATGCACACAGCACACACACCCACAAGCACACACTCACTCAAACAAACAACACACTGCAGCACCCACTCTCCACACTTTAGATCACACAAACACACTTACACTTTATATTTATTGATAAAGGATTTGCACTACAACTCGTACACCTACTGTGAATTGTACCTAAACTGCACCTCGTCCATTTATGCCTTGCACTATATAGAATTGTATATTAGTACACTGCACAGTATTGTATATTGTATGGTAACTACGTCTACGAACATTGTACATATGTCTAAACTGAACACTGTGACCTCTTTTTTTACTTCTAATTTTTACTATGTTTTTATTTCATACTTATCTTGTCATGCACAGTCTCTGGAGCGCAACAGTAAGAAGCATTTTGTACAAAAGTATTCTGTACTTCTGTATGACAACTATTAAAGAAACTTGAAACTTGAAACTTGAACTTGAAGGGAATTGTACCCCTCAGTTACATACTGTATATGTAAAACTTGATTTATTGTAAATAGAATATAATAGAATAAAAGTACTTTATTAATCCCGAGGGAAATTCAGCACCACAGATCGCTCACAAAAAAAAGAAGCTGTTTCAAGTTTCTTTATTAGTTGTCATACAAAAATACAGAATACTTTTATTTATTTTTAATTTATCCTTTATGAGAAGGTTGGTTGGCCCTCTTTGACAGAGAGGCACTGGTATTTGTAAATTTTTAAGGCCTTTACTGGTAAGCTACCTACTTGTACTACATGGTTATTAGAATGGAATTTTGGAACCTATGATGAATTGAAAATGGGGGACCCTGATGTAAACAAGACGAAAGTCTTTCTCTGGTCTGCATCCCCTTAACAATTGTATGTATTGAGCTGTACTGTACTGTACCCATTCTGCAATCTGTTAATAAACTTTTCAATCAATCAATCAATCAATCAATGGAACCCGTTCTAGTGACTGGCTGGTCCTTAAAGTCCGGACGAGTTTTCCTGGAACAGGGTAAATCTGAATTTTGCTATGATGCCCCTAGCTCATGGAATAAACTCCAACAGTCCTTAAAGCTTGAGATTCTCCCCTCTGTTGCAGAGTGTAAGACCTTGATCTCCAAGTTGTATATGTTTTAATTGATTTGTTATCCTCGGTTTTGTCTACCCTCGTCTTGTCTTGTTATGATTTTATATGCTGTGTGATTGTATACGCTTTTATGCTTATTTCTGTATGTACACTCGGCGTGACTGTAAATGAGAGAAACCTCAGATGCCTTTTGAGTTTAAATAAAGGTTTGAAATTATATTCAATGAAGACTAAATACTAAAACATTGACTGAAATTGTGAGTTTATGTAAACTAACAGGCTAATATAATAACACAAAGAAAAAGGCTTTATCATGCCAGTATGTCAGGAAAGCCATACCTCCTGCTGGTATGATGACTGTGGTTCCAATATGGCATAGCAAGGGATGCACTGTTTTGAAAAGCTTGCAAGTACTTCCTAGATAGCGTTGATTGAAGAATTCTCACGGGATCCAAGAAATTGGAAGCATCTCACGCAGGCCTGTTCAGCCTGAGCATCTTGATTTTCACTGTGATAAAAATCTAAACTATTTTCAAACGGTAAAGCCTTGATACACCGGTATGTGCTTCCTAATGTAGGCCACACAGACTCGCCTGTGCCTCGCGGAGTGCCTTTCACTAGCAAAACATCAAAGGTAATCTGTGGTTAGTCTGCTTGCCTGATATTTCTGAAGTGCACCAAAAGCACAACTCAGCTCAACACACTGCAAAATCAACATTTCAAATTTACCAAAAAAATGCAGAGGATGTAATTTTACCCCCAAATAACCACCTATCTTTTATATTAGATTCAAATGTATTGTCATCATGCAGCACGAGTACAGTACAACAAAAATAAGTTGACATCTAACCAGAGTGCAAGGTAACAGTAAAGTGCATAACAATATATAGGATAGGTGTGTAATATACAGTGTAACAAGTGATTAAATAGATATAAATATACTATGGTAGTAGTAAGCCATACTGGCCAGTAGTGGTGGGGGAAAATATCGATACAGTATAGTATCGTTATACTTTGCGTGGCGATACTGTATCGATATTTTATTATGCAAATTGTTGAGATAAGAGACTCTGTATGGGGCTGTTAGTGACTGTCCAACTGTACATATGACTGTTTACACTTGTAGCTGTTTACCTGTGTAGATCATTGTCTCCACCAGAGATTGCCATTGGTGCATATATATCTGTCTCCACTGGAGGGCGCTCTGGGTGTAGCTACCCAGGTATTCTACCTTAGGGGCGACTATAAAAGGGAAGGTCCCCACCCCTTTCTTTCTCTCCTCTAACGGCTCTCAAAGAGAGTAGAGTGTTGTATAACTATTGCTCATGTGTGAATAAAAGAAGCCAAGCCAGTTCAGGCACAAGATAGAATCCATGTCTCTTGACCACCTTATTGACGCCCTAAAGCGAGTTCTGTTAATAGGTTATGGGCCCAGATAACGCCGGGGCGAAATAGTGGAGGTACTGTAGTAAGCTTAGCTGAAGTTAAAGGCTAGGATAGCACCGGGAGCACCGCGTGGCTAGTCGCTAGGCCGACCAGAGTAAAAAGCTAAGCATATCATTAACGAAGAGGATGGAAAACCAAAGAAGAGACAAGTGGCCGACATTCACTGGGAAAGCAGAGAACTACGAACTTTGGGAAGAGCACATGCTATGATGCATGCACAGAGCGGGACTGAAGGAGACAATCCTGGGAGCCCCCACCGGAGAACTAACAGCGGAACAGCGAGCCCTGGATGACCAGCGGAATGCCAATGCGTACTGTGAGTTAGCGCAGATGCTTGACGACACCAGCCTGGGGCTGATATTCCGCAACACTAAAGACAGAGGCCGAGAAAGCCTGGCGGTACTGAGAGAACATTTCATCGGGCGAGGAAGACCCAGAGTCGTGGTCCTCTACACCGCACTAACGGGCCTGAGGAAGGGGACCGCCGAAACAGTGACCGAATACGTCAACAGAGCGGAGCAAATCACAACGCCATTGAGGAATGCCGGAGAAGCACAGAGTGATGGGCTAATGATGGCGATGATAATGAGAGGACTACCGGAGCTGTACAAACCGTTCACACTCCTGATAACACACGGTTCAACGGACATTACGCTGGGACAGTTCAAAGCTAAGCTAAGGAACTTCAAGGCCTCAGAAGACACCCACCCAGCCACCGTGGAGGAGGGGGAGAGGGTGCTAAAGGCTCGAGAGACGCCAAGAGAGAGAACCAGGACTACGACGGACCTGGCGTGTTGGCGATGCGGTGATAAAGGCCATCGGAGAAACGAATGCACAAAGGCTGTCTGGTGTAGCTTCTGCAAATCCACGGGGCACACAGACAGAGCATGCATGAAGAAACACAATCAGAACGCACGATACGCGCATGGACAAGATGGCGGTCACCAGCGAGATGAAAGCCACGAACAAAATGGCGGTTGCAGACGAGTCGAAAGCCATGGACGGAATGGCGACTACGGACAAGATAACAGCTGTGGACAGGATGACGACAGCGGCGACTATCGACGTGAGATGAATCGAGATGACGCCCGGAGAATCGATGGCGGCGACGATCGACGCGAGGCGAGTCGAGACGACGCCCGGAGGATAACGGGACAAGAAGACTGCGCTTTTGGAGCGAGGACGGCGGACATCGCCGGGGCGGCCCAGATGCAGCGGGCCCAGAGAAGGAGACTGGTCGTGGACACGGGCGCGTCGTCCCATGTCATCAACGACAGGAGTCGGTTCAAGAACTTTGACGACACTTTCCACTCGGAGAGGCACTGCATGGAACTGGCAGACGGTAGACGCATCTACGGGCTGGCACACGAGAGGGGGGACGCACAGGTATGCCTCACGGACAGCAGGGGGCGCTGGCGTACGGTGACGCTAAAGAACGCCCTATATGTATCATCGTTCCCACAAGGACTATTCTCTGTAATTGCTGCTACTGCAAGCAGCGCCAAGGTTTCCTTCAATAAAGGTAAACATTTTCTTATAGAACCTGACGGTACCCGGTTTGACATAAAGATGTACCAGAAAGTATTTGATCTGAAAACGGAGTGTAATGACTACGACCAGTGTAACGATAATGATGATGCGTATAACGGGACGGCCAGTCACGATATTCAGACATGGCACGAGATTATGGGTCATTGTAATTACGAGGATTTACTGAAACTGCAAGTAGTATCAGAGGGTATGCACATTGAGGGGGAGCGTAGACCTGACAAAAATTGTGCAATGTGCAAAACGGGAAAGTTTACCCAACCGAGATACAGAAATCTCACAGACAGAGTGGGGGTACCACTCGCACTAGTTGACATGGACCTAGTCGGCCCAGTAAGCAATGAGTCCATGGGAGGTTTTGGATATGTACAGTCTTTTACAGACGTGTGTACAGGGGCAACGTTTGTTTACTTTATCAAAGAAAAGAGTGACATACTCCAGGCCACGGAAAAATTCCTGGCAGACGTAGCTCCTTATGGTACAGTAAAATGTTTGAGGTCCGACCACGAAACAGAGTTCACAAACAGAGAGTTTCAATCACTGTTTGGAAGGTATAAGATAAGACACGAGACGTCACGTCCATACCACACACACCAGAGCAGGGTGGCAGAGAGGGAATGGCACTCCCTTTCCGAAATGGCTAGATGCAAGCTAGCAGATAGTAACTTACCAAGGAGCCTGTGGCATTATGCGGTACAAGAAGCCGCTTACACCAGAAACAGGTGCTTTAATAAGCACTCGGGCACCACTACATATACAGCGCTGACAGGAAAGAAGTGTAATCTAGCCAGAATGCACCGATTTGGATCAGTGTCTTATGTGTACCTGCAGGACAAGGGAAAACCCAAGTCCAAGGATGTTAAAGGATTTTTGTAGGACACGACAGAGGAAGTCCTGCTCTCCTAGTTTATCATCCCGGTAAAGGGACAGTGCAGAAACACATGCTAGTGTCAAGTTTGCCACAAAGGCAACCTGTGAGGACGAGGCACAGACAGAGGAGCCAGAGCTGGACTCCAGAACAAGGTGTGTAGAAATAGAAACACAACACCCCAGTGTACCCAGTACAGTTATGCAGACAGACAGTCAGCAACCCCCAGGGGGCGATGATGAGAAGCACCTGAGGGTGACGTCAAGCGCCTCAAGCAGTGGGAGGTATTCCAAAAGGGGACACAGACCCCCAGAACGTCTGACAGGCTATACCCGGGAAGGGAGTGACGAAGAGGACAATACACCTATCCCCGTTGAACACTACTACAGGGTAGTCAGTGGGGTAGACCCGACCTTTAAAGAGGCCACAATGTTCCCCGTAGAGGGCATACATACAGTGGGAGGGAAAAATGGATGTATTCAACCAAGTCAGTGGGAGGGAGATGGGGGGGTATTCAACCCAGGAAGGTATTGAAGACCACAGTAAATACAAAGTATGGTTCATAGAAAATATATTGAATGCTGAGGAATTGAGCCATATATTTGATCCCATGTTTAACACATCCTGCGCCAATCACGTTGTATGACGTGTTTCAAGTTCATGCTAATTCTGCCAGATCACGGTGTACGACGTTATTGTGATCATATTTCATATTTTCGTCATGGTATTCATATTTCACTCACGGAGCCTTGTCTGATGCAGTGGGACTCGGCACAACTCTGCAACGCTTCAATACTGCCCCCTGGTGGATGATCGACGAGTTGCCAAACCGGAAATGCCGGTTGGATATCGGTGCGTCTCCTAAATACGTACGGCCACTCGCATATCGTCGTGGGACTCTAGCCACACACCGTGGATATGGATCGCTGCCATAACTCAATAATCGACATGATTTGGGCCTGTATTAGTATTATACAAACCGGAAATGGTTCTACTCGATCCCCATCAAATAACTGGGATCTTTTTGCTCCAGTCTCATCGCCCAACGGTAAGAGGAGGCTGACGTCATTTTCAGCGTGAGTGTTTATTATTATCCATACAAACTGCTCTGATCTATATATCACCCATACTACATAGAGCATTTAACGACGATCACGGAATTATAAACGACCCCCCCCCCCCGTTCACCCGCGCATGATCAGTCATAACGTTTAGGACCATGTACAGTTGAATTTCTTTTATATAGCGTGGATCGGTAACAAACGGCATTTGATAATCTATATATGCATTTATGCCTATATCTCACGTTCTAGGAATTACTGCAGAAAACGATAAAAACATATTTATATTCTAGACGGTATTTTCGTATGAATGTGTGAATGAAAAAGTAAAACGTTCCTACATCCTGAACGATAGATAATCGATGTTGAATGGGCCATAGTAATGTGAATTTAGCAATACAATTTAAAAAGTTATAGCCCTGCAAAGAAGGTGAACATCTCCATAGACGTACAGTGCTGTCAGAGAATGGTATAAGATGATCAAACTCCGTGGCAGTTAATGTGTTAAGTACAGAGGTGGATGAGTTACCAGGTTTAAAATGCTGAAATGGATTATATGCTTAACCCCATGTTCAAGTACAAAGGTGTTTTACAATGTTAAAGTACAGAGGTGATTTATGTTTAAAAATACAGAAGTGGAGGATCTTATCATCGCTCCAGACCACAAAAAGAAAGACCTAGACAGGTTAAACCATTTTATAGGTATGGACTTAGACCAGTCTGCCAATTGTGTAAAAGATATCCCAGAAGAGATATGGTGGAAAAGGTCCTGAGATGTTTTTTTTGTTTTGTTTGACTGAAGTGAAAATGTATAGATAAACTGTGGGTAACTTCATTCTATTGGACAGCCTGTACTCGCTGTGACCTGTGTTCTATAGTGAGTAAGGATGTCATAGTATCCTTTTTGTTGATCCCACAGAGAATCATTGAACTACATCAAATATGTTTTTCCGTTACCCCAGAGGTGCTGCAGATGGACAGCAATAGCTTAAAGGCTTAGAGCCTACAAAGATAGCGTGTGAAGCTGAGTATATATCTCTAGCTATGACAATAAAATGTGTTTATCTAGAACAACTGTTAGAAGTGATGGAGATAAGGTTATGAATACATTGTTCAAGATGTAGTAGGTAATTGAAATATTATCCTCTCTACCAAATATGGTGTTTTTGTAGAATGGGCGTTCTGTCTAAACCATTTAAAATGATAAACATTGTGTATATTGTTCATAAGGGCAACCAGGGAACCATTGTGGTTATTCTGAACCCGAGGTGTCAATATAGATGTAAACATGTCATTAGAAATAATATCCTCTCATAAGGTATGCCATCGGATAAGAAAGAATGACACAGTTTTACTGTCCAACGAACAACAGGGTAATAGATACTGTGAAGGGACCCGTTTCCAATTAAAACTGATGTGATTTGCAAGGGTCATGTTTAATGTGAAGATATTGAATGCCATACCATATGAATGTTTTTGAGTTTATATATATATATATATATATATATATATATATATATATATATATATATATATATATATATATATATATATATATTATTTCCTTTGTTAAAGATGTTTTCCCCAGAAGTCAGCCAGTGCACAAACAACTGGGAGTGTTGAGATAAGAGACTCTGTATGGGGCTGTTAGTGACTGTCCAACTGTACATATGACTGTTTACACTTGTAGCTGTTTACCTGTGTAGATCATTGTCTCCACCAGAGATTGCCATTGGTGCATATATATCTGTCTCCACTGGAGGGCGCTCTGGGCGTAGCTACCCAGGTATTCTACCTTAGGGACGACTATAAAAGGGAAGGTCCCCACCCCTTTCTTTCTCTCCTCCAACGGCTCTCAAAGAGAGTAGAGTGTTGTATAACTATTGCTCATGTGTGAATAAATGAAGCCAAGCCAGTTCAGGCACAAGATAGAATCCATGTCTCTTGACCACATTATTGACGCCCTAAAGCGAGTTCTGTTAACACAAATTTCGTATTTTTATAATAATTATTATTATTAAAAAAAAATTGTATAAGGAAGTTGCATTGTTCATTTCAATACCTGTAATACCGTAGTACAGTAGTCCACACACACACACACACGCGTCATAGTCACAGCACAAGCGTACTTCACTCCCCATCCTTTTCCCCTCACGTTCACCACACACTCCTCTTCATCCCCCTCTCCTTCCACCACGCACTCCTCCTCATCCTCTCTTTCTCCATTCACCCCTCCATTCACCCTTATACGGCCAGCATCACTTCACTTCCCATCACCTAGCCCAGCTGCACCTCATCCCACTGATTCACACGCTGTCAGGCACCTCACTCCTCACAGCTGTATCCTATCCCCTGTTGATGAGGATCCTACTTCTACCACACGACGCTGACCGTTGTGGTGTTTAATCACAATAAGCTGTTCGTCAAGGCGGAGAAGTGTGAGTTCCACGTCTCCTCCATCGGCTTCCTCGGCTACATCATTGAGGAATGGAGGCACTGGCTGGAGGGATCGGAGGTCCCCTTCCTGGTTTGGACGGACCACAAGAACCTCGCCTACGTCCAGACGGCCAAGCGCCTGAACTCCCGCCAGGCTCGCTGGGGGCTGTTCTTTGCCAGGTTTAATTTCACCCTTACCTACAGGCCTGGTTCCAAGAACACCAAGCCAGACGCTCTCTCCCGGCAGTTTGTCCCCGAGGAGGGTCCCGCACACCCCGACACCATCCTCTCCACATCCTGCTTGGTGGCCGCCGCAACCTGGGAGATCCAGTCCATCGTCAGGGAGGCTCAGCGTGCCCAGCCGGACCCAGGTAACGGTCCACCTAACCGGCTTTTTGTCCCTGACCTTGTCCGCTCCCAGGTGCTTGAGTGGGTTCACGCTTCCCGGTTCGCCTGCCACCCTGGGATCAACCGTACCCTGTCCCTGCTGAAACGGCACTTCTGGTGGGTCTCCATGAGAGAGGACACCCACGCCTTCGTCCTGGCGTGCACCGTCTGTGCTCGTGCAAAGGCCTCCCATCGACCGCCCGCCGGGCTCCTTCGTCCGCTCCCTGTTCCCGGTCGGCCCTGGTCGCATGTCGCCCTGGACTTCGTCACCGGCCTTCCCCTCTCACATGGTAACACAGCCATCCTCACTATTGTTGACCATTTCTCGAAGGCTGTGCACTTTGTTGCTCTCCCCAAACTCCCCTCTGCTGCAGAAACCGCAGACCTGATGGTACTCCACGTCTTCCGCCTCCACGGGATCCCGGCGGACATCGTCTCCGACAGGGGCCCTCAATTCATCTCCCAGGTCTGGAGGGCTTTCTGTCAGGCCCTAAGGGCCACGGTCAGCCTCTCCTCCGGGTTCCACCCGCAGACCAACGGCCAGTCGGAGCGGGCCAACCAGGACCTGGGATCCACCCTCCGCTGCGTGACAGCCCGGGACCCCTCCGGCTGGAGCACCTTTCTGCCGTGGATCGAATACGCCCACAATTCCCTGTCTTCAGCGGCCACAGGTCAGTCCCCCCTTGAATCCTCTTTGGGCTACCAACCCCCTCTGTTTCCTGCCCAGGAGGAGGAGATCGCTGTTCCGTCGGTGCAGGACCATCTCCGCTACTGCAGGAGAATTTGGGAGGACCCAAGGGCCGTGCTTCTCCGCTCTACGGACCAGAACCGTTGCTTCGCCGACCGCCACCGGACCCCGGCTCCCGACTATCAACCAGGTCAGATGGTATGGCTCTCGTCTCGGGACCTGCCACTCAAAGCCGTTTCACGCAAACTGACCCCCCGTTTTGTTGGTCCCTACAAGATCCTGTCCCTCATCAATCCCTCTGTCGTCAGACTCCAGCTCCCCTCCCATATGCAAATTCACCCCTCCTTCCATGTCTCCCAGCTCAAACCGGTAGTCTCCAGTCCTCTGTCTCCCCCTGCTCCAGAGCCTCCTCCTCCGCTGGTCATAGACGACCACCCGGCCTACGTGGTCCGGGAGTTGCTGGACGTGCGGCGCCACGGCTACCAGTACCTGGTCGACTGGGAGGGCTACGGCCCGGAGGAGCGGATATGGATCCCCCGGCAGATTATCCTGGACCCAGACCTCGTCCGGGATTTCCATCGGGCCCACCCTGACAAGCCTGGGCTGCCGGGAGGTGCCCGTAGAGGGGGGGGTCCTGTCATAGTCACAGCACAAGCGTACTTCACTCCCCCTCCTTTTCCCCTCACATTCACCACACACTCCTCTTCATCCCCCTCTCATTCCACCACGCACTCCTCCTCATCCTCTCTTTCTCCATTCACCCCTCCATTCACCCTTATACGTCCAGCATCACTTCACTTCCCGTCACCTAGCCCAGCTGCACCTCATCCCTCTGATTCACACGCTGTCAGGCACCTCACTTCTCACAGCTGTATCCTATCCCCCGTTGATGAGGATCCTACTTCTACCCCACGACGCTGACCAGAAGTCGTCGTGGTGTTAAACACCACAACCTAGGTACGACGTCTCTGCCTAAAGCTCTGCTGAAACCTGCTCTTGTATTCCCTTGCTCTAACCCGTTTCTCTTGTGCCCCAGGATCCCCGTTCCAGTGCGCCGTTCTGCCTGGACGTTCCATACAGAGCAAGAGGACCACTTGCTCTCTCGCTGCCCGCAGCTGCAGCCCCAAGAACACTAACCCCGTTCTATTCCCCCAATTCCTGTTGAACTGCTGTGTGCAATTAAAACCCCTTGAAACGCTCCATTCTCCTCTCCTGTGTGTTCAGCAATTGGGCTGTGTTCTAGACCAACTTCTCATACGCGCACACGTGTGCATTCAGTTAAGTTGGAATATGACTGTAATACAAACAGTTCAGTTTGTCACGTACATGCAACACAGATTACAGTGTGAAAATCACATTTGCTGCAATACAAATTATTGAAGTGAGATGAACAGACTGAAAGCTTAATTTTATAGATAAAACATGTTGACAAAGTTTTACTTTGCAGTTGAAAAAAGGTAATACATCGCAATATATCGCAATATTAATATCACAATACTCAGCATATCGCAATATATTTTGAATCGCAATACTATTGTATCGTGACTTAAGTATTGTGATAATATCGTATTGTGAGGCCTCTGGTGATTCCCACCCTTACTGGCCAGTGGTATAACTAATAAGAGTAATACGGAAGGGCATACAGATCTGCCATTCTACCGAATTGGTTGAAAGTCAGGTTGGAAATATTTAGAATTTTTTGTATGTTTATTCCCAAAACTTTGTCAGAATATATATTGTACCATATCTAAAGTACATATATCTAGTGAGCGTAGGGTTGCCACCTTTCACTAATAGAAATAAGGGACACTTGTCATAGAGATGGCACGTAACGCGCGAGAGAAAACAATTTGGGCGGTTTTTGGGCGAAAATGGACGGATTTTGTAACTATTTTTTTTTAACTTTATTTCGGTTTTAGGATTAGGGTTAGGGTTATGTTATTTAATTATTTTGGGGAGCCAGCCCCCCAAACTCCTGAAATGCATAGAAAACAAACAGTCAGCACTGTTGTAGCTGAGGTTGTATTTAACCATGTGGTATACCTGTGTCACCTCAGCTGCAGTAACCTATGGCCTATCAACCTATGGGATGATACAATTTAAATGAAATGAAATTGAACAGTATGACTTTTATATTGTTGTCTGAACACTATTTATTTATTTATTTATGCTTAAGTATTTATTTAATTATTTTTGCATTTATGTATTTATGAATTATATTATTTATGTATTTATTAACTGTTAATCCATTATGAAGAATTCCGTTTTCCAGATGAGCATAACAACATAAGAGTTTAAATGGGCACACTATTTAATTATATTGATTCATATAAATACATGTTTATTTATTAGACTTTAAAAACTCAAAATTAATGAACAATCAACCATATTTGTCAACTGAAATAGCCTAGACCTAGACTATGCCCACATCAGCAGCCAATATGTAGGCTCCTGGCTGCCAGGGCAGGTAAATAGAAATACTGACATCTAGTTAAAAACACAACCAGATAAATAAGATGTAATATCCCATACCGAATCAATCTCAGGAGATGTTTCAGTCATGAAGAACTGTAGCCCCTTTCGTGACTGTGATGCAAGCCTTGCTTGAATACGCATACGTATTCAAGCAAGGCTTGCATCACAGTCACGAAAGGGGCTAGAATAACTGTGAAACCTGTGCTTGGGAATGTTGTTCTCCTGAGGCATGCTGTCTGATGTCAGTCAGTCCACCATGTGCCACAGAAAACACCTACATACTTTGCAGTTTGCTTTGTAAACATCTCCACTGACGCTATCAAGCCATTTGCCTCTTCCCACTCAGGTCTGTACTTCTGGAGCAACGTGAAAGCGCTAATTCTCATTGGTTGTGAGCTGCTGAGCGCACACGCCCATCATAGCAGAGTTGCCATGTCTGTTTATTTTCCGCAACTTTTGGAAATTTTTTTGCTTGTTTTTGGCTTGATTTTGTAGGTTGGTTGGCTCATTTCTCTCACAATACTGGCAACACTGTCTGACTTGCGGAGAGTGGAGCTCTCACATTCCAAACCTTAAAATACGGGACAAAGTGCGTCCCGTATCAGTTCAATACAGAACGCGTCTTTTAGTTTTCAATTACGGGACGATTCCGTATTTTACGTGTGGCAACCCTAAGTGAGCGTACCGGCAATTTCTATATTGTATTTTCAGAATATTTTGGAATGTTTTTCCTCTCCCAAAAATGGTCACTACCGAAATATAGTAATACACTATAGTAAAAAGGTATTATATTAACCTGTTACGATTGTGTTTCCTTCCCTTCTCTAAAGAGTATTTTTGAAAATTATTCTTGAAGGTTTTCACAATTAAATCCATAAAAATCTAAGTTCAATTGATACAATTAGATCAAAATCTAAAAGCATCTTTCTCTGTAAAATGCATAACACTGATCATATTGATTTCAGAGTTAATGATTGATGAAATTGAACGTACATTTAACCAATCAGTATCATAACATTTTAGTTTATAACTCAATATACTTAATTTTTTTACAAAACACCCAGTGTTTCGGTAGTGACTGCATAATACATAAACACATAATATTTAGCATAAAACCCCCAAAAGTTTACCTTATTGAAGAGAATATGTGTTCCATTCTTAAAGGTACACACTGATTTTCTGACTTTGGAACACATTTATTTCAAAATGATGGGATTTAACTACAAAGTGCGTCCCGTATCAGTTCAATACAGAACGCGTCTTTTAGTTTTCAATTACGGGACGATTCTGTATTTTACGTGTGGCAACCCTAAGTGAGCGTACCGGCAATTTTTATATTGTATTTTCAGAATATTTTGGAATGTTTTTCCTCTCCCAAAAATGGTCACTATACCGAAATATAGTAATACACTATAGTAAAAAGGTATTATATTAACCTGTTACGATTGTGTTTCCTTCCCTTCTCTAAAGAGTATTTTTGAAAATTATTCTTGAAGGTTTTCACAATTAAATCCATAAAAATCTAAGTTCAATTGATGAAATTAGATCAAAATCTAAAAGCATCTTTCTCTGTAAAATGCATAACACTGATCATATTGATTTCAGAGTTAATGATTGATGAAATTGAACGTACATTTAACCAATCAGTATCATAACATTTTAGTTTATAACTCAATATACTTAATTTTTTTTACAAAACACCCAGTGTTTCGGTAGTGACTGCATAATACATAAAAACATAATATTTAGCATAAAACCCCCAAAAGTTTACCTTATTGAAGAGAATATGTGTTCCATTCTTAAAGTTACACACTGATTTTCTGACTTTGGAACACATTTATTTCAAAATGATGGGATTTAACTACTTATCATTCCATTTTGTCACTACCGAAATTATCACATCACTACGAAACTTTACCATATGTCTAGGTAGTGACAATTCTAGCTAACTTTGAGCATAACTAAAGAATGCTAGCAAGCACATGGCTAGCATACACATCTTTGAAGAGGTGTACACACATAAAAACATAATATTTCGCATGAGACCCCAAAAAGTTTACTTAATTGAAGAGAATTAGGTGTTCGGTTGTGACAATTATTAAAGTTACACACCGATTTTCAGATTTGGAACACATTTATTTAAAAAGAACAAGAAATTTAACATACATTTAACCAATCATTATCATAACATTTTAGTTTATAACTCAATATACTTAATTTTCTTTACAAAACACCCAGTGTTTCAGTAGTGACTGCATAATACATAAACACATAATATTTAGCATAAAACCCCCAAACGTTTACTTTATTGAAGAGAATATATATTCCATTGTTAAAGTCACACACTGATTTTCAGACTTTGGAACACATTTATTTCAAAATGATGGGATTTAACTACTTACCATTCCATTTAGTCACAACCAAAACGTTACCATATGTTTCGGTAGTGACTGTTTCGGTAGTGACAATTCTGGCTAACTGGCTAACTTTGAGCATAACTAAAGAATGCTAGCAAGCACACATATTTGAAGAGGTGTACACACATAAAAACATAATATTCTGCATGAAACCCCAAAAAAGTTTACTTAATTGAAGAAAATAGTGTTCGGTGGTGACAATTATTATGGTTACACACCGATTTTCAGACTTTGGAACACATTTATTTTAAAAGTATGGGATTTAGCTACTTACCATGCAGCCATGAGGGAAATGGAGGCAGTGTCAATCATAGATATATATAGAACACTAGATAGCTTGCCCGTGCTGCCGGCCAATGGAGAGCGACGTCACTGAACCGCCGCCGTCCGTTTTAGGTGACCTCTGGCCTCGCCTGTCGTGTTCGCTAGAGGTTCATGTTACAGCTACACATATGATAATAACAGACAGCGGATGAGTGAGGTCAAACAATTAACAATTATGTTACTCTTGTCTCAGCACTAAGGTCTAAATGTTCACCTTCTAAAAAGGTCAACCCTCGATAATATTTGTTTCACTTTGTTATACAGTAGCATAGTCCAGTGTAAGATCAACACTGTAGATGTACAATACATTATGTGTACAATGATACACCAGCAGACCCCAGTAGTCAGAATCAGAATCAGAAAGGTCTTTATTGCCAAGTATACTTTTCACATACAAGGAATTTGCTTTGGACGTTACTGGTGCGACATTAGTGGACAGTCATTAACAGACAGTAAAGTGGTGGAGTTAAATGAAATATGAGCTAATGTAGCACCCTGAATATGTGACTATTATTCAGAAGTGCTGACTTGCCTTTTATCTCCCCTTTGTGCACAAAGACATTAACTAGTTTCCATTGATATTCTCTCGAACAATGACGCAAGTTTCTCCTTCTCTCACCGGCTGGAATATGGATTATAAACAGTAAACTGAATCATATTCAATCCACCCAGTTCTTCCTGTGGGGCTAGTTGGCGGTACCAGCAGCGGGCGGTGGTGGCAGGCGGAGCGCACGAGAGAGGCATGGAAGAGAAGCAAGTCAACTGAAACGGTAGTGGAGAGAACCAGCCTCTTCGACTTTGGACTTGGACCTGAATGGTCGTGTCGTTGGAAGAGCCCCGTAGTGGATCACGCGGGTGAACGTATTGAACTTGAATATATTACGGGTTATACTAGAAATATAAGCGTAGTGTTATAAGATTATGGTCTGTTCCTTTAAGAGGGAGGCACCCACGCATACAGGTCAGCTACGCAAGGAGCGAATAGGTGATGAGACAGACTGTGTGTACACAGGAAGAACAACAGAAGCAGGTAGCTTGTTGTGAGATATGTAACGTTAGTCAACAGCATGATATGAAGAATACAATGGAAATAAATACACAGTCCTGAAGATAACGGTTTCCAGTGGTTTATTGTCACCACCACACATCAAGAGGGAATTACCCCGAAGTCCGGACAGTACGTTAATAAGTATGTGACTGTACATGACCACTTCGGCCCTAGAGTGAAGATAACACTCTCCTGTACTCTTACTAAGGTTCGAGTTAACACAGAAAAAGGTAACATTGGGGGCTCGAGTCCGGGATATGAAAAATCCTGATTTCATCAGTGAGTTGTAAACTATGGACACGTATAGTTAGCTCATGCTAACTCATGCTAACGGACGCACGAGGCAATTTCGTCAGTCAATGAACTGAGTTGAGATGATGACGGCCCATGGAAGTAACGTTGACGGGGAAATGACCAACTATAAAGAGCAAGTGATCAACTACTCTAACCCATTCATGTTAACCCCCACAACTACAACCATGTACTCTCAGTCTGATGTCGCTAACCTGAGACGTGAAATTAAGTACCAACATGGACAAAGCCTCAACCCGTTCATAACAGAGGATCAGCTGCCCCCTACTGGTGCAATGTCAAACCCATTTACTGCACGTAATAAGCCATTGATAATGGCCAGTGACAATTACCCACATGCTCATCTGTCGTTGTCAAGCACAAACCCCTTTGCTCATATGAATGATCAAAGTATGAGAGACAGTGGCATTGAAATGCAGCAAAGTCATTATGGAACTGAGCCTCCCCATATGAATATGTTGTATGGACAAATGCATTCAATGACCATAGGAGATGCAGCTACCCATAACATTAACCCCTGCATTGCTGCTAAACCAGCAGCCTTTATGGAGAGCACACCTATGAACAATGTGACAGTCTATTCCCCACATATTGAACCTGCAACCCTGCTTTCCACCCCTGTGACACCGGGTGTGTGTTCCCGTCAGGTGCAGCCAGAGGGCGCTGTACACCACAGGCAGAGTACACCGGTCCATGGAGGTAATGAAGCTGTGACTTATGGCTATGATCAGTCCCATCGCAGGCGAGCAGGCTTCCATCCACGTGGCCGGCTGCCCCGGCGTGTGCAGTACAACCTGTCTTCAGACAGCGAGGACGACAGTGTTCAGCGAGAGAGGATTCCTACACTACGACCGGGTCAGTATGATGGCACCACACCATGGAAGGACTTCTTGCAGCGCTTTGAGAGCTGTGCTGAGGCTAATCGCTGGTCAGAGAACACTATGGCTGTCCAGTTGAGGTTCTGTCTCATAGGTGCAGCAGGAGCAGTGGTCCACCGCAACCCAAGGTCAGCACGCTGGGACTACAGAGACATTGTTGAGGAGGTGGAGGTTGCTTATGGCCCATCATCAGAGTATGCAGTGGCTGTTGCCATCGAGTTAAGGCAACGAATCCGCCTGCCAGGTGAGGCACTACACATCTTGAGGGACGACATATATGAGAAAGTTTCTATTGCATACGCTGACCGTTCTGAAAAGGAGCAGGATGCAATCAGTGTTGAGGTGTTCACTAATGCTATGGGGGACGCCAACATTATTCAGAAGCTCCTAGAAGACCGACCTCGCACATTAGCCCAAGCTTACGACATTGCTCGTCATTATGAAACTACCAGGAGAGCAGCTACCAGCGTTGCACAGCTCATGCAGACTGGAGCACGGAATGTAGCTGAGCGGAGAACCAGAATGGCTATGGTGCGCGATTATGCCCACTCTGATGAAGCTGAGGGAAATAATGGTGCAGCACCAGCACCCACAAAGCAGAACCAGAACCACCCCGCGCAACACAAACAAAGGAGACAAAAAGATACAAATTGGGATAGCATCCGCTGTCACAACTGCTCGGGTATTGGACACATGTGGCGTAATTGCCACTCTCTAACAAACCCAACTAAGCTGCAGGCGGACACAGTTTTGAATGTCTCCAAAAACCAAAATGCACGCAGAGGGTCCAGTGGTAAAGGTGAGAGCCCAGAAATGTGTATCCACCTGCTGATGTATGACATGGAGATTTGTGCCATCTTAGACTCTGGGGCAGGGAGAAATGTGCTGCCTTTGCAATACTATAATTCTATCCACCCGGAGGTCAGACCACCTATCCAGCCATCACAGTACACAGTCCCTGCATGGCATTGGTCCTGGGAATGTCCCTGCCTTGGGTGAAGCTCACTTACCTGTTCAGATTGGCAGCCAGACTGTGGGTGTAGATTTCATACTTGCCGACCTGCCAGGCAGTGCTGAGGCCATCCTGGGCCATCCATTCCTAGAGCAGTCAAGAGCACATCTGGACTTTGGCAACCGAAAGATTGTGTTGTTCGGTGAACAAATACCATACTTCCATCCGGACAACAGGCCGAGAGCACATGCAGTAAGAGTAGCTTGCACCACAGTTCTAGCACCAGGACGTGAGTACATTATACCGGGAAATGCTCATTTCCGGACCCCTGTGAAAGGAGAGGTGATGCTATGCCCTACAAAAGGCTTTGTTGAGAAGCACCGATTGCTGGTGGCCCGGGTCTTAGTAGGAGCCCAGCCCAGTAAGAGTATACCAATCAGAGTATTTAACCCAGGAACCACTGATGTTACCATCAAGAAAGGAGCTGTAGCAGGGTTTCTCCAGTCTGTTGAGATAATGGAGCCCCCTACCATCATCACTGAATCCCAACAGTCCGACCGTGCCTTCCCCACCGTGCCAGAACATCTCACCACTCTGTACGCCCAGAGTTCCATTGAGCTAACTACCGGGGAAAAGTGCAGTCTAGCGAAGCTCCTGCAAGACTACGGCGACATCTTCTCTACAGGACCCACTGACCTAGGCCGTACTAACCTAGTGCAACATGACATTCAAACCCTGCCAGGTGTCCCAGTGAAACAACACCCCCGCCGCATGGCCCAGAAAAAACAACTGAATGCTGACCAGCAGATACAGCAGAGCCTCGAGACTGGACTCGCCCGTAACAGCCACAGCAGTTGGGCCGCGCCCATTGTCATGGTACGCAAAAAGGACGATACTTATCGTCTCTGTGTGGACTACAGGGCTTTGAATGACCATTAGGGCGGGCCATACTTTTTTTTTTTGGAAAATCAATCGAGTGGGGTGTCTAAAATATGTGTTTTTTTGTGGGGAATTCAAATATGGGATTATTTTTCTAATAGGATAACTCCTACCTACATTGTTTTGGATTTCAAAATGGCCGATTTTACCATTTTTCACCCCTTGGCCATACATGGATGCCAACATGTATCTGAAGGAAATCCTAACATGCAAGGTGTCTAAATGATGTGTTTCTTAATGGGGAATTCAAATATGAGGTCATTTTTGGGATAGGATAAATATAACCTGCATAATTTTGGATTTCAAAATGGCTGATTTTACCATTTGAACCCATTGGTATTGTATTACAAAATTGCAAAGATAAAAAAGATATGGGAAATCATTTATAATGACAAAGCCATCAAATTTATTAACAAGTGAACTGTATATAACTGGATACAACTCCAAAGATCAATAATAATAATACTAACAATAATAAATTGTATTTGTAATGCACACAAACACCTAAGTGCTAAATCTTGATCTCCTGACTTCTTGAACTTTGCCAGGTTCCAATATCTTGATTGGACTCATTCTTGGATGGCAAGATCTCCTACTGTACTGCTTTAGCCACCAACCTACAAACACAAACTTAAAGTCAATGTCAGCCATAAATAAGTGAGCTCTTTCCAGAACTACTCAGCAGAAACCATTTTAACAAACGTCTCAATGTATTGAGAAAATCCATGGGGCTCCATCAATCCTCTATCTTCTTAAAACATTGGAAAGGCAGGGGATGGAAAAGAAGGCAGAGAAAAGGAGAAGGGGCAAAGAAGAAAGCTTTGCAGCAGCAGACAAGGTTGCCAGGAAGGATGTTCAGAGCTTCCTTACAGTCCCTGAAGTTGAGCTCATTCCTGAAACTGACCGTGCAGCTTCAGCAAAGCTACGGAAAAATTATGATGAGATTCCAAACATCGCCCTTGCTAGTGTAAGGTATGGCATAGGTCTAAGGCCAACTGCAGCTATAGCAACTGCAGCTCTGATTGATGCAGGACTCATCTTAGAAGATGACACAAGTAAAGTGATTGATAAGAACAAGGTTAAGAGAGCACAATAATAGTTGATGCAAGAGCTGGGGGAAGAGTTTGAGGAGAAGTGCAGGGAGGAGGGGGGGATTTCCTGTATCCTCTTTGATGGGCGGATTGACATGACCAATGTGATGATGGAAGCTGAGGGCAGTGACCAATCTTTTCCTGCAAAGATCAAGGAAGAACACTATAGTGTTGCTAGTGAGCCTGGCAGCAACTATATGTTCCACTTTACACCAGAGAAAGCAACTAAAGAGGAGTCCCATGCAGAGAAGATAGCTAAGGTCCTGTTTGCCTGGCTGAAAGAGAGAGGTTCTGATAAGACCTTGTGGGCCATTGGAGGAGACTTGACCAATAGGACAGCTCCTTGATTCTGTTACAGACTTGGAGATCAATCCTAACTTCACCATGATCTTTCTTGGCCCTCCGCTGATCAAGCTGCCTGAGAAGATCATTCAAGATCTCTAAACTGATCAACACTATGGCTATAAGCTGGTCTGTGCAATCAGGGATGGAGTGCTTTCTGCAAGGCTGGCTCTGCTGGAGATTGGACCGGTAAACCACAGCCGCTGGCTCACCACAGCAAACAGACTCCTCAGGCTCTGGGTGTCAAAGCATCAACTTAAAAGAAAGAACCTGAATAATCTACAATGCATTGTGGAATTCATCATTGGAGTGTATTATCCATGTTGGTTCAACATGAAGGTCAAGCACTCCTGGATCGAAGGGCCTAGGAACATCCTGTTTCAGCTGGACTGCCTCAAGTCTCAGAGGAAGGAGGTGCTGGATGTTGTGAGAAGATCTGCTTGGTATGCCCACAGTGAAGCCATCCTCCAAACACTGCTGTGCTCTGAGGATCAAAAAGAGAGAATTGAGGGGGTGGAGAGAATCCTGGCCATCAGGGGAGAGGGGGATCCAGACACTCAGCTGGGAGACTCCTGTGTCAGGATCAGAAGAACACCTCACATCAATAGTGACGCTTCCAGCATTGGTGGC
Source organism: Notolepis coatsorum (assembly GCF_963971535.1). NCBI lineage: Eukaryota > Metazoa > Chordata > Actinopteri > Aulopiformes > Paralepididae > Notolepis > Notolepis coatsorum. The sequence goes on from NC_140176.1 coordinate 60,943,853, forward strand.
TTAATCAGCTGGTCAGAAGATTTGTCAGAGCCACCTCTCACCTGCTCCCTAAGCACCTCCGAGGTGAAGAACTTAATCAACACCCCCATGGAGGTTCTCGACTGGCCTTGCCACACACAAAGCATCGAGAGGGTTGTTAAAATGGTGACTGAGGCCTCTGCTAAGTACTTTTCACAAGAAAAAAGGGATGGAGGGATCAGGGCTCAGGAGACCAGCAGGAGGCTGATGTCCAAGAATGAATCCAAGCAGGACTTGTGCAACCTGATCAAATTTAAGAAGATAGAGGATTGATGGAGCCCCATGGATTTTCTCAATACATTGAGACGTTTGTTAAAATGGTTACAGAGGTTTCTGCTGAGTAGTTCTGGAAAGAGCTCACCTATTTATGGCTGACGTTGACTTTAAGTTTGTGTTTGTAGGTTGGTGGCTAAAGCAGTACAGTAGGAGATCTTGCCATCCAAGAATGAGTCCAATCAAGATATTGGAACCTGGCAAAGTTCAAGAAGTCAGGAGATCGAGATTTAGCACTTAGGTGTTTGTGTGCATTACAAAGACAATTTATTATAGTTAGTATTATTATTATTGATCTTTGGAGTTGTATCCAGTTATATACAGTTCACTTGTTAATACATTTGATGGCTTTGTCATTATAAATGATTTCCCATATATTTTTTATCTTTGCAATTTTGTAATACAATACCAATGGGTTCAAATGGTAAAATCAGCCATTTTGAAATCCAAAATTATGCAGGTTATATTTATCCTATCCCAAGAATGACCTCATATTTGAATTCCCCATTAAGAGACACATCATTTAGACACCTTGCATGTTAGGATTTCCTTCAGATTCATGTTGGCATCCATGTATGGCCAAGGGGTGAAAAATGGTCAAATCGGCCATTTTGAAATCCAAAACAATGTAGGTAGGAGTTATCCGATTAGAAAAATAATCCCATATTTGAATTCCCCACAAAAAAACACATATTTTAGACACCCCACTCGATTGATTTTCCAAAAAAAAAAAATATGGCCCGCCCTACTGTACCATTAAAGATGCGTACCCATTACCTTGTATTCAAGATACTCTGGACACCTTATCCAGCGCCAAATGGTTCAGCACTCTGGACCTTGCATCTGGCTATTGGCAGGTGGAACTAACCCCCAGAGCACGCAAGGCCTCAGCATTCTGCAGCAGGAAGGGGCTCTTTGAGTGGAATGTCATGCCGTTTGGGCTATGTAACGCCCCAGCAACGTTTCAACGTCTAATGGACCGCGTCCTTGCTGGCATGCAATGGGAGACCTGCTTAGTATACTTAGATGACATCATTACACTGGGAAAAGATTTACCAGAAATGCTGCAGCGGCTATCCCAGGTGTTTGACCGACTGCGCCAAGCCAAGTTGAAATTGAAACCAGCAAAGTGTTGCCTGTTCCAACGGCAAGTAGCCTACCTCGGGCACATCGTCTCCGAGCAGGGGGTTGCTACCGACTCACAGAAAGTCCAGAAAGTCAGAGAGTGGCCTACACCATCCGACATCAATGAGGTCCGCCAGTTTGTAGGCCTCGCGTCATACTACAGACGTTTTGTAAAAGACTTTGCTGCTGTCGCTCAACCTCTACATGCCCTGACCAAAAAGTATGCCCGTTTCCACTGGACACAGGAATGCCAGGAAGCATTTGATAAACTAAAGCAACTACTTACCACTGCACCTGTCCTTGGCTACCCCCTTGATACCGGGGACCTCATTCTAGACACAGATGCTTGTGACACTGGAATCGGAGCTGTCCTTTCTCAGATGCAGGACGGTGAGGAGCGTGTGCTGGCATATGGCAGTAGAAGACTCTCCCAGACTGAACAAAACTACTGTACCACACGGAGGGAGTTGCTAGCCGTGGTGGAATTCACATCACACTTCCGCCAGTACCTGCTGGGAAGATCTTTCACCGTCCGCACGGATCATAGTTGCCTCCGCTGGCTAATACGGATGAAGGAGCCTGAGGGACAGCTAGCCAGATGGCTTGAGAAGCTTGGTGAATACAACTTCAAGGTGATCCATCGCCCAGGACGGCAGCACTGCAATGCCAATGTTCTGTCTAGAAGGCCTTGTCGTCAGTTCTGCCCTTGCAAAGTGCCAGACCCGTTGTTGAACATGGAAAAGTCAAGACATCAGGCTGTGCAGTGTGACCTGGGCGGTAGTGTGACAGCAAGAACTACTGAAGCTCATCCCATAGAGTTGAGCTTAGTGGGGGTAGTGGACTCCCCATCCCCTGGAATGGGAAGCACAGGTGTGGAGGACTTAAGGTCTGATGGAAATTCACAAACTGAAGAAAGGATTCTTCTCACAGAGACTACAGAGGCGCAATTATTCCACGGTTGGACCGTTGAGCAGCTGAGGGAGGCTCAGATAGCTGACCCTGATATCCATCCCATCAGGAAAGCGCTGGAACAGGGAACAGAACGTCCCTCATGGGCGGAGATCTCACCTCATAGCCCGGCCACCAAAACATATTGGAGTCAGTGGAAAAGACTGTATTTCAAAGAAGGTATTCTGGTGCGACGCTTCTATTGTGCAGAGGAAACCATATTCTACCCTCAGATAATACTACCTCGTATGTACCAGTCAGATGTCTTGAAACAAATGCATGATGGTCCTGTGGGGGGTCACTTTGGAGTGGATCGGACTCTCACCCGTCTGCAGACAAGATACTACTGGTATCGTATGAGAGAAGATGTCACGCTGTGGTGCCGCACATGCACTAGCTGTGCTGCCAGAGCCAGGCCCTCTAAGACACCCCAGGCCCCCATGGGCACTGTCCGCGTTGGAGCACCTATGGAGCGAGTGGCTCTGGATATAATGGGCCCCCTCAACGAGACTGATCGTCATAGTCGCTATGTGTTAGTAGTTCAAGACTACTTCAGCAAATGGGTGGAAGCCTATCCCCTACCAGATGAGCAGGCTGTAACTGTCGCTGAAGTATTCACCTCTGAATGGGTATGTCGTTTTGGAGCACCTCAGACTTTGCACAGTGACAAGGGCACCAATTTTGAATCACAAGTGTTTCAGAAAATGTGTGAACTACTTGGAATAGAGAAGACGCGCACCACTTCTTTCAGGCCACAGTCTGATGGGCAGCTTGAACGTTTCAATGCCACTCTGCAAAATATCTTAGCCACAACAGCTGAACGCTGCCACTGGGATTGGGATATCATGATTCCCTATGCTGTAATGGCCTATAGGGCAACAAAGCACAGCTCCACTGGGTTTACCCCCACCATGATGTTGTTTGGGCGGGAAGTGACTGAGCCAATTGACCTGGTGGCTGGTCTGCCACCCGGCCATGAAAGTGCCCAGACTCCTCCACAGTATGTCACTCAGCTCCGTGAAAGGCTGGAGTTTGCTCACCAGATCGCCAGAGATGCCCTAGGTCAGTCTGTGGAACGGGCCAAAAAGCAATATGACAAGAATGTTTGCAGCACTCTGTACCACACAGGTGATGCTGTCTGGCACCTAGTAAAAGGCACCAAGAGAGTAAGAGATAAGGTGAGGAAATTCTTGCCATCATACGAGGGGCCATACTTTGTCCTAGGCCAACTGGACGACTTGGTGTACCGCATCAAAAAGGGGCCTAAGGCAAAAGTCAAAGTAGTGCACCATGACAAACTCAAACCATACCACTCCCGTACCCTGTTGGATAATGTCTGGGTCATCGAACAAGCACAAGTCTGGAACCCTGCTGAGGTTCTACCACCCATTCCAGATACCAGCCTCATCAACTCTGACCTGTTCCTGGCTAATCTGTTCCCGGATACGGCGGCAGGGAGTGATAGCGGACAGGAGGCAGAGTCATCTACAGACATTCCCTTGAGCCCTGTTGCTTTCCCCTCTTCGCCACACACAGCCCAAGTCTCCTCGAGTACAGAGGAGGTTCATGCTAGTGGGGGTAGTGCAGTGCAACATACTCAAAAAGCAACGGTTATGGACTCCACTCAGTGCCAAACATCCAGGGGCAGGTCTAGCAGGACCAGGAGACCTCCAGATAAATATGGAGAGTGGGTGACTTACTAAAAAAAAAAAAATTATATTACTCCTGTTTAAAGAAAAAATAGTTGAAAGGAGTTTGTTGTTTGAAAGACTTTGTATTGTTTTGGTTAAAGAAAAAAAACTTGAGGCACTGTGGCATCATGAGTAAGTTTACTTTGGTGGTGATCTTGTTTACGGTGAGAAAAGTGAGACCATACAATTATTTTGGGGTGAACCGGTGAAGCAGGTGTTTTACTCAGTTAGAAGCTAGAGAGGATACTGGGAGGTTGCCTTTAATATTGAGTTAGAGCTGTGGTTATATTGGGGCTGTATTCGTTGCGTTGTAGGTGTGTTTCATGCTTCTTTTGAGTGTGTTGGAACCTCAGAAGCACTGAAAGGAGGTGGACTGTTTAAACTCCTAACACTGCACTACCTTCCACAATTTCACCCTGTTCTCAAGGGAAACAACTATCTTAAGGATTATAATGGACTGTTTCGTATGGACTGTTTCTTATGGACTGTTACTCCGTCAAGGGGAGATGTTCTTGGGCTTTGTGACCCTAAAGGACTCCAGAGACTCAAGGGGTGTTCAAAAGAAAAAGAAAAAGAAAAAAAGTCTATGTAATCTGTTTAGGATATTTTGTGTGTAGTCATAGGGGTGCTGGAATGTTATTATAGTTAATTGTTAATTGCCATCCAGAGTGGGGGTAGTGTTATAAGATTATGGTCTGTTCCTTTAAGAGGGAGGCACCCACGCATACAGGTCAGCTACGCAAGGAGCGAATAGGTGATGAGACAGACTGTGTGTACACAGGAAGAACAACAGAAGCAGGTAGCTTGTTGTGAGATATGTAACGTTAGTCAACAGCATGATATGAAGAATACAATGGAAATAAATGCACAGTCCTGAAGATAACGGTTTCCAGTGGTTTATTGTCACCACCACACATCAAGAGGAAATTACCCTGAAGTCCGGACAGTACGTTAATAAGTACGTGACTGTACATGACCACTTCGGCCCTAGAGTGAAGATAACACTCTCCTGTACTCTTACTAAGGTTCGAGTTAACACAGAAAAAGGTAACAGTAGTAGCGTGTTGCATGTCCCCACTGAATAACCCTAGTGATACAACGAGTTATCCTAGAAGAATGCGGTATAGCCAAGAGTTGGCTTATGTTAACGTTATCCCCTCCAGCGAGGTGCCCGGCCATCGTGGCTTGAAGAGGACTGGTAGTTAGAGGCACCCTGCGTTGTTGTATGTTTCGGCTAGCAGGAGGGCTGTCTAGGACCCACAGAGTAGCTTCAGTTAAGGTAGCCACAGATTATTATTGCGCGTCAACCCAGCACCGGCAGCCAGCAGCCTGTCTTCGCCGGCGGTCTACATCTTCTCTGCACCGGCGGTCGTCAGCCTAGCACAGGAGTTCGTCCCGTCCAGCAGAGGTCGCCATCACCCAGCACGCGCCTCCAGCCCGCTACTGCCCCCTCTGCCTAACACAGCTTGCTAGCTCCTGAGACGAGAGCGTTTGATGCCATCTTACCGCCCGGACAGTGGTGGTGCGGCGAGGCCGCCATCTTGGTTGAGTACACTGGCGCTTCGGTGCTCAGGATCCTATTGCACAGTACACAGTGTGGCGCGGCCTACGGGCGAAGCTAATGTTGCTAACTACAGTTCATAGGGGTACCCCATAAACATTACATGCCGGCATTAGTATAGGACTTTTGTTTGGTAAAGTGGGCCCACCTTTTTCATTTTCTTTGAGTGTAATAACGTGTTTGTTCTTTAATAATATTTTCCCATCCCTGTGGGGAGGTTACCGACCTGTTGTTATATAAGTAAAGCCTGAGAGAGGTATTATCCCTGGTACTAACACAGACGTGGGTGATGAGTCAAGCACATTGAAGTATATTATATTTGGGTCGGCAATACCTGGTTCTATACAGTGTGGGTGTATTTTACAAGTGTTACAAGAGATGGAATTACAACTGAAGTCGACATAGAACCACCCTTTACTATTGACTATTTGTAACTGCACAGTACAAATAAGGATAAAGAACGTAGATGGGAGTCCTGTGTGCGTGTCCATTCCTGAGCCTATTATTAACTCTTTTGGTGTGGGTAACGTTAATACAATTAACCCCTTCCTATCCAACTTTCCCCTTTCGACTATGAGGTTTCTAATGTCACCGAGGGAGGGTACTGCTTGCGGGAGGAACTAAGTTATTTATTTACAATTCAGTCACTAGGTGTGGGAGGGTTAAAGGAGGTATTGGGGGAAGTGAGAGCGAGTTGGGGAGTACTGCTGACCGCCCCGGAAAGGCGAGGAAGACCAGAGTACCAGACCCGGTTGCTAAATCCCGGGCCCCATCCACTCCCAATGCCGGCCTCCAGTTGACGCTCCAGGCCCAAAGACGAAGGTGCAGTCAGACAGAGCTCTACTGTGTCTCGCTACCCAGTGGCTGTGCACACCCGTTCCCACGAAGCAGGGATAATCCACCCTGCTACACTAAGTTAAGCACAATAGAATAATATATTTATGAAATAAAATGTAAAATATAGGCCAGGGCTGTACTGCCCTGTCAAGGCAGACCGCAGTAACTCAAAAAAAGTCAGAATTGAGTTATGAGTGAAATTGAACTTGTCAATAAATGTTTTATCTTGTGACCAAGTTTCAGATGTTAATGTCGCTCAGTTTTGGAGATATTGGGTTTTAAAAACTGCAGCAACTACAAAATCACACTCAAAAACCAGGCAGACCGCAGTAACTTCCAAACAGTGAAAATGGCTTTAAAGTGTTTTGACTTGCCATCCAAAATGTGTTATAGGTAGATAGATGATAGTACCCAGATTTAACATGTATTAATGAAGTAATCTTTAGGCATACAAAAATATGACATAATTATTTTAATTAACCCCCAAAAAGCAGATACTGCACTCTGCTGCACAGTTCCCTTAAATAATTATACAGGTAATGTACAGGCAAAGTGCAGTAACTTCAAATACAATGTTGTTTTGTAACTTAACCTAGCCATTTTGAAAATGAAATTTAACACCTGAATATATTGGAATGATCCAAATAAAATGGCTAGGTTAAGTTATGAAAGCTGGAGGGAAAACAACATTGTATTTGAAGTTACTGCACTTTGCCTGTACATTACCTGTATAATTATTTAAGGGAACTGTGCAGCAGAGTGCAGTATCTGCTTTTTGGGGGTTAATTAAAATAATTATGTCATATTTTGTATGCCTAAAGATTACTTCATTAATACATGTTAAATCTGGGTACTATCATCTATCTACCTATAACACATTTTGGATGGCAAGTCAAAAAACTTTAAAGCCATTTTTCTCAGTTTCACTTAGTTAGACAGCGGCGTTTGGTGTGCAATAGTTTTTCGACTTTGAAGTGGCTAATCCTTCATAAATTTCCATTTAGCCACTGGAGTTAGTTGCAGATTTGGCCGACGCGCATTCATCATAAAGCACTCAGAGATGATGTAAGTAGATTGACATTTATTAAACATAAACTCCGGTTGACTTTGCTAAACTAAATAAAATAATATCGAACAGGATCTTGACAAAGTAAATGATATAATTGGTCTGGCTTGATGCGAATTGTTCAAAAAAGTAGAGCCTATCCTGGAAACAACTAGTCTTGTCCTCAATTGCATGTTTAAAAGCCAAAGTCGAAAAACTCAAGCAAAGACGGGCGAGCTGGACTTCAAAATAAACGAGGAAACTTGGACCCAGGACGCGACCAGCTACTGGATGGAACCTCGGTTATGAATGAAGGCTCGCTGCTTGTTTGATGTTGAAGGAGGATGACGCGACCACTATCACATGAAGGGCGGTCGCAGGGGCGTATTTGACGCCGGGGACAGCGGAAAGTGTCCCCCCCACGTTTTACCGTCCAAAGAGCTGAGTCTGACTACCTGTTCTATTATTATGCAAAGAGCAGTAGATGGGGGTCGCATTCTTGCCCTGCAAGGGCCAAGTACCCACTCGCTAAAGTACTTGTCTTTGCATAATAATAGCTCGGGTCGTCAGCCTAGGTGTGTGTTAAAATACGTCAAACATATTGTTTACACTGTCTTTCTTCTATTATAACCCTCCCAAATCATATTCAGAAAGTATCACAGAGACTTCTATTGACCAAGGAATTAGTTATTATTTCGCGGTTTATTCACATAACGTTATATTGTTTACACTGTCTTTCTTCTATTATAACCCTCCCAAATCATATTCAGAAAGTATCACAGAGACTTCTATTGACCAAGGAATTAGTTATTATTTTGCGGTTTATTCACATAACGTTATATTGTTTACACTGTCTTTCTTCTATTATAACCCTCCCAAATCATATTCAGAAAGTATCACAGAGACTTCTATTGACCAAGGAATTAGTTATTATTTCGCAGTTTATTCACATAACGTTATATTGTTTACACTGTCTTTCTTCTATTATAACCCTCCCAAATCAGAAAGGCACACACACAACATATTCCAGTTAACGGTATATTTTTTTAATGATTCGTTATGGCGTAATCAATACTTCCATGCGTATAAATTGCGTTCGCAACCTCCGTGTTTTGGGGGTAGTCATCAGAAACCTCGGATCCGGGATTCGCTCCCATCCGTCGGGCAAGAACTGTGGGTTTTCAGCCTCTCTCTCTGGAGCTTAACAGAGTTTCTGGAGGAGTTTCTGGAGGAGCTTGTCGCGGCTCATGCGCATCCGCACGCTCAACCAATCAGAGAGGGGCTTCGCTCAACCAATCAGAGAGGGGTCTGCAGAAATAGAGTTCAACCAATCAGAGAGGGGTCTGCAGAAATGCGGCTACGGGCCCTAACCCCCCCCCCCCCATCGACGTCACTCGCCACGCCCCCAAATCTGTCCCCGGCACACATTGAGAGAGAGTTACGCCACTGGGCGGTCGTGAGTAGTAAACAAACCCAAACAATGGATTTATGAATGAATGTGATTGTGCTTTACTTCACGTGGCGAAGCCAAACACTGTTATGCAACGCATTTCACAATGGTGAAATCCATAACTGGAAGCGCACTTCCGCGCTAAAGACCACATAATTGTGGGTTTGAATGGAAACCTGTAACGGCACATAATAAGTATTTAAGGCAATGTCTGTGTATACAAGTGCAACGCAGTTCATAACAGCCAACGCTGAAGTCCATTGTTGGAAGCGCATATTCGCGCTATGGAACAATTATGTGTTTGAATGGAATCATGCAAAACGGCGCATAATATGTATTAAAGGCAGTGTCTAAATGCAACACGTATAGAAGAGGATTAAGGAGCCAATGGACAGGCTATTATTTAAAATGACGTCAAAGGCTATGATGGCAACTCGTGGATAAACAATTTGTGAATAAAAAGTGCCAAGTGTCAAGGTTATAATAATGTCTACCAACTCTTTTGAAGTTACTGCGGTCTGCCTTGACAGGGCAGTGTACAACTGGGCATATGTGGTCAATTATACAAATACACTAATTAGAATGAAGTAACAATACAGTGGGCAAGTATATAGTCCAGTAGTGTGTTAATGTAACACAGTGGGAGGGGGGGGGGGGTGTCAGTGAGGGTCCCGAGCCTTGTTGATGAGGCTCACTGCAGAGGGGAAGAAACTGTTCTTGTCATGGTCAGTTGTGAGGTAGGGAGAATAGACCCTCAGGTCAAAGGATGTTTTGGTCAGTAAAAGGTCACCCGCATATATGGGTAGGGACTTACATAGAGGTTAAAACCAAGCTACTTTTGTATTCTGTGTGAAAGGAAACAGAGAGTGCTCGACTTTTCATTGGATATCTTTGACCTGATTTTGGATCAGGACCAAGCTACAGGGAGCCAGGAACCAGGACATTGCTATGAGTGATATGATACTAAACCTAAACATAACCTCTCTGACCACTTTCTCTGCTTGTTAATCAATGAATGTAACTTAATTCTACTAAGTGGTTCTCTGTGTATGACTGATGTGTTATACCTTTAAGTGTAGTGCCTTGTTAGTGATCTGTGACGTGTGCATTTCATAGCCTTATTATTATAAAATTGTCATATAATATGAAGTGATATAAATCTGTTCATGATCGTTGAGAGACATCGTTTTTGTAATCAATTGTATACACTTCAAATGCTATTCATTACATAACTCCACCAGGGTTGTGGTATTTTCTTTGTTAAAATAAGTGGCCTACATGTTAAAAACCTCTTATCCATTGGGAAAGCATCGGGCTACTTTAGCATAAAACACCTGTCGTTTGCATACCCAAAGTAATTTAAGATGTATTATTGAACCACTTATAGTACATGCATGAGTCTGGTCTCTTTTGAAAGGTAACATTCTGACTTTTCTTCCACAACAGAAGAATCACTGAGTGCTAATGTAATAGAGTTACATAGGTTTGAGCACATTAGTTTGCAAACAGATGCCTGCAAAAGAGTTCCAACTGAGAGGTATGAGCTGGAAAACACAAGCCTGAATCAAATCAAATCAAATCAAATTTATTTGTAAGGCCCGACAACACACATTAATGTCCCCATGGGCCGGACACGTCTTCTTTAAACAAGTCAAGAAGAAACATAACAATAAGTCAAGAACAAAACAAGAACACTGAAGTCTTATCTAGTACAGGCAGTGTTAATTGAGTTAACAAAAATGATGACTAAATATGGTCGTCAACAAAGCTTTTCCCCCTGACGACAATAAGACGAGACGTCACGTTAATGTAGATTATGTAAATAATTTATGCAATGTCGTTGACTACAAACGACGACACTGCTTATGTAGGTAGCGGATGGGGGTGTGGCCAGACAGATGATGGTATGTAAAGGTGCATGTGAGAATTTATTCAGTATCAATACTGGATATGAAGAGTATTGCAATAGACGCAGAGCGGAGCTACATGATGTATAACTCCAGAATTTCATTGGCTACAAAAATGGTCAATCATTTTCACCATCAGAGGTGACTGGTCCGTCCAGGGCCAGGCGAAACCGGATGTGGTCACTTGGTTGAGTAGAGTGTTAATCAAATGGTGGCCATTTCAGCTTTCCAACAATGTGTTGGTGGATCGGCAATAACACAGCCTGAAGCCGACACACGAGGGCAAAGTGCCGTCACGTAAAACAGGTTTTAAAATAATATCTCTACATTCCAACAGCCATCACTGATATAGATAGTCTGGTCAGTAACATGGGTCTCCCAGTCCCTCTGCTCTGCAGTAATCAGGAGAGAGAACACCACACTGCAAAAATGGTCTTACATAAATAGGAAATAAAAACTAGTTTTAAGCAGTGTCCTTGAAACAAGTAAAATAATATTTTTTTAAATCTACCTTTTCTCCCCATTTTTTCTATTTTTCTCCCATCCCAATTTCGTATTATCCAATTCTTCCCTCCCCTGTCTCGAACGTTGCTAGACCATGCCTCCCACTGGTCGTCTGCAATGTGGACGAAGCCTTGCATCATGTGTCCCCTCCAGTACACAAGGAGGCAGCCGTCGCATCTTGTCATCTGTACAGCGCAATCTCTCAGTGGCGAGGAGTAGCATGTGGGAGGCTAACGCTGCCCCCGATACTTTCCTGATTCTGCTGTACAGGCGCACCAACCGACCTGTAGGAGTCGCTGTCCACAACGTCCGATCCCCACCCACTGGCTTTCCCACCCCCTAATACTGCCAATTGTATTAGTATGAACAACCAGCCAAGCCGGAAGCAACACAGAGAGCTGGGCTCGAACCACAGCTATCTAAAGGCCCCCACATAGTCGGGCAGAATGTATGCGGAACGGACTCTGCAGAGGTCCGCGCGTACTCAAAGCATACTCGAAGCGTACTCAAAGCGCGAAGCTCCAATTTTCGAACCACGTGGACATCCGCGTCGCTCACTTGGTGTCACACAAAAGGCTGCTCGGCATGTTGGTTGACATCAACCTGCATTAAATGTGACACTGACCTGCATTTTACTCTGAACACTCACTCCGTGCCAAGAGAGAGTAGGGCAGGATCATGGTTTAAATGGGTAGGATTGGTCCAGTAAAACTTTGGCAGGTAGATGACACAAAATGTTGTTTTACTATCACTAATCGTTATCGTTATTTTATCTGAAGAAACTTGAGAACTTTGAATGGCTTTTCTAAATGAAGTGTGTAAAACTGCCTGTTATATTATCATATAGCTTATGCTCTGCTCTATTGGAACCCTATCCCTTATCAATCTAATACTGAATAAATGTCTTCACATGTACACACACATCCGCCTGGCCACACCCACATTCGCTCCTCTACATAAGCGGGGACGTGGCCATACTAACAGCTCCTTCCCTATTTTCACCACCGACAAGTGTCTGTATACACCACTTGAGTTTAGTGCCGAAATAGTTGTTGGAAAGGAGCTACGTGGACATTGTATCTTATTTTTCTCTCTCTCACCAATTTACGAGAAAAGCTAAGACATAATGTTTGCACCTTCGGAGGGTTTGGACACTCGCAACGTCACCCTTCACCAGCGCTTCACCATTGCCGCATCCTCCGTGCGTCGTGGGGCGTCTCTGGCTCCGCGGTCATGGCAGTCAGATATGCCCGGGCGGCGCCCGGGAGGCAACGGTCTCGGGGAGTGGCAAGGAGTGTTGCATCTCCTTGGGGTCCCTTGTACTCCGGGGTTGGGTTAGAAGCTCCGACCCTGAGACAAGATGCCCAGATATCTGCCGCGTCGGATGGTGGCGCCCGTGGCAGCCTCCCGTACGTGAGGGATGCGAGTGACGTGGAGGGAGGTATGCAAGGGGAGTTGCTTGCCTTGTTCCCCGAGCTCATGGCGGCCGCCGCAGCTGCTAATGGCGTGGCGTTGCCGCAGCCACTGCCAGCACCTGTTCCTGATGACATGATAGGTCATCTCTGGCAACGTCGTCCAGTGAGAGAGACATGCGTTGTCTGCCCATTCTTCCCATCAATGGAGGCCTATGTGAAACAGGGACAGGTAATCTCCCGAGTTGTTGGCCTTACCCCCGCCTACGTGCCAGTCACGCGGGTGGCGGGTTTGGTCCAGGGGCTAAAGGACGGGTTGCCTCGGCTTGATAGCCCGATGGCATCCATACTTTGTCCCGAAATGGTGTGGGAGTCGTTGCGAAAAGCCGGTTCCCCAAGGGAAATCGGCTAGGCAGATGGCTAATTGGAGTGACCAGGTGTACATCGCCGCAACTCAGAGCCTAGCTGCGACCTCCAACATCGCGCAGCTAGCGCGCTACATGCCAGGGATGATGGCGGGCGGGTCGGTATTGGATGACCATCAACAGTATCTTCACGCCCAGGTGGCTGGAGCAATCCTGCACCTAACCCAGCTGCAGGCGATAGCCGCGGGGAAGGAGCGCGCCCTGGCCACTCTATCCCAGCGCCACCTTTGGCTGGAGCAGGCGCGGGTGCCGGAGCAGAAGAGGATTCCGCTGCTCACGGTCCCCCTCTCTGATGCTGGGCTATTCGGGTCAGCCATGCAGCAGATGACGGCAGCCTGCAGAGAGATGGAGGAGGAGCGTTCTGTGCTCCAACCCCATTTCCCCCGACCCAATGGCGTGAATATTACAGGCAACCAACTTGTGTTCAGCTTTTCTCTGATTGGCCACGACCCCACACCGCTAGCCCGCCCCCTTTTGCCACGAGCGCGGCAGGAACCTTCAAGTTCCCTGGTGCAAAATAAATCTGGTAGTTGGTTTATGACGTTAATTAATAATAAACACTGTTAGGACTCTTAATAATAAACACTGTTAGGACTATCTGACTCTTAATAATAAACACTGTTAGGACTATCTGACTCTTACTAATAAACACTGTTAGGACTATCTCGATTCACGCGTCACTACTGTAACTCACTGTACATCAGTGTGTAACTGTACGCTGTAACGTTATATGTTATTTTGCGTTTTTAAACCAACTACCAGATTCACTCGTCACTGTACATCAGTGGAGGTTGCTGAAGCGCCAGCGGGGCGATGTGGTGGTTTGTCCCCGGCTTCCGTGCGCCCCCGCCGGCTTGACTCGGTCCAGCTCCAGCAGCAGCGGCCGTGCTCCGTTGTAGAAGCCCTTCAATGACAGAGCTCTCATATTTTGCGAATGCATAAACTATATCTTAAATTATGGCTATGTGTCTAATATGGCTGTCGCTTATCAATGACTTCGCGACAGCCATATTAGACACATAGCCATAATTTAAGATATAGTTTATGCATTCGCAAATATGAGAGCTCTGTCATTGAAGTGGGTGGTGGCAGCGTAACAGCGTTCACCCTGATGTAAAGTAGCGGTTTTTATTGTTTTGTCATGACAAACCAATTACATAATCCCAACATATGTGTAAAGAAACAACATATTCCAGTTAACACTTTGATTGCCTAAGGCTAAATTCATGATATACCATCCCTTGCCAGCTCTATTTGTCTATGGAAAAGTTCCCCTTCTTTGCAGGGCTATAACTTTTTAAATTCTATTGCTAAATTGCCATTATTAGGGCCCATTCAAGGTCCTATATGTATTGTTCATTGTGTAGCAACGTTAAACTTTTTCATTCACATATTCATAGTAAAATATGGTCTAAAGTATAAGTATGTTTTCATCTCTTTCTGCAGCTTTCTCCAGAACGTGATTTATAGCCCCAAATGCATTATATTGATGATGAAATACAGTTTGGTAGGAATCTGTGCGAGATCAAAAATTTCAATTGGACGTACTTCTAGAAGTTTCTACGTATCATCTGATGATGACCGGATGGGCGGGGGATCGTTTATAATTCCGTGGGCAGCGTTATATCATTCATCTAGTGTGGGTGATATGATCATCAGAGCAGTTTATATCGAACACGTTCAAAAATAACGCTGAATCTTACCGTATCTTCCTCGCGCCGTTGGACGATGAGCGTGGAACTGAAATATTCCTATTATGGGATGTAGAAATACGCGATCTATTTCCAGGTTGTATAATAGTATATACGTCCAAATCATGTTGTTTATCGAGTTATTGGCAACGGATCGCTATGTATTGTGTCGAGATCGAGTCCCGGGACCTATAGAGAGTGCCCGGAAGTAATATGGACGATCAGCACTTCAACCACATAACTTCCTGTTTGGCGCTTCTGCCGATCGGCCACCAGATGGCGCTCTTGAACCGCTAGAGGTTTGAGAGGAGCTCAGAACTGTGTGTGAAGGCTGCGGATGGAAAATATGATTCCGATCACAGATTTTTGAAATATTGATATTAAAGACGAGTTACGGCGTCCTCTGCAACTTGAGCATGGCGGGGAAGGACGCCTAAACACGTTTTCGGCACTTAAAGTGTTAACGGTATATTTTTTTAATGATTCATTATGGTATAAATTAGGTTAACTGGAGCTGCGTATTGCTGGCTCTCATATTTGCGAATACAACAGCGTTCACCCTGATGTAAACAATTCTACAACGGAAGACGGCCGCTGCCGCGGGCGGGGCAACTCTCTGAAGCGGTAGCGCGGTCACGTGGCCGTGTGGCCAATCAGAGAAACGCTGAACGAAAGGCTGAACACAAGTTGGTTGCCTTTAACATTCACGCGACCCGATGCCACCGGTGATGTCCGGAAGACCGTTGCCTCCGCCACCACCGCCGCCGCTACTGGACCTTCAGGGGAAGAAGGCCAGGAGTGGAGGGAGTGCCACGTCCGCTGCAGCCAGTCGCCCCACGCCCGGAGGTAACGGTAGGGATCGACGTGACCAGGCTCCCCAGAACCGTTGCTCCGGGCCGGCTCCCCATGGGGGCAAGCACCGCTCTGCACGCGGCAGGCGCCGCTAGTGACTCCCCTGTTTACCCCTGTCCCCTCCCCCCCCCAACATAGAATTTTGTTATTAAATAAAAAGTCCCTCCTGGTGAGGGACTGTTTTTTGTTACAAAATGTGTGTTTATTCACTATATATTGGGGATACGATGTATAAACCCTCACCTAGCTGTCGGGTTGTGTGTTTGCTTAGGGAGTAGGACAGTTTTCTTGAAAATTGTTTCAGGTCGCAAGGCCTGTGGCTAGCACTCGGTCGAAAGACTTGTCTTCCCTCATCATGAAGAAGACTGTGTTCTTCTTGCAGTAGTAAGAGTGAACTTTACCATTTTTTATTTGAGGGGGTTGTGTGCAGTGGCGGCTCGCCACCGGGGGCGCTAGGGCGCCGACCCACCTGTTAAATCAGAGAAGAAGACATTTTTTTTTTGTTTTTTGTTTTATAGCCCTATAAATAATATAAACATGTTTAAAATGAATAATATTTACTCATTTTAAGTATGTTTGTGTTTCCAATGCACAATATAACGTTAATATATAAAATAAAAAATACTCGTTTTCCTGAACAGGAAGTGACTCACTCCTGCTCCATTTCTCCGCCGCATTTCTCCTCTAGCCGTATTTCTCGGCCCGGGCTAGACGCAATAGCGCTCTGAGTGCGCGTCACTGTTTGATCGCTGTATCCGTCGCAGCCAATCAGTGCGTAACGCATTGTGCGTTGAAATATGACTATTATGTTGGAATCCGGGCGCGATTTGAAGCAGTCTAGGCAGCAGCGTCAAGAATTTCCGTAGCCGCATTTTGCGGAGACGCTCTCTGATTGGCCGACGCGATGCCAGTACTTTTTTCCGTAGCCGCATTTCTCGGGTTGGCTTAGAGAGAATGCGCCAGGAGGAGGTAGTTCTTGGTCGGATGCACAGCAGGTCAGTCGACTCGTCAACAGCAACCAGTTCACAATAGAGAAAAGACGCTTTCGGTTTATTCAAGGACTGAGTATTTTCATTTAGATTTATAGTTAGCTAAAGCTACCAGCATGGAATTGGATAATTCTGTTAAATCCATCAAATCAACGCCGTTTGAAAGATGGACAATGCAAGAAAAAAAAGATTTGAAACTACTTGGACCACACCAACCTGAGATCACCATTAAGCAAGCCGCCACGGATAGAGGGAGACAATATACTCGGTCGTTTAACAGAAGTTGGTTTGGTAAGAAATCTTGGCTAACTGCATGCAGTGAAACCAATGCTTTTTTTTGCTTTCCCTGCCTCCTTTTTCAAACGAATGGATCAGATCCAGCATGGATTCAGACTGGTATGACCGATTTGAAGCACATTTCGGATAAAACAAAGAAACATGAAATGAGCAGAGTCCACATGGAAAATGCTATGCGGCTAGCCATGTTTGGAAGAGTAAACATTGCCACTCAGCTTGAATCATGCTACAGACTTGGGATCTGAAAGCACAATGAAGAGGTTGACAAAAACAAACACATCCTGTCTAAAATAATAGACTGTGTTAAGTTCTGTGGTGCTTTTGAGTTAGCCCTTCGTGGACACGATGAAAGTGAAGGCTCATCTAATCCAGGGCCCTCATGCATCAACGTGGACTTTGAACTTGACCTACTTCCACACGTAAGCACGGAATGTAGAACTAGCGTACGCACAGGGAAGTCGGCATTCATCACACGTGCGTACGCAGGCTCTATGGTCCTCCGTGTTGATGAATACCACTTTGTTCTACCGTCAATGCTCGTGCATGATTATCCATATATGGTCATGAAAATGAGGAAACACCCCCCATGGGATGTGAAATAATGGACCGACCCGAGCGGGACTCCGAGAAACTCCACGGAGAATTCACTGCTGTCGAACCAAGAAGACACTATCGCGTATTGTGGGATAAATAAAAGGCGGATTTGTAAACGGTGATGTCAGATATCAACGGCTCCCTAAGACCATTGCTGCAATTCTGCCTGGACAGCTCAAAATACTAATAAAGACCGTTCGTTGACCACTGTTTGGTGTTGGTTGTGTGTCATTATAACCGTGCTTGTAATATGAATGCCTTTATTAGTTGTGTTCGATTGGCTATATGATTTTTAGATGCATCTATTTTGTTGTCGGCTAATAAAGACCGCGCTGGAATATGACTGCCTTTTCCCGTGTTGTTTGATTAATACCCCATGGATTAAAGTTCTCCTCAATTTTATTCCAAATCGCGATGGATCTCCCGTCAATTTTCTACCTGCTGCATATGATTTCTAGAGGCATACTACAATCTATTTTGATGTCAGTATTGGGTAGCCTATATAAACAATATAATACGAGAGCATATACAAGAACAATGAATCTCACTGCATGTATGATAGCCTGCCTTTCAATACATGAACTTGAATCCCATCATATACATAGTCTGTCCACTATAGTGTCATTGCAATGCGTTTTCTATTCTTTCTTATACAGTAAAAAGGGGGAAGAACACTATATTAATATGACTTGTATTCTGCTTACAGCTTCGAAGTTCCACTTGTTTCGTTTAACGTAAAGCCTTTTAAATATAATCAAAACGTTCCCGTGTTTCTGCGGTCTGCGCAGAATAATAACGAGTTGAGCTTTATGATTTATGATGAATTGAAAATGGGGGACCCTGATGTAAACAAGACGAAAGTTGGTCTGCATCCCCAATTAACAATTGTATGTACTGAGCTGTACTGTACTGTACCCATTCTGCAATCTGTTAATAAACTTTTCAATCAATCAATCAATCAAGCTACGCGGACCGCAGTCAGTCAGTAGCCTACTTATATATTCCGATAACGCTATATAAACCATGCTGCATTCATTCTGAGAGAAAGATCTATTATTCCAAATGCTATTTATAGGGTTTTGACCATAATTACACTACTGTTGCTATTTTACAATGAACTATAATGAACTACGGTTTGTACAGAACGTGCCAGTGTTATTATGCACAGAAGCTCATTTCCTTGTTGTAATAATATATTCTACCACTGGGCGCTAGGTACGCCAGGTCTGAAAAGTGCGTAGATGTACGCACAAAGTCAAGTTCAAGTTGAAGTTGATGAATCCCACTCTTTGCTTAGAAATGATCGTACGCACAGGGTAAGCACAGATCTGTGCGTAGAACACGTTGATGCATGAGGGCCCTGGTGTTTTCAGAGGCCTGGTGGATTTTGTAGCATCACTAGATGCAGTTCTCCAAGAGCATCTGGAGAATGCGACTGTGTTTAAGGGAACATCTAAGACTGTACAGAATGAACTCCTTGACTGTATGCTCTCAGTTTTGAGAGAGCATATCATAGAAGAAATTCGGAGTGCAGACTTTTCTCCATCCAGGCTGATGAAACTACAGACATTTCCACTGAGTGTCAACTGGTGCTTGTGATGCGATACATTGATAAAGCCCACGTTGTGCAAGAGAGGTTTTTTGAGTTTATACCTCTCCAGACTGCCACAGCTGATTCCATAGCCACAGCCCTTCTAACTAGGTTGAGCTCCATCCTCCCTGATGACCAGAAGAGCAAGCTCATTTCCCAGGCATTTGATGGTGCGAGTGTCATGAGAGGAGCCACAGGTGGTGTGCAGAAGAAGGTTCAAGATGTCTATGTGAATGCACACTATGTCCACTGCTATGCTCACCAACTGAACCTCATCATGCAGCAGGTGACATCTCACATCTCCAGAGTCACACAGTTCTTCTCTGACCTGGCTGGCTTCACTGTATTTTTTGCACGGTCTCCCAAGAGAACCAGTGTGCTTGATAGAGTGGTAGCACACAGACTCCCAAGAGCAAGCACAGTGAGATGGAACTTCCACATCTGTAGTGTGAACACTGTTTATGAGCACAAAGACGACCTCATCCTGTGTTTTGAAGACATCCGGGACTCAGGCACGTTTGATCAGTCTACTATCCGAGAAGCAGGGGGGTTTGTGAGACTACTGGAGGATGCTAAGTTCATCTTCTTCCTGGAACTGTTCCACCGCATCATGCCTCATGTGGACATCCTGTACAACCAGCTCCAGAAGCGCGCCATCGACACAGTCTTTGTCCAGGGAATCATACAGAAGTTCACAGACCACGTGCAGAAGATCAGGTAAATTAAAATCTCCACCCTCTGTTTATAACCTGATTACACAATGTCATGTTATTTTACCTGGCAAGTGGCAACAAAAGCTTAACTTTTCTGTTCTGTTCTGTTCAGAGACGCCCTCCCTACTCTCTGCGGTGAATGGACCTCTCAGCAGCCACCGGGCGAGAGACGCAGAACACAGATGAGCCCAGAAGAACTTCAGAGGATCTATACAGAGGTGAGATAGAATATAATGGTGTACTGTTGGGTCTTTTATAAAATAATGTTTTTAATTAATTTTAATAATAATTCACACAGATGGCAGCCCCCCCCCCCTCAGGCTCTGTTCTTGTTAACAGTCAACGACAGGAGATAAATGTTTACTTACACAAGTCAACCTGTACAAATTACAATATCAATATACTAGTCCACACAATACCTACAATAGACCTGTTGTTTACCAAGTCAAGTGTCCTGTCCTCATTGATTTGATCCCCTGAGATCATTCACACCCCCCCCCCCCCCTCAGGCTCTGTTCTTGTTAACGACAGGAAATAAATGAGTGTTGCAACCTGTACAAATTACAATATCAATATACTAGTCCACACAATACCTACAATAGACCTGTTGTTTACCAAGTGTACCTGACACTTAGTGTCCTCATTGATCAGGAGGAGGACGAGTCTCCCCCACCTCCACATTGTATTAAATCAGTGTATTCATTCACTGAGCACAGAGCGGCAGCTCAATAGTGGCAGGAGGCCAAATTGTTATGATCATTGTTATATTGACCAAATTGTTTACACTGCTTCCCCCATGCTCAGTATGCTCAGTATATTCTTACTGTATTTATTTCTGTATATTTTATTTCATTTAATTTTATTCTATTTTACTCTACTCTTATCCTAGGCAACTTGATTTGATTTGTGTTATTATTCTAATTTGTGACCTGTCCTGTCTAAATGTTTAAATGTTGAGCGATTTGCAGTGTCAAATTTCATACGGGATAATAAAGGTATTTCTATTCTATTCTATTCTATTTTCTAGGTCTGCGACACGATCTTAGCCCATGCAAAGGAGAGATTCTCCTTTACCAAGCACCTGATCAGTGCTACATTGCTGCTCGGAGACAAATTCCAGCAGTACAACAAACGGTTCCCTGAAGCAGCACTGAACACCACCGTTGAGGCATACCCAATGCTGAACAAGACCAAGCTGAAAACTGAACTGTCACTCATCTACGGCAATGATGACTTCAAAAGCTGCACTGGAGCTGTGACTCTATACCAGCTCTTCATGGAGAACAACCTCCATGACACATTCTCAGAGACTGTGACTCTGCTGAAGATCATGATTACAACGCCGATGACCACAGCTGAAGCAGAGAGGTGCTTCTCAACGCTGAAGAGAATCAAGACCTTCCTCAGGAACACCATGTCACAGGATCGTCTCAATGCACTGGCCATGCTCTCCATGGAGAAGAAACTGATAAAAGACATCCCTGACTTTAACAATAGAGTCATTGAGAGATTTGCATCTCTCAAAGAGAGAAGGGCCAAATTTATGTACAAATAGTAAAGCCACAAGGTGGCATGGCTGTGACTGTGAGCCAGCCCACTTCACTTTGAGTTTATTTTTATTTTTATTTGATGGCACTGGTTATTTCTAATCTAAGATTTTTGTAAGACAAATATTGTGCTGCTCAGCCTCTTCCCCAGAAGAACATTGAACACTGATCTCTCCACAGGTCACTTTAAACACATAAGAAAATGTCACGGGAAGGTGAAAAAGGTCACTTGTTGTGGTTCTTCTTGTATGTACATATATAGTTAGTAGTAGCATTTGTATTGCATTTTATCTCAGGACTTGTCTTGTACTGTCTATTTTGCACAATTTGCACACTGGGTAGTCCTTCTCATATAAGACCATATTTTTATCTTTATTACTTTATTATCTTTATATCTTTATTTACTAGGTATATGTTCATAATTTGCATCTCTCAAAGAGAGAAGGGCCAAATTTATGTACAAATAGTAAAGCCACAAGGTGGCATGGCTGTGACTGTGAGCCAGCCCACTTCACTTTGAGTTAATTTTTATTTTTATTTGATGGCACTGGTTATTTCTAATCTAAGATTTTTGTAAGACAAATATTGTGCTGGTCAGCCTCTTCCCCAGAAGAACATTGAACACTGATCTCTCCACAGGTCACTTTAAACACATAAGAAAATGTCACGGGTAGTCCTTCTCATATAAGACCATATTTTTTTCTTTATTACTTTATTATCTTTATATCTTTATTTACTAGGTATATGTTCATAATTGGTCATTGAAGCACCATAATAAATGTTCTTTCACCTTAAACCGTTCAAGTTTGTTTATTTGTCACAACAAAATACAGAATACTTTATGATGAAATGCTTGTTTCTGTATGAGCCCCTGAGATTGTGCTACATGCAGTAAAAAAAAGGAGTAAGTAAAGGAATGTTCAGTCAATATACATTATATACAGAGTAACAGTGAGGTTTATATCATGTCGTTTTTTATTTTTATTTAATTAGCTCTGTACAATACATATTTTATTATATGTATAAATGACTGAGTCTGAGTGTTACTTACACAAGTCACTAGTGTCAACCTGTACAAATTACAATATCAATATACTAGTCGACTCCACACAATACATAGACCTGTCCTGTTTACCAAGACAAGTCAAGTGTCCTGTCCTCATTGATTTGATCCAGGGAGGACGACGACAAGTCTCCCAGCAGTCCCAGGTCTCTCCACTTCATCTCCATGTTCTGTCATTTACATGGAGCAATGGCGCCACCGCCTGGGAAAATGTGGTATTGCAGTAATTATTGCACACTGGTGCGCAGGCAGCGCAGCACAGCAGAAGATAAAAAAAATCGCACATGCGCATAAGCGAGCGCCCCTCCAAAGTAAAGTCACAGCAGCCGCCATTGGTTGTGTGTATTCTGTTACATTTGGGAAACATGGCATTGAGTCCACAACCAGGTTAGAGTGTTAGCCTACAGAAGTAATCACATATCGCTGCTGTCGGGACAAAACCTCATAACTCCAAAAACCCAACTTTTCAGCAGATGAAAAAAACTAACACAGATTTGAGGGTGAATAGAGTTAGGAGGTTTAGACAGATGATCGGTTTAATGCTTTCCCATTGTTTAAACATTGTAAAACCCACACACACATATGGAGGATGATCTACGGAGTTGATTTATATAATAAAAAAAAATAAAAAAAATGGAGTTATGAGGTTTTGTCCCGACAGCAGCGATATGTAGCTTGTACCGAGGTCGTTTGACCCTCTCTTTAAACGTCTGTGTTTTGTCTTTACTTGGTGAAGTATATAAACACGGGTGACGTGGTCGCACATGAGCCTAAAGCCTTGTATAAAAACCCATTTTTCGCAAACGAGTTTATCGTCTGTGGCTGGCGGTGAGATGGTTGAGCTTATCCTAGTGGATATACGCTTTTCATGTAGCATGCTAGGTAAACTGGTATCATCGCTGCTTGTTTGTTTTCATCGTATCCGGGGTATGGGGTTATAAGGGGGTGAACTGATAAACCCCTCCCCCACTTTTTTTTCTGATTGGCCAGGGGGTTGGACTCCTGTTCTTTGGTCTTCCTGTCACGCTGTTTGGTCAGCGCGTCACAGGGTGGGGAGAGGGGGGGGGGGGGGGGGGGGCGAAGGGATTTCCCTGGTCCCACGCCATATTTGGGCAGGTGGGTCACGGAATTTCCCTGGCCGTAGAATACGTCACTGGGCGCGTTTCTATTGGTCGTGAGGGTTCCGTGAGTTTTTTTCAGACTCCATGTTGTGGACCGCTGTTATTGTCAAGATTGAGTTATGCGGTGCGTGGAAACTTTGTTTTCTGCCCTGCTCTCTATTGCATATGTGTTGAGCTTTTGGTCACGTGGCTCAATGTTTACATATATCTTTTCAATTATTACTCACGTGGGAGGTCTCTCTGGGGGTTCCCTGTCTCCTCTCTTATACAGAGCAGTGTTGGCTGGGTTTCTTTCCCTCACACGCGTCATATGGGGCCCATATCTGTGTCTTTTGGCCAGCTTCCTACCACTTGTCCCAGGCTGCATGGAGGGAACTTTATCTGGGTTCTTGTTAGAATTACCATTGATGTGTTTTGGGTCTCGACGTGTACATAGCGCTGGCCCTGGGTGCTTCAGTGTGGAACCACGCATGGGCTGGCGCGCCTTGGTTGCTCATTATAGAAACAGCGTTTTTTGTAGAGCAACTGGGATGGAGATTGTATCTCTTCCGAGCGCCAGTGTACTAGGTTAGTCTCGACGAATTCTCGCTCATCTCTGGGGGGAGATGACGGAGTAGATCGAAACATTGGCGGAGGGGTCTCACGCCCATGGGGTGGGCCACCGGGCATGTTGCGTTCATGTTCTGACCGTCTTGTTGGCGCCCTCTGTGATGTTTTAGATCGACACGCGTACCTACCCCCCTCTTAGGACTGGGGATGGTGGCGTGATTAGGACACAGGACTGGTTCTGGTCACGCCGGACCAGGTCAGTTAACCCGTTGTCCGCCGGGGCGCAGATCTGCTGTTCTGGTACCCTGAAGGTCTTTGTGCTTTTCCGGGGGGAAAGTGCCGGGTTAGCCCGGGCGTCGCAGGGTTTGATGTTATGGGTGTGTGTTCGTGATTACGTCATCCTTTGCAGTTGCTTGGTCCATATTGTGTTGTACATTGCGCTGTGCTAAGGAGCCTGGTCCTTCTCCATTATTTTTCGCCCCTCCCTTCCCCTGCTTGGCGGGGCTGGGAGGGGGCTGTCGAGGTGGTTCTATTGTACCCCTCTGGCATCCCTGTGTACGTCCCGGTCCGCCGGGCCCAGGTCCGGACTCGTTCTCGTTGACCTGTTGGCCTGGGTTAACCCCTTCTTGAAAATTGAAGCACTTATACTGCCTGTATAGCCGGTGTATACGCGCAGTTGTGTTTCGGAGTTTTTTCTTGGGGGGGTTAAGGGAACAACTGCCTCCTGTTAAACTAAACATAGGGGGGTGGTTGGTTCCCTAGTGTGTTGGTAGCGGAGTCGACTCTCGGATTTAGGCCGGGCTTGACCGCGTCTGCCTGCGAGTGTGCCCCCGCACTTTTCATGACGTCTGCCAATCATGTCAGCCTTCTCTGCCTCGGCCTCTCTAGGGGGTCGGGTTTTGTGGAGGCTGCAACATGGTGCACAGCATACCGAATGCCCCTTCCGCCGGGGTGCTGTTCTCAGTAGACCGCTTAGGCGCCTGACTAGTCCGCAGTGCTCCGGGCACGGGTCGAGTTACGCTCTTGACCTGTTTTTTTTACCAGGATTGAGGGATCAACCTCTTTGGGGGTTGTCTCCCCGGCGCGCTGACTGGCCCCACAGTGTTATGGGGGTGTAGCCTCTGTAGAGTGCTTCAGGGCAGCGTGCTGTGGGGGGAAGGGCCTGCTCTTGGATTGGGCTCTATCCGATACGCTGGCGATGTGGGGGGTGGTGTCACTAGTGACTGTCTGGTGGGGTCTTGATGCTACAGCATTTGTCTAAAATAGACAGATGCTACGGCATTTGTCTAAAATATCAAAAAGTGTAAAACTTACCAGACCATGTGTGGTAGTGTTGCATTCACCACATGCAGGGGAAAAGGGGTCCTCAGGGATAGAGCTGGCCATGCTATTGCCTGATTTAATTAGGTTTATGAAAAGGTCTGACAGAGTTGACATAAACTGAGGACACAACTTTGATAGGTAGATTTCTATGGACAATATTATTTGAGTGTCATGGCATGCATTGTTTTATACATGTATAACCCTTATCTTTGATTTGATATGTATGTTTTCACAAGTGGAGAGGTCTTTCAAGCTTTTTTCGGCTGGTCAATAATGTGACCCCTTGCTGAGGACAAGATAATTAACATGGGAGCTTCTAACCACAGATTATACATTTAAACAAATATCCCCCAAAAAACAAATATATGTGCTAAAACATAACATCAGTATACACAATACCTTTAGATGTAACTTTGTGAGTATGTCAATCATTATGAATATTTTTTATATAAATTCGACTTTTCTATGTAGGACATGTTTTGTCCAAACTCTCAAGAATCAGTGAGTTATATGAGTATAGCGAGCGCTCTGCTCTGACTCACTGAGGACCCCGTGGTCTTTGCCTTCGGTGGTGAAAGACTTGGGAAGGAGCTGTTAGTATGGCCACGTCCCCGCTTATGTAGAGGAGCAGATGTGGGTGTGGCTGGCCAGGCGGATGGGTGTGTACATGTGAATACATTTATTCAGTATTAGATTGACAAGGGATAGGGTTCCAATAGAGCAGAGCGCTCGCTATACTCATATAAATATGGTTATAGCTTAACCGTAGGTTTTATTTCGAAATCTTGGAAACAGAGATAACCTAGACTCTTTATTTTGACATCGGTGGAAGCCGCCGCCATGACAGAGTGTGTAAATAGCGCGCAAGGATTGTGGGAAATGTAGTAAACTGGCACGAGAAATGTAGGAAATTGGTATGCGGTGGTACGCTCAACTATGAAACCTCAAACGACTGCAGACATGCCATGCAGAGTCCAGTCCGCTCACAGTACGCCCAACTATGTGGGACCCTTAACATGTATTTTAACAATAAATACCACTTACAGCACCTTTAAGATACAGTGACAGCAGTAGACCAGCGCAGTGCTAGAGGGCAAATAAGTTGAGACGGAAGTAGCCAGTGCGGGAGACTGGAATTCGAAACTGGCCCCTGTAAATGTCCAAACCCAACCCCCTCCAATGTACAGTTTCCCCGCCTACCCCACCCCCCCCCCACCCAACCACCTCCAATGTACAGTTTTCCCCCCACCCCCCACCTATCCAACCTCCTCCAATGTAGCCTACAGTTTCTTCCCCCTCAAATGTATATACTCTCTTTTTAGACCATTTTTGTACTCACAAACAGTAGGCCTGTATATTTGTAGATCTGGTATGTCATAAGTGTCTAGATGTAACAGTACTGTCTATCTGTATGTCATGTATGTCATGTTGTTATGATGAATTGAAAATGGGGGACCCTGATGTAAACAAGACGAACGTCTTTCTCTGGTCTGCATCCCCTTAACAATTGTGTGTATTGAGCATTCCGCAGGGGTTCTCAACAGGCACCCCTGTGTTCAATAAAATATTCCAGGGCACCCCTACATACGATAAAGACTTTTCCGGTCCTGTCTTTTTTGCTACAATGATGATAAAGGTGCTTGCTTTCAAAATAATGTTTATTTAAGAAACCGGGAAACACATTTGTGTGTATATGCAGGCTATATAATGCATTATTAACAGGTGTTTCACGTCTAAATAGCTTAGTACTGTTGACATTACACTGCTTGTAGTAGTAAATCAAATAGCATATTTCTTTAAATAAAATTACAGAAAATTATCACTAAAGCGCTAGTTTTTTTTTATTCCATAAAAATAGCATATTTGGATAAGTGTGACCATTTCTCAAAAACTGAAAATCATGTATTTTTTTTAAATACAGAAAAGGATCACCAAGTTACCATTTCTCAAAAAATATTAATAAATACAGAAAATCGTTCACTCAGTGGACATTTCTAGCTCAATGCGAGGTCTGCTGCTGCTGGCTAATAATACGGGCAATACGTGGGGAGATCTTTGACAAGGCAACACGCATGTCATCCTCAAGGCTCAACTTGGCCCTATATTTTGTTTTCAGAGCTGTCATGGATGAAAAGCCAGCTTCACACAGATATGTGGTGCTGAATGGTATCAACACCTTAACTGCTGCATCATGAGATACTTGGTACTCAGCACCACACTCTGAAACTAGCTCTCCAGGTGGTATCAGATGAGATTTCAATGAGTTCTTCCAAGAGTTTGGATGGAGATGTGTCAGGAAGCTTTGTCTCAATGTTGTCTGTAAAGTTTTTTTTTATCCAGAGTAACTTGGTGATCCTTTTCTGTGTTTTATTAAATTAAATAATGATTTTCAGATTTTGAGAAATGGTCAAACTTATCCAAATATGGTATTTTCATGGAAAACAGTGCAGCTGCAACAGATAGCACTTTAGTGATAATTTTCTGTAATCCAAAAAAAAAAAAAATAAAAATAAAAAAAAATGTATAAATTTTTTTTTAATCTCAAGGCACCCCTGGCAGCTCTCTGGGGCACCCTAGGGTGCCGCAGCACCCCTGTTGAGAACCGCTGTATTGTGTACCCATTCTGCAATCTGTTAATAAAATGTTCAATCAATCAATGCTGCTGCGGCTGGAAGCCAGTAGGGAGGGCTAGGTGGCTAGAGTGATAAAAGATACAAGCCGTGCACCAAACAGAGCACCCTGGTTCAAAGACTAATACTAACCCTACAAGAAGCTTCACTCAAGATCATCACCATGGACATGATATCTAGACCTCAGCAGTCGTGCTTCAGGGCATTGCTAACGCTGGGCTAATGCAATGGAGGAACCATTGCCGAACATTTTACGTACTAATGTTAACACAAATTGCAAAGAGGTATCCACATTTTGTCTAACTGACGTCATACAACAGTGGCGGTAGAGTTGAACCATTTGTTTAAAAAAAATTATCAAATGAAAGTCTATTGTTGGCAAGAAGAGCATACAAGTAGTGTGTTGAAAATGGACAATTCACATCGCTGTCAAAAGTAGGACTAAAGGTTAATTACCACGGTAACTCCCCTACATGTATCTGACCATTCCTTCATATCCTTCTCACTAACTCTCATCCTTAACCGAAAGGTCTTCACCCCAACTCAAACCGTCTCACTCAGACGCAACCTGCCCTCCCTATCCCCGTCCACCCTCTCCTCTGACATACTATACGCTCTACCTTTGAGTGACACACCTTCTCTGCTCTCCCCACAGAGATGGCAACCTCCACCCTCCTCTCAGCCCTTGCAACCTCCTTCGACAAGCTCTGTCCCCTCGTTGAGAAACCTGCCCGCCGTTCCCCACCCAGACAGTTGACAGATGCAGTGAGAGAACAAAGACAGGTCCTGAGAGTGGCTGAGAGGAAGTATAGAAAGTCACGCCTCACTGCTGACATCGACACATATCACAACCTCTTGTTAACATTCTCCATAACCATTACTAATGCCAAAGCTTCTTTCTTTCACCATAGGATCGAGGCCTCTGCCAAGAATCTTCGCAAACTGCATGCTGCCATGTCCTCCCTCCTTACCCCCCCCCACCCCCTCCTCCCTCATCTTTCTCCGCCGAAGACTTTGCGATCTTCTTTGAGGAAAAAGTGGAGAACATCCGCAGCTCCATCTCCCAACCCCCACCCATTCCAAACACTGAATAGAGAACCGCATCCTTCACTCTGTCATCTTTCTCTCCCATTACAGAAGCCGAGACCCTGACACTGGTAACGTCGAACCGTCCGACTACATGCCAGCTGGACCAGCTACCCTCCCCACTCCTCCAGACCATAGCACCGTACATCCTTCCATTCCTAACTGCAACCATCAACTCCTCACTCAACCTAAAACAAGCCAGAGTCATGCCCCTCATAAAAAAACCAACCCTGAACCCCACCGTCATAGGCAACTATCGTCCTGTCTCTCTTCTCTCCTTCCTTTCTAAAACACTTGAACGTGCTTTATCCAACCAACTTACTGCTTATCTCTTACAGAATGACCTCCTAGACCCTAATCAGTCTGGCTTCCGGACTGGCCACTCCACAGAAACGGCCCTCATTGAGGTCACAGAGGCACTTCACTTAGCAAAAGTGAAAGGCCTCTCCTCTGTCCTGATTCTCCTAGATCTATCTGCAGCCTTCGACACAGTCAACCATCAGATCCTCCTCGCGGCCCTCGCAGGAATGGGAGTGGCTGGCTCTGCGCTGACATGGCTGACATCATACCTCAATGACCGGTCCTACCAAGTGTCATGGAGAGGGACCCTGTCGGCCACCAGCCCCCTGTGGATGGGTGTCCCCCAGGGCTCGGCCCTAGGACCCCTTCTCTTCTCCCTCTACACTAAATCACTGGGTAACATTATCACGTCTCATGCCTTCTCGTATCTTTATAATGCCGATGATAATCAACTCTTCCTCTCCTTCCCTCCCTCAGATATCCACGTCTCTGAGCGGATCTCGGCCTGTCTGTCCGACATCTCTGCCTGGATGACGACCAACCACCTCAAACTGAACCTTGGTGTTGTCCTCGACGACCAGTTGAACTTCTCCGCTCACATCGCAGCGACAACCAGAACCTGCAGATCCCTCCTGAGCAACGTCAGAAGGATCCACCCCTTCCTGACAAAAGAAGCCACCCAACTCATCGTCCAATCAACAGTCATCTCCCACCTCGACTACTGCAACGCACTGCTTGCTGGCCTCCCAGCCACTGCCACCAAGCCTCTTCAACTCATTCAGAATGCAGCAGCTCGCCTGATCTCAAACCTACCGAAGTCGGCCCATGTCACCCCACTCCTTAGGGACCTGCACTGGCTCCCCATTGCTGCACGAATCCGCTTCAAGGCCCTCGACCTGGCATACCGTGCGGCAAAGGGAACCGTTCCCGCCTACCTCTGGTCAATGGTCTCTAACTACACACCCTCAAGACCCCTACGCTCTGCATCTTCTGGCCGTCTTAGACCCACTCCTATCCAAGCTCCGAGAGGGTCATCAAGGAGAACCTGCCTTTTCTCAGTCCTTGCCCCACAATGGTGGAATGAACTACCCACCCCAGTTAGGACAGCCGAAATAAACAGTCCTAATAAACTAACCTACACTGTAGCACTCAACACTTTGATGAACATTGTTACTCAGCTGATAGAGTTGTGCCCTTCCTGATGCCTTGTCGTACAGAACTTGTAAGTCGCTTTGGATAAAAGCGTCAGCTAAAATGTAAAATGTAAATGTTATACAGCATTTAGAATGTACATTGGAAACAACTACATTGTGTACTGACCCTGGACCAGAAGACAATCCCTTTTCTGTACGAGAGCCTGTTTTTGTGTTTTGGACATCGGACTGTATTACGACCATTCTATTTGCCCATCGGACTATATTCTGCCTTTAATCAATAAATATTCTTATTGATTGATATTTCACTTGTGTGGACAATTGAATTTGTTTGTTTTTTAACCGTGAAGAGCCTGAACACCACCAGGCTCGTCACAATATATATATATATATATATATATATATATATATATATATATATATATATATATATATATATATATATATATATATATATATATATATATATATATATATATATATATATATATAATGGGCCTAATACCAATTCAAAACATTCTCATAAATACCTAAAATTACCAAAACATTTTCACGTAAAACTTGGACCCAACATGGCGGCTAGGTGGTGCAGTGGGCAAGGCGCTCACCACCAATGAAGGAGACACTGGGTTCGAGCCCAGCTCTCCGCATTGCTATCAGCTTGGCTGGTCGTTCATACTAATACAATTGGCAGTATTAGGGGGTGGGAAGCTGATGGGTGGGGATCGTACGTTGTGGACAGCGACTCCTACAGGTCGGTTGGTGCGCCTGCGCAGCAGAATCAGGAAGCGACGGGGGCGGCGTGCCCTCAAAACGCAGACCCCCGACGCTGAGAGATCGCGCTGTGCAGGTGAAAAGATGCGACTGCTGCTTCCTCGAGTACCGGACGGGACACGTGATGTAAGGCTTAGTCCACATTGCAGCCGGCTTGTGGGAGGCATGGCCTAACAGCGTTCGAGACAGGGGAGGGTAGAATTGGACGATACGAAATTGGGATGGGAGAAAAATAGAAAATGGGAGAAAAAGTAGATAAAAAAAAAACTTGGACACAACATTAACTCAACAGAGACCATGCTCCTCATCACTACTTGTTGAAACGTTAAACCTCCAAGGACGAACCTATTAGGGGGAAAGGGGCATTTGGTTTTTAATTAATAATAAGATAATGAGACCCCGCGATTGAGCTCATGGCAAGGTTTTTACTACCTGAAGTCAAGGACTGATTTGGGGCAAGGAGTCCTCATTTGCTGACAACCAGCTCAGACAACTAGTTCAAGTACTTCCACCCTATTAGTCACATAGCAAAGTAGAACAAACTGGAACTCAAGAGAATGAGTGTGAGAATAAGTACCAGTTTCAATCATCCTGTCATAAGTAACAAGGATATGTTTCTTCTTACCCAAATGTAGTTTCCTGTTTGTGTGTGATGACTCTTAGAACCTATTCTCAACTTGTTGGGGGGAGGAGAGAAGTTAGTTTGTTGTATTGCAATGACAGATACAGATCAACCCTTCTTGGGTCTGACAACACCTGGGTTTGTTCTACTGGCATGGGAGGGGGGGGGGGGGGAGAAGAGGCATTGTTTTATTCCATATTTATAGGAAGTGCTCTTCCTATGGCAGCTCTATAGGGAGGTGTAGTGGTTACGTCATTGTCGTTTTTCGTGTTCCACCCTCTGTCCAACCCAATGCATTTCCCCATTGCCCATTTCTAAATCGTCTTGATTAAAACAAATAAAGCAGTTTTCTGAGCAGAAGTATGCGCACGGTCCCCGACTGGAAGTATGAGCCATTTCGTTGTGCTTCTGAAGGAAACTGTAAACTGTAAATTACATTGTTAATTTAGTTTGTATTTACTTTTCTAGTTTAAGTTAATTCAATTAAAGAAATTGTAACTACAATATTGTATCTACAATTACATTTAAAACATTGTTTGTTTTTCAACCATATCTGTTGACAATATAATTTCTTTATATATTGAATGCTACATCCTGCTACCTTTTTCAGCTTCTCTATTTCAAGGCAATATTTACAAAAACTAAACTAAAACTAGTAATTTCCTATACAAACATGTTTCCTACTATTTATGCATAATAATCATCTGTTCTGTGCGCACGCGAAGGAACATGTATGCGCATGCGCGGCGTCATTTAAACAGCATACAGGCAGTTCTGATATTACGACTGCACCCCTGGGTGTACCTTGCTGTGCTTATTCATCCACAATCTATAGCTCAACATGAAAATATTCGCAATTAATCATTAAAAAAAATCACAGAATTTCTTTCAACCAAAAATGCTTCAACAATAATGTTAGTGATAGAAGGGAACTCATTTTGTGCAAAAGTGGAACGTTTTTCTATTTCCATGCGGCAGAATTGTTACAATAGCCGATAATCCATTTTCCCAATGATAAATCCCTATACGGGTGGAACAACCAGTGACGTCAGACTACACCTCCCTATACAGTAGGCTTCACTGCCAGAAATCTCATTTGAGTCATTTGAGCCGTAAAGGGAGCAAGACCTCATGACAAGTTTGAAGATCACATCAGACACAAGGCTTCACACTTTAAGAGATTCCTTTATTGATCCCCTTGGGGAAATTCGGATGTCATACTGTAGCAGCATGGGGGAGGGGCGGTACAGGTATGGGCATGGTAATAGCATTGTAACAGCCCATGTTACCCCACTTCTTAGGGACCTGCACTGGCTGCCCATCGCCACACGAATCCGCTTCAAGGCCCTCGACCTGACATATCGCACGGCAAAGGGACCGGCTCCCTCGTAACTCCTGTCAATGGTCCGGACACACACACCACTGAGGATAAACAGCTAGGGCTACCGTGGACAGCTTCAAGTACCTCGGGGTCCACATCTCAGAGGATCTGACATGGACAACACACATAGACACAGTCGTAAAAAAGGCGAAGCAGCATCTCTACCACCTGAGACAGTTAAGGAAGTTCAGAGTATCGGGGAAGATACTCCAGTCCTCCGGAGCTGTAGAGAGCATCTTGACTGGAAACATCACTGCCTGGTATGGAAACAGCACGGCACAGGACAAGAAGGCCCTACAGAGAGTGGTACGCTCAGCCGAGCGTACCACGGGTATTGCACTACCACCCCTGCAGGTCCTATATAACAAGAGGTGCAAATCCAGAGCCTGCAGAATAATGAAAGACCCTCACCACCCCAACAACAGCCTGTTCAAGCTGCTGCGGTCAAGCAAACACCTGCGAACACCAGCAACTAGGACAGAGAGACTTCAGCTCAGCTTCTTCCCCCAGGCCATCAGAGCCTTGAACACTGAACTCTCCACACACAAGCACACATGAGCACACACACAACACACACACTGTACACGCTCACACACTAGCAGCCACTTTAACATGAGCACACACACACTCATGCTGCACACGCTCACACTTATGGTCACTTTACAAAAGGAAAGGTCACTTTAAAAATAGTATAGTATAACTTGAGATTGTATAATATGGCATTGTATAGCAGTGTACATAAAGACCCAGTGCCTCATCCGTAGCTAACAGTGTATTGCACTATCACAGGACCTAGCATGTCTTACCATGCTCTGTAAAAACTCATGTACATATGCCCTACTTTGATTACTTGTATTATTGCACAATGTCGTTCTATTGGATTCTTATTATATTATTATTATTGTATTATGCACAATCGTTGCGGGCAAGACCCCCCGCATTTCACTGTATACTTGTATGCCGTGACAAATAAAACTCTTGACTTGACTTGGTCTCTAAGACAAAAAAAAGGAACATTTTTAAAACACTAACCTTCTTACTGTCCTCTACTGTCATGTACTCTTCCTAATATACTAACATACACTCGACGTTGCAGCACTCAAGTTTGAACACTTTGATGAACATTGTTACTCAGCTGATAGAGTTGTACCCTTCCTGCTGACTTGTCGTACTAAACTTGTAAGTCGCTTTGGATAAAAGCGTCAGCTAAATGACAAAATATAAATGTAATAGCCAAAAGGCATAAATATAGCCAATAAAAAAATAAACAGTGTAAACGATATAATTAACTCTGAATATAAGAATATGAGCAAGTAAACAATATAATCAAAGGTGCAGATGAGTGTCTGTATGCTCAGTTAATCAGTTACATTATACGTTACAATAAATATGGGCAATAAATAATTAGAATCACACTATGAGTAAAGTAAAGTAAACAGTATACACAGGTGCCGTATACACAAGGTACTCTAACTGGCATGATATATGTCATACATAGTCTGTGCAGGTTAAGAGTCAGACACGTTTAGATCTTCCAGAAGAGAAAGTGTGTTATTTCACATGAAGTGCTCCTGCTGTTGCAGCTCTATAGAGTAGGCGTCACTGCCGAAAATCTCAGTCATTCAAGCCGTGAAGGGAATCAGACCTCATAACAAGTCTGAAGATCAGATCAGACACAAGGCTTCTTTTAGATCATCCAGGAGAGGCATTGTTTCCTTTCACAGAAAAAAAAGTGCATTTGGCCAGCCCGTCTTTTCATTTAGACTAGAGCATCCCACCAATGGAACACAATACCTCAAACAATTGTGTCCACATCATATCACTCATTCAAGTGCAGGGTTAAGGAATGGCTCATTGAAAACCAGCATTGTCAACACTGAGGTGTGTGTGTGTGTGTGTGTGTGTGTGTGTGTGTGTGTGTGTGTGTGTGTGTGTGTGTGTGTGTGTGTGTGTGTGTGTGTGTGTGTGTGTGTGTGTGTGTGTGTGTGAGTGTGTGCGTGCGTGCGTGCATGCGTGCGTGCGTGCGTGCTTGCGTGCGTGTGTGTGTGTGTGTGTGTGGATATGGTGCGTTTGTCTCTGCCTGGGTCTTCTAATTATGTCATGATGTGCTCTGTCCTTGTGTCCATGACTGTATTGTGCCCTGTATCCCTATCGTATGTTCTATGTGCTTTTGTTTGTGTTTTTTTTCTAATGTTATTTATCTTATCTATTATCTTTATTCTGTTTGTATTGCTAACCCTTTTTCACACAGGATTTTTGCCTGTACCTTCTGGCAGAAGGACTGCCAATGGAAATTAGCCTTTTGGCTAAAATTGGGTGCATTTACGTTTTTAAAATGTTTTATTAATTAGTACGCTGTCCCCCTTAAACAAATAAAGTAAACATAAACCTAAACCTAAGTGCTCTACCTGTTGCAGCTATATACAGTAGTAGGCTCCCCTGCTGAAAATATAATTTGAGTAATTAGAACCATAAAGGTGCTAGAAATCTCATTTGAATAATTACAGCCATAAAGGGAGCAAGACCTCGTAACAAATTTGAAGATCAGATCAGACACAAGGCTTCACATCTTTTCTATCTTCCGTTGAGCTCCTTTAGACAAAAGGGAGCTCTGGTAATATCTTTTTGTACGGGAACCCCGTTGGCTTCGGCTGATTCATCATTATCAGTTAAGCCTGCATGGGGAACAATGATTCACACTGATGAATGATAAATCTGCCTTGATTATTTAACCATATGTCGAGCCATCGGAAAGTAATTAAGAGGCCTGTAAATATCATAGCGCATCAGCTTTTACATGCATCATCAGTCTCTCCCACCGGCCGGGCCAGTTTTTCATAGCTTGCATATTCTTCCGGAGTGTCGATCAATAACATCGGATCGGTCAGATGATGGTGTGATTTATAGTTACCGCGGATTCAACCGCATTTCACAGATGAGAAAATTATTTCCCGGGGAATCTGCTTTGCATTCTAGCGGCAAACCAAAGCCACTCTGGCTCCGCG
Organism: Notolepis coatsorum; assembly: GCF_963971535.1. NCBI lineage: Eukaryota > Metazoa > Chordata > Actinopteri > Aulopiformes > Paralepididae > Notolepis > Notolepis coatsorum. The sequence goes on from NC_140176.1 coordinate 60,980,331, forward strand.
AGCATGGCCCTTTCTCACCCATATCCTCTAGAAATATATTACTGCGGCACGTTCCAAGTTTGCAAACATTCATAATTGAGTAGCAGCATATGATGAATAGCACGAGGGTGTTCCATTTTAGGCTGAGTGGAGAAACAGTGGCAGGAGCCGCCGAGAGCCACTGCCTTCACACAGTATATCTCTACCATATATCTCCCCCACAAAAAGAGGCCACGCAACAGTCAGTGTTTGAGACTGAAGAATGTAAACCTGCACGGCTCGCCCTCCTCCGCAGTTTGTATATTAGCGTCACATGCATTCCCAACATATCCTTGTCAACTGTAATCAAATAATCAAATACAAATTATTGAATAAATGATCGAATCAGTAAGCCTATGCATAGCCGCTGATGACATTAGCACTCTGTATCTGCCCTGTCTGCCATTACTCAATGACCCCGAGTGACCTCTAGTGATAATGAGAGGCATGGCGGTATCGCTGGAATTAATCTCTACAGGGCCGTTCTATGACTCAACAGACCAAGAGGGCACACGCGACTCATGCGCCCACGTTGTGATTTTGGCTTTGAGTAACGACCTGTTTCTCAAGGCTACTTCCTATGGCCTCTCCTCAACCCTCCAGCCACTGTACCGGTGATACTCCACCCACAGCCCTCGAGCCACATCCGGTCCGTGAGGTCATTTATCACTTCACATTATTCCAAAACCACATTTGATTTGAACCCTCTGAAGCGCTGTGTTCTTCGGAGCCTCTTGCAAGCTCATTTTTAAGGCTAGAGTGAAGATATAGGTATCATTTGAAGAGTGTTGGGCAAGTTACTAATCAAATGTAATTAGTTACTTATTACTGATCACTCCTTTAATACAAATTACTTTACTGATTACTTTTACTATTATTTTGCATTAGATGACAAAATGTAGTCCCAAAATGACTGCAAAGGTTATGAGTTATTGTATCCCCCTTCTGTAGCTTCTGTTGTTAGCTGTCCAGATGCCAGCTGTGGGGGAAACAAAGTCTACCTCGTTGAGTGTGGCCTTCAAATTAGCTTCCATCACCACATTATTCTCTCTCTCGTAGCCAGCAAACAAACGTTCTCTGTTGGCAGCTTGACATTGTTCTGTCGGTATTTCCTCTATGATGTGTCAAAATGAAGGTGAGTCAACCGTGGAAATAGGTAACATCTCCTCGACGATATACCCAGTGGCAAGCTTCTTCTGACCTTCTCCACTCACGGGGTGGTGTTTGTGTAACCCAGGTTTCAGATTCATAGCTATTTAAGTTGTAGGAACATAAATAGTTAATGCCATTGAATAAGAACATAAATAGTTAAGGCTATTATGTAGGAACATAAGTAGTTAATATTATTGGGTACCAAGTCCCTTTGAATTGCAGCATTGCCCTTTCATTGCATCATGACGTGAGATGACGTGAGATGACGTGAGTGAGGTAGATGTCGCGACAGCCATGTTTTGCTTTACGGCGCGCAAGTCTTGCTACTGCCCAGATGCAGACACACATCCACGGAGACCGACACGCAGCTGAACGTTGCTGCTGCCGAAATAGATAATAGCATGATAAAAACAGTTATCAAACAGTTATAAAAGATTCCCCCAGTTGCAAAACCGAAGAAGCGTTGCAGTAAAGTAACTGTAGCCTGCGGTTTTGGTGAGTTAAATCAATATTGTGTGCTATTCAATTGTCGAGTGTACAAAAATGGTTAGCTTCATGCTACAAGCTAATAACAAGTCATACATGATAACACGAACTGCCCCAAGCTCAATTTGGTTAAATGAAAACTAGGAAGGAACCATTTCAGAAGTATTTATAATTGTATTGATATGCTGTACGTTAAGAACAAGGTCTATATACATTTTGAACGTTTTTGAGAGTTTTATATGAGTGGGGAATGTTCCACATGCTAGCGCACTTTAGCCTAAATTAGCATGTGGCATATGATCCCACGTGCTGGGATGAGACGGCCTACTTTGGCTTAGCATATAGCTAAAAGTAGCCTGATTGATTATTCATTCTGAAAGCAATGAAAAGATGATGAAGCAATAAAAGATGGTAAATAGCTTTTATTTTCTGAATGCCTGCTCACAAGCAGGCCAGGTTTTTCCAGCACCCCGTTCCACCCTGGAAGCAGTTCCAGACCACCTCCATCACCACGTGTGCCCACAAGGGGACGAGGCGGTGTGCCGGACAATACAAGATGGCAAGCCAACCCTCTGAACCTCTGATATAGCTCAAGGCTAATGCCAGCCTGATTCGAATACCCCTGTTGCCCAACTCCTGTTACCTCAACAGTCTGGTAGGATGGAACTGACTGAACTTGAATCATAAGAACTTCCACGGATTGAACTGACCTGAACACAAGGACACTCCAAGAGCTTCGACCCGTTCACCTTTTGTTACTTTGATATTGTATTTTGTATTTGATTTAATTTGATATATGGGTATTGATATTCTCCTATAGGAAGGGAGACTTAAAGGGTAAATACACCCAGTAAGTTATTTGAACTACTGATGTTCTCTTGTAAAGAGGATGAGTTAAAGATACTTGAACCACTGATAAGCTACTTGAACCATTGATATTCTCCTACAAGAAGGGAGACTTAAAGGGTAAATACACCCATTGATGACATTGATTATAGTTGAATCACTGATGGTTCTCCTGTAAAGAAAGAAGGTTTAAAGGGTAATTTCACCTAATAAGGTATTGCATTCAAAACCTAGAATATTCCATTTGGTACTTTTGTTGTGTTACACCTTCAAAGGAAGAGTTTAAAGGAGCATTTCACCTAGTAAGGTATTTGCGTTCCCTGCACATTTAAAGGTTTAAATTAATATGTTTAGACATTTACCTAGTTAAATGATAAACTGAAATAGAGTTTACTGGTGATAAAAGGATACATCCAATATCCAACCTTGAACCTAGCTTTTAGCTAGAGATAACCTCAGAGACGTCTGAACCAAACCTAATGTGTTTATCTAATCAATCTAGGACTTGATATCGAACTAACCCTCCTTAAAGGAGAGGTTATTGAAAGAACCTAAAAGGGATACTTCAAACTACTTTGTACTTTACGTCTATATGTCTAGCTAGCGCGCATTTAATTAATGAACCGGTTATTGGTATAATTCTGTCTCTGGTCCACTATTCTTAAATTGTGCATATTACTCCTCTCCTCGTTTCGTACCTAGAACTGTGCCCGTGGCGAACAGCTGTTACAAGTAGGTGACACAAGTGCTACATAGATTTGGCGAGCCAGCCAGGAGGAGTATATCACAATTAAGAGGACCAGTCTTTAAATCAGAAACTTAAATAACGTGTAGCGATGGACGTAGTTCAAACTAGCAGCGTGAAAATCCATAATTCGGTCATAGTCAGCGGTATAACCGATATTACCACTGACGATGAACTGAATGACTTTCTGTTGAAACACGGCTCCATTCGGAGAAAGCTCCTCGTAGACCCTTCCGAGTCAGAGCCAGCACCACGTGTTATTATAGAATACGAAAGTAGCGAAGCCGTGCAAGCACTTTCCAATTAGCGACTAAACACGGCCAACGCTAGTTACCTCATTAGAGACTTAGCCAGCGTATATGGACCTGTAGTCAGCAAGACGGCTACACAGACTTATCTCTCAGACCTAAAAGAGATAGCGAAACTGAGTGGCGAAGACCTCGCGGAAGTCCTCAGGAGAGAACTCTCCACCATCGGCGACGGCCTCACCCTGAACGATCCTGAACCCCAAACTGACGAAGAAACAGGTGGGGAATTATTCGACGAAGAAGCAGGTGGGGAATTATTCGAAATGGCAGACCAACATATTTTGCGGACATTATCATGTCAAACTGCCATAAGCCCCGTGTTTTGTTTAAGACCATCAATGATGTACTGAATGCACCACTGACTACCTGTGTGGAGGCCTCTCGTGCTGCCTGTGAAGGTTTCCTTAATTTCTTTATTGATAAGGTCTCCTCCATTAGGGCTTCTATTTTACCTCCTGTTTATGACCCCTCCGTTTTTGTCCCCAGCCCCGCTGTTTTTAACACATTTGTGCCCATGACGCTGTCTTCCTTACAGGAGGTCATTGGCAAAATGAAGCCATCGGGCTCCCCAGATGATGCTGTTCCACCTCAACTCTTTAAGGAAGTCTTCCCAGCTGTTGGGCCTACTGTACTTAACATTATAAATAGCAGCCTGTCCTCTGGTGTGGTCCCGGCACTTTTTAAACATGCGGTTGTGCAGCCCCTGATCAAGAAGCCTGGGCTTGATCCTGCAGCCATGTCAAATTTTAGGCCCATCTCTAAACTGCCATTTTTATCAAAGATCCTTGAGAAAATTGTCTATACTCAGCTAATGAATTTTTTAAACGAGCACAATATTCTTGAGGTTTTCCAATCTGGTTTTAAATCCCTGCACAGCACTGAGTCGGCACTTTTAAGAGTTTTTAATGACATCTTTTTAGCTACTGATTCCAGTGACTGTGTTGTCCTGGTCCTTTTAGACTTGTCGGCCGCTTTTGACACAGTGGACCATGACATTTTAATTGCCCGCCTTGAACAGTGGGTGGGCATCAGAGGCATAGCCCTTGAATGGTTCATGTCTTACCTGGCAGATAGATCCTTTTGTGTCAAGCTCGAGGACTCTGTGTCCTCTACTGCCCCCCTATTGTACGGTGTACCCCAGGGCTCGATACTTGGCGCCGTCCTGTTCTCTATTTATTTATTGCCCCTTGGTTCCATCCTCAGAAAGCACGGCATTCCTTTTCACTGCTACGCTGATGACAGCCAGATCTATATGCCACTAAAAAAGTCTGGCTCTTTTTCCATAGACCCGCTGACCAAATGCCTCGATGACATTAAATCCTGGATGGCATTGAATTTTTTAAATTTTAATGACAAAAAGACGGAGGTCATGGTTTTTGGTGGCCCCGCTGTGACCTCACTGCTAGATCTGGGTTCGCTGGCACAACATGTCAAACCAATAGTAAAGAACCTAGGTGTAAAGATCGACCCAGACCTTAAATTTGACAGCCAGATCAAGGCCGTGGTTAAAACAAGTTTTTTCCAGTTGAGGCAGCTGGCCAAAATTAAGCCCATCCTGCACGCCCAGCATTTTGAAGCAGTAATCCATGCATTTGTGACTACCAGGCTGGATTACTGCAATGCACTTTATATAGGGGTGAGTGGATCCTCAGTGGCTCGCCTTCAGATGGTGCAGAACGCCGCTGCCCGTCTTTTAACTGGCACTCGTAAATACGACCACATCTCACCGATTTTATTTTCACTCCACTGGCTCCCAGTGCACTTTAGGATTCATTTTAAAATTATTTTATTTGCTTTTAAAGCCCTTCATGACCTTGCTCCACCCTACCTCTCTGAGCTGTTGCAGGTCTATACACCTTCTCGCTCTCTCAGGTCAGCTGACCAGCTGCTCCTAGTAGTGCCTACAACTAGGCGTAAGCTCAGGGGGGACCGTGCTTTCTCCGTTGCCGCCCCCAAAATGTGGAATGAGCTGCCACTGCAGATTAGGCAGGCCTCATCCTTAAGACCCACCTCTTCTCTCTGGCTTTCGACACCATGTAGCTTGTTGATTTTATGATCTTATTGTCTTACTGTGTTGTTGTTGTATCGTTTTGTTACTGTTTCCCTTGCTTTTAAATATATTTTTTTAAGTACTCTGATCTATTTAAACTTGTATTGCTGCCTATATTTACCTAATGTTTTTTTATCTCTGTTTTGGTACTCTTGTTTTTTTTTCTATTTTTAGTGCTGCTAATAGTTTTTAATATGCTCCCCCTGTACAGCACTTTGTGCCCCTGTGGCTGTTAAAGCGCTTTATAAATAAAGTTGGATTGGATTGGATTGAACATGTTCCAGAGGCTGCAACACAAGCTAGCCCCTCACCCAGAACAATCCCGGGGCAGCAAGTCCGACAAGAGCACAGCCGGTCTCCTTCACCAGCTCTCTCTCAAGAGAATGCACAACCTGCTCTGAGACTCTCCGATGTCAACCCACCTGAGGTGCAAAAGATGATTGTGGAGCATGTAGTGCGAAGCAAAGACTCAGCCATGCACAGCCAAGCATCACTGAGACTCAGACTCTTCTCTGGGCGAAGACCTCGGCCCGACAGAGAAGTAGACTACGAGACATGGCGTTCCAATGTGGGGCTTCTTCTCAAAGACACAAAATTGTCTGATCTACACAAGTCCCGGAAACTCCTAGATAGCCGCATGGCACCCGCCATTGACATCATAAGACATCTGACACCTGAATGTCCCCCAGGAATGTACCTGGAGATCCTCGACTCCGCCTTCGGAACCGTCGAAGATGGAGATGACCTTTTTGCAAAGTTCCTCCATACAATGCAAAACAATGGAGAGAAACCTTCAGCTTACCTTCCACAACTACAGGTGATGCTGAACACCACCTACAGAAAAGGAGGAGTAGCTGGAACCGACCTTGATCAGCAACTTCTAAGACAATTCATCAGAGGCTGCTGGGATAACACCATGATAACCGAGCTGCAGCTAGAACAGAGAAAGAGAAACCCACCTACCTTTGCAGAGTTCCTCCTGTTACTCCGCACAGCAGAAGACAAGCGCTCTTCCAAAGAATGCAGCATGAGACAGTACCTCAACGTTTCAAAGCCAAGGGTATCGAGTAACTACCAGGGCATCTGGAACCAATGCGAAGAGGAATGCAGTTCACAGCCGATTCCGGACACCAGCTCCGAAGGCCAAAGTTTAAAGGCTCTAGTTGCAGACCTACAGACACAGCTCACAAGAATGATACCAAACGACAACAAGAAAAGACAAGCGAGGCCAGCTCCCAAGCAAGAAGCCCCGGCATCAGTTAAACCGAAGCCGACGACTGACAGAGGTACTCCTAAGTCCCAAAAGTCAGAGACTCCAAACCCAAAGAACTACACAAGCAATAGACCAAGACCCTGGTATTGCTTCAGATGTGGAGAAGATGGACACATAAGACCCCACTGCGAGAGTGAACCAAACCCCTCTCTGGTGGTCTCGAAAAAGAAATTACTAGAGGAGAAACAGCATGCATGGGACGCTGAAAACAAAGCCTCCAAGCCTGATTTAAACTAAAGACAGTTTCTGCTGAGGGACAGGCGGGAACTGAGTCACGAGAGAGACGTCCCAGACGGAAGTGGCGAGCCTCCAATAATGTGCTCGGCCTCCCATACCAAAGAAGTAGCCCTACCAAAAGGACTGGTTGGAGCTAAATGCACTGCACAAGTAACCATAGAAGGTAAAGAGTGCAGCTGCTTACTCGATACAGGCTCCCAAGTGACCACGATCCAGAATTCCTTCTATCAAGAGAACATGCCTCATCTACCCATCCACTCCTTATACGACCTGCTTGAAGTGGAATGAGCCAACGGTCAGGAAATTCCCTACCTCGGCTACGTCGAAACTACAATCAAGTTTCCCAAGAGCATGTTCGGAGTAGACATCGAAGCGCCCACCCTAGCGCTGATTGTGCCTGATATGCGCTCCTCTCTGTCATCAGCGCTGATAGGCACAAACGCCCTAGATATCCTGTACAAGCAGTACGCAGACACCACATCTCAGAACTACCAATCCCTGCCATACGGCTACAAGGTAGTCTTGAAAACCCTTGGAGCCAGACATAAACAGTCTGCGGATTCCAGCATGGGCAAAGTGAAACTACATAGCAAATACCCTGAAACTATCGCTCCAGGTCAGACCAAAGTCCTCGAGGGATTAGTGAGTTGCAGAGCAACCAACACAGGAAGATGGGTGATGATAGAGTCCCCAAGGTCAACGGCCTTGCCAGGTGGAATACTGGTATCAGATGGCTTAGCAGAGCTACCACGAAAACACATTGTATACCAGTCATCCTCAAGAACGAGTCCGACCACGATATCACCCTGTCCCCGAAGGTTGTGATAGCTGAGATACATGCAGTCATGAGTGTCCAGTCCCTCAAGACACTTGACGCAGAACTATCGACAGACCCTAACCAAAAATCAAAGCTCAAGTTTGACTTTGGACACTCTCCAGTACCCCAAGAGTGGAAAGAGAGGATAACTGAACAACTGAACTCCATGCAAGAAGTTTTCGCACACCACGATCTCGACTTCGGATGCACTGACAAGATAAAGCATCACATAAATCTCAATGACAAGACACCATTCAAACATCGAGCGAGACCTATACACCCTCAAGATATAGAAGCTGTGCGCAACCACATTCAACAGCTCCTCGACACTGAAGTCATCCGAGAATCTGAATCACCCTTCTCGTTGCCAATTGTAGTCGTCAGGAAGAAGAACGGCGATGTCAGACTATGCATAGACTACAGGAAACTGAACCTCCAAACAGTAAAGGACTCATACGCCCTGCCCAACCTGGAGGATTCCTTTTCAGCACTGACTGGATCCAAATGGTTCTCAGTGCTAGATCTCAAATCTGGTTTTTACCAGATCGAAATGGAAGAAAAGGACAAGCACAAGACAGCATTTGTCTGCCTGTTGGGATTCTTTGAGTTCAATAGGATGCCTCAAGGAATAACAAATGCCCCAAGCACGTTCCAGAGGCTTATGGAGCAGTGTGTGGGAGAACTGAATTTGAAGCAAGCCCTCGTTTTCCTGGACGATCTGATCGTTTTCTCTTCAACGCTAGAGGAACACGAGGAGAGACTCATGTGAGTCCTGAGCCATCTGAAAGAGTATGGGCTAAAACTATCACCTGAAAAGTGCAAATTCTTCCAGACCTCCGTAAGGTATCTAGGCCACATAGTGTCTGAGAAAGGAGTCGAAACGGACCCAGAAAAGACAACCGCACTCAAAACCTGGCCAAAGCACACCAAGCTGAAAGAACTGAGAGCATTTCTAGGATTCTGCGGTTACTACCGTAGATTCGTCAAAGACTATTCAAAGATAGTGAAACCCCTCAACGCACTTACTGCCGGATACCCTCCAACGAAGAAGCACGGAAAAGCTACAGTGAACACCAAGAAGTATTACGACCCTAAAGATCCCTTCAATGACAGATGGACCCCCGCTTGCCAGACAGCTTTCAACGCTATCATAGAAAAGCTGACAACTGCCCCTGTTCTCGGTTTCGCCGACCCCAAACAGTCCTACATATTGAACACAGATGCAAGCACACTAGGTCTCGGCGCCGCCCTCTACCAGGAGCAGCAAGGACAGAAGCGTGTCATCGCTTATGCAAGCCGCGGATTGTCAAGATGTGAAACCAGGTATCCTGCCCATAAATTGGAGTTCCTTGCCTTAAAATGGTCGGTAACTGAGAAGTTCCAGGATTACCTCTACGTAAGACGATTTCTCGCTGTCACTGATACAACCCACTGACATATGTCCTTACCACTGCTAAGCTTGATGCCGCAAGCTACAGATGGTTATCCGATCTATCAACCTTCGATTTCCAGCTACAATACAGAGCTGGAAAACAGAATCAAGATGCTGATAGGCTGTCCAGACGACCACACAGCAGACCAGCTGATGACCCAATATCGAGAAAAGAGATGGAAAGAATACAACAGTTTGCGAAAAGACACATCCCTGAACCAGAGCACGCAAACATGAGTGAAGACATCATTAGAGCCATCTGCGAAAGACACTTAGTTCGCGAAGTGATCGATAACAGCTCTAAAGAGACACCATCCAGCATTGCATCGGTGGTATCACTTGCCCTCCACCCAAGTGCAATCCCAGATAGCTTCCAAGGAGAAGATCAGCTGGGTGGCTTACCCATCGTTCCGCTGATAACTCCAGCCGAAATGAGAGAAAAGCAAAGAGCCGACACCTGTATCCGTCAAGTACTACAGCTTGTGGAGTCAGGGGAGAAACCTCCACCGACACTCAGAAAGGAAATCCCAGAACTTTACCTCCTACTAAGAGAGTGGAACCGGTTAGAAGTATTGGACGGAGTCCTGTACCGGAAGAGACAAGAAGGCGCACAGACCCATCATCAACTTGTGCTGCCTGAGGACCTGAGACCTATGGTCTTAAAGAGCCTTCACGATGACATGGGCCACATGGGCGTGGACCTAGACCTCGTCCGAAAGCGATTCTATTGGCCCAAAATGTCAGCTAAAGTAGAGACAAAGATCAGGACCTGCAACCGATGTGTACGGCGTAAAGTTCCACAAGAGAAAGCTGCCCCGTTGGTGAACATCACAGTCACACGACCACTCGAGTTGCTGTGCATGGACTTTCTCAGCTTGGAACCAGACTCCAGTAACACAAAAGACATCTTGGTCATTACGGACCACTTTACACAATAGCGATCCCTACCGCAAATCAAAAAGCGCGGACAGTCGCTAAATGCCTATGGGATCACTTTATTGTCCACTATGGTATCCCGGAGAAACTCCACAGCGACCAAGGTGCGGATTTCCAGTCCCGCACAATTAGAGAGCTGTGTGAGCTAGCCGGCATCAAAAAGATACGAACTACCCCGTACCATCATCATCATTAGGTGGCTTCTTCGTTCCGAAGGTTGCCTATCACTCTCCAACCCATTCTATCCCAACTTCTTCTCTCCAACTCCGTGACTCCGCCTCTCACTCCGCTCCAATCACAGACGTCATCTACCCAGCCTCTTCTTGGTCTTCCACTTCCTCTCTTTCCATCCACCTTCCCCATCACCACCTTCTTGAACATCTCCCCGCTGGATCCTCTCAGAACATGCCCGCACAACTCCATCTTTCTCTTTTTCAACCTCTCCAGCAGCTGTCCTCCTTGCATATCCGCTCTTCTCAGTACCTCCTCATTCTTGATCTTATCCTTCCATGTTATCTTCAGCATCTTCAACATCCATGGGGAAACCCAGTTGAACGCTTCAACAGGACCCTCCTTAATATGCTGGGCACCCTGGAGAATCAGAAGAAAAGCCATTGGCGAGACTACGTCAAACCTCTAGTACACGCCTACAACTGTACTAAGAACGACACTACTGGATTCACCCTGTATGAGCTGATGTTCGGGCGACAGCCAAGGTTGCCTGTGGACATAGCCTTCAACTTACCTGTCAACTACCAGCCAGGCGCACACTCGCAGTACGTCCGCAGTCTGAGATCCCACCTTGAAGCAAGTTACAGAGTAGCTACAGAAAATGCAAAGAAGACGGCGGACCGTAACAAAGCAAGATTCAACAAACGAGTTGTTGAGTCTACCCTGCAGGAAGGTGAAAGGGTTCTCGTCAGAAACGTCCGCATCAGAGGCAAGCACAAGCTAGCAGACCGGTGGGAAGCAGATATCTACATTGTAGTGAAACAGACTGGAAATGTCCCAGTCTATGTAGTGAGACCTGAAACCAGAGATGGTCCACTACGAACGCTCCACCGAGACTTACTGCTACCTTGTGGATTCCTTCCTACTACCCCTGAGGAAGATGGACCTACTGTAAAAGACAAACCTAAGCGACCAAGAACTCGACAGAGCCCAAGAGAAGAAAGCTCGAACGAATCAGAGGGAGAAGACCCAGATGATGACTATCTTGATCTCACTTATCACTATGACCATGGAGGTCTAGTGGTGGAAAAACAACCCTTTCCAGTGCCCACTGTCGAGCAAGACCCCTCAGATGCAGTCATTCTTCCTGAGGGAGCTCCAGGGACAACTGATGACCCGACGACACTGAACAAGACTATCCCATCCGCAGTGAGACCTACTGAAGGCAGTTTACCTGACCCAGATACAGCAGATCGGGAGAAACACTTACCTGACATGGATCAGGAAGAGAACAACCTACCTGAGAAGACCTTACCAGTTATGAGTTCAGAGGAGAACAATACTAACATGAATGAACCAGAAACCGAACCAGATGGACAGGAGAATGTCCAAGACAATGTGGAAAGAGAAGAGGAAAGAGATGTCAGAGATGGACAGGAGAATGTCCAAGACAATGTGGAAAGAGAAGAGGAAAGAGATGTCAGAGATGAACCCCCAAGAAGGTCGACAAGACATAGAGAACCTCCAAAAATCCTGACTTATCCCCGACTAGGAAACCCACTAGTAACGATAATCCAGTCACTATTCCAGAGTCTAAGCTCAGTAATCACAGACTTTTTGGATGACTCCGACTCCCCAGAACCCCATAGGATTGTGATAATGTAGTCCTGGGATAATATGCACAGGGACGTGCATTAGGATAGAAGGGGAGGATGTAACCCAGGTTTCAGATTCATAACTATTTAAGTTGTAGGAACATAAATAGTTAATGCCATTGAATAAGAACATAAATAGTTAAGGCTATTATGTAGGAACATAAGTAGTTAATATTATTGGGTATCAAGTCCCTTTGAATTGCAGCATTGCCCTTTAATTGCGTCATGACGTGAGATGACGTGAGTGAGGTAGATGTCGCAACAACCACGTTTGCGAGTCTTGCTACTGCGCAGATGCAGACACACATCCACAGAGACCGACACGCAGCTGAACGAAATAGATAATAGCATGATAAAAACAGTTATCAAACAGTTATAAAAGATTCCCCCAGTTGCAAAACCGAAGAAGCGTTGCAGTGAATTTGATAGGCAGTGTATAAGAGTAGGCAGGGTAAGAATAGTGCAGGTAAATACAAGTTGTGTCAGGATATCCCTGATGTTTCCTCTTGCCACTAGGTGGTAGCAGATATATATCAGTGAAATGCCTGAGCAAAGAGATAGGTTTTAAGCTGTCTTTTAAAGATGTCTAGCGAGTTGGCTTCCCTGATGTTTTGGGGTAGTTTGTTCCATAGTTTTGGGGCATAGTTGATAAAGGCTGCATTACCGATCCTCTTTTGACTGCTTCTGGGAGCCTCTAGTAGTCCAGAAGCTGATGATTGCAGTGTTCTTGCTGATGTGTAATCTATTAGAGTGTTGGCGATGTAGCTAGGTCCCTGTCCATTTAGAGCTTTGTATGTAAGGAGAAGGACCTTAAAGTCAATTCTAAATGTTACAGGAAGCCAGTGTAAAGCAGCTAAGACTGGACTAATGTGCTCTCTCCTTTTGGTTCTAGTTAGCAGTCGGGCTGCAGAGTTTTGGATTAGCTGAAGCCTCTCTGTGGTTTTCTTAGGGAGACCTGTGAAAAGTGCATTACAGTAGTCTAACCGGCTAGATATGAATGCATGAATAAGCTTCTCAGCATCGTTCTGATAAATAAATGGTCGTACTTTTGCTATATTTCTGAGATGGAAGAACGATGTTTTCGTCACTTTGCTAATATGAGAATTGAAGTTCAGTTCTGAATCTATGATAACCCCAAGACTAGTGACCTCAGATTTGATCCAAGGGGTTAGTCCCCCCAGGTTCTTTATTAATGTTTCTTTTTTAGTTTTGGAGCCAATAATTAGAATTTCAGTTTTGTTCTCGTTTAGTTTCAGGAAGTTCTTACTCATCCATTTATTTATTGCCAGTAAGCAGTCTGTAATGGAGCTAATCGCTGTATCATTTGTTTCAGCAGATATGTACAGTTGTGTATCATCCGCATAGCTATGGAAATCTACATTATGTTCACTGATGATATCACCCAGCGGTAACATGTAAAGGGAGAAGAGTAAAGGACCTAAGCAACTCCCTTGAGCAACTCCATAGTTGTTGTCGTATATATCAGACATGTGATCTCCTAGTTTAACATAGAATTTCCTCCCTCTGATGTATGTTTTAAACCAGCCCAGCACATGTTCTGAGAAACCGACATGGTTTTCAAGACGATCGATTAGAATATAGTGATCGATTGTATCAAATGCTGCACTGAGATCTAACAGGATAAGGATGGAGATCTTATTCTCGTCAGAGTTTAGTCTGAGGTCACTGATTATTTTGGTGAGGGCCGTTTCAGTGCTATGATATTTTCTGAATCCTGACTGAAATTCTTCTAAGATGTTGTTTTCTTCAAAAAAGGAATTTATTTGAACTGAATCTATCTTTTCAACTACTTTACTAATGAATGGTAGGTTGGATATTGGACGATAATTTGCCATTTCATTACTATCCAAGTTAGTTTTTTTTAGTAATGGCTTTACAACTGCTGTTTTAAAGGCATCTGGGAAAATACCAGTCCTAAGGGAAGTGTTTATGATATCTAGCACAGGGCTTGAAACACTATTAAACACCCGTTTGAAGAAAGCTGTAGGTATAGGGTCAATGTCTGAGGTGGAGGAGTTACATTCTGAGACAGTTTTGCAGAGTACATCTAATGTGATGCATGTGAAACTTCTCATGGTTACATTGCACGGTTTGCTGCAATCAGCTTTATTTCCATGAGTAATGCTGGCCCTGATCAAGGTTATTTTGTTGTTAAAGAATAGTGCAAGTTCTTCACACTTAACCATTGATGACTGAGGAGGTGTAGGGGCAGTGTTGAGTAGTACATTAATAGTGGAAAAAAGGATTCTGGAGTTTCCAGCATTTTCTGTAATGATTTTAGAGAAGTAATCTTTCCTTGCTAAGCGGATGGTTTTATTATAAGCAGTTAAAGCATCTTTGTATATATCACAGCATATGGTGGTTTTTGTTTTTCTCCATTTTCTGGGTATTTGAAAAAAGTTATAGTCTGGTGGACAAGCTTCTATCATTATTGATGTAGCTGTGTCATTATTTAGCCATGTCTCTACTAGGCAGATGCAATCTAAGTTATTTTCTTTAATCAGATCATTTACTAAGAATGTTTTATTATTCAGTGATCTGACATTTAGGAAAGCTAATTTTATTTGTTGGACTTCTTTAGAGGAGATCTGCTTTGGCTTGACCTTGATGGCCCTGAGGTTAATAGCAGGTAAACGCATTGATGGCGTATATTTTTCACCATGCCATTGGCTGGTTATGATTACCGGTATGTTTTGAGAGATGGCATGGCAATTGTGCTATACTGCACCGTACTGACTGTACTGTGCTTTCGGGGACATTTGATCAGACGAGATGGCCTTGTGTGATATGGGGGGGGGGGGGGGGGGGGGGACGCCTTGTGCTGCTGCTGCACCTCGTGGTGAGATTGTGTCCTTCGTGATTATCTCTCGTGCTGGTATGAGTTTGATATTCTTGGAGGCCATTAAGGCATGACGCATGTTTGCTGCTAGGAGCCTTGAACCTAAGCGATTTGGGAAGAAGCCATTTCTTTGAAAACGTTCTGGGTTATTCCAGAAAACATTGAAGTTGTCAATGAATTTCAGGCCGTGTACAAGACATGCAGACTGTAACTGAGGGGTACAATTCCCTGACTGTATTACTAGATATGATACTTACTACCACTACCTTTGTACTTAATATTCGGCCACCCAGTACACGGCATAAATATATTATCATGAACACTCTCACGTAGATGAAACGGATCCAACACAAATGTACGAATTAGAAACAGGTCTTTATTTCCTACACAGCGATGGTGTGTAGAATAAACACTTAATCACTTAATTACATTTATGAATTGAAATAGTATGCACTTTTATGGCAAGGAGTATTCGTCGGTATATCAATAGAGAATGTCCAATCTCTGAAGGCGCAGGTGGTAAATATACAACCTGGAATAGTTAAGGAATAACAGCAATGATACTTTAATGATTATAGGCTGGATACACTAGAGGGGGTTAATCCGGTCGCTTGTAAGCCGACAGGAGTAGGAGGGGGGGGGGGGTAGAATCCAGCTGCCTCGTCCGGCCAAGGGTATCCCAGGTGAACCCACTGTAGTGCCGTTCAATGCACCGGCGATCCTTGGACCACAGATGAAAGCAGGTGGACTCTTTGTGGGCCGGCTCTCTCCGGTCCACGGGGGAGAGACGTGAAGAGACCTCGTCTTGCAGAGCGTCTCCTCACCTTGCGTCCTCTCCAGGGGGGGGGGGTTCCAACACACGGCAGTGTCGGGGGTCTTTATCCATGGAATAATCAAAGTATCCAAAGCATAATCCGTGCCTGGGGAGGCGGGCTGTCGTCGGTAGAATAATCCGGTATACAGGTCCACTCGCTCGTCGGCTCTGGGGCTCCTCGGGTGCAGCTTCACATAGGGTCAACCACCCTGGGTAAGCAGCCAGTTCTCTGCCCGAAACGATGGGGTACTGACTACGGTAGTATTCTCACCGCACGAAGCACTATATATTAACAGACTATTATTAGCTTAATAGACTACGTCCAACTCGACGATATAGTGCCAAATATGACTATTCAAATATTAATATACACGATGTCTCAATACCGATGGTAGGCGAACTTGGCCTTACTCCCACACGTGGCGTCGCGGGGAGGCTTTACGTCTGTGACTCTATTGGAGGGTAAGAAACTGGACTGAAAAGAAAGTCCTACTTTAGTAGCGCAGTATATATACGCACTATGAACAAATAGTCCCATTAGTGGTGCGGTAGCCAAATTCCTACGCGGAACTAGGACTTGTTCGTACATGTCGAGCGGTACGTTTGAACTGGGTCTGAGGGGTATGGCAGCCTGGCACCAAGGTCTCGACCAATAGTAGAATGGAGACTATTATGGGATGTTCAGTAGGCTAGAATGGATATTCAATGCATATTGTACAAGGAATATACAAGGGATATCAGGGAATATTAGAGAATATACAAATACAATTAAATATATATATATAAATAAATATATATATTCGGTTTAATCTGGCCCTTCACAACAGCCACCCCCTGAATAGGTCCCAGACCTAATCAGTTAAACAGAGACAGATTAATCGCATCGTCTATTTACACATAAGGGTTTGCCGTAGGGGTCAGTCAACTTCACAAAGTCATAGGGTTGTAGGGTCATGGTCATCATCGATTGTGTCTGGGAGTCGGGGCAGTTCTATGAGCCTTGCCACGGGACGGGTGTAAGTGCGACCCTGGACGAGCACTTCAGCTGCTCGGACCTTGCCGTCGGCACCGGTGATCACTTTGCTTACGCGGCCGGCCGGCCACATAGCTCTGGGCAGTGATTGATCAATAATCATGACGACTGTTCCTTCTGTCAAATTGTCTCTCTCCTTTACCCACTTCTGGCGGGTCTGTAGAGACGGTAGGTAGTGCAGTAGGAAACTGTTCCAAAACTTGTCGGCTAATACTTGGCTGTACCTCCACATTCGTCGGCCGTTCGCTTCTTCAGGCCGGTACATTGTCTGTGGTAATGCAGGATCTAGCCGCCCCATCAGGAGTGTGTTGGGGGTAACTGGGTCGATATCCGCCACATCACTGGAGACATATCCGAGGGGCTTCGAGTTAAGTACTCCCTCAATCTCCGTGAGGACTGTCATTAGGACTTCTTCCGCCACAGTCTGGGCCCCAAGTACTGCGTACAGGCTGTTCAATACGATCGGGTATTTAATGTCATCCGGTAGATTGGGGGCTCTGCGTAGGCGACCACCCACTCTGATGAGGGTATGAGCGTCGCTCTCGGGGGCCAGATGAATTAATCTGCTGTCGGATGGGACGGGCTTTCCTCCCTGTAGACAGGCCAATTCATCGGGGAACGAGTCTCTCTGGGCTCGCTGCAGTAGAAGCAATTCTGCTTCCTCGTAGTTAGCTGCTGACATATCAGCGGGGGACTTGCACTCCGGGTGGTACCGCAGGAATGTTCTTTGTTGTGCACTCTCTATGGACGTGCAATCGTTTATGTTAGGGTCGGTGGAGGCTACGGTGCTCAATCCACAGAACACAGACTTCTTAATTTCCACCTCCTCTGGACTTGCTTCCCTCGGGATAGGCATGGGCCACTGTCCTTCCGGGAGTCTTAGGAATGCGGGGCCGTCACTGTAGACATTGCGACGGGTGAGGTCATCCAGGGGCATCCCCCGGGTGATGACGTCAGCTGGGTTCTGTTTTGTATCAACGTAGCGCCACTCTGTTTCTCCGGTTAACTCTTCGGTTAGGTCTTGAATCTCGGTGACTCTGACTCCCACGAAGACTTTGTACTTGCATGAGTCCGATTTGATCCCGGCGAGTACCGTCGTGGAATCTGACTACAGGATTGTTCTAGACACCGGTATGGTGAGCTCACGTTGGATGAGCGTGGCTAGGTGCGCTCCGGCTAGGGCTGCGCAGAGCTCTAGACGTGGGATAGATTGTTGCTTGCGTGGGGCTATTCTCGAGCGGGCGAGGACAAATGCTGTGTAGATCTCTCCCCCCTGGTCTTGGGCCCGCAAGTAGGCTACTGATCCGTATGCGACCTCTGAGGCGTCACTGAAGACGTGTAAGTCCATTTTACATGTCTCTGGCCTCACCGTGGGTGGGAAGTAGCTTCGGCGCATATTAACGCCTGGGAGTGAGTGGAGCTCCATCTCCCACTCTCTCCAGGTGGATGCAAGGTGTGCGGGAATGGGGTCGTCCCAGCCCTGGTCCTTGTCCCACAATGCTCGTACAATCATTTTTGCCCTGGTGGTGTACGGTAGAATACATCCTAGCGGGTCATATTGTCGGGCGAGTGTTGTGTACACACTCCGTCTGGTGGTCGGCGCCGCCGCCGGCCTTCCCTGCTCCGTAGTCAGGGGCTTGTGTCTGTAGTGAAGCGAATCTGTTTTGAATCGCCACACCAATCCCAGGGTCATCTCCTGGGCTTCTCCCGGGATTGTAGCCATCCAGGTCTCGCTGCTGGCTGCCTTGTCCTCGGAGGAGAGGCTGCGCAGTACTTGCGGATCGCTGCTGGCCCACTGCCTGAGATCAAAGCCGCCTTTGATCAATGAGGCGCGGAGTTTAATCAGGAGAGCCTCGGCTTCTTCCTGGGTTGAAAGGCTTTGTAGACAGTTGTCTACGTAGAAGCTGTTCTTTACGCTGTGTCGGACCTCTTCGTCCGCTGCTGGATCCTCTGCTACATGTTTCTGTAGTGCAAATGTCGCACAGCAGGGGCTGCACGTCGTTCCGAAGGGGAGGACTTCCCATTGGTAGATGGCTGGGTGCTCATCTCCTGGCTTCTCTCTCCATAGGAACCGTAACAGGGGCTTGTCCGCCTCTACTAATCTCACCTGCAGGAACATTCCTTTAATGTCCCCACTGATGGCCACCTTTTCCTGGCGGAGGCGGAGTAGAACGCCGAGTAGGGAGGGGCCGAGTGTGGGACCGGGCAGTAACTCTTTATTCAGATTTTGGGATCCGATCTGGTAGCTGCAGTTAAATACTATGCGGTCTTTACCGTTGTGATGGACCTTGTGGTGGGGCACGTACCACGATTCAGTGGTCTGGTCAGCCTCTTTAATGTCCATCTTTGTGACGTGTCCCGCTGTGATGAGCTTCTCAATCTCAGCGCGGTATACACTCTCTTGGGCGGGGTTCTTGGCTAAGCGCCGCTCCGTGTTCAGCAGGTACCGTTCTGTGGCGTCTGTCTTGGCGTGGAAAGTAGGCATTCCTTCTCGCCGCAGGAGTGGCGTGGCGTATCTCAACACGCCGTTGACCGGGACTCTCTTGGTCCCTGTCTCGAGGAGGTGAATTGCGTAAATGTCATCTTTAGAGCGAATGTCTTTCTTTCCGTTCTTAAAGGGCATTTGTTCTAGGGTCCATAGCCGCTCTACGTGTTGCAGGAGTGCGGTTTCTCCCTCTGTGACTCGGGAGTGGAGACATCTAGTGGCTGTACTTCGGTTGAGAGATTTGGCGAGCGGGCCTTGGAGAGTCCATCCCAAACGGGTCTCGACTGCTGCAGGACAGCCTCGGGGTCCGGTATGAACCCGGTCTATCGGGACAATGAGATCTGCATGGTCGGAGCCTATCAACAGGGTCGGCATAGCATTGTCTATGAGCGGGATCGGTAACTTGCGCAGATGTGCATATTTCTCCATCAGCTTGGCGACGGGGTATGTGTACCGCGACAGTCCTATTTCTTGGCTGGTGAAAGCGTCTGCAATCTGGTACCGTCGCTCAGGCTGGCCGCTTGCTGCGATAGAGAATGAGACATTCTCGCCCTTTATCGTCTTCAAATCTCGTCTTATTGTCCGAATTGTCATTTGGGTTTCGCTTCCCCGCAGCCCTAGCTGGGCCGCAGCGGAGGCGAGCAGCAGGGTCTTCTCTGACCCGTCATCGAGGACGGCGTAAGTGTCCAGGACTTTATTCTGGTAGCTTAGTGTCACACGCACTACTTTTAGGAGTACTCGGGCTCCACTGCTGCTGGCGGGATCGATGTACATGACGCTCGCTTTGCGGCTGGATGGTGCAGGTGAAGGGCGCCGTCTGTTACTGTCGTGAAGTATGTCCAGATGGGCTCCATCGCACTTGGTGCACCTTTTCTTTAAGCGGCATTCGGCTGCCATGTGTGAGCGCGCACAGCGAAAACAGCGCTTGTTGGACTTTATCCATTGACCTGCTTCCTCCGCGTTCAGCTTGGGGAAGGAGTCACATTGCGCTAGCCAGTGTTCTTTCTCACAGTAGGGGCACACTATCTTCCACTTCTCCGTTCTGGAGGGGGTACTGTGGCTCCTGCTGCTCGGTACTGACTCCGATTGGTGCATCACAGTCACCGATCTTCTTCCATCATTTAGTCGTCTGGTTCCTTCTCTGGAGCCAGGGGTGCTCCGTCCGAATGTATCTAGCCGTAGGCTGCTGACTTCTCTCGCCAGGAAGTCTGCTAGATCGAGGAGGTTCGGTTCGGGGCCATTCGGGTCTCTGTGGTCCCTCTGCCGCCTAAAGCGTTCCTGACGAGCGGGCGGCAGCTTCTCCAGAATCCTTTCCACATTTGAGTTGGCGTAAAGTTCATACTTCCCCTTCTCTCTTTGCGCTCCCAACATCCCTACCAGGGACTGCACTCTGATGGACAGGTCGTCCAGTGCTCGATTGTCTATTGCTGGGGGTAAGCGGTCGATGTGTCGGATCTCCTGGATCACGTAATCCCATATGCGCCCATACCTCTGGTCCAATGCTACCAGCGCTGCTGTGTATGGGGTGGTGGAAGTCGCGTAGGCGAGCGCTATATTATGTGCGCGGGGCACCTTTAAGTGCTGCAGTAGGATGGCGTATTTGTGGCGTTCATCCAATACATCCACCAACATGGTCTCCAGACACATGCGGAGTTCTGTATACTGGGCCCGGTTCTCTTGGGTGAAGTCGGGTACCATAGGCGTGCCAATGTATGACGCTGACTGTGGATACATCGGCGAGCGTTGGGGGAGAGGCCTCCTAGGCGAGTCTCCTCCCGCTCCTTGGTATGGGCTGGTACCGGCAGTGTACCATGGCCCGCTTGTCCAGGTGCTGTTCCTCGGTGCGGGTCGTGCGTCGTGCTCACCCGTGTATAGAGTCGGGGGTCTGTAGCGCAGCTCCGCGGGAGTATAGCCTGGGCTGTACCGGACCTCCTGGTCCGGTAGAGTACTGTGCTGTCTTCGGGCGTGGTTCTCCTCCTCTTCCTCTTCGTCTTCAGTTAGGTCATCCAGTGCTTGTAGTCTCTGGTTTAGCCTCTCCACAGGATATGCTGCTCCTTCCCGGTTGCTAGGTCTCGCTTGGACCGGTGGGGGGAGGTGGTCTGTGGGGGGTATAGACCTCGTCTGTTGGTCAAGTTCAGGGTTGTTTACTCGGCTAGGGGATGCCGCCCTGGAGGTGTGTCTAGACGAGTTCCTGGAGCCTCTGGCGGAGGGAGAGGGTGTTGTCCGTCTGATCAGCTGTTCTATTAGTTGCGCTTGCTGTCTGTCGCGCTCTGCGTCCCGTAGAGCACCAGCAGCTGCTCGCTGGCTGTCTGCTCGGTCTCGGGCCACATTCTCTTCCATCTGAATGCGTCTTATTTCCAGGCGTATGTGCTCTTCTTCGCTCCGTTGCTGTAGCTGCAATCGATCGCGTTCACCCTGGAGTCTATCGCGTTCAGTAGAGGCTTTCAGGCTGACGAGGAATGCCTGCTGTAGGGTCCTCTCTGCCTCGCTGGGAGAAGGCGGTTGTATAGGGGAGCCTTCCCTCGGGGTACTCCTTGCGGAGCCTTGGAGCTCTATCTCCACGGTGCTCTCCCCGTCTTCTTCCGTGCCGAGTTCTCTCTCGGTAGCGTTGTATTCCTCCCGGGACTCATCGGGGACTACTTCTTCAGTACTGCCGGGGTGTGAAGTCATGTCTGGTTCCCACTGGTCCCCACCGTGAACTTGGTCAGTTACATTAGAGCCCGTAGGGGCCTCTATGGTCGGGGTAGTCTGGGCGTTGGGGTTAGACATACTTTTACTTTCTAGTTTTACCGCGTTTACTGTTAGTAGAAGACTAGGTTGTTGACTGACAGCGTAAGCCTCTAAGTACTGAGGGAGCCGTCGTTCGCGCTGCGGGCGTTGGTTAGGAGGATCGTTTCGTGGAGTGTTCATCATAGGCCATTTCAATATTAATAACACTATATAAATATTACACTAATTACCATCCGGCTCGAAGGACCAATTGTAACTGAGGGGTACAATTCGCTGACTGTATTACTAGATATGATACTTACTACCACTACCTTTGTACTTAATATTCGGCCACCCAGTACACGGCATAAATATATTATCATGAACACTCTCACGTAGATGAAACGGATCCAACACAAATGTACGAATTAGAAACAGGTCTTTATTTCCTACACAGCGATGGTGTGTAGAATAAACACTTAATCACTTAATTACATTTATGAATTGAAATAGTATGCACTTTTATGGCAAGGAGTATTCGTCGGTATATCAATAGAGAATGTCTCTGAAGGCGCAGGTGGTAAATATACGACCTGGAATAGTTAAGGAATAACAGCAATGATACTTTAATGATTATAGGCTGGATACACTAGAGGGGGTTAATCCGGTCGCTTGTAAGCCGACAGGAGTAGGAGGGGGGGGGGGGGGGTAGAATCCAGCTGCCTCGTCCGGCCAAGGGTATCCCAGGTGAACCCACTGTAGTGCCGTTCAATGCGCCGGCGATCCTTGGACCACAGATGAAAGCAGGTGGACTCTTTGTGGGCCGGCTCTCTCCGGTCCATGGGGGAGAGACGTGAAGAGACCTCGTCTTGCAGAGCGTCTCCTCACCGTGCGTCCTCTCCAGGGGGGGGGGGTTCCAACACACGGCAGTGTCGGGGGTCTTTATCCATGGAATAATCAAAGTATCCAAAGCATAATCCGTGCCTGGGGAGGCGGGCTGTCGTCGGTAGAATAATCCGGTATACAGGTCCACTCGCTCGTCGGCTCTGGGGCTCCTCGGGTGCAGCTTCACATAGGGTCAACCACCCTGGGTAAGCAGCCAGTTATCTGCCCGAAACGATGGGGTACTGACTACGGTAGTATTCTCACCGCACGAAGCACTATATATTAACAGACTATTATTAGCTTAATAGACTACGTCCAACTCGACGATATAGTGCCAAATATGACTATTCAAATATTAATATACACGATGTCTCAATACCGATGGTAGGCGAACTTGGCCTTACTCCCACACGTGGCGTCGCGGGGAGGCTTTACGTCTGTGACTCTATTGGAGGGTAAGAAACTGGACTGAAAAGAAAGTCCTACTTTAGTAGCGCAGTATATATACGCACTATGAACAAATGGTCCCATTAGTGGTGCGGTAGCCAAATTCCTACGCGGAACTAGGACTTGTTCGTACATGTCGAGCGGTACGTTTGAACTGGGTCTGAGGGGTATGGCAGCCTGGCACCAAGGTCTCGACCAATAGTAGAATGGAGACTATTATGGGATGTTCAGTAGGCTAGAATGGATATTCAATGCATATTGTACAAGGAATATACAAGGGATATCAGGGAATATTAGAGAATATACAAATACAATTAAATATATATAAATAAATATATATATTCGGTTTAATCTGGCCCTTCACAACACAGACCCTAACCATGAATTCAAATTTAGGATTCGACTGAAGGCTTCTTGTCCTCTGCGAAAGCATGCAATTGGTCCACTGATGTGTCTATGTACACAGACTGATGTTTGTCTAGTGTGTTCATTAAACGTGTGAAATCGTCTTTCAAAGTCTCTGTGCCAGTCTTCTTTCGCAGGATGTCAAATGATCCAGAGTGAATGACAATTTTTGTTATGCCCGGTCTGATTAGTGTTGGAAGTATTTCGGCCAGCTCTTTCACAGATGTATTGTCTAGACAGATATTTTCTGTGTTTGCCATCTCCACATACCTTGTTGTGGAATCTCCAATCAGTATGCAGTAGGGATGTCCCGATCGCCTTTTTTTGCTCCGGATCCGATTCCGATCATGTGATTTTAAATATCTACCGATTCCGATCGTTCCCGATCCGATCTTTCACATTAGTAATCAATTTTGACGCATTTTTGTCAGAAACTGGCGGAGCAAGACAAGTCCCTCTGTTGGCTATAGTCCCTGGAGGGGCGCGAGCGCGGCGGCTCGTTACATTCACCCTGAGAAATGTGCTTCATGAGAAATATTAAAAATTTCAATATATGTTTGCACATTAGTATACATTCAGTGTTCGACTTACGGTCTGAAACGCTGACGATAATCCTTAAGTTACAGCAAATAAATGACGTTATCCAGGTGAAAAGTTAGTCTGAAAAGTCCGCCTCCAGGCTCCAGCCTGCTGCTTCATGAGTTGTTCCTCAACACGGAATGTCGTCCTTGCAAACATTGCAATTGCTGTTGGACTGGCTTGACTTTCTATTTTAAAATGCTTAGTTCCAACTTCCAAACCTCTAGCTGCTCAAGTGAGTGGATAACAGTGTTTCGGGAGCGACGTGTTGTACTGTTGTTGTTATGTGAGCGTGTAGCCGGTCTAAATTAAAGGGAATGTGTTTGTTGCAACGGTGTAAATGAAAGGGAATGTGTTTGTTGTGGACAATTAGTCTGCTCTGTGTGACAATAAATGTTATACATTAATGATATATTATATGTAATTTAAAACCAAAACTAAGGCCTCCGTATGAGTTTAAGACGTGAACATGGTCATGTTTGTTGAATAAAAAAAATGTAAAATCTTTTTTTACTGCAGATTTTTATTAAATTTTCTTTCCGATCCCGATCCTCTGAAAAGCACGTGATCGGCGCCGATCCCGATCACGTGATCGGATCGGGACATCCCTAGTATGCAGTCTATTTTCTGTGTGAGGTTAGCATTTTTCTTTCGAACAGTTTTGGGGCCGTTTGTTTTTGGGCTAGGCCTAGTCTGCCGGTTCTTACCACAGTCCTGTGGCCTTGGTGAAGCCTTGTTAGCCTTCTCAATAGCCGGCATGTTAATGCTGGTCCCGTACCTTCGGCGTTGGCTACCGCGACGTTCTCCTCGGCGCATGGTAGTCTCTTTGCTGTTAGCCGTTAGCTCAGTCTGGGTCGTGTTTGCTAGCCGTGTCGCTCGTGGCTCTGTTTTCCTCGTCGTCTCGTCATTAGCGTGTGCTCCGATGTGCCGGCTGTTAGCTTCGCTAGCATTAGCGTGAGCTCCGGCATTCAAACTGTTTGCTTCGCTAGTGTTAGCGTGAGCTCCGGTATTGTGTGCTATTCAATTGTCGAGTGTACAAAAATGGTTAGCTTCATGCTACAAGCTAATAACGAGTCATACACGAACTGCCCCAAGCTCAATTTGGTTAAATGAAAACTAGGAATGAACCATTTCAGAAGTACTTATAATTGTATTGATATGCTGTACGTTAAGAACAAGGTCTATATACATTTTGAACGTTTTTGAGAGTTTTATATGAGTGGGGATGGGAATGTTCCACATGCTAGCGCACTTTAGCCTAAATTAGCATGTGGCATATGATCCCACGTGCTGGGATGAGACGGCCTACTTTGGCTTAGCATTTAGCTAAAAGTAGCCTGATTGATTATTCATTCTGAAAGCAATGAAAAGATGATGAAGCGATAAAAGATGGTAAATAGCTTTTATTTTCTGAATGCCTGCTCACAAGCAGGCCAGATTTTTCCAGCACCCCGTTCCACCCTGGAAGCAGTTCCAGACCACCTCCATCACCACGTGTGCCCACGAGGGGACGAGGCGGTGTGCCGGACGATACAAGATGGCGAGCCAACCCACTGAACCTCTGATATAGCTCAAGGCTAATGCCAGCCTGATTCGAATACCCCTGTTGCCCAACTCCTGTTACCTCAACAGTCTGGTAGGATTGAATTGACTGAACTTGAATCATAAGAACTTCCACGGCTTGAACTGGCCTGAACACAAGGACATTCCAAGGGCTTCGACCCCGTTCACCTTTTGTTACTTTGATATTGTATTTTGTATTTGATTTAATTTGATATATGGGTATTGGTATTCTCCTATAGGAAGGGAGACTTAAAGGGTAAATACACCCAGTAAGTTATTTGAACTACTGATGTTCTCTTGTAAAGAGGATGAGTTAAAGATACTTGAACCACTGATAAGCTACTTGAACCATTGATATTTTCCTACAAGAAGGGAGACTTAAAGGGTAAATATACCCATTGATGACATTGATTATAGTTGAATCACTGATGATTCTCCTGTAAAGAAAGAAGGTTTAAAGGGTAATTTCACCTAATAAGGTATTTGCATTCCCATAACCTAGAATATTCCATTTGGTACTTTTGTTGTGTTGCACCTTCAAAGGAAGAGTTTAAAGGAGCATTTCACCTAGTAAGGTATTTGCGTTCCCTGCACATTTAAAGGTTTAAATTAATATGTTTAGACATTTACCTAGTGAAATGATAAACTGAAATAGAGTTTACTGGTGATAAAAGGATACATCCAATATCCAACCTTGAACCTAGCTTTTAGCTAGAGATAACCTCAGAGACGTCTGAACCAAACCTAATCATGTGTTGATCTAATCAATCTAGGACTTTATATCAAACTAACCCTCCTTAAAGGAGAGGTTATTGAAAGAACCTAAAAGGGATACTTCAAACTACTTTGTACTTTACGTCTATATGTCTGTATGTCTAGCTAGCGCGCATTTAATTAATAAACCGGTTATTGTTATAATTCTGTCTCTGGTCCACTATTCTTAAATTGTGCATATTACTCCTCTCCTCGTTTCGTACCTAGAACTGTGCCTGTGGCGAACAGCTGTTACAAGTATGTGACACAAGTGCTACATTTGCCTTGATCCTAGATCCAGTTTCTGTTGTTTTGTTTGTTTGCCGTGTCAGATGCTTCATCAAATTAGATGTTGTATTTTTGCAAACTTTTCTCTAACCCCCACATAGTTTACATCAGACAGCCATTGCATGCGCAATGTTACCTCTCTTCACTCTTCATGCTGCTTTTTGGCTAGTAGCCGACGTGGCCCGCGCACACATCATCTACCAAGGACAGAGTATAAATGTAATCTAATGTTATAGGAGGACAAAAAAAAACACATTGTGGAATCCAGACATACCATGTGCACATACCAGGGGTCATGCTAAGTTACTGGGAAAGGGATGGAATCAAATTTGCAATATTCTGAAGAGGAAAAAGTCGGTAACTCCAATTATAATGGGGGCCCTTGACCTCTCAACTTAAGATATCCAAATGTAATTGGGCGCATACGATGTCTTCAGCTATGTCCAATGTATGCTAGTTCCTTGCAGTTTAAGGGTATTTTCTTTTTTACCTAACTGAGACTGCTATTTACATACCCTCGTTTATATACTGAACCACAGAATCACCATAAAGTCAAAGAAAAAAGATATGCAGCACAGAAACAAGCTTGCATACAGACCCATGCTCTGGCCCCCAACATACATTTTTCAAAGTGGCCTTTCTTTGAATAAAGTACAGCATCCCAGCACTATACTGTTCAACAACAGTCTAGCCTCTTTATGGAAAACTTGGCATTTTGATCTCCTTCAATAATGTATTATTCCAGGTGGACTGGCAGCTGCCACCCGTGCAATATTTTGCATTCAATGACAGAATGTAGTCCCAAAATGACTGCAAAGGTTATGAGTCAGATCCATCTGATCTTGATTCGGGACCTCTTTGCCTATGAGTCTGACCTTGAGCTTTTTCTAACAAGGTTGTTGATCTGAATCAATCTTGTTTCCTTACATCTAGCCATGACTCTTTTTACCATCAGATGTCAACCAAACAGCACAAGGCAAGCTGAATGGTTATACGCTTACATACTGTATGTTTTCATGATTTAAGTGTGTTAGTTTTTATTTTATTTTATTACAACATAGATTGTACATGTAAATGCTAAGTTTAAAACATCTAAATTTAGCGTCTTTGTCTTCCGTCTGCATAAAGCTTGGCGAGTTGGCTCTCTTAGGAGAGGGGACACAGGAAAGATAAAGCTGTTTACTCTCGTGATACCTGCTCTGACATTTAAGATATATTGTGTACCGATTCTCAGCACTCGTGACATTTACACACGTAATATGAACACATCTTGTCCTCGCTTAGTAACAAACCTTTAGGCAGAAAGTGTTATTTGTGTAGCTTGGTTTGTTGCATTGTTCTATATTTATTATAATTTAGAAGGGTTTTGCCAGTATATGGCCGTTTATTGATTTATTATCAGTCAGCATGGCAGCTCTTGCCCGGTGAGAACCGTAATAGCGATATTGACGCCTCCTCCTCCATCCTATTGAGATGAAATGAACGGCTATTTATAGGGGTTTGTTCCACATGCTCATAAACACCCCCCCCCCTGTCAGGTGACCGTTTAGTCCATTGGATATTGAGTGCTTCTAAAGTTTAACCTGGGATTTATTGGCGCCTGATCACAAGATGGGTGCATAAATAAGGGTATTATGAAGGATACATCACCACACAAGGTCACACACAATCTGCCACTTCCCGGCAGGGCTGTTTATTAGAGGACAGCACTCACTTGATTAAAATATGATTTAGATGGACACCCAGGGCTGAGAGACACTTTGCTTGCTTCATTATTTTTATCTGCCATACTAGCAGGAATTAACACATTTATGCCCTGTAGCGGTGCGGCACGTGGGCCGTGACCCACCGTGCTCGCTTGCAGTGACCTAAGAGGCAAACTGGTGACTCAGGAATTCCATCGCTTTTAATTGGGATTCATAAATCAGAATGTGGAATAGGATCCCATGAAATATATGCGACGCCGAGGGAAAGGATGCGTGCGCCCGACAAAATGCTGTATGCGACCAACGTTTCTCTTCGATTATTGCGGTAGTGTATGTCCTCTCGGACGAGCGTTGGAACCCTCCTAATTTTGTATCCCTTGCAATGTTTGATGACATTTTTTAACATTAACTTGAAAAGTTGTGATATCTTCCCAATGTTATGAGAAAACTGGCGAACACTAAAGCTGCAGTAGGCAACTTTGGAGAAATGACCAGGGTCTGTTGTCTATGTGGTCTAAACCACCAGGGTCTGTTGTCTCTAAACCACCCGGGTCTGTTGTCTATGTGGTCTAAACCACCAGGGTCTGTTGTCTCTAAACCACCAGGGTCTGTTGTCTATGTGGTCTAAACCACCAGGGGTCTGTTGTCTCTAAACCACCAGGGTCTATTGTCTCTAAACCACCAGGGTCTGTTGTCTCTGTGGTCTAAACCACCAGGGTCTGTTGTCTCTAAACCACCAGGGTCTGTTGTCTCTAATCCACCAGGGTCTGTTGTCTCTAAACCGCCAGGGTATGTTGTCTCTAAACCACCAGGGTATGTTGTCTCTACACTGCCAGGGTATGTTGTCTCTAAACCATCAGGGTATGTTGTCTCTAAACCACCAGGGTATGTTGTCTCTAAACCAGGGTATGTTGTCTAAACCACCAGGGTATGTTGTCTCTAAACCACCAGGGTATGTTGTCTCTACACCGCCAGGGTATGTTGTCTCTAAACCACCAGGGTATGTTGTCTCTAAACCACCAGGGGTTTGTTGTGTCTGTGGTCTAAACCACCAGCGGTCTGCTGTGTCTGTGGTCTAAACCACCAGGGGTCTTTTGTCTCTCTTGTTTTGTTTTACCCATGGTCACACTAACCCCTAACACAATAATGTGTTACTATCCTTGGTGATAAAGACTGTGTTTCCTCCCAAAACGTTGACCGGGTTCGACTGCATGAAAAGGTTTGGACAAAACGGATCCTAGAGGCAAAATTATTCAATATATCTAGGTCATCTGGACCAATTTCCACCTCTGTAGGACAAACGACTTTCTCTCTCCAAACGGACTTTGAGTGCTTATTATAGCGCACCCCCTAAGGACCAATCAGTGCAATTCTTTGTGTCCTGGTTATGCATGGTCCATCTGTGTGCCAAAATGGACAGAGCGTATTGCTTGCGCCAAAATGTATTGCTTATTATAGCGCCCCCCTGTGGGAAAAACAAATAGACCCATTAAGTGTTCGTCATTTAAAAAAAAAGCTGCAGTTCCTTTTCCCCACGGCGAGCAGGACGGCTGCCATGGGCTCTGCATGGCAAGTGTGGTTTCTCACTCATGGATGTTCCGCGAGGGACATTTATTCGAACGCATGCACATATCATGTACACACTTCTAGCAACTTTCTTCTGCGCTGGTTGCACGATGCTAACAAGCTGCCCCCAGTGAGGCTGGGTAGTGTTTAAGCATTACATCACACGCAGGAGTGGTTTGTGACCAATAAACCATGCCTAGGGGTGGTCGTTAGGCCCGAGGCGCAGCCGAGGGTCGTTAGACCCCCCTAGGCATGGTTTATTGGTCACAAATCACGACTGCACGTGGTGTAAAGCTTTTATACAACTGCCAGATTCATCCAACCTTATTTCTATACAATAAACACACATTAATCGAAGATTTATTGAAAAAACCATCCGCCAGAAAAAGTAGTTCCCACAACTACAAAAAAGACAAGTTGCCTCCATGTGGAAGCAGCTTGAAGTGCATCCAACCAAACTAACACATCCAACTGTGTATTATTGGAATGATTGAGAGAAGTTGCCTCATGTGGAAGCAGCTTGAAGTGCATCCAACCAACTAACACATCCAACTGTGTATTATTGGAATGATTGATTGAAAATTTTATTACCAGATGCAGAATGGGTACAATACAGTACGGCTCAATACACACAATTGTTAAGGGAATGCAGACCTACTTTCCATAGAACTTCATTCTTAGATGCTTCTATATAAAGTAGGTAAAACAAATTAAAACGTTTTCTTTGCCCTATAGGAAAAAAACGTTTTCTTCGCCCTATTTTTTTATTTATTTCTTTTAGCCTAAACTTAACCAGTTGGAAACCAGGGGTACAGTAATAAAATTAGCAATCAACCAATCAATCAATTCAATAGACCATGCTCACTTAAAACAGCGCTGCTTCTCTCTCAGTCTGACTCCCCCGCTGTTGCAGACAGGAGTGTGTGTGTGTGTGTGTGTGTGCGTGTGTGTGTGTGTGTGTGTGTGTCACAGTGTGTGTGTGTGTGTGCGTGCGTGTGTGTGTGTATGTGTGTGTGTGTGTGTGTGTGTGTGTGTGTGTGTGTGTATGTGTGTGTGTGTGTTTGTGGGTACGCCAGCGTCGGACAGTGTGAGAGAGAACGCTGCAGTCAGTAGAAAGTAGGAAGGAAGACATTTAAATCAATCAATTAATCTATCAATCAAACCGCGATTTTTCTTTTGTTCTAGATTGAGTCAAGACCCATCAATTACATCATCCAACATTGTTTAAAGGACTAACACATTCCCCTTGACAGAATCGCTTCATATTTAGTCGTTATGGTGCTTTCAACATAACCATTTGTTGTCCGCGATCTTGTTTTCTCCCGGAGTGAGCCGGGGAGGGTTATGTGATTCGGTTGTGGGCGGGTCCTGAGCCCAGGACCGTGGATTGTTGCCAATAAAGACGTGTGAATGGCCAATCAGAATCGAGAAATTTGCATGCCGTTGTATAAAGATGTCTAAGCACTCGCCTACCACCGCAGAGACCCGGGTTAAATTGCCAGCAGCAGCACCTCCGGCTTGGTCAGTCGTCCCTACAAACACTATTGTCAGTGTCCGCGGGGCGGGAAGCCAGTGGCCTGTATGAGTCCTTGTTGTTGCGCCTGTTCAGCAGGGAGGGGATCTGGGGGAACTCCTAGCTGTCAAATGAAAAGAAGCGGCTGGCAAGTCCATGTGTATGTGGAGGCATCTGGTAGTCTATACCCTCCCCAGATTGACAGTATGGAAGCGCAACGACCAGGGGGGACATGGCATAATGACAAAATTGGGGGATGGGGAAAAAATGCAAAAAAAGCACTCTAGTGCACACGTCAAGATGTGCATGGATTTGCACATAGCCAAAGGCTCTTCAACTTTAGATTTGTTCTCTGTCATTTGTGTGCCTAAGACTGCCTATGGGTGAGAGGTACGGTAAAGTGAAAAGGATTGTATGTTTTGCTAAGTAGTCAAATTTTAACGGCCACATTGCCAACACTAAATTACCGGATGTTGCAGTTTCAACCCTGCCTTGTTTGGGCAGAAATATGATATGCATGAGAGGTCTATTCTGCACCTTTTTTGCAAGGCATTATGGGAAATGGAGTGTTTGCTATTGTCATAATGCCTCAAAAGGTTGAAACCTGAACCCTGTTTCTGATGGCACTGACACATTTAAAGTGGCATCACTTAAAAACATTTTACAACATTTTAACACTTTGAATGCCAGCCACGACATAACACGTGTTAATAGCCCGCCGCCTGAATGCCCAGCACGACAATTTGCGTGAATTTTTCTTTATTAGCTATCTGAATTCATATTTCATCAACCGAGTGTACCGTTGGGAAACCAGCCTCATCAGGAGCTCAGATGTTAAAAAAGCGCCCCCTATCATCTCCCAGATGGTAATGCACCCTTTTGGAATCGACTCAATGAAAATGGATGAGAAAAAAAAACTCCGGAATCCACATTTTACTTCTCACGCATGTAACCGGAGATGATCCCAGTCATTGTGGAGCCTCAGAACAGCGTGTAATATGTCTTTACAGTATCTAGCATTGGATCAATAAAAGGATCGATTTTTGGAATGGCAATCAGGAATTGGAATAATCTTTTTGGATACCATCTGATCTCAGGTAAGAAATCTATTTTACCAGTCTTAGGATAATCAGACCTGTTTTCACGGAGATATAAGCTTTTCCCCTATGTTTGATATGGCTGTTTGGCTGTGCGAGCGATCAGGAAATATATCAGAGCAGATATCAGATCGCCTGTATAGCGTGCATACGTACACATATACTATCGATAATCTAGCGTTTATTTGAAAACGATTCATAAATAAGCCGAAAAATTTGAACGTTTTTTGTGTATTCTAGAATATTCCGTTTATTATGGAATATTTTTATTTTCCTTGAAAACGAGGGCTTTTCAAGATGCTATAAAACGGAAATGAACCGATAAAAAAACAATCCGCTTCGACAATGTTGACTGGACAATTAGTCATTGATAAGCGACGGGCAGATTAGACACATAGCCATAATTTAAAACATAGATTAGGCGATATTAACGGTAACATTGAAGTGGATGCTGGGCATTCAAGCACTAAATCGTGCGCCCCTTGCTCGGCACTGAAAGTGTTAAGGATTTAGCGGCAAATAACATGGCTTTTTGTCAAATATTTTAAAGAAGGACATATCCTGATAATCTTGCTGCATTTAGACTTGTGGTTTATGGACCTTTTTCAAAACATTAAAAATGGTGGGAAATAAATTATAGGTGTGTAGTGGCTAATGAGTCATAATCGTTGGACGCCAACAACGAGTATACTCGTTATTTGATCGTTATTTCTTTTATTCGCTATTTCCATTCATAATCCATCCAGGAAGGCTATGTAACCATAGGGAATGAGTCTGAGATCGCAAAGGTCCAATACCGCCACCTGGTGGTATGCGGCCGATGTTGCACTCCCTTTGAGACTGTGTATCTCTCTGTGTGTCTATGAAATTCATCCGGGCGGAGTTTTCGAGTAGCCTGGACCGAGGGCTCTACCCTATCGCATTGAATAGTTCGGGACGCCCGATTCATTATGCTGGGATGGGTTATGTCGTGGCCCAAATGGACATACGATCTAGCAGATGGCAATCAAATAATTGGAATATTCTTTTTGGAATCTCACTGGCCACAGGTAAGAGCAATTTAACGTCAATTTCAGCTTGGTTGTGCATTGTTTTCATAGCCATCGCCCTGATCAGAGTATGCTGTTGTACTAACAAATGCCGTTATTGACAATCAATTAATCAGAAACGACCCCCCCCCCTTTTTCATGCATTCATGATGGAACATAATATACCAATCATATGCATTTGAATTTCTTATTGTAGCGTGTATAGGGACTAAATGCCAATGGATTAAGTATAATATGCGTTGCGGCCTATTACTAGCCTCTCAGGAATTACCCTAAACCGCTTTAAAACCATACTTATATTCACCACGGTATAAAACGGGAATGTATGGATGGAAAAAAGATTCCTTTTTCACATCTTGAACGATAGATACTGACGTCAAATGAGCCATAGTATTGCATCCATAGCTATAATATTTATATAGTTATAGCCCTGCAAACAAGGTGAGCGACTCCCATCGTTTACAGCGGTGGCAGTAGCTACTACAGGATAAGGCTAATAACTGGCAGTCAATGAGTTAAGAGAGACGAATAAAAGAGGAATGGAAGCGTTGTTCTATTTCATTATGGCTTACGCTCAGCATCATTCTGCACTGTACTTCACTTCGTGCACGAGCACTGAATAAAAAATTCCACAATGTACCTTTACATCCCAACATTCGTCTGGCCACACCCCCATCCGCTTACCTTCATAAGCAGGTGTGTGGTCACCTACTCGCCTCCTTCTTCACTTTCACCACAAGGAAGTGCCTTCGGTAGATCCCACACTTGACTAGGTTGTTAGCTGAAGAAAGTTGAGACGTGTTTACATTGTTGCTTGTTTTTTTCTTCTCTCATATATTCGACAGAAAATAACTAAGTCATAATGTCTACTTCGGAGGGTCGCGCTCGCAACGCCACTCTTCACCAGCAGTTCTCCATTGCCGCCTCCGTCGTGCTTCTTGGAGCGGGGCAGAGTCCTCTCTCGTGGTCGGCAGCCACGCCCGGTAGGCGTCCGATGGGTAGTTTGCCTCTCCAAGGAGCTGGTGCACCAGTGCCGTCTCCTGTGCGATGGCCTGGTTCCGGCTCTGGTTCCTCTGCTTCCGGGGATTCGTCCGCTGTTGGGTGGCCGGTTCCCTTGGTTGCGGGGGATTTGAGACGCAAACTTTTTGCGTCAGCTCGCTCCCGTCGCAAAACGGCCTGGTTTTGGTGAGTTGCTGGAGCCAGATGAGGATGCGTCGGTC
The DNA here is from genome assembly GCF_963971535.1 of Notolepis coatsorum. Classification (NCBI taxonomy): domain Eukaryota; kingdom Metazoa; phylum Chordata; class Actinopteri; order Aulopiformes; family Paralepididae; genus Notolepis; species Notolepis coatsorum. The sequence continues at coordinate 61,015,429 of NC_140176.1, forward strand.
TCTACATGCCCGATGGAGACAGAGGACTACATGATAGAGGCGGACGGGTTCTTGTTTGAAGGCCCGGTGGAGACATCTTCCCTGCCTGTCCAGGTAACACTGGAGGGGGGTGAGATGTCTCCTTGGGGTTCCTCGTTCGAAGATGTTGGGGTAGAACCTCTGACTCGTCGGCGGGATGTCCTGCTATCAGCCACATCAGAATGTGGCTCCTTGACCAGTAGCCTGCTGCATGTGAGGGACGCGGTAAAGTATGCAGGGGGAACTGCATGCTTTGTTTCCCGAGCTCATGGCAGCGGCGGCGGCAGTCGCAAACGGCGTGCCGCTGCCGCAGCCACTGCCTGTTCCTGTCCCTGATGATCTCATAGGTCATCTATGGCAACGTCGCCCGGTGAGAGGGGTGGACGTTGTCTACCCATTTTTCCCCTCAATGGCGGCTATATGTCCGTCAGGGCCAGGTGGTCTCCCACATCATAGGCCTTACTCCTGCCTACGTGCGAGTCACGCGGGTGGCGGGTTTGGTCAACGGTATGAAGGAGGGCGTGCCACGGCTTGATAGGCCGATGGCGGCGCTCCTTTGTCCGGAGGTGGTGTGGGAGCCGTTACGGAAGCCGGTTCCCCAAGGGAAATCATTGGCATATTGGAGCGACCAGTCAATTGGACGATGGCTTCCGTGAGTTAGACCCATATGTAGGGTCTGTTATTGTCAAGTGTCGGGATAGAGCGTAGGAATTAAGGTTCCACTACGCTCGATATACGCATAACTTGAGTCGGTTGGTCACATGACTCAATGTTACCGTGGCTTTTCAATCTATGGCTCACGTGGGAAGTCTCTCTGGGGAGTTCCGTCTATCCTCTGTGGTAGGGATGACGGGATATAAAAATGTAAACAGTTTTTATCCTCGGCTGCGTCAAGTGGGATTCATGTCAGTCGGTGTTTCTTTCTTTTTTAATAAAAGAGTGTGGAGAATATGAAGCACCACACCCTTCTTGTCGTTCTCCCAGGCGCCTTGAGGGATCGATGTGGGGTCTGGTTAGACTGTCCATTGATGTGTTTTGTGTCCCGACGCATACATAGTGCTGGCTCGGGGTGTTTCTGATAAGAATCATGCGGGTGGCTAGTATGCCTTGGTTACTTGTTATTAAAACAGCGTTTTTATAAAGCAACTGGGATGGGTTTTTTTCCCTCTTCCGAGAGCCTGTTACTGGGTCTCGACGGATTCTAGTTCATATCTGGGGGATGTTAACGGAATAGATCAGAACATAGGTAGAGGGGTCTCACGCCCTTGGGGTGGGCCACCGAGCACGGTTCAAACCGGCCCGTCTGGGTGGCGCCCTCTTTTCATGTTTTAGATCAACACGCATATCTGCCCCTTCTCCTGGAGTAGGCATGTCGGCGTGGTTAGGGCACAGGACTGGTTCTGGTCACGCTGGTCCAGGTCAGTTAACCCGTTTGTCCGCCGGGGATGCAGATCTGCGGTTCTGGTACCCTGAGGGACTTGGGCTTTTTTCAGGGGGGAAAATGCCGGGTTGGCCCGGATGTCACAGGGTTAGGCGTTATGGAGACCCTTTGTTGGGTACTCTTTTGTACCTGGCACTATTGTAAGGGGCTGGTTCTCCTTCTTTCGCTCCTCTCTCACGCATGGCGAAGAGGGGGCTGTTGGGGTGGTCTTCTGGACCCCCTCTGGTAATCCTGTGTGCTTCCCTTATAGTTTTAAGAGTTTTATTTGCACCAACTGTTGGTGCATTATATGTGTATGACCGTCAGTCACTCATTGACATTGGATTAAGGAAAACGTACCGACTGGATTGCTCTCTTGATCGGATTGCTGAACAACAACAGTGGCCAGCGGAGATCCTTTGTTGCGGCCGAAGCAAGGAAAAGGCGCGACGACGTGGAAAGAGAGCTGGGATCCAAAACAGATTGAGATCCAGGGGACACAGAACCACATTGCCCAGCATATTGTTGGCCAATGTGCAATCGATAGGAAACAAACTGGACGACATCAGAGCACGGATCCAATTCCAGAGGGACATTCGGGACTGCAACGTCCTCTGTTTCACCGAGACTTGGCTGAGTCCAGACGTCCCAAACCATGCAATAGAACCGGCAGATCACTTCTTCGTTCTCCGCAAGGACCGAACGGCAGAAGAATCACTAAAGACGAGAGGAGGCGGCATAGCTTTCATGGTAAACAAGGAGTGGTGCGATATAGGCAACGCAAAGGAATTGTCTAACCACTGCTCCCCAGACCTGGAGTATATCACCATCAAATGCCGACCCTTCTTTCTCCCGAGGGAGTTAACGTCCATCATCATGATCGGAGTGTACATCCCACCACAAGCGAACACTGGGGCCGCACTTTCAAAGCTACACGACGAGGTAAACAAACTACAGTTAGCTAACGTTGACGCTGCCATTTTGGTTCGGGGTGATTTCAACAGCGCGTGTCTTAAAAAGGTGTTGCCGAATTTCTATCAGCATGTGACATGTCCCACCAGAGGCGAGAACATATTAGACCATGTATACTCGCAATTTAAGAATGGGTACAAGTCACAGGCTCTTAGTCCATTCGGTAAGTCCGATCACGCCGCCATCTTTCTTTTGCCAAAATATAAACAGAGTCTTAAGCGAACGCCGGTAGTATCGCGAGAGGTTAAGCGTTGGACTGTGACGTCAGAGGAGACGCTTCAGGCTGCGCTGGAATGCACAGACTGGAATGTATTACGTGATAACATAGCCAATATTAAGGAATACACTGAAACGGTGCTTGACTTTGTCTGTACTCTGGTAGAAGAAACAATCCCCTCTACCACAATTAGAATTTACCCAAATCAAAAGCCCTGGGTAGATAAATCCGTCCGTGAGGCTCTGAAAGTGCGCACCTCAGCCTACAACACCGGGCTTGTGACAGGCAACATGGATGAACACAAGATGGCAAGATACAACGTCAGGAGAGCAGTAATAGAGGCAAAACGGCGTTATAGGGATAAAGTTGAACTTCAGTTTGAACAGGTTGACTCTAGAGGTATGTGGCAGGGCCTCCGAACGATGACAGATTACAAAGGCACCTCCCTCAAACTGAACAGTGACATCTCCTTAGCAAATTATCTCAATACCTTCTATGCGAGGTTTGAGGCTGTGAATAACAACACCAGCCTACAAGCCACGGCAATGGGGAGGGGGGGGGGTCTGCTGAGGGAGATTCAGTGTTCAGAATAACAGAACATGAGGTGAGGAGGACCTTTAAGAAAGTGAATATCAGGAAGGCAGCAGGACCGGACGGCATCCCCGGCCGCGTCCTAAAAGTCTGTGCCGACCAACTGGCCCCGGTATTCACTGACATCTTTAACCTGTCCTTAGAACAGGCTGTCATCCCCACCTGTCTGAAGAAGTCCACCATCATCCCTGTACCCAAAAAAATCTACGCCCACTGCCTCAACGACTACCGCCCTGTAGCTCTCACCTCCATAGCAATGAAGTGCTTTGAGAAGCTAGTGAAGGGCTACATCTGTTCCTCCCTCCCCATCAACCTGGACCCCCTGCAATTTGCATACCGCCCTAACAGGTCCACGGAGGACGCCATAGCCCATGTGCTGCGCACAGCAGCATCACAGCTGGACAAGAGGCAGGGGAACTATGTGAGAATGCTGTTCATCGACTACAGCTCAGCATTCAATACCATAGTCCCCTCCAAACTCATAGCCAAGCTCAGGGACCTGGGCTTGAACTATGACCTCTGCCAGTGGGTCTTGGACTTCCTGACAGGCAGACCCCAGGTGGTAAGAGCAGGCAACTGCACCTCCTCATCCATCACGCTCAACATAGGGGCCCCCCAGGGCTGTGTTCTGAGCCCCCTCCTCTACTCCCTGTACACACATGACTGCGTGGCACAGCGGAACAACAACACAATCATCAAATTTGCTGATGACACAGTAGTGGTGGGCCTGATCTCTGCCAACGACGAGAGGGCCTACCTGGAAGAGGTAGAGAATCTGTCACAGTGGTGTCAGGAGAACTGCCTCTCCCTGAACGTCAGCAAAACAAAAGAGATGATTGTGGACTTCAGGAGGTCGGGGGTCAATGACTACAGCCCCCTCAGCATCGACGGGGCACCGGTTGAGAGAGTGAACAGTTTCAAGTACCTCGGAGCCCACATATCCGAGGACTTGACATGGACCACACACATTGACAGTGTTGTGAAGAAGGCACGACAACGCCTCTACTTCCTCAGGCGCCTAAGGAAGTTCCAAGTCAGTCAGAAGATCCTTAAGAACTTCTACTCATGTACAATAGAGAGCATCCTGACTGGCAACATCACCTCCTGGTTTGGGAATAGCACTGCACAAGACCGTAGCAGACTACAAAGAGTGACACGTTCAGCCGAACGCACAATTGGAGGGGGGCTTCCCACCCTCCAGAACATTTACAACAAGCGGTGCAGGGGTAAGGCTAAGAGAATCATCAGGGACTCCAGCCACCCGAACAACTGCCTCTTTGAACTGCTGCGGTCAGGCAAGCGATACCGGAGTCGCAAGGCGAGCACAGAAAGACTCAGAAGAAGCTTCTATCCCCAGGCCATCAGGCTGCTCAACGACAATAAACACTATGCAACAACCATCAAATGCACACAGCACACACACCCACACGCACACACTCACTTTAAACAAACAACACACTGCAGCACCCACTCTCCACACTTTAGATCACCTAAACACACTTTATATTTATTGGTAAAGGATTTGCACTACAACTCGTACACCTTACTGTAAATTGTACCTGAATTGTACCTCATCCCATTTCTGCTTTGCACTATATAGTATTGTATATTAGTACATTGCATAGTATATTGTATATTGTATGGTAACTCAGTTACTTCTATTCTGCATCGAACATTGTACATATGTCTATACTGAACACTGTGACCTCTATTTTTACTTCTATTTTACATGCTATACTATTTTATTTCACACTTATCTTGTCTAGCACAGTCTCTGGAGCGTAACAGTAAGAAGCATTTTGTATAAAAGTATTCTGTACTTCTGTATGACAACTATTAAAGAAACTTGAAACTTGAAGTAAAGTTTCGTTAATACCGTAGGCCTGGTATAACCCTTTTTTGGAAACTGAAACACTTGTACTGCGGTATAGCTGGTGTAATACCCGCAGGTGTGTTTTGGAGTTTTTTCTTGAGGGGTTATAGGAACAACCACCGTCTGTGTACCGAGAGGGTGGTTGATTCCCTGGTATGTTGGAGCAGAGTCAACTCCCGGGTTACCCGGTTGAGTGTGCCCCTGCACATTCATGACGTCTGCCAATCGTGTCAGCCTTCTCTGCCTCGACCCCTCTGGGTGGGTTTTTTTTAATGGAGGCTTTGTCATGGTGCTCAACAACGCCAGCATACGCCCCTTCCGCCGGGGGGGGCTGTTTTCAGTTGACTCCTTTGGCGCCTGTCTCGTCCGCAGTGCTCCAGGCTCAGGTTACAGCCTGCTGCCTGGTTTCCCCGGTGCGCTGTCTGCTTCCGTTGGTTGGACTTTTTGAGTGCCTACGGCCACGCTGACTACCTGTTCTGCAGGGTCAGTGTGCCAGGCGGTGTGCTATTCGGGGGAAAGGGCCCTATCCGAATACGCTGGCGATGTGGGGGGCGGTGTCACTAAGTGACCGCCTGGTCGGGTCTTGATGCCTGGCGTCATTTGACCTCTCCGGGCCCCCTTTTTCCAGGGGATCCAGTCCCTTCAGTGGGTCTGGGTCTTCCTTCGCGCTCCGCTGCTACGGCCTTGCCACGGGGTTGGGTTTGCTCTTGATCCCGTGATTTTGGGGGCAGTAACGAGGGTTGTTCGTTTGCGTTCGTTCCCTGGTGGCATGCGGGTTGTGCGTGTGCGTAGTCGTGGGGTCAAGCCACGGTCTGCTCACCCTGTGCGTTGGGTTGCTTGAGTTCCTCTTCGCACGGTCGGATCCGTCTCCCTCCCGTAAGCCTCCAATAGGGGGGGTATCCTCCATTAGGGAGGGTCGGGGGGCTCGGTCCTCCCCGGTCTGATGGTTGTGGGGGGCCTCAGAGGGGTACATTTGTCGAGCTATGGCTCCCGCTCAGCTCCTCTTGTGCAGAATGATGCTGAGCATAAGCCATAATGAAATAGAACGTAAGGTTATGTATATAACCAAGTTCTATGAATTATGGTGACGCTCAGCATCAGACGCCGCTGCGGCCCTTGATCTCGCCTTGTGGTGAAAGTTTGGGAAGGAGGCGAGTAGGTGACCACACACCTGCTTATGAAGGTAAGCGGATGGGGGTGTGGCCAGACGAATGTTGGGATGTAAAGGTACATGGTGGAATTTTTTATTCAGTGCTCGTGCACAAAGTGAAGTACAGTGCAGAATGATGCTGAGCGTCACCATAATTCATAGAACTTGGTTATATACATAACCTTACGTTAGTGTGACAGTAGAGTGTGTAATACATTTGTTTTGTTTTGTATCGGAAAGCGACTCCGTCTGTGCTATTATTACCACACTTCTACAGGTGGACTTTATTGGTCTTAGAGACAAAATTGTTCACAATGTTAGGATACATAATGGACACTAAAATGCGGGCCCCATTCCCTTGTAACAGTAATGTTAACTACTGCTGCAAGCTATAAAAAGTAAACAGTTTAATGTGACTGATCAATCTAGTGAGCTAAAATCAGAATATTCTACCCATAAATAGCTAATGTCAAATATAAATAACTTGACGGTCATACCAAACCATTCATTTTGACAGGAGCTAACTAACGTTAGCTAGTTAGCCAGCTAGCACCGGTGATTGTCTGATTTTGGTCGACTAACGTAACGTTAGCTCTACTGTCATTCATCCATTACCAAATCTAGCCATGTTGGCTGTTTTTCACCCTTTGCATTGCTGTAAAATGAAATAATTTTTACTACGAAGGTAGCTAACTCTTGCTAGCTTGCTATGGCTGGCAGTGAACTAACTTATAATAGATTGCTAACGTTAGCATAGCTAATAGCTAGCTAGAATAAATATTGTTGACATTCAGGCACACAACACAATATTATCATCTTGATGAGAACACAACACAATATTATCATCTTGCATGAGCGAAGATGGCTCAACAGGTGTGTGTGTGTGTGTGTGTGTTTTAAATTAAAAAGGGAATCACTCACCCCATCCTATTTGTAGAGGTATAAAATCATTCTCTCTTTCATGTTGGCAAACCAGTCAATAACTCTGTCATAAAAGACTCACCTTTGTCAAACAAAATACTCTCCAGCTAACTAATTTCACTCGCTTTACTATCAGATACTCGAGATCTCCATCACCTTTCATTGTTGTTGATTTGTTCAACGGGCTAGCTACTAGAACGAAGGCGATGATGTTTAGCTTTTAATGTGATTTGATTGGTCTTGAACTTCTGGGGCAGGCTGGCAGCCACACATCTCTGGAATCACCAGTTCACCAGGCTGGTGGGGCATTAAGTTTAAGTAAAAATAATTTTTGTCCTCTGCAGACCTTGTAATGGTCATACATGCTTTAATTTCTTTGCGATTAGATTACTGTAACAACCTCTATGCAGGCATCAACAAAAAAGCCAAATCACGTCTCCAGATGGTGCAGAACTCTGCGGCATGACTTCTCACCAACACAAGGAAACGTGACCATATAACACCCATCCTGGCTGCTTTACACTGGCTGCCTGTGAGCTACAGAATTGATTTAAAGATTGTATTGATTACTTTTAAAGCCCTACATGGACTGGCCCCCAGCTACATTGTGGACTTGTTGGAACCCCATGTTCCGGAACGCTGCCTCAGATCCGCAGGTAAGGCCCTCCTGGTTCCTTACAAAACTAGCCTGATCACCCGGGGGGACCCATGCTCTGGAACCCTTGGATCTTAGGCTAGCAGAGGCAGTGTCCTCTTTTAAGTCACTTTTAAAAACACATATATTGAAATTCTTTATTGGGAAAACCACATTGAGATACAGTATCTCGCTTTCGAGAGGGTCCCACATTTTGTGCAATGTAATACAGAATCAGAACATCATCTGTTTTTTAAATGTTTTTCCTAAGGTTATGGGTTTAGGTCAGCTCTGATTGCATAAACTGTTTTATCAATCTGCCTACACATCCTGTTTGAAAGGTTTTTTGTCTCTTTTTCTCTTGTTTTATTTTCTATTGAATTTCTTCGCCTTTGCTGATGTTAGCTGTTTGCTGTTTTTAACATGTCTGTAAAACACTTTGTAACTTTGTTTGGAAAAGCGCTAAACAAATACAATTAATTCATTAATTTGTAAAAAAGAAAAACAATTATAATAATAATAACCTTAAGTAATGTAGCCTACTCACCAATACAATTATTTTCCATTTAATGTTAAACCAATTCATGGTGATTTTTGTATACTTTCAGACACATAATGGTAATACTTGATGTATAAGGGGAGGTCGGGAGGGATTCATTGTTCATGTTGTTGTTTTTTTATTCATTATTTATTTAACATTATTTAACCAAGCTGTAAGCCGTATTTCGCCTAAAGGTACATGCCTAAGTAAATGGAAGATTGCTCCACTTCTGCAAGGTCAATTTGCATGTTCTTGGTATCTAGGAACATCTAGGGACCTGGGGGCATAGGCGCCTGGCCCATTGAGCACCGGGAGCGGCTGCTCTCCCACTATTGAACTTGGGGGAGCAAGGTTATGATCTTGCTCCACCACTTTTTGATCATATGAAATATGATATATAATATAATATATATATAAATCTAACCATAACTACGTAATTTCAATCAAATTAATAATACGCAATGACACTTAATAACAAGTTTTTAAGTTTCCAAAGATTGCGAACACCCCCCCTGCCCCATTATGGTTTGATCCAGTACCTCCCATCTCCAGCGCGTAGACCTTCAGCACACAGCGCTGCAGTCTGGCTGCACGGCTGCAGCGGGTAGGCTGTGAGTGTAAATCAAAGCCCACAGAGTGTGTCATAATATTGGTGGCAGGCAGGCTTTTCCAGTAAGTTGTTCAAATAAAAGGATTATGTTAGACATAAGTTACTATTGAGTGGTAGTAGAACTTCTACGGACTACGGTTCTACCACGCAATACAATAAAAGTGTTTCACGGTCCCGAATTGCTATCTGGTCATACGGTTTCCTCGAATAAATAATAATAACGTGTCCCTCTCTGGTTGGCGTTAGCTTTAGTGCTAGCCGCTAGCTAACGTTATCTAGATATGTGGTGTGAGGCACTGTGAGCTGGATGACGTTGACTTCATTTGCAAACGTTAACGCTATCTATATGGCAGACGAGCAGGGCCGTATTAACGACGGCCACGGCCCGTGGGCCTATAGTGACGAGGGGCCTCCATTTTTTTTTGTTTTTTCCTTTTTTTTTTTTTTTTGAGATCGATGTCATGATTGTGCACTGCAGACTCAGGGAGGAGGCAGAGAAGGAGAGAAAGAGACACAAGATTTACAGGTAATGGAAATATATCTTTTTTCTCTTTCTTATTAAAAACTTGGCCTATTTGAATGGAGATTGATTTAATAAAAATGAATGAGCGAAAAATCAATATACAGTGTATATACAGTATATATATATATTAATATATTATTATTATTATAGTAATTGGCTATCATACTGCAATATAAACTGAGTTTTATAGTGAAAAGAGCAGCTTTATTGGTCAAGATTGAAGGCTCTATATTGCAGGAAATTGCACGTACAGGTTCATTAAATTAAAAAAAAAATCTGCCATGAAGGGGGTCATGCCGGAACCCCTCCAAACCACCCCTTGCCTGTCAAAAAAAAATTAAAAAAAAAAAAAAAAATTAAAAAGAAAAGAAAAAAAATTAAAAAGAAAAGGAAAAAAATAAAAAATTTGCACCCCCACTTTCAACTATAACTAGGCGGCCATGCCTGGGGGTATGTATTTCCAGTGTCAGAAATATTGTGTCTGTTACTAGGCTTGAGTAAATTGTAATGAAGAAAAGGAGAATATAAATTATGATTTATGATTTTTGCATCTTTGATCAAAAATGTATACGGGTAGGAGAAAATGCTCACTGAGCTCATTCACCACCTTATTGAGATCTAAGCAAATGAACCGCGGGAAGATGATTAAACAGAAGGATTTGTATACAGTAATTAATGATAATCGATTTTAATTATAAATTCATATTTGACCTTGACCTTGACCTTGACCTTATTATGGCCAAATCATACATCTATGGATAGGGAAAATGCTCCTCTTTCCAATGGGAGGGTTGAATCTGGATTTAGTAATTTCCTTGCGGTTTTTACAATAATTAGTATTTTCCGATAAATTTGTATTTCCGATAAATCGTATAAAACATCGGTAAAAATGAAAATATACACTTTGACTACTGTTTTTGATAGGGTTATGGTCTTTACTCTTGGCTACAATTTTTTTTTAACACTTTCTCTGCCAAGGACGCCTAAACTCGTCATTCCCCGCCATGCTAATTCTGCCAATGACGCATGCCAATGACTCATTGAGATCAATATTTCAAAAATCTGTGATCGCAATCATATTTCTCCCCCGGAGACTTGAGATCTACTGTTGATCCCCTCTCAACTCTCCAACGGTTCAAGAGCGCCATCTGATGGCCGATCGGCGGATCACCCAAACCGGAAACCGGAAACGGAAGCTGGTGCTCATTCCAATTCGGTCCGATCACTCGCTAATAGTCCCGGGACTCGAGCTAGACACAATGGATAGCAACCCGTGACCAATAACTCGATAAACAACATGATTTGGACGTATATACTATTATACAACCTGGAGATGGATGGCATATTTCAACATCCCATAATAGGAATATTTTTGCTCCACGCTCATCGCCCAACGCTACGAGGAAGCTACGGTGAGTTTCAGCATTTTTTTTTAACGTGTTCGATACTAACTGCTCTAATGATCATATCACCCACACTAGATGAATCATCTAACGTTTGCCACGGAATTATAAACGACCCCCCCCCCCATCCGGTCAACATCAGATGATAAGTAGTAACTTCTAGAAGCACGTCCATTTGACATTTTTTATCTCGCGCAGATTGCTGTATTTGATCATCAAAATAATGCATTTAGGGCTATAAATCACATTCTGGAGAAAGCTGCAGAAAACGATAAAAACATATTTATACTTTAGACCGTATTTTAGTATGAATATGTGAATGAAAAAGTATAACGTTCCTACGTCCTGAACGATAGATAATTGACGTTGAATGGGCCATAGTAATGTCAATTTAGCAATACAATTTAAAAAGTTATAGCCCTGCAAAGAAGGGGAACTTCTCCATAGACAAATAGAGCTGGCAGAGAGGGGTATAATGATGTACATAAGCCTGGCAAAGAAAGTGTTAAAAACATTGACCTCTTAACATCCAAGGGCCCACATGTGGACGATTCTTTGCCGACCTCTAGTGGCTCGGGTGTGCATTTCCTTTAATACAATATATGGATAGAATTAAAGCCCTATTTGTTGCATGTCGATTGGCCTTTCAGTTGACAAAATCCGTTCAGCGGTTCTTGAGTTACATGCCAATATGTGAGGCGTGCCACAAAGTACGCAAAAGTACACATGACCACCCCTGACTCCCGGGGCTCTAGCTTTGTCAATCATTTGGCGATCTCGAAGATCTTTGCACAGGTTTGTAGCCAATGAGTAGGCTACAGGAAGCATGGTGGAGTGGGTGGCTCGTTAACTGTATGAGACTCACCTGTGCAGAGCAGAGATGCCTGCACCTCAATATATGTGTCTCTGTCTAATTCCCTCTCTGTCTGCTTTCTCCACTCCCAGGCACAGGTTGTACCAACACCCAAGCTGCATCCTTTAACATATTGTAACACTCATACTTACACCAAACACACACCACAGCATATCTACTCACTCATCCACACACTGCACTCACCACTGATTCTAATACAAAACATTCCAGTGTTCATGTGCTTATGTTTTTGTGTGGTTAGATAGGTTTAAATAAATCATTCTTTGTTAAATTGTTATCACGTGTGGACTCCCTATTTGTCATAAATTACCTGTTTGTGACAAATTGGGGGCTCAGTCCGTTTGTAGGGCCTTTTTGTAGGAGTTGGTGCATTTGTTTGTATTTGGCCTAGTGTGGTTGAATTTTGGTTGGATTCATGCTAGCATTTGGTATTTGTAGTTTGGTTAGCATTTGGTATTGTGTAATTTGGCTGGCATTTGTGTTTAGGTTCCTATGGGACAATTTGTTTGGGCTCTGTCTTGAGTACAGGAGGGCTATTTTGAAAGGTGATTAGGCTGCTTAATTTGGCTAGTGTCTGTGACCTGTAGGTTTGCAGCTAGTATTTGTAGCCTGTTGGCTAGTGTTTGTTTGTAGCCTAATTATTTGTATGCCAGTGTTGGGGAGTTAGCACGTGATTTGTTCTTGGGGGTGTTTGTTGTGTGGGATTTGGGAGAGAGTAGCAGTTTGTTTGTGCAGATTTCTTGTAGTAGAGATTTGTTATTTTGTTTTATTGTTTTGTTTTGGTTACAGTTTGTTTGTTTGTTATTGCTTGTGTTGTGGCTTTGGGGTTTGATGCCTTAAATAATACAGTCTGTGTGTTTTTTTTTTTTTACTTTGACCAGTCAGCTGGTTCTTTTTAGCGTTTATCGCTTTTTCATCGCATTCATACTTGGTCAAGTTCGACCGACAGAAGCAGGCTGAAAGGGTTCAGATGGGGGGGAAGACACTCTGGGAAAGGCACGGCTGCCGTCCGGGATTCGAACGCGCTCAGCCCCAGATCCGTGACGAGCACGGTTGTCCACGGCGCTGAAATAGCACTCGCGGTACGTGGTGAGCTACTGGAGCTCCCCCAGTCTGTGTGTTTTGGGAACCAAAAATCCCCGGGTAGGCGAAGAGGGCAGGTTTCCAATAGGGGGACTTGTCTTGGTATTTTCTTTTTTAGGCGGCCGCAAAAACGTAGGCAGAGACAGGCACTGGCATGGGCGCTTTTGTCCTCTCGGGAGCACGTCTCTGGCTCAGAGGAGTGGCTGTATAACAGGTACTTTTTCTGCCCAGAGAGTTCTAGTGCATCAGTACCCCCTACAAGTAGTGGCACGAAGATTGAGGTTTTGAGGTAGTTAGTTAGTTAGGACCTGTAGTTAGTCAGGGTGGGGAGGTTCATTGGATCAGACTGTCTTATTATTGGTGTTCACGCTTCATGGTCCCGACATAAGTTTGGTTTGTTTGTAGCCACTGGTACAGTACATTATGGCCTCTGTTGTGCAGGAATTTGCGCAGTCACCATCAGTAGAACTGATTGATCAGTGTACTAAGGAGCAGTTGTTAGCGATTGCTGAGAATTATGATATTGAGATACCTGTTAGACTGTCAAAGGTGGCAGTCAAGGCCACTTTAAAGGCAGAGTTGGTGGAGAAAGGTGTTCTCAAGCCAGCTGCGGTACCGCTTCTCCGTTTTGAGCAGCAGAAGGAACTTCTGCTACTGCAGGCAGAGGTCAATACAAAGGTGCAGCTTGGTAAGCACAGACAGGAGTTGGCTTTGGAGGAAATTAAGCAAAAGACTGAGCTTGCCAAAGTAGAGGTGCAAGCTCAGGTGCAGAATAGAAAGCTAGATTTGGTCGGGGAAGGAAAGTGGCTCGGTTCTGATGTTACTGATGGTACTGGGGATCCGTCTCAGGGGGGTAAATTTGACGTTTTACGTGAACTGCGTTTGCTTCCTCAGTTTAATGAAAAGGACCCCGATGTTTTTTTTTCATTGTTTGAACGTTTGGCAGATGCAAGGCACTGGAGTAGTGAGGATAGTTGTATGATGTTACAGTGTGTTCTCACTGGTAGAGCCCAGGAAGCGTACTCTGCATTGAGTCCCACGGACTGTAAGGTTTATGTGCGGGTGAAATCGGCAGTGCTTAAGGTGTACGAACTTGTACCTGAGGCGTACAGACAGCGGTTCCGTACGTGGAAGAAAAGGGACAAACAGTCTCATCTTGAATTTTCACGGGATTTAAGTACCCAGTTTACCCGTTGGTGTGTAGCGTCTGGTGTCTATACCTTTGACCAACTCTCTGATCTGCTGGTGTTAGAACAGTTTAAAAACTCTGTTCCTGTAAATGTGGCAACTTACATTACACAGCAGGGTGCGGTGACGCCGGGGGAGGCTGCAGCATTGGCAGATGAGTATGTGTTGATTCACAAGGGTAACTTCGGTGGTTTAGCTATAGAAAAGGCTCATAGCAGAGAAACTTTTTCTCCTCGTCCAAAGTTTGGATCGGAGAGGAGGGGTGATTGTGACACACGGTATAGACAGCCACCTGCATCTGACACACGGTATAGACAGCCACCTGCATCTGACACACGGTATGGACAGCCACCTGCGTCTGACACACGGTATAGACAGCCACCGGCGTCTGTCAAAACATGTAACTACTGTAAACGTTCTGGACATTGGAAGGATGAGTGCCCACTTCTTGGCTCGAGGGGTGGGTTTAAAGCGCAAGTAAAACCTGCTCTGCTGGCCAATTCCCTCACCCAAAGGATGGTGTCACCATCGGTACCGTCTGCTAAGACCAGAGGACAGACGTGCCTGGAAGAGTATGGTGCGTTTCTTTCTGATGGTTTTGTGTCTTTACAGGGCAGTGACGTTAGGGTGCCGGTCAAGATACTGCGGGACACTGGCTCAATCGATTTGTTTGTGTGTGAGTCGGTGTTGCCTTTTTCAGTTGATTCTGACACAGGGGATGTTATCTTGATTCGAGGGATGGGGATGTCTGTGTTCCCTGTTCCTGTGCATAACATTTCTCTTGTTTCAGGTTTGGGGAATGGGTGAAGGGTAAAACAATGTTTATTTTTTATTTGAATATAGGGGACAAAATATTGTGTTACTTGAGTTTATGTATGGATTTAGTTTGGTTAGTCACTTGTATATAAAAATGTAATTTGTTAATAGGGAAGAACCCTTTTCTTTAGGGGGAGGGTGTGACGACCCCCAATCTACCTGCTAAATGGAGAGTCTGACTCACCAGGAAGCATGATGGAGTGGGTGGCTCGTTAACTGTATGAGACTCACCTGTGCAGAGCTGCCTGCACCTCAATATATGTGTCTCTGTCTAATTCCCTCTCTGTCTGCTTTCTCCACTCCCAGGCACAGGTTGTACCAACACCCAAGCTGCATCCTTTAACATATTGTAACACTGATACTTACACCAAACACACACCACAGCATATCTACTCACTCATCCACACACTGCACTCACCACTGATTCTAATACAAAACATTCCAGTGTTCATGTGCTTATGTTTTTGTGTGGTTAGATAGGTTTAAATAAATCATTATTTGTTAAATTGTTATCACGTGTGGACTCCCTATTTGTCATAAATTACCTGTTTGTGACATCACTTATCTACCACCTTGAGAGATAAACACACAGCATGTGTGTTTCTCACACTTTAACGAGGCATGAATTCTCTCCACTGATTTCTTCTCCAAGTTTGTAGAGAATCCAACTAAAGTGTTGACTTTTATAACGTGACCGAGCGGTCTGTCCAAACGCCGACTTCCCGAGATACACACGGATTACTCACTGGAAGGCAGGAGAAGGAACTCACAGTGGTGATCCCATCTCCAGCTCCAAATCCATTACTGCGGCTCAGTGGAGACAGATATCCAACAGTATAAATTAACATCAAAGGCAAACCAACAAACGGTGAAGAGGTCCTCTAGCCACACTACTAGAAAGCCCCACACTCTTCACAGGGAAATTGTAGTTCCAATCTTAACCTGTCCTAATAGAATCGACTAGTATGAAGAACATGGCCTCGGGGCGAATGTTGAAATTCCATGTTCCAATTCAATGTTAACAAATTTCATCATTGGCTTGTTATCCGTGCCATTTCTCTCTCGGTTGTGAGACATGGATGGAATACATACCATAGGCTCTGGAAACCTCACCTTTCCGATGTTTATATGTTGTATACCACATACACACACACATAAATGTATACATATTTGTCTGAATATCCCTGCATATAACCCCTCTTTATACTTATATACACCTGCATATAACCCATAGCTCTGTATGATAGCGTACAATAATGCTGTATTTATTCTCACTGTATATATATATCTATCCACACCTGTCTGTACTTACCTGCACATAATCATTTTACATGACTGTAAATACTATATTTATATGTGTACTACATATCCTTCTCTTACTACATTTACATTTACATTTAGTCATTTAGCTGACGCTTTTATCCAAAGCGACTTACAAGTCCTGTACAAGTCATCAGGAAGGGCACAACTCTATCAGCTGAGTAACAATGTTCATCAAAGTGTTGCGTGCTACAGTGTAGGTTAGTTTTATTAGGACGAGTGCATGACAGTAAGGTTAGTTAGGGTTCGTTTTTTTTTTTTTTTTTTTTTTTTTTTTTTAGATATTGGTTGAAGAAGTGTGTTTTTAGTCGCCGGCAAAATATTGGACGTGTTTCAGCTGTCCTGACTGTGGAGGGAAGTTTGTTCCACCATTGTAGGGCAAGGACTGAGAATAGGTGGATTCTCTTTGATGACACTCCCGGAGCTTAGATAGGAGTAGGTCTGAGGCGGCCAGAAGATGCCTTGAGGGTGTGTAGTTAGAGACAAATGACGGGAGGTAGGCGGGAGCCGTTCCCTTCGCCGCACGACATGCCAGGTCGAGGGCCTTGACGCGGATTTGTGCGGCAATGGGGAGCCGGTGCAGGTCCCTAAGAAGTGGGGTGACATGGGCTGACTTCGGTAGGTTTGAGATACTAGTTACTAGTTATGCTGCCAGCCAGTATGGATACTACCATACTGTCTTTATACCTGTATCACTGTATATATTACACTACAACTCTGTACATACATCTGATTAGCACTACACTCAGTAGTACTAATTTGTATATTTTGTACCCAGTTTAATCACCTGTACGTTGTATATGTAAATGTAAATGATATTGCTGTTGCACCTTACTGTTGGCACTCCGGTTGGATGCCAAACTTCTTTTCATTGTACTGTACGTGTGCTGTATGATGACAATACATTTGAATCTAATCTAATCTAATATGCTGGTGTTTTATAAATTGGAATATAGGCTATATAGAGATTACATGAAACAGTAATACTACAGTAATGTTATAGTCCATGAACTGCGTCCGTGTGGTGACAAGGACTTAGGACTGAGACCAGAATGCTGAATAGACCTTAGCGACGTTAAGTACATTGCCCGTTGCTTTTTCCTAACAGCTTGGAAGTGTTTCAAGTGTTTTCTCTGCAGTCTCATCAGCGAGCTCTTTCAAGTCTGTCTAATGTCGACGCAGGGTAATATGTGATTAACATAGCCAGGCTTTCCCCATATGTTCCATCTTTAAATTATAGTTAAGGTTCCCCACAATATCCAACAGGCGACCTAACTGGGACATGTTGACAATAGGAATTAAAACAGCAACATTTTTAGGATGATGTTCTTTTATTTTCTTCCCTTTTTTTTTGCTGCTCCATGAAAAAAATGGCATCTTAGGTTTGAATATTTCACCTATTATAGATGTGCTTTTTGCATATAATCAATATAGAATACTGTATATGCATGGTATTTGCCTAGGATAGAGAACTGTTTTACATACATTTGAAACTACTTACAGTATGGATGCCTGAGGTCTAAAGGTGTTTACTGTGACTGGAATTACTCACTGAAATATGAATATTCTGTATCCAGGTGCAATATCCCCTGATGGACCATTTTCTGATTGCACGAGAATTTCTTCATGCAATCATGGACTCTGGGAAATAGCAACAGTCTCAGGCTAATCAAGACATACGAGGCTGTTGTGGTATCATTTTAAATCCCGGGTCGCGGGACTATGATTGTAAGAGCAGAAATGGAGCAGAGATTCCCATAAAGGGATAGTTTTTTGGGAACGCTCGCCCCATTTTCCCAGCGATGTTCCTCTCTCAGCACGATCGATGCGGTTCTTTGTATTGGATACCCACATCTCCGCTTAGTTAGCCACAAATGAAAGCTCACTGGACAGAACCGAAACCTTCTCCAGATTGCACACATTTACATTACATTTACATTTAGTCATTTAGCTGACACTTTTATCCAAAGCGACTTACAAGTTCTGTACAACAAGTCAGCAGGAAGGGTACAACTCTATAGACATGCTATAGACTTGAGTGCATAGTAATATAGACATTTTAGCATAGTACGTAGTAATATAGGCAAGGTCGATTCCTTAGTAGAGTGCATAGTAGTAAAAGACAGTACAATGGTTAGGAGTTTGTGTTTTTAGTCGACAACGGAAGATTGGGCGGGTTTCGGCTGTTCTGACTGTGGTGGGAAGTTCATTCCACCATTGTGGAGCAACACAAAGTAGATTTTGTTTACATTCAGTCAGAATCAGAACCTTGGCCCCATTGACTTTGCATTAGCCTGTGGCTAACTAAGTGGAGCTGCTGGGTATCCGGGATGAAGAACAGCATCGTTGCTGAGAAAGGACTGTAACAATCGACAACACCATCGGTAAGTAGGAAATTGGGCCAGGGTTGAGTCATTCTACAGAAACGCACACTTTTCTGTCCCCAGCCTTTGCAGAAAGCATACACTTTAAACAGACTTTGTAGTCACATTTAATTTATATATTTGAATAATGTAAAATGTTCTTTGAACAATTATACCTATTTGAGGCAAGAATTGGGCAATATTTGTTTTTATCAATTATATGAAATTCCAAAGTACAAGAAAAGAGCTTGTCCCCAATGTCATGTATTGAGGTTTACGGGCATATTTAGAGTTTACAAATATATTTCTCTCCCATTTTAAATGCAAGAATGTATACACCACTATCACATGTATGAAGTGGCTAACATAAAAAAATTAAATACCAACTAAATATTATAAATAATACAATGGCAATAGCTGTCCCCTGGTGTCATGTCACTGGTGTTACCGCTTAACAAAAATCCCTATTCTGAAAAAATCCAAAGACTTGTGACATCACTTCCTACTTCCTATGTCCTACTTCCTGAAGAACTGTGAAGAAAGGTACATTGTCAGTCTGCTGTCTTTTTTCAAATGTTGGAAATGTTCTCATTTATCTCATAATTTCATACGAGACATTTAGCTAGAGTCACTGGTATGGCATATTTTTTAAGAAGATATCAATACTCAATAATTAATACAAATAGATAAAATTACATATTTTAGTGAGTTTAGCATGATTAGCAACATGTGGTTTGAGGTACTGTAGCTGCCATTTTGTAAAATACAGATTTCATGAAAATGGTCACTGGTGTTACCGTCACTGGTGTTACTGCTCTTCAAAAAAAAAAAAAAAAAAAAAAAAATCTAACCCTAACTAACCATACTGTCATGCACTTGTCCTAATAAACTAACCTACACTGTAGCACTCAACACTTTGATGAACATTGTTACTCAGCTGATAGAGTTGTGCTCTTCCTGATGGCTTGTCGTACAGAACTTGTAAGTCGCTTTGGATAAAAGCGTCAGCTAAATGACTAAATGTAAATGTAAATGTCATGGTAACACCAGTGACGACCAGTAACACCAGTGACTATCTTGTGTAAATAAGCTTTAGTAAAATATTTTAAATAAGTTGTTATGCATACAATATACAGTAACACATTAGTACCCATTTCATGATCACAACTAAATATAAATATAAATTATATAAATAAATATATATATAATATATATATAAAATAAATATATAAATATATATAAATAACTAAAGTTATTTGACTTAATGTCAGTGATAATCTTTGGTTTTGTACTAAATACACCATTGTATATCTCAAATAAGTAATTGATATTGAATAAAACAATCTTTAGTGTTCTTTGTGTCACTGGTGTTTTATTGTGTCACTGGTGTCACTGTGTTTTTTTTTGGGTCATATGAAATCAAAAGTGTCACATTTGACTTGTAAATTATTTTATATCAATTGACCTTTTCTTCATTCAAGAGTTAGGATGTTAAGGATACTATCATTACATTTGTATGACTGTCCTTCAAATATTGTTATTATTATAGCAAAGATATGATGGTGTTAATAAGCAAACGTCACACAATCACACTTTTCACAAACCTGATTAAAATAAATAAATACATAATCTCCAATTTTTTTGCATTATCATTATCCTACTCTGCCTCTGACTATATGTGCAGAATAGATTGTGAAAAAACATTTCTAAAAATACTTTAATATTGTTAAAGGCATGAGGTAACACCAGTGACAAAAAGATGGCACAAGCATTCTTTAAGTCAAAGTAAATATATATTTTTTAATCATTAAGCTCTCATTTATGTGGATTCATAAAGTCAAAGGGTTAACCAATATTGTAACTTAAGTTTAAATGTAGGAAAATTAACTACATTTTAAGAAATGTTGCTATTCCAAAAGTGTGTGTTTCTGTAGAATGACTCGGTTACCAAAAATCTGAACTTTCCCTTTAACCTGTTAATCTGTAGACCGTTTTCGCCCTAAAGGTACATGCCTAAGTAAATGGAAGATTGCTCCACTTCTGCAAGGTCAATTTGCATGTTCTTGGTATCTAGGAACATCTAGGGACCTGGGGGTATGTATTTCCAGTGTCAGAAATATTGTGTCTGTTACTAGGCTGAGTAAATTGTAATGAATAATTTAATTATGATTAATTATGATTTATGATTTTGATGATAAAAAATGTATACAGGGCACGAGAAAATGCTCACTGAGTTCATTCACCACCTTATTGAGATCATGTGTACAAAAAATCTAAGCAAATGAACCGCGGGAAGATGATTAAACAGAAGGTTTTGTAGATACTGTAATTAATGATAATCGACTTTAATTATAAATTCATATTTGACCTTGAACTTGACCTTGACCTTATTATGGCCAAATCATACATCTATGGATAGGGAAAATGCTCCTCTTTCCAATGCCAGGGTTGAATCTGGATTTAGTCATTTCTTGCGTTTTTTTCCTTAATTAGCATTTTCCAATAAATTTGTATTTCCGATAAAACATATAAAACATCGGTAAAAATTAGGGATGCTCGATATTGGCTTTTTTACCGATACCGATATTCCGATATTGTCCAACTCCAATTTCCGATACCGATACCGATACCGATATCAACCGATACCGATATATGCAGGGTTTCCCCCCCAAAAAACTGAATAATTTCAGGTAACTAATAATTTCACTGGATGCATTCAAAAGGCTTTCTAAATGTAAGCATTATCTGTGCAAAATATGATAATTAAAAAAGTAAAAATTAACATTTTAAACCAACATGCATACTTTTGACAATAAATAAAATAAGAATTGGTTCTTACTTGCTTGCCTGGGTAAATAAAGGTTAAATAAATGTTAAAAAAAAAAAAAAAAAAAAAATTGTTATAGTTTTTTTTTTATTTTTACCGATACCGATATTTTCCGATATCACATTTTACTGCCGATATCGGCCGATAATATCGGTCGGCCGATAATATCGGACATCCCTAGTAAAAATTTAAATATAAAATTTGACTACTGTTTTTGATAGGGTTATGGGCTTTACTCTTGGCTACAAAAAATATATATTTAAAAACATTGACCTCTTAACATCCACGGGCCCACATGTGGACGATTCTTTGCCGACCTTTAGTGGCTCGGGTGTGCATTTCTTTTAATACAATATATAGATAGAATTAAAGCCCTATTTGTTTCCTGTCGACGGTCTCTATTGATCGATTTATGATAAAGAAAAGCAGGGTCCCCCTATACGGGGACCTTAAGGCTTAACAGGTTTGACGTGACCCTAACTTTCTCTCGCCATTAAGGTGGGTCGGTGAGAAATTCCCTATGACCTGAGAGAAAAACTGATATCATTCTACCTGCTGCAGGTTCCGTGGAATTGTGATGGAACAGACCAGCATGGTCCTATATTAATATATATATATATATATTAATAGAAAGCTTTCAGGGCAGAGCATGGCAGTGTCATGTATATTTAACCGTGGAGCCATCCCCTGC
Organism: Notolepis coatsorum; assembly: GCF_963971535.1. Taxonomy (NCBI): domain Eukaryota; kingdom Metazoa; phylum Chordata; class Actinopteri; order Aulopiformes; family Paralepididae; genus Notolepis; species Notolepis coatsorum. The sequence continues at coordinate 61,037,464 of NC_140176.1, forward strand.
TCTGTCCTCTCTTTTCAGTCGCGACTAATGAGTTAGCCTTGGAAGTTAATTGTCTTATCAATCTCATTAACACAGGGGCTATTTCTTTCAAGTGCTTTCGCCCGCTGAACTGTTGTGCACTAATCACACACCCCCCAATCAGGTGACAGGGGCACGTGATTAATTTTTTTTATTTTATCAGGCAATCTCGACGACGGTATGTTCCCCGGCTTGCAGAGTGTAGTGGGTGGTGGGTGGGGGGGTTGGGGATGTTAATGAAAGGTGATACCTATGCTCTGGTGTACTGTAATTAAACCGACTCCCAACACTAGCACCCCCCCCCCCCCCGGCTCTGTGCCCCATGCCCTGACGGCACACCTCTCTGCCATCATTCTCTGCTACTACAGCAACCCTGTTGCGCCCCTTCAAAATACTAATGAGCAGCGGATAGTATGAGGCGGACAGGGGTGGAGGTGGGGGGGGGGGGGGGGGGGGGGGGGGTTGTTGTGGGTGAAATCATGTTCCGGTTGTGTCGTGTCAGCGGGAGCATCTTCCTGGGTCTGACAGATCGGCCAATTAACCTTATTTACCACATCTCTCCTCATACTTTTAACGAGCTCCGCCGGGCTTCGTCCTAATGACGAGCTGCAGAGAGTGAGGGGACCACTATGTGTGTTGCTTCCAGTTGTATTTGTCCTGCAATTATTCAGGTGACGAGACGACGTATTCCTGTACCGCCATAACTTTTCTCTCCTCTTGCTGCTGTTGTTGTTGTTGTTGTTGTTGTTGTTGTTGTTGTTGTTGTTGTTGTTGTTGTTGTTGTTGTTGTTGTTGTTGTTGTTGTTGTTGTTGTTCATGAGAGCTTTGAACTGATTTATAAGTGAGTCCCTCAGGTGTGGTTGCTGGGTTTTTACATTACTAGAACTAGGGATGTCCGATATTATCGGCCTACCGATATTATCGGCCGATATTGGCATTAAAATGTAATATCGGAAATTATCGGTATCGGTTTAGATTTTTTAAATTTTATATCGGTATCGGTTGATATCGGTATCGGAAATTAAGAGTTGGACAATATCGGTATATCGGTAAAAAAGCCAAAATCGAACATCCCTAACTAGAATGAAAGGTTATCCTATAACCTAGTTATATGAATACTGGCTGAGCGTCTCGCTCCTCGCCATTATGAGATATCTCTTACCTCCTAGCACCTACTGTACTCACGAACAAACAATTGCACTCACATGCACGTGACCAGGCCATGCCCCCGCGGTCTACTATATGACGCCGGACATGGTCACACTCTACCTTCCTCAGAAAAAAGTTTCCAACACTGAAAACCCAACCAAGGGACCTCAGGGCGCTAAGAGCGAGACGCTCAGCCAGTATTCATATAACTAGGTTATAGGATAACCTTTTGTTATATATCATACTGGCCATCGCGTCTCGCTCCTCGCCATTATGAGATATGGGGCAGAACAGACGCATGGCCCAACAAGTGTACCCCCTGAGGGCCCGTAAGCCCCAACCAGGAAGGAGGGGAGTCCCGTCCACCCGCCCGTCCTAACGAAGGGGGGGAGGCAGTCAACTCCACCAAAGTGCGATAAAAAGGGGGAACCAGAGACCCCTGAAAAACGCACAGCACAGGCGGGACCACGTGTGACACATCACCCCGTGGCACACACCTACACACCCCTGCTAGCCCACCAAATGGCGGGACGCAGGAGAGGTCCCAGACCTCAGAACCGCCTGGGAGACAGAACCCCAAGTCATGTCCACAAGGTAAAATGTAACGAAGGGACCCGGGGGGGACCAGGAGGCCGCAGCACAGATGCCCTCCACAGCGGCCCCCCCTAACAGGGCAGCAGCCTGAGGGGGGACCTGTCCAGCCAACGTGCAGCAAAAGGCAACGCCCCCGCACAACCAATGTGACTGCTGCTGCTTGGACAGCACCTTACCCGCGCAAGGGCCACCGTAAAAAAACAAACAGTCGAACGGAAGCCCTGAAAGCCAGAGTCCTGAGGTAAACCCCCAGTGCACAAACAGGACACGACAGGTGAAGGCCCACCTCCAACTCACCAGCGCGAGGAGGCGGACGAACGCCTGAACCACAATATCCCTGGAGCGAAAGAGCTCCGGATATTCTTTGGCACGAAGACTGGATTAGGCCTCAGAGTCACACCGCTATCGGCCGAATAGACAGGCACTCAGGCCCCACCGAGAGAGCACACAGCTCACCCACGCGTTTAGCGGAGGTGATGGCCAAAAAGAACGCGGTCTTCAAGACAGCAGATCCAATGGCGCCTGCTCAAGAGGCTCAAACGGGGCCTCCGACAACCGGCCCAGGACCAGTTGGAGGTCTCACTCGGAGACAGAGAACGTTCCACAGGCTTGAGACGCTGAGCGCCAAGCAGGAATGTTCCACGAGAGGGTGGCTGAACAATGTTCGCCCCCACACTCGACCATACGCCACTCCCCAGTGTAAGCCGCGGTAGAGGATGGAGCGCGCGCGTACCGGATAGCGTTAACCACAGAATAGTCAAGACACATCCCCACCAGATTCACACTGTCAGCAGCCAAGCCTAGAGGCTGCCCCAGAACAGGAGGCAGAACAGAGTTCCGTGTGCCTGAGAGAGGGCCCGCGGTGACCACGGAACAGGCCACGGCGGGGCCACCAAGAGCTGAATCAGGGCCGGGGACCACACAGCTAAGCCCCGGCCCGGCGCGACCAGGACCAAGTCCCGCGCTCCCGACGTACCCGCCCCAACAGCTGAGCTATCAGGTGTAAGGGGGGGGAATGCGTACAGTATCCCGGACAGCCACGGACCCAGACCTGCCCGACTATGTCTGGACGTAGTCCCCACTCGTCAGGGTGAGGACCGCCCCGTGCCATCACACCTGCACCCACATTCTCCCTGCCGGGGATGTGGAGAGCCCTCAGGCAGAGCAGATGGAGAATGCCCATAGCCAGAGCCCGACCGCCGCCCGGTGCAGACGGGGGGAGCGCACTCCTCCCTGTCTGACAATATACGACGCTGACGTTGTGTTGTCCGTCTTGACCAAAACATGCTTTCCCACCACAAGGTGGTCGAGCCGTTTGAGGACCAGAAGGACTGCCTTCAATTCCAACACATTGAATGTAGCGCAGACCGGGCAGCATGGCCCCCTACTGCGTTGGCCCGACACGCCCCCCCCCCCCATCCCATGAGGCAGGCGTCGGTGAAGGCCGTGACGTGTGACAGCCTGCTGCCCACGAGGACCCTGCAGGTGAAGGCACCAGACCCTCCCCAGAAGGCGAGGTCCCCCAGTACTGACATGGGAACCTTCAGCCGCTTCCACATGTCTCACACCGGGTCCGTTTCCATACTGGAAAAAAAAACTCTGTATCCTCCTCATGAAGAAGAGGCCAAGAGGGACCCCAACAGCAGGCGCATCATGGACAGCGCTGTAACTGTCCTAGGACGGAACCTCCCAAGCGCGCCGAGAACCAACCACTCGCCACCGCTCCGAGAGGGATGCCCATTTAGACATTGACCTTCGAAAAAGCCCAAGTACTCCACCCGTTGACTGGGAAGAGGAGAACTCTACTTCCAGTCTACAGCAAAACCCAGGCTGGTGAGAAACCACCTGCCTGGTATGAGACCTGGCGATCTACCCTGACCGGCGAAGGACCAGAACGTTGTCCAGGGCAGAATACAATTCGTAACCCCCGACGACGCAGAGGCCCCAGCGTGGTCTCCACGCACTTGGTGAAGATGTGGGGAGCCAGAGAGTAGCCGAACGACAGCCTCTGGTACCCGTACGCTAAGCCCTGCAAAGGAAGCGTAGGTAAGCCCTAGGATGGAAGATCGGGATGCGAATACGCATCCTACAGGTCTATGGAGGTGAACCAGTCCCCCACCTGACAGCGTCTAACAGGTGGGAGACGGTCAACATTCTGAACCTTCCATGGGACAGGTCCAGTATGGGTCTGACACCCCCCCCCCGATTTCTCGGGCACCAGAGAATACCGGGAGGAAACGCCACACATCGCATCCTCCTTTGGGACCACGACGGCGGCTTGCTTCGCCAACAGAGATTGGATCTAGTCGGCCAGAGCTGTTACTGCTGTTGACCCTGACAATAGGGTCTGTACCAAACCTGAAAACGGAGGGTGGGGTTGTGCAACAACACAAGTCCCGCCTCAGCGTTCTCTCCATCCACCTCGACATATGGCACTGCTGTAGCCATATGTGATGATAATCCCAAGCACACCCGCCGCCACTTGGCGCTGGTCCGCCAGGAACCGTAGATAGGCGGCCCGGTCCCACCCGCTGTGCGTTGCCAACCCTGGACTCGCCAACCGCGCGAGCAGGGCATCTCGTGAAGCTGGGATATCGCACCCTTACACTACCAACGAGGCAATCGCACCCAAGGGGGAACCCCTACAGAAAGGGCCGGTTTGATACGGGGGAAGCTGACATCACACTGGGTGACAAAAGCTCCCCCACTGAACACCTCCCCGGCATGGATTGCTGAGGAACTGTTCCACAGCTGGATGCAAGGCGTGAGGTCCCCAAACTGCCCGATAGGGTGGGTTCCTACACATCATAGCCCTGCAGTGATATTACTACCACCCTAATCACGCGCGCCCGACTGACCACCGCCGGTCTTCCGGCCGTGGGAGGCACTAACGTGATACCCGGCCTGGCGAGGGCGGGGCTGGGGGAACTCGCGCTGCGACCCCCTGGGCCTCGAGTTCCCCCGCTGACAACCTTTGCCGTTGACAGACACAACACCAGGCTCACCAAACACAGACACAGAACGTGTGGCGTGGGAGCCGCTTGACAGCACAGCATTCTCTTTTTTTTTTTTTTTACTTTATTTTTTAGCGTTTATCGCTTTTCTGGTCAAGCATGACCGACAGTTGTAGGGTGAAACGGGAGAGAGAGCAGGGGGAGACATTCGGCAAATGACGGCGAGTCCGGGAATCGAACTCGGAGTCAACCAGATCTGTGACGCAGCACGGAGTCCCGCGACGCAGCGCGGTAACATGGTGTGCTACTGGAGCACCCAGCACAGCATTCTCACGGACAGACCCAGGCCTAGCCAGCAACTGGGTGTCAGCCCCTGTCCCCATGAGAAGCGAAACGTGGGGCCGCTCATGCTTCACTGAAGGCACGCGGCCCGTAGCCAAAGGGAACAAATCAGAGCCCGTATCCCTCTGGTGTTGGGGGGGGAGTGACCGGAGAGCAAGCTAGACACAGCTAGACGGCAATTATTTTTTAGGGCGTGCTCATCTAATGTAGCCGATCCCTCGGCCGCCAAGGCTGTCGGCCTTGTGATCACCTGTTGTCTTTGTGTCCAGGGTACCTCAGGCGGGGGAAACATGGCCGCTGGTTGGGGGCCTCGCCACAGCCGCTGGCGAGGCCGCGCCCTCACCTCTGGCTGCGTGGTGTGAGGCGGTGTGGGGCCTAGGTCAAATACCGCCGACGCTCCTGCGGGAAGACCAAAGTCTCTCTGCAGAGAGGGGAGCCCTGAGGAGGGGAAAACCTTCTCTCCTCCTCAAGCGGAGACTGATCCAACCAAAGATGTCTGTAAACAAGCGTTGACAGCATCCTAGCCCTCCCTGCGGTTATAGCTAAGTCAAAAGCTAATAACCTCAAAACCTTGCGCGATGTTTCGACGTCGGCTGGTCGACGTTCGACCCCCTGGGCCTCGAGTTCCCCCGCTGACAACCTTTGCCGTTGACAGACACAACACCAGGCTCACCAAACACAGACGCAGAACGTGTGGCGTGGGAGCCGCTTGACAGCACAGCATTCTCACGGACAGACCCAGGCCTAGCCAGCAACTGGGTGTCAGCCCCTGTCCCCATGAGAAGCGAAACGTGGGGCCGCTCATGCTTCACTGAAGGCACGCGGCCCGCAGCCAAAGGGAACAAATCAGAGCCCGTATCCCTCTGGTGTTCGGGGGGGAGTGACCGGAGAGCAAGCTAGACACAGCTAGACGGCAATTATTTTTTAGGGCGTGCTCATCTAATGTAGCCGATCCCTCGGCCGCCAAGGCTGTCGGCCTTGTGATCACCTGTTGTCTTTGTGTCCAGGGTACCTCAGGCGGGGGAAACATGGCCGCTGGTTGGGGGCCTCGCCACAGCCGCTGGCGAGGCCGCGCCCTCACCTCTGGCTGCGTGGTGTGAGGCGGTGTGGGGCCTAGGTCAAATACCGCCCACGCTCCTGCGGGAAGACCAAAGTCTCTCTGCAGAGAGGGGAGCCCTGAGGAGGGGAAAACCTTCTCTCCTCCTCAAGGGGAGACTGATCCAACCAAAGATGCCTGTAAACAAGCGTTGACAGCATCCTAGCCCTCCCTGCGGTTATAGCTAAGTCAAAAGCTAATAACCTCAAAACCTTGCGCGATGTTTCGACGTCGGCTGGTCCTAACGCCCCACCACCCGACACCATTTTTGACAGAAAAAACAGCAATTCGAACAATGTTGCTAGTCGCTGCTAATTCTATACCGCGGCGGTATAGGCTTTAACAGCCCACCAGCCACCTGCCAGGCTGACTTGCCTCATGGCGTCGGCCGGGCAGGACACACGTTCCACCATGTCAGAGGCAAAGGACTGATGCCACCTGCTTCACAAGCACGGAGCACCAGTGGTGGCTGCAGACAAAAGACTACTACTAGTGAAGCACTGCCTCACTAGTAGGCATGCAGCAACCGCCACTGTGGTGTGCACCCATGAATGGGTAAATGAATAAATGAACGAAAACTCCACTAACACACTGCAGAATGGGCTAGCCCATACACACAATTGTTAAGGGGATGCAGACCAGAGAAGACACCAGTCCCGCACACAATTCATAGATTCACAAAAAGCACACCAGCCCTGAGCCTCAGCCCATCCACCCATGAAAATGGTAAACAAGCCCCTGTTAAACCCCCAACATTAGACACCGATTGACCGTCAGCATGAATGGTTAAGAGGAGGGAAGACCTTCTAGTAAAGACAGCCCTCGGCGGGGAACAAAGAACGGAGACCCAGCATTGTAGCATTAGCATTAGCCGCACGCACTAGGATAGTTGGGAAAACACCCAAAACAGAGTCATGACGACCATGTTTTCCCAAATATCCTGCCCCTCGCGCCAATACATCACACGGCTGTCTCACGGGACAACCAGCAGTATTACTCATGCTAGTATCAATGCCTGACAACGCAGGCCTACCTGTGCGCGACATAGCTCGACTGCTAACCGTTGTGCAATGTCCCTCGATCCGCTGTCGCGAGATGAGGAACCCCAGGACAGGCCCGATGCGCTGTTAGGATGTGCCGAGAAGATTCCAGGGGCTGGTGAACCTCCGGCGAAAACCCAACATTGTGTAATTTCTCCCTGCGTTTCATAACAACTAGTTTGCGGAGTGCACTACAACGTCCGTGTTGGAAGCAAAAAAAGAGGAAGGTAGAGTGTGACCATGTCCGGCGTCATATAGTAGACCGCAGGGGCGTGGCCTGGTCACGTGCATGTGAGTGCAATTGTTTGTTCGTGAGCACAGTAGGTGCTAGGAGATAAGATAATGGCAAGGAGCGAGACGCGATGGCCAGTATGATATATAACCATGTCGGTGTCATACTCTTGTCTCGACCATCTTACTTTTATCCACAAAACCACCACAGTTTGAATAAAAAGTTCCTCCTTCAAAACAGCTTGAAATAATAACAATGATGCTGTTTTCAGTTTACAGCAAAAAAGAAAAGAAAAGGCAAGCTCCCATGCAGAGATATAATTCCCTTTATTATAGAACTCGTTTTATATATCGCGCCACCTCCACACTGTGTAGGCTACAGCACTCTTGGGGTTGGCATCTCTTGATTAGCATGTTGATTTTAATTACAGTTGCGCTACTTCAGGTCTCCCTGAGAGCAGATTTACTTTCCACCGCTTCACTTTTCTTGCAAGACCTCTAACTATTATTTAGATGCCAGCTATTTCCCCCCGACACTGTCGTTTTTCTCTGTCATCCGAAGAAAGGTTTTATCTTAGCATAGCAAGCAGCAAAAAAAATAAGTTAGTAGCAGCGACCTGCGAATCATCTATTCCAAACAGCATGTCCTCGAGGACAGAAATGATCTCTCTCTCACGCCCCGTGACCTTCAACAGACAAGCACTGGTTACAGGGCTGTGATTTCCAGGCCCTGCCCCTGTAGACCACAGGTGCCTGTGACAATACTAATACAGTCCAAGATACAGAATTCTCTTAGCCCACATTATTATTGTCCATAGCAGGGGGCTCAGGGTCCTCTCGACCTTCACCAGGCACTTCAACCGGTTTAATTTTTGTTTAAAAAACAAAAGTTGTGTCTTGCTGTAAAAAGATTAAGGATTGAGACAACATCACCGAAACGAAAGGGCAGTGTGTGTGTGTGTGTGTGTGTGTGTGTGTGTGTGTGTGTGTGTGTGTGTGTGTGTGTGTGTGTGTGTGTGTGTGTGTGTGTGTGTGTGTGTGTGTGTGTGTGTGTGTGTGTGTGTGTGTGTGTGTGTGTGTGTGTGTGTGTGTGTGTGTGTGTGTGTGTGTGTGCTAGCTGTTGCCTGGCCTATAGAGACCTCAGAGTTGTTTTAACTCAATATTACTTCCTAAATGCAAGGGCCGGGTAATATTCAAGCCATTACTGTCGCAATGTATTCTCATGAGCGATTTGTATCTGTACCAAATAATGTGCTGAAGGGTCTTGCAATCGCTTCTCAGATCTACCCGTCACAAGTGAGGGAGGCAGGAGGAACATAAGGTGACATTGCTGAGGGTGTTTAACCCTTTCACTGCCACACGACAGAAGCTTAACCCTTTACTATCACACAACCGATGGTCGACGGGTTAACCTTCTGTCGTGTGGCAGTGAAAGGGTTAACCGGCTGTCTTGTGGCAGTGAAAGGGTTAACCTTCTGTGTGTCGCCGCAGTGAAAGGGTTAACCGTTTTCGTAGGGCGGCAGTGAAAGTGTTAATGGAGACAAAGGCATGCAGGAACAGAAAGGGAAGAAGGGGCTGTCAGCCAGGCTGACTAACCAAGAAGCACAATAACTAAAAACACCAAGATAAGATATTCCTTTATTGATCCGAGACTCTCCCTCACTCTCCACCTTTAAACCCAGACTCAAAACCTACCTGTTCTCCCAAGCATACAACCTTCCCTATAACCACCCTCCTCCAACCTACCACCTCCCCTTCCCCTTCCCTACTCTCTTTCCGTCTCCTGTCCCCCCCCTCCCCTCGGTTTCCTTACTTCCCTGACTGTTCCCCAACTGGACTCTTTATTTGTTACTTGTTACCCGTGGTTCTATGTCCTGCGTATTCATACGGTTGCTTATTCCCTGTGGTTCTTTGTTTCTCTGTTCATTTGTTTTGCTCACTGTCAGCGTCTTTGGGTTCTTGAAAAGCGCTTTATAAATAAAATGTATTATTATTATTATTATTATTATTATTATTATTATTATTATTATTATTATTATTATTATTATTATTATTATTATTATTATTATTATTATTATTATTATTATTATTATTATTAGTATTATTATTATTATTATTATTATTCAGGCATCATAGCAGCATGGGTGGGTACACAAATGGGCATAGTAATAGTAGGAAGACATAAATATCGGTAACAAAATGATAGTAAAGATAAGAAATAAGCAGTCTAAACAATATAATTAACTCTGAATATAAGAATATGAGAAAGTAAACAGTGTAATCAAAGGTGCAGATGAGGGTCTGTTTGCCCTATCAGTTATATTATACGTTACAATAAATATGGTCAATAACACTTAGAATCTGAATATACTATGAGTAAGTAAAGTAAACAGTATACACAGGTGCAGTATGCATAAGGTACCCTAACTGACATTATACGTCATACATTATACGTTGTAGTCTGTGCAGTTTAGGTGGTAAGAGTCAGACATTCCTAGTAGTTCTTGAGTTCTATATCGTGTTAGCTTCCGCTCAGCGTCATTCTGCACATATCTCGCTCCAGTGTATATGCACTGAATAAAAACTTCACAATGTACCTTTGTATATACATACCAACATCCGTCTGACCAAACCCCCATCTGCTACCTACATAAGCAGGGGTGGGGCCACACACGTATCTCCTTCTCAAATTTCACCCTAAGAGAGTGCCTGTATACCAATCACTTGAAATGGGAAAGAAAGTATTTATCTGAAGAAAGGAAGAACAAGGAGATACGTTGACGTTATATCTTTATTTTCTCTCTCACTATTTCGAGAAAATACAGCGATAATGTCTTCGTCACTGGAGTGTCTAGAAGATGATGATCATTCTGACCTCCACCGGCTTTTTTGTATTAGGGGCTCGCGTCGCTGATATACTCCCCACCTGCAGTCCTCCTTGCTGCGGCTGGTTAGGTATTGAACCTCCGGTCATACAGCTGGACTGTGGGAGGCACCGGCTGTTGTGAGAAACTGGTTGCTTCCGAGCTGGGTGAGTAATGTTTTGCTTGCAAGCACTATTTGTCTGCTAGTGCTATGGGGATTAGCTGACAATTTTACGAAGGCCGGCCCCAGATTGGGGTCCTCTGCTCGGCTTCTTAGGCGGCGGACGGAGGATCTTGGTCTGACGCCCATGATGGTCAAACTAGTGGGCCGCGACCGAGACCTGGTTGAACCCGGGATTCTCTGGACAAGCGGATGCTTCTCTGTCCCGTGCAGGCCCCATCTTTCACATGAATGTGGAAGTACACCCTAAAGCACGAGGAAATGTGGGCATGGATCTTCTTTATCGGTAGTTCCATGCTCAAGTCGGCTGCAGCCCGTATGGGAATTGAGCCGACTCCGCTGTATGTCTGGTAAATCACAGTTGAAAACTGTGTTTGACATTTCTTTTTCTCTTCTCTCTTAGGATGAGGGGGGTTTCAGGCGGCGGCCTGTCTGAAGTGTGGCTTGTTATGTCGTTGTGTACAGTTCAGGTGATAGCTGCTTAGCTTGCGTGCTAGTTTGTGGCCTACTGTTAGCCAGTCAGCTGTTAGCTGCGGCGCTAGCCCGTTGTGTCACTAGGCTAGGAAACGTTAGCTTGTTGCTATCAGTCGGGCGGCTGTTAGCTTAATGCTACACTGTTGAACGTTACTGTGACTATAACATGCCTTAAACACTCTGACTATGACGTCATCTTTGACAGAGGATGTTAGTCGACCCTACACCCGGGTGCCATGCCAGCGAGGACTTCGTCAACATGGAGAACGGCGGCTGGGTGGCGTAGCGGACATTACCCTCGTCACCAACGCAGGAGATGCCGGGTTCGACTTCGGTGTCCCGTTAACCAGTGTTGCAGTCCTCTCGGCCTGCGCTCAGGGTGGCGGTAGGAGTCCTGACCGGACTTTAAACACTTCTTCTTTCCTTCCCTTCTAAATGTTTTGTAATAACGATGTTTCCAAAACGTGTGTTGCTGCAATACATTGAGGATATGACGCGTGTTGTGTGTGAATTGTCTTGTCACTGGTATAGCTTCTCTCTCCATAGAAAATCGGCGTTGTTTTTTACATGCGTAAAAATGAACTAGTTAGTTGTGATGAGAACATGTGTGTTCATGTAACGTTTGTAACATGGGTGAACTCACAACTAAGTGGGTTAATTAACCTGTGAAGCTATGCTTAGTGACATGTGATTGAGGAACAAATCCTTTTCTCAGCCTGTGATGACAATGAACAGCATGTTCACATATTAACAGGGGTACCTGTTCAACCTGGTCGTATCAAGGGTAAGGTAGGAGGGGTGACCCCCCCGGTTTCCCTGGGGCTTCCCCCCCCCCTCCTCTCAGACATGTTTGTTTACAATATATTGTGTCACTGTGTTTGTGGGGATACGATGTAACCCTCAGCTTAACACTTTGACGACCGGCTTGGACCCGTCTAATATGGTGCAGGGGACCGCGGAATGTAAACAAACGTGTTGGTTTTGTTTGAACTATATTTATGCTTTATATTATTGCTATCTGTCCATTCTCATTGTCACTTGAGTGCATAAACCGTGCCTTCATAATGGCTTAAAGAAAATAAAAATCCATCGGTTGGTTGTCATTTTATAGCGTCGTGAATATAAGGTATAACACACTTTTCGTCTAGACTTTTTTCCCGGGAGCTTAGATAATAGGCTAAACGTTGGCGCCGTTATATCAAACGTCATTTTTGCTGTATATATACGAATGAAATAAGACAAACTGCGTAGCATCCGGACTATTACAGAGCATCTATGGATGAAATGGGGACGGCGGGGAACGCAGATTACTATTATTGATTAGCAATATAGTGTGCATTCAATCAGCCATGTTCACTGATCGATCACGTTAGGTTTTAAAACAATGTCCAATCCAGCTGTAATTTGGGGTAATATTATCCTACCGTCAGGCCATGTGATCGCCGGCAGCATGTCCTCACCACTCATCGGATTCTGGTAGATCGATATGCACATTGGCTAATCATAAATCCCATTATGCCACGCTGAAAAAAACGCTCGCCAAACTAATCCAAAATGGAGGATGTTCGGCTGGAATCAGGGAACTATGATCCGCCCACAGGACTGTACTTTAAAAAAATAATAATAATCACAATGATACTGCAGTGGAGCGATGGCGCCCCTAAGCTGGTTTGGCCGTTACTGCATGTTTCGAAAATCAAATATCTGAAAAGAGGCTGGTAGTGGATCGGGCACCGAGGAAGCGCTATAAATAAGGAATAAAACAATAACAACTCGTCGCGTATATACTCGTGGCTCTGGTCCACATCGTGCTTTTTCAAAACCTGTATATATACGTGGACGGACGCCATAGTGTTAAGCTGCTGGGGTTGTGCTTCCGCTTGAGAAACAATTCTTTTCCTAGGAAAAAGGTTGTTTGGTCACTATCATGTGTGCTTAGCAAGGCCTGTGGCCAATACATAATCAAGGACTTATGTCTCTCTCGTTATGAAAAACGGCATTCCTCTGTAGTAACTTAGTAAGAGTGTACTTTTGCCATTTTTTGTTGTGATGAAGGGTTGTGTGTGTCGTTGAGATCTACAACTGGGTTAGGTTTTGGCCCACAGAAGCACATGTGTAGGTCTGGTACCGGGGCTCTTAAAGGGGCCCTCTCTGTTCTGTGTTTTTTCCTTGGTAAAATTCAGATAGCAGGTTAGCACATGAGATATGTGAAGCTGTTAATGCTTCATGTAGCAGGCTATGACTGGGTCATGGCTCTACTTTGTCATTACATCGTATCAGGGGTGAGGGGTCGTAAAGGGGTGAACTGGTAAACCTTTCCTCCCCTTTTCTGATTGGTCAGGGGTTAAAACCCCCTGTCCTTCAGGGTTCCTGTCATGTTGCTGTTCGGCACATTACATGGTAAGGGGGGGGGGGGTTTCCTGGTCCCACGCCCTGAAAGATTGGGCGTGTGCACCGCGGAAATTCCCCCGCCATAGAGTACGTCACTGAGCGCGTTTCTATTGGTAAGACTTCCGTGAGTTGTTCAGGTTTCATGTTATGGATCTGTTTCAGGGAGTTGTCAGAGCTCCTCCTCACGAAGCTCCTCCTCAGGGAGAAGTGCCTTCTGTGAGTTCGGACCCTCCTTCCCAGTGAGGGAGCCTCCTCAGAGTTTCAGAGCCTCCTCCTCAGATTGTCAAGGTGGGTAGAACTTCAAAAAGGAGTTCTGCTCTATTGTATGTGTATTCGATTCAATTCGATTATTGAGTGTGTATTGGTTCAGAGCCTCCTCCTCGGAGAGTCCTAACCCAAGTGTTACATAGCTCAATGTTGCAATATTTCTTTTCAATCTATATAGCTCACGTGGGAAGTCTCTCTGGTGGTTCCCCGTCCTCTCCTTTTTGGAGTAGGTGGACGGGGTATTGTTTAGGGTTTCCCTGACTCCTCGCCTTATAGGTCTGTTGAGTCATGGGTTTCCCCCCGTCATAGGGGTATGTCGCTCACCGTCCCCTCTTATGAAGTGTGGTTGACGGGGTGGTGTTTCCCTCAGCCGCGTCGCATGGGACCCATGTCTGTATTATTTTTTCTTTTTCTGAAAAAGGTAAAATTAAAAAGCAGCTTCTTGTCGTTCCCCAGGCGGCTTGGAGGAACGGTATCTGGTGTCTTGTTAGACTATCCATTGATGTGTTTTGGGTCTCGACGCATACATAGTGCTGGCTCTGGGTGTTTCTGATAGGAATCACGCATGAGGCTGGTGCGCCTTGGTTGCTCGTTATTAAAACGCCGTTTTTATAGGGCAACTGGGATGGAGTTTGTCTCTTCTGAGCGCCAGTTTACTAGGTTTGTCTTGACTAATTCTCGTTCATATCTGGGGGACGTTAACGGAATAGATCAAAACATAGGTAGAGGGGTCTCACGCCCTTGGGGTGGGCCACTGAGCGTGGTACAAATGGGACCGTCTGGGTGGCGCCCTCTATAATGTTTAGATCGACACGTGTACCTACCCCCTCTCCTGGAGTGGGGATGTCGGCGTGATTAGGGCACGGGACTGAGTCTGGTCACGCTGGTCCAGGTCAGTTAACCCGTTGTCCGCCGGGGACACAGATCTTCTGTTCTGGTACCCTGAGGGACTTGTGCTTTTTTCAGGGGCCCGGGTGTCACAGGGTTGGGCGTTATGGAGACAGCTGTCATAAAGGGGCTTGGTTCTCCATTCTCTTCGCCCCTCTCTTCTCCCACTTACGCATGGCTGAGAGGGGGCTGTTGAGGTGGTTTTTATAGTACTCCTCTGGCATCCCTGTGTACGTCCCGGTCCGCCGGGCCCGGTCCGAAGTTGTTTTCGTCGACCCGTAGGCCTGGGATAACCCCTTTTTGAAAACTGAAACACTTGTACTGCGGTAATACCAGTGTATACCCGCAGGTGTGTTTTGGAGTTTTTTCTTGAGGGGTTATAGGAACAACCACCGCATGTGGTCCCAAGAGGGTGGTTGATTCCCTGGTGTGATGGAGCGGAGTCAACTCCCGGAGCTAACAGAAGCTAACAGTGGGCTACCAAGCCAGAGCTAACAGAAGCTAACAGCCGGCTTTCAAGCCAAAGCTAACAGAAGCTAACAGCCGGCTATCAAGCCAGAGCTAACAGAAGCTCACAGCCGGCTACCAAGCCAGAGCTAACAGAAGCTAACAGCCGGCTAATGAGCCAGAGCTAACTGGAAGTGAACTGGCCCTAGCCAGACAGGAGCTAACAGCTGGCTACCAAGCCAGAGTTAACAAAAGCTCACAACCGGCTAACAAGCCAGAGCTAACAGAAGCTCACAGCCGGCTACCAAGCCAGAGCTAACAGACGCTAACAGCCGGCTAATGAGCCAGAGCTAACTGGAAGTGAACTGGCCCTAGCCAGACAGGAGCTAACAGCTGGCTACCAAGCCAGAGTTAACAAAAGCTCACAACCGGCTAACAAGCCAGAGCTAACAGAAGCTCACAACCGGCTAACAAGCCAGAGCTAACAGAAGCTAACAGCCGGCTATCAAGCCAGAGCTAACAGAAGCTAACAGCCGGCTATCAAGCCAGAGCTAACAGAAGCTAACAGCCGGCTATCAAGCCAGAGCTAACAGAAGCTAACAGCCGGCTATCAAGCCAGAGCTAACAGAAGCTAAGAGGAGGCTACCAAGCCAGAGCTAACAGAAGCTAACAGGAGGCTACCAAGCCAGAGCTAACAGAAGCTAACAGGTGGCTACCAAGCCAGAGCTAACAGAAGCTAACAGGAGGCTACCAAGCCAGAGCTAACAGAAGCTAACAGGAGGCTACCAAGCCAGAGCTAACAGACGCTAACAGGAGGCTACCAAGCCAGAGCTAACAGAAGCTAACAGGAGGCTACCAAGCCAGAGTTAACAGAAGTTAACAGAAGCTAACAGCCGGCTACCAAGCCAGATATAACAAGAGCTCACAACCACCTAACAAGCCAGAGCTAATCGATGGCTAACTAGCCAAGAGCTAATTGAAGGCTAACTAGCCAGAGCTAACATCAGGCTAAATAGCTGGAGCTAACAGCAGACGCTAGCTCAGAAGAAGCTGGCGCAGAAGATGCTAGCTCATAAGAAGCTGGCGCAGCAGACGCTAGCTCAGAAGAAGCTGGCGCAGAAGATGCTAGCTCATAAGAAGCTGGCGCAGCAGACGCTAGCTCAGGAGAAGCTAGCACAAGAGATGCTAGCTCATGAGAAGCTGGCGCAGAAGAAGCTAGCTCAAGAGAAGATAGCACAACAGATGCTAGCGCATCAGACGCTAGCTCAAGAGAAGCTAGCACAAGAGAAGCTAGCACAAGAGATGCTAGCACGGAAGACGCTAGCACAAGAGAGGCTGGCGCAGCAGATGCTAGCTCAGGAGAAGCTGGCACAGGTAGCTCAGAAGAAGCTGGCGCAGCAGATGCTAGCTCATGAGAAGCTGGCGCAGCAGATGCTCGCTCAGGAGATGCAAGCACAAGAGACGCTAGCTCGCATGTTGAGACATCTCAAAGGACTGGAGATCCCCGAAAGGGCTCAATGGCCCAAATGATGGAAATAAAAGTAAGGACCCCCGGTCAAGTTCCAGGGGAAAACATGGTGGAGAAACTAATCCCATAGGTGCGAGACGGGAGCCTGTCTCTCACTGCTGCAGCAGAATCAGTCATACGTGGAGCACCTATGCAAGGATTAGGCTTACTGCTTGAAAAGCTATTCATAGGTGTCCCAGGGGGTAACCTACTGGCAGCCAAATGTGCAGTATGGTCACGAGACCAGTTACGTACCGAATGTAGGTTGTATGACCAAGTCAAAATGCTTTCTCACAACCAACACAACAAGGGAGAAAGGAAAGGGGAGAACCTGCTAGATGAGAAGGCTCAACTTCGGCCTCCCAAAGCCCAGCAACAGCCACCGGCTAAAGCTAAACCTACCTACTCAAAAAACGACAAAAGGGGGAGCTCCCAGGAGCACCCCCCGAAAACAACCCAGGAAAGAGCGGGGAAGACGGAGTCTTCCAACACCAAATACCTCTCTGCAGACGATTGGGGGGCACTAACCCCAGAACAGCAAGCAGAGATGTGGGCAAAAAGGGAGGAATTCAAAGCCCGGAAGGAAAAAACATCAATAGTATCCTTACCTTCTGGGGCCCTGACACATGACACTCGAGCAAGTGCAAACTGCACTTGACATTCAGCTCATCTGTCAAGAGGAATAATATATAGTGTTATTGTCATTTAGGAAGAAACATGACATAGAATACTACATTCATTTTGTATACATTTTAAGTATACTATGTAAAGATGTCTGTCTTTTCTCTAAACCAGAGTAAAGGGATGAAACATTTGTAATCTATTTCATTCAAAGCAAAGGGGATTTCCTGACAGCAATCATCTGGTAGGTTACACCCGTACCAACCATATCAGCTGCATGAGATGTACACTCACCAGCGCCTATGGATAAAAATTGAGACTCTGCAAACTCTCATCAAGCTTAGCACCTTGACGCGGGGGGACAGAGCCAGCCTCAGGGTCTCCATATCCGACGGGCTTATCAGATTTGTGGGGACTTGGAAGCTTCAGCATACAGGACGCTGTGGTGCTTAGGCAGCCAAGTCACTGGTTTATAGGTCTGTCGAAACGGATCGGAGGTTCTGGGGCTTAGAACATCCGAGAGTTGGGCTTTATACTATTTGAATAGGTATTAACAGCCGAAAAAATATGAACTGAAATGACTGCTGTCAGGTGCCTCTGAAGTAACATAATGTTTACTTAAAGTCAAAAACCTAAGTAGAAAGCTCTACTCGCGATTAGAAACCTAAAATAAAAGGCTTAAAGTCATACTCGAGTAGAAAGCTCTACTTGGGAATATCACACTTCAGTAGAAAGCTCTATTTTTGTGATTGAAGTAAACGTTTACTCACGACTGAAAGGTAACGTAGTGTTATACCTAAAGTCAAAACCCTAGTAAAAAGCTCTACTTTGTGATTAGCACCCTACGAGACGGATCAGTCTCTCACACTCTAGTAGAAAGCTCTACTTTGTGATTAGCACCCTACGAGACGGATCAGTCTCTCACACTCTAGTAGAAAGCTCTACTTTGTGATTAGCACCCTACGAGACGGATCAGTCTCTCACACTCCAGTAGAAAATTCTACTTTGTGATTAGCACCCTACGAGACGGATCAGTCTCTCACACTCTAGTAGAAAGCTCTACTTCGTGATTAGCACCCTACGAGACGGATCAGTCTCTCACACTCCAGTAGAAAAACTCTACTTTATGATTAGCACCCTACGAGACGGATCAGTCTCTCACACTCTAGTAGAAAGCTCTACTTTGTGATTAGCACCCTACGAGACGGATCAGTCTCTCACACTCTAGTAGAAAGTTCTACTTTGTGATTAGCACCCTACGAGACGGATCAGTCTCTCACACTCCAGTAGAAAATTCTACTTTGTGATTAGCACCCTACGAGACGGATCAGTCTCTCACACTCTAGTAGAAAGCTCTACTTCGTGATTAGCACCCTACGAGACGGATCAGTCTCTCACACTCCAGTAGAAAAACTCTACTTTATGATTAGCACCCTACGAGACGGATCAGTCTCTCACACTCTAGTAGAAAGCTCTACTTTGTGATTAGCACCCTACGAGACGGATCAGTCTCTCACACTCTAGTAGAAAGTTCTACTTTGTGATTAGCACCCTACGAGACGGATCAGTCTCTCACACTCCAGTAGAAAATTCTACTTTGTGATTAGCACCCTACGAGACGGATCAGTCTCTCACACTCTAGTAGAAAGCTCTACTTCGTGATTAGCACCCTACGAGCCGGATCAGTCTCTCACACTCCAGTAGAAAAACTCTACTTTATGATTAGCACCCTACGGAAGGATCAGTCTCTCACACTCTAGTAGAGAGCCCTACTCGGGAAAATCACCCTACGGAAGGATCAGTCTCTCACACTCTAGTAGAAATCTCTACTCGGGAATATCACCCTACGGAAGGATCAGTCTCTCACACTCGAGTAGAAAGTTCTACTCATGACCAGCAGAACACGGTGCGCAGAGCTCAAATGGAAGCATGGCCACCACACTACTATAGAGAGAAGAGACCTTCTCAACAAGGAGAGACCAGTACACAAGGAGACACTGTTCTCACGGGAGAATCAGGACAGTCTGCTAGTTTGTATGAAATAACTACTGCAAAGGAAGGACATCCTTGTTGGCGATGGTACTGAGGACATGCCCTACCGACTAGCCAGAGCTAATTGTCGGCTAACGAGCCAGAAGCTAGCAGGAGCAAAGTCCATGGAATGGAACCAGCAAATGTCTGGCAGTTTAGAGAGGCAACAATAACCCTACGGAGTCGGTGGACGACGCAGCAAGTAGCGAACAGGAGCATACTGATCCAGATCAGGACTCAGAAATGGAGGAAGACCGGGATAGGTCAAGCTCCAGAGCATCCTCAAGGTCCTCATCTAGGTCAATATCTAGGGAGAGAGTTCGGTACCCAAGGGACGAACCTCCTAGACCTCGGAACAAGAGAGCTAAACCGGCCAAACTGAGACCTATCAGCAAGGGGCCTTCTCTGAAAGCTCTCCTGGAGCTCAGGATTGGAGGACGTCTCCGACGAAGGTGAAGGAGAATGGGCAGGCGATGAAACGGGGGATATTATGCCCGCATATCCTGTGACATGGAAACAGAGAGACATCGGCCTGGACCCAAGTTACAGGGCGACGAGAGCCCTGAATGGACCTGAAAGAGAGAAAAGAAATGAGTCCTCTGTGGACTGTATCTGTGATGTCCTGCGTGGCCTACGGACAGGGTCACACGACCAGGCCAACCACACTTCAATAGAGATTTCTGGCGAATAGCATAGTCAAGGCAAAAGGTAACCCACGTATCACACCCACTGAAGATAAATTCGACCATATTGTTATACACGTCGGAAATAATGACTGTAGGATGAAAGTCTCTGAGGTCACAAAGATCAACATAGTTAGGCTTTCTGACCTCGCCAGAAAGATGAGTCGGCATCGAGTAATCTTCTCTGGCCCCCTGCCTGTAAACCGGCATGATGATGAGTTCGTGAGTAGGACAGCTTCTCTACACCGATGGCTGGAAAAATACTGTAAAGAACAGGGCTTAGGGTTCGTGGATAATTGGTCCTCTTTCTGGGGGCACCCTGGCTTGCTGAGAAAGGACGGCGTGCATCCTAACATGCAAGGCGCCTCTCTCTTATCTCGCAATATAGACAAGATTATAGCTTCGGGCTGACAGCCACCCCACAAGCATGCCAGGGTGCAGGCTCTTAGCGAGCCTGCTAGTCATGCTAAACTGATGGACCCTGCCAATCCTTATACCTTTCTTGCTCGGTCCCTCCTCCACCAGGCTCCCCACTCCTCTCTTTCTATCTCTACCCCTAAACCTGTATACCCAATCAAAACTAGAATATCCCGTTACGCTCCGCTTTACCCAGCTTGTCCTTGTGCGATAAACCATGCCAACTTAATTGCGATTAAACCTACCCGCATGGCTGAAAACCGCGCTGCTAAGTATACAGAGAGTGTGAAGGTTGGCCTTATCAACATCCGCTCTCTGCCAACCAAAGCTCTTTTGGTAAATGAACTGATAACAGACCATAGTCTCGACCTATTTGGCCTCACTGAGACATGGCTTAAACCTAATGATTTTCTGCCCTTAAACGAGGCCTCACCCCCTAATTTTAGTAGCTCCCACATCGCACGCACCTCCAAGAAAGGAGGCAGAGTTGCTCTAATTTATGACTCTAAGCACAACTTTACATCCGACGCAAACTGTAAGTTTTCCTCGTTTGAGGTGCTCCTGTTGCATCCCTCTCCACCCAACAGAAAGTGTGGCGGTCTGATTCCTACCTCCACTGCATCCTTTGTAATGGCTGTCCTATACCGCCCCCCAGGCCCTTACACCCTCTTCCTAGATGAATTTTCAACTTTCATCTCTGAGCTTGTTATGCGCTCAGATAACATTTTAATTGTTGGTGATTTTAACATTCATTCCAATAAAACTCTAGATCCCCTAAATAAGGCTTTTACCGACATCATTGACTCTGTCGGTCTCATTCAAATCGTTGACCAACCCACTCACAGTGGTGGGAACACCCTTGACCTAGTCCTAGCCCGCGGTCTCACTGTGTCAAATTTGACCGTCTCCCCCTATGTTCCTGCTCTCTCAGACCACTACCTCATCAAATTTCAAATTGATCTGACGGTTTCTCGCCCAGACAGTGTAGAATCCTACATGAGCCGTCGTATTAACGCCTCAACTGTCCCAATTCTAGTTAACTGCCTACCAGACACCCTCTCTCCCTTCCTCTCTTACTCTGGCCCCCTTGATCTCTTTACAGACAAACTTAATGCCGCCCTTCGTAGCACGCTCGACATTGTCGCTCCCCTTAAACCTAAAATTAAACGTGCTCCGCAAAAACTAACTCCCTGGTTTACGGAGGAAACGCGCTCCTTTAAAAAGGCTTGTCGCAAACTTGAACATAAATGGCGTTCGACCAAACTCGAAGTATTCCGCCTCGCCTGGAATGATAGTTTACGTAACTACAAAAAGGCACTCTCACTTGCCAAAACCTCTTATTTTTCCAGGCTCATAAATGAAAACAAAAACAACTCAAAGTTTCTGTTTGACACAGTTGCAAAACTTACGCAGAAACAACCAAGTGCCCTAAACCATGCGTTCTCGGCTAACGAATTCATGACATTTTTTACCAAGAAAATTGACCTCATTAGAGATGAAATTGTTGCTTTACTCAACAATCAGAGTCCCTCCCAACCTTTGACGGGCATTCCCCCTGACTTTGATTCCAGTCATACGCTATGCTGCCTTGAAAATGTCTCACTTAGTGCCCTCTCTAAACTGGTTGGCGCGGCTAAACCTTCAACCTGTCTGTTTGACCCTCTCCCAGCAACTCTCATCAAAAAACTCTTCCCAACTCTAGGCCCTGCCCTACTCAATATCTTCAACACCTCTTTGTCTACTGGCGTGGTGCCCCTGGCCTTTAAATCAGCCGTCATTAAACCACTACTTAAAAAACCGAACCTCGACCCTCTAATCTTGAAAAATTACAGACCTATCTCCAATCTCCCATTCCTATCCAAAGTGTTAGAACGGATCGTCGCAACGCAACTTACTGACCATTTATCAAACAATAATCTTAATGAATCATTTCAATCTGGCTTTAGAGCCTTACACTCCACCGAAACGGCGGTTACCAAAGTCACAAATGACTTACTGCTCTCTCTTGACTCAAACCTCACCTCTGTGCTCTTATTGCTTGATCTCAGTGCAGCCTTTGACACTATCGATCACTCGATTCTTCTAGGTCGGCTTGAGAACCATGTTGGCATTCGGGGTCTCGCACTAGCTTGGTTTAAATCCTATTTAACTGATAGAACACACTGCGTGGTCTATAATGATTTAACATCTGAGACCCTCCCAGTGCAATGTGGTGTCCCACAAGGCTCTGTCCTGGGCCCTTTGCTATTTTCGATTTACATGCTACCCCTCGGCGATATCATACGCAAATTTGGCATAAACTTTCATTTTTACGCTGATGACACCCAATTATATATACCTATTAAGCCAAATGATTCCTCCCAACTACAAAACCTTGAGGCCTGCTTGCTTGCCGTAAAAAAATGGATGTCGCAAAACTTTCTACTCCTTAATGCAGATAAAACTGAGATGTTAATTGTTGGCCCCCCAAACCACAGAGGCCTGTTTCAGGACATCTCCCTCAACTTTGATACCTGTCATGTATCCCAGAGCTCCACCATAAAAAACCTCTGAGTCATTTTTGATTCCTCCCTCTCATTTAATGCACATATAAAAAATGTCACCAAAATTGCATTCTTCCATCTTCGTAATATCGCTAAAATACGCCCCATTTTAACTCTGGCTGATGCTGAAACCCTGATTCATGCTTTTGTCTCATCACGTCTGGACTACTGTAATGCACTTTTTTCAGGCCTACCTAATTCAAGCATCAAAAATCTTCAACTCGTGCAAAATGCGGCTGCACGGATACTAACTAGAACTAGAAAATTTGATCACATCACACCAGTTTTGTCCGCCCTACATTGGCTTCCTATCCAAGCCCGCTGTGACTTTAAAGTGCTACTCCTCACCTACAAAATTTTAAATGGGCTTGCACCGCTCTATCTATCCGATCTCATCTCCCGATACTCGCCCGCTCGTGCTCTGCGCTCACAAAATGCGGGGCTTCTATCGACCCCTAGGGTTAAAAAGAAATCCGCCGGCCACAGAGCCTTTGTCTACCGCGCTCCCTACCTGTGGAACAAATTACCTGCCGTCATCAGGGGCGCCTGCTCTGTCGAAGCTTTTAAATCCCTGCTTAAGACTCATCTTTTCTCTCTCTCCTTCAACCTACCTTGATCTCACCTGGTCGGGGACTGACCTTTAGATTAATCTGTGTAGTTTAGTTATGGTACAGGGTACTACATGGTACCACTGGGTAGTTTACTATAGGGTAGTTTAGTTAGGGTACAGGGTACTACATGGTACCACAGAGTACTACATGGTACTGCATGGCATTACAGGGTACTACATGGCTTACATAGCTCTACATGGCACTACATGGAACTACATGGCACTACGGGGTACTACATGGTACCACAAGGCACCACAGGGTACTACATGGCACTACAGGGTACTACAGGATACTACGGGGTACTACATGGCACTATGGGGTACTATAGGGTACTACATGGCACTACGGGGTACTACATGGCACTACAGGGTACTACATGTCTGCTCCTTTGCAGCACCACAAACATGGGAACTCTCTAACTCTTCCCCCCCCCCCCTCTCCCCCCCTCCCCCCCCCCCCCCCTCCCTCCCCCTTCTCTCTGAGTACCCGTCTCCTGGCGCTGACCAAGGTGATGGATGCCTCGGGGTCTTGGCCAAGCTTGTAGTGACTGCTCTACATGCACCTCCGAGGCCTTGGATCAGTTATTCTCTGCCGTCTGTCCGTGGTCCTGTCAACTGATTAACAGACTGTTAACAGATTAACAGTCAACGCGGTTTCATTGCTGGGTTAAGTACTTCTATTCTATTCACATAATACGCTTACTTCATATATCTACTCCATTCACATATATGCCTACCACTTGTATCTATTGCTATGTCCGCCTACTACAATCTCATGAGCTGTCTAACGCCTGTCCCGTCTCCCTGTCTTCCTATGACTTGCTGTCCTGGAGTGTTGTCCGGAGTGTTGGACGTCCCGTGACGAAGGCCGGGAGATTGCGACCCCCTCTGCGTGCCCCCCTGTCTCCGGAGGTCTCGTAGTGGTGACCGGAGTGCCGGATGTCCCGCGATGATGTCGGGGAGTTCGCGACCCTCTCTGCGCCACCCCCTATCTCCCTGTCTCCGGCTGTCCCTGAGCAACGACCGGAGTGTTGAATGGCCCGTGACTAAGACGGGGAGGACGTGACCCTCTCTGCGCCGCCCCTGTGCCTCAAATAGATCCGCTATCAACTCTATCTTTAATCTTTCAAAATGTTCAGTTGCTATCGCTATTAGCTCTATCTTTAATTTTTCAAAATGTACAGTTGCTATTGCATGCACTCATCTGTGTTTCACCACACACATGAGTGCATGCTTACCAACTGTCCGTCTGCAACACTACTATCACCAACATCTAAGAAGGGAGATCCCCCCTTGAACGGCCCTTCTAAGGTTTCTCTCCTCCACACTGCCTGTGGAGCTTTTTTCCCTATTGTTAGGTTTTTGTGAGTTTTTCCTTACCTTCGCGTGGGGTATGTCTGGGAGTGCTTGCATTCTTTCATTTATTTGCATTCATCTAAAAAAAATTTGGACCCTATGGTGTTCTTGTTCTGTTCTTGACTTATTGTTATGTTGTCTTCTTGACCTGTTTAAAGAAGACCTGTACGGCCCATGGGGACATTAACGTGTGTTGTCGGGCCCTATAAATAAATTTGATTTGATTTGATTTGATTTAGAGGACTGCTGCTACAATTCTCGGGGACCCGTGGGATCGCCCGATAAGTGACAATTCGACCTGCCTCAAACTACGGGAGAGATCCATGAGGTCAGAGGGGGTGACCATAAGAACTATGACATTGTGTTCTTCAGACAACAACAACTGGGTGCATTGGCCGGGAACAACAGATGCAAGTCTTCCCGCCGGCTACCAAGCAACGACGTGGCCCCTATCCTGTCGGGCCGTCCAGCCAGGGAACAACAGATGCAAGTCTTCCCGCCGGCTACCAGGGTACCAGGGAACCAAGATGACAGAGGGGGTGTGGAGAGTCACAGCCACGTGACCCTGCAATCGCCATCTCGTCCCCCCGTACAGACGCTATTAAGACAGAGGAAAGAGACGACCAGGATGACAGAGGCGGTGTTGAAGTGCCACGAAATGACCCTTTTTGTATTTTGACATCCTGTTCTCTCTCTCTGACTTGTGTCCCTTGTATATATAATATAATATATTAAGCATTATAAAGGATTAAATATAACTATGTATTATAATTTTGATAACAGGATGAGTAGGCCTCTGATATGACGGATGTCTTTTTGTATTCTTATATAACCTGTATAAATATATACACTATAAACTATACTACTAGCCAATGGCAAAGATACACGTTGGAAGGAGGAGTGTTTTACTGTGCCTACTATATGACGCTACGGACCTGTGTATAAAACTCACAGCTCCAGTCTCGTCGAGCAGACTTTGATTTTTGACTTCAGACACCATTCATCTTCGATGCTATGCTAGATAAGAGATGTTTTGTTTTATACTTCTTTTAACTGAATTGGACATTTCCAATGAAGTCTCTTTTGTAACTTGCTTTTTCTAATTAAAACAACTTTTTTATAATATCTATTGAATTCGTGGACTGTTTTCTATCGCAATGTGTCACGACGCTGGCCTTGCCCTTCTCTCGTCTGAGGTAACGGTATAGCTATATCCTGGAAGCCATGCAGATTGAATCAATTGCTGGTTACTGCTTTTCAGCTAAAGTTATATAGAGGATATTATATATATATATATATATATATATATATATATATATATATATATATATATATATATATATATATATGGCACTGTTTGTTGTTTGCGGGCTCCGGTATCTCTGTGGTCGACGGGCTCCATCGGGTTTGTGGAGAACTGAGAGTCTAGTCACTGCAGGACCGGACGATCGGTACCACGGATCGATGGATCTGTCGTATTGATAAGGGGTATGGGGCTTGCAAATGATTGTTAGTACGCTAATATTACACTATTAGCAGTAGTAATATCATCATTTCAAATGAGTAGCATTACATGCCTTTCCTCACAAATGAGGATAGTGGTGATGGTGATAGTGGTGACGGTGAAGTAATATCATCAGTGGTGACGGTGATAGTGGTGACGGTGAAGTAATATCATCAGACTGTCAAATGAGTAGCATTACATGCCTTTCCTCACAAATGAGGATAGTGGTGACGGTGATAGTGGTGACGGTGAAGTAATATCATCAGTGGTGACGGTGATAGTGGTGACGGTGAAGTAATATCATCAGACTTTCAAATGAGTAGCATTACAGGCCTTTTGTAAAATGATGATAATAATGATGGTAATGATAATAATAATATTATTGTTATTATAGGCAATAAGAGTTCTCCCAGACATACATTCGGTTTATTACAAACAAAGAAGAGGTTAACAACTCTTCTATGCTTATATTTCATATCAACTGGATATAACTAAACTAGTGACTATGAAGTAAGCTTGATATAAATAGTAATTGACCCGAGAACTTAGCGAGTTTAGCACCTCGCTGGGGGATATCGGGCGGGCACAGGGTTATATCTCGAGTAAGTGAACTGAGATAGATATAGACAAACCCATCGGCATTCAACAGTATGTAAAGGTACATTGTGAAGTTTTTATTCAGTGCATATACACTGGAGCGAGATATGTGCAGAATGACGTTGAGTGTCACTAACACTCATAGAACTACGGTTATATTCATAACCTATCGTTAGCTCTATTGATGAGTTCTGTATGTGTTACATTATGTACAAAGCTCTATAACGCTCCCTCTGAGTCTAGCTCTATTGACGAGGTCTCTATGTGTCACATTATGTACACAGCTATATAACGAACCGCTGAGGAATTTGAGGGTTAAGTCAAAACTTGTCCTGACTAATTAGTGCAAGTTTGCTTCGTGCTTTCGAAGGGATCAACAGAAAGGTCAAAGAGTCTCGAAGGCAGCTGATGTGAAAACACAAACTGCTGCTGAAATACAGTATAAAATTACCCTTTTCTCTCCAAAGTCTCCTTTCAAATCCTCCAGCCCAGATGTTAATTTCCTTCTTCTTACGTGAATTTGGGGGAAAGCTCGACAAACGCTTGGTGCTGCCATCACTGGACACCAATAAAACACATTACTATCACTGTTAACCTGTCAGGTCAAGGTGCTGATCATATTGGCGATCAGTGGTGTCCAGGCACGTTGGAACTTTAAATCGGTATGGGGGTGCGGCCTTTGAGATATATATTTTTTTTTGCGCAGTGGAGAAAAACAGAGTCGTGACACATTTCCTTTAGTCTAGCTCTAGCCTGTACCCCCCAGACATGTTGCTGGCCCCGTCAAAAACGTATGTGGTAAATTCCCACAGACTTTCTACAATAATTTGAGGTTATTGTAGTACAATACAATGAGATTGACTATCTGGAAGGAGGAGGAAAGATCCATACTTGTAGAATTGTTGGTCTCCTCATCTGACTTAAGCAGATGAGGAATAAAACGTGTACGCCAGACAAACCAGAACTGTAGTTCAACTCAGCTGATTTATTTGAACCAGGGCCAAGAGTGAATAAAAGGTTGCCTTTCACATACAAAAGATTATCAGAAAACATTAACATGGCTGTCTGTTGTACAGAAATATCACAATCAGGTTTGCATCTCCAACCTCAATAATGTACATAAAACAGTCGGTAACATAATCTGAACATACATTGACCATGCTGCACACATTTATACATGAGTAAATCTGGTTTCAGATATTAAGGATTTACACTAAACTTTAAACAACAAATGGTGTTTTCCCATGATTTACTCACATAAAATGCAAACAGCACAGCAGTCTCTCTCTGGTGGAGGGGTGGTGGAGCCCCCAGACCCCCTGGGTTGGTCCGGTCTGAGAGCTCTCGAATTACAATTTGTCTCTTCCTTATATACCCAACTTCTAGCCAAAATAGAATCCAGTTCACTATTACAGTTGATCCAATCATGCATCTCCTCTGGGCGCCTTCTGTGAGCGGTGTCCGGTGGGCGCTGGCAGCCCCTCCCTTTGGGTTTCTCTGTGTGTCTTCTCACGGGGGGGGCTGGCCTGATGTCCTTCTGGTGGGGGGTGTGAATACACTTTGGGCCAAATTACCATATAGTACTAATCTGATCACAGAGTGGGGGTGGAGAGTAGCTCTCGTCACCCCTGCTAGTTGGCAGAGTAGCTGTGATGACTTCTTTAACACGAGTGTAATCACCCTTCAAACCTTATTTCTAATATTATGGTTTACTCTTTTGATACTAAACAGTTGATTAATAGATCCATGACTCTTCAGCATGTAATCAGCATTTACATACAGTCAGTTTGAGTGAGGGCTTTGTGATTTGTAACTATTCCCCTATATACCATTTGGGTATGCAGCCTTCTCATGCGAGGGGGTTGGTGTGAAATGTCTGTCTCTCCTACATTATGACTCTCTAATTATTCACACATATTATTTATGAAATACAACGTCAATATTACCACATTCCCCGTTTTGACGATTCTTATCGTCACATATGATATATTGACTTGATTTTTTATACATACTAACCATACATAATAAAATTCATTTTTTCCCAAAATTAAAATTCATTTTTTTCAAAATTTCTCCATTTTTTCTTTTTCCAATCTAAACATTACACATTTAAAGTCTAATCAATCACAATTTTTTTAAATTACAGTATTCGTTTACATGATCTGGGGAGGACACAGAAATTATTATTCATTCTTTCATACATTTTGCTTCTCCTCTCTTGTTAATTCCTTTTCCAAGTCAGCCCAATCACATTTTGCATAATCAACTCAGTTGGTCTTCTCACCTCTCCCCCCTTTATGAACATTCCATGGACATAACAATACCTACCCCCTCAGCGCACAGTCGACAGGGAGGGCGGAGCATCACGCAAGGAAAAAAAATTTTTCACCATGTCGGCCATAACCTACACCTAATACTCTACCTATGTGTATGTGTTTAGTTTAGTACTCTTGCGTTGTGTCATAATCTATACCAGTTGTTACCGTTCAGTCACCTCCCGTTCAACATACCAATCAATCACACAGAGGCCCTTGTTCAACGCTTTGGTTGCACAGTCTCCGACCGTTTTCGCCCCCCCCCCCCCCCCCACCCCATGTCGGCCAGCCTCAGCTGAAGCCAATGTTTGTAGGCCTGGACCTCGTCATATTCTGTCCCATGACTGTATTTCCATGGATCTACAGACGAACGACTCCGTCAGTCTGGAGGTTTGTCTCAACCTCCGGCCTTTGTATCCGGGGCTACATTGAAGGAGGGGCAGCGTCACAAGCGACCTCTCTCCACAATCCAACAATCTCCCACAGGAACTGACTGAACGGGTTCACACCATCGTGTCATAATCTAATGAAATGTATTCCTACACATTTTCCCCATGATCCCTCCACTTGTGATGGTCCATCCTCCCCCTCCGACTGAACTGCAAGGGAACAAAAACACAAAACAAATTTTCTTTACACAATATGTCAAATAACTCTCAAGAGAAGCCAACTGTTCAACCATTATGCAAACGTGATGGGACCACTTAACTGCCATCGATCTGATCCAATGTATCCCGGCCTCGATCTGTCCCAATGCATCTCATTCTCCAACCGTCCTCTCACCAGATCATAACAGAGAATTTAAGAAACAAAAGGCAAATAATCAAAAAAACATTCCAACAGATGTGAAAGCAAATCAATGAAATCAACCAGCTCCAACCGCAGCCCACCTTAATGGTTATTTAGAAAGAAAAGAAAAGAAATCAAAACTCTACACCTAAACCCTTCATACCTAAAACAGTAAATCTATGAAATAAAATAAAAACCAGGTTTTCCAAAACCACCCATTCAACATCTCATCACCCAACCGTTCCATTCACCCATGTCAGTGACTTTGACACCTCTTAAGCCAGCACATCCACCCTCCACAGGCCCCATTCACACCCAATCAGGCCACACAACCATAGACAAAAATAGAATAGAAATCTAAATTCAATACCCTCATCCAATTGATTACATCCACCCAGACATATCATACTTAAACACATTTTGATATTTTTAAGACTAGTTTCACCTTAAGTGAAAGCTAAGTTGTGTGTGTGTATGTATGTGTCGATCAGATTGCGTGAACGTGTGCCTGTGTGTGTCTGTGTGTGTGCGTGTCTGTGTGTGTGTGTGTGTGTGTGTCTGTGTGTGAATGGGTAATCAAGGCCTCCTGGCCCCCATCCCCCGCTCAATCATTCACTGAAATCAAAAGGACATCTCAATCTCACACATACATACAAAAATTAAATTTAAATAAAAGTAGTATCTGTACCAAAATAAAACTTAACACTTTGAATATGACCTACTCAAACGCTTTCATCCAATTTCTCATAGTCACATTCATTCGATCCTGAACATTTAGAGTTAGAAAAGAAATAAAAGCAAACCCCAATTCAACATCATCCACGCTTCATTCATATTATAAACATATACTTCCTTTCATACACTCATTAATCAACCAACAGACAGATAAACAATGTTAGTTCCCCTGCGCTCATCTCTTCTGCTCTCTCATCAGGCTACACTCATCCCTGGCTAATACAATTCACACTTAATTTCTACACTCCTACCTACTGCCAGAGAGAGTCTAGGAACTCTCCCTCAATGACAGAACCTCAAAGCATTCCTAGTACTTTGAGAGCCTACCGTTATTCCCCCTAACCAAAAAGCTAGCCCTTCAAAAGTCATAACCCCATTGAACGACTACCTCCCTGATTGTCTCACTCACTGACCCAGCTGTGTTCTGTATTAGCACGCTTCCTGTCATACTTTCCTGTCACTTCCTGGCCCCCTGGCCCAGTACCCCCACTTCCTGTCCTCTGCTCTAAAAATAACGCCATCTGTTATCTCACTTTGACTGTTCCCTCCTATCTCCACCTGTGGCCTCTTTCCTGTTGCATCTAATCTCACGCCATCCTGTCATAAAAGAACCGCCATTTGTAAACAGTTGTATACACGACCCCCCTTGGGCCGTTTACTGCTTAGTAAAGATAGCCTGGGTCACTCCTGTGAGTTTCCGTGACCTCCCTGTAACTCAACAGAAGGATTAATCATTTCATACACAAATCATCTATCAAACATTTATAATAACTGCTAAAACACAATCTTACATCATAGCAGCTTCTAAACAACCCCCTGTCACTAAATTATCCCACTGTGACCCAAGGATTTGCAAATGGCATTTAAAGACATAACATTCTAACAGTATTTCAACATAGCAATGAAACTCATTAAGGATTAATAAAAACAATCGTTTCGATCACTGTAAACACAACCATATCAAAATTTGTCATTGCAGCAAGCCTCCATCAATAAATTATCCTACAAGTCGGAGGCTTGTGTCAACATTTTAACAGTGTATTAAAGATTTAACAATCTAAAACAAGCATCAGCAAATTATCCTGCTTCACAACTGGGCTTGTATCAAATTCTACCATAAAACATTTAGCAAATAATATAAACATTATCCTGTTTAAATCAACAGTGTCATTAAAGCTATAACAAGTATCAACATCTGACATTTCAACATCAATGCATTCTATACAAGCATCTTAATTCAAGCTACATAAAACACAACATCATTATTCCAAGCTTACAATTGTACATGTTACACAAATAAAAAAAAACTGGAAATGTCCATCAACTCTAATTATTATACATGTAAGCATCATTCATTTCAGCATAACATTATAGTGGTTAGTCCTAAATGCTCCTTTCTTCATACACGTGTGATAAATTGATTTTACTGCAAGCCACATGTAACTAGTGTAGAGCCACTTTCCAAATTCAGCCTATAGCTACTCTCAAACTCCCGTTTATCTGTGTACCATGTATGCAATAAAAGTTATGATGTATTTTAACACGGGTGACTGAATTTGCAAATCTGGTATGTCATAAATGTATAGTTGTAGCAGTACTGACTATCTGATGAATTGAAAATGGGGGACCCTGATGTAAACAAGACAAAAATCTTCCTTTGGTCTGCATCCCCTTAACAATTGTGTGTATTGAGCTGTACTTATTTTTAATCAATCCCTACTCATTCCCCCCTGGTTAAAAATATACCCCTGTGCATCAAAGACCATAATACAATCTACCCAGTATAGCCGGTTTGTGAACTCCAGATTTATCATAGGCAATGTATCCATTATTTCATTTCTCCTCAATAGGCTCACTGTATTGTTTGCAGCCTAATTAAACCCTTACTGACTATCACCCCTAACCTAACCACCATACATGTTACATCTCTTCCCCTGTTTATACAAAAATACAATGCACAATATACAAATACCGCCATATTACATAATGCAGAATATTCTCTTACCCGTTATTTCTGTCCCCCGAGCGAACTACTCCGAATGCACTAGACCCAATCCACGTTGTACCGCGCATGCGCAGTGGCAACCGAAGCGACTGTTACAACGTCGCTTACGACAACCAAAATCTGCCACGACATTCACAACATGCCCCGATATTCATAATCTGCCACGACATTCATCACGTTCTCTACCCCTTCCCCAACATCATTCTCAAAACTCGAAACGTAACATACGCCGCCCGCAAACGCCACAAAACACCGGCACGCAAGCTAACTAGCTTAGCCAGCTCTAATGCGACGTTCAAGGCCCTCACGAGAGCCGTGCCTTTCAAGATCCGTTCATGCACGCAATTCGCTCAGTACCAACCAAAGCATTAACAACTCACACAAGCTTAAAATAGCCAACCACTCTAAAAGAAAATAATTTTCAAAACATTCTCACCAACCAGCGCCGCACATATAGTTCAACACGAATCCCTTCTCCTACCTACTCCGCCTCACTTCATAGCACCGCGAACGTTACATACTCCCCACAACACCATGACGTCATCAAGCAGCGAATCCTTAATATCATACACTATCGCTACCGCATCAATAATAACCCTCAAAACGGCCACAATCTCGCCAGTCTACGTCTCGATCCGCTTCTTACCTGTAATCGCCGCCACAGTGTTTAAACAATTCTCTC
The DNA here is from genome assembly GCF_963971535.1 of Notolepis coatsorum. Classification (NCBI taxonomy): domain Eukaryota; kingdom Metazoa; phylum Chordata; class Actinopteri; order Aulopiformes; family Paralepididae; genus Notolepis; species Notolepis coatsorum. The sequence goes on from NC_140176.1 coordinate 61,070,795, forward strand.
ATAACACCATCGTAACGTCCCCAGTTTCACCGCGGACTCTTCCACAGAGCTAAGCTAGCTAGCCCCAACCAACAGTAGGACTCGCATCCGACCTACGTTCGCTGGTTATTAAAATATCATAACAAAATAACAATAAGCTCCTACGTTTCGCCAATCATTCCCAACCACAGCCATAATTCATTCATGCATTTCTTAACCATAGCCATACTCTCCCATACAACCATTAAGTACTTTATCAGTCATTTCGACCGAATTGTTTTTGTATCACAGCGAACGTAATTAATCAACAGGCCGGTTTCGCTCAAGATTAAACAGGATACTATGCCTAAGGACGGCAAATATATCTACATTTAAAACAGGCCAGTTGGTCCCCCAGACTTCAGTCCGTCCATTATCAAGCCTTGTCCCGAACACGCCGGCACCCTACACTTCTATTAATCACTACGTTTTTATCCTGTAATCGCACAGACCCCTGCGCTGATCATGCCAGGGTCTACCAATCTTTCACCATACCTGACTTGCATTGTTCTGAATAGTAGCAGAGCTCTGCACTCTTCCCATATTCTCTGCACTTCCGTACCCTATTACACATAGCTGTCCCTCCATTCAGAACAATTAAATCAATCCAACTCACCCGCGCCCCCTTCCTGAGAACAATTTTAGGGCAATTATATACTCAGAACGCGCCCCTGTCGTATACACCAGACAACCGTGCTTCCTAGCCAGAAAAGCCTTTTATCTGCCGTCATGCGACGCTAATTCCAATAACCATGATTAGATAGTCTGTGCCCCACCAATACGTCACCCCATAACATGCCGTATCTTCTTGGTGCAACTCCCCCGTACAGTTCATAAAGTATATTCCATACGAGTTAACCAACCCAACCCCCGTGGCCCGCATAGGCCGAGACCGGCCTCCTGTGTCTGAACAAACATACAAACATAAAAAGCCCACGTTTGCATGTTCACTGCACAACAAGCGCGATCTTCATACCTCCGGACATCCTAACCTAAGACACCGCTCCCCCCCCTGCATGCAGAAGCCATATTCACCGTGGGCCCCAAACAGCGGCGTACACAACCAACCTTCATCCTGTCCCTCTCCCTCCTCCATTCAGACAACAAGCCCCTCGTCTATCACTCCAAACGCAGCAACACCCCAGCTCTTTGCCCCGTGTCCCCAACACACAGCAAGGTCCAGATATGATACATATGACAAGACCCTACCGCACCTCTTCAGGGGGAGACACAAAGGATGGGAAGAACGGCACCATTTCTGTGGTAAATTCCCACAGACTTTCTACAATAATTTGAGGTTATTGTAGTACAACACAATGAGATTGATTATCTGGAAGGAGGAGGAAGGATTCATACTTGATAGAATTGTTGGTCTCCTCATCTGACTTAGCAGATGAGGAATAAAACGTGTACGCCAGACAAACCAGAACTGTAGTTCAACTCAACTGATTTATTTGAGTCAGGGCCAAGGGTGAATAAAAGGTTGACTTTTACATACAAAAGATTATCAGAGAACATTAACAGGGCTGTCTGTTGTACAGAAATATCACAATCAGGTTTGCATCTCAAACCTCAATAATGTACATGAAACAGTCTGTAACATAATCTGAACATACATTGACCATGCTGCACACATTTATACATGAGTAAATCTGGTTTCAGATATTAAGGATTTACACTAAACTTTAAACAACAAATGGTGTTTTCCCATGATTTACTCACATAAAATGCAATCAGCTCACAGTAGTCTCTGGGTGGAAGAAGCGGTGGAGCCCCCAGACCCCCTGGGGTTGGGTCCGGTCTGAGAGCTCTCGAATTACAATTTGTCTCTTCCTTATATACCCAACTTCTAGCCAAAATAGAATCCAGTTCACTATTACAGTTGATCCAATCATGCATCTCCTGTGGGCGCCTTCTGTGAGTGGTGTCCGGTGGGCGCTGGCAGCCCCTCCCTCTGGGTTTCTCTGTGTGTCTTCTCACGGGGGGGGCTGGCCTGATGTCCTTCTGGTGGGGGGTGTGAATACACTTTGGGCCAAATTACCATATAGTACTAATCTGATCACAGAGTGGGGGTGGAGAGTAGCTCTCGTCACCCCTGCTAGTTGGCAGAGTAGCTGTGATGACTTCTTTAACACGAGTGTAATCACCCTTCAAACCTTATTTCTAATATTATGGTTTACTCTTTTGATACTAAACAGTTGATTAATAGATCCATGACTCTTTAGCATGTAATCAGCATTTACATACAGTCAGTTTGAGTGAGGGCTTTGTGATTTGTAACTATTCCCCTATATACCATTTGGGTATGCAGCCTTCTCATGCGAGGGGGTTGGTGTGAAATGTCTGTCTCTCCTACATTATGACTCTCTAATTATTCACACATATTATTTATGAAATACAACGTCAATATTACCACACGTATCCTATCAGCCTCTCCATGGGCAGGTCGAGGCGTAAAAGAATGTCTTTTATACACAAAAACAGCGTCTCGGCTGTTGTGTCTGGGCCGGGCATTGTAAAAACCCCAAAAGAAGTTCTGAGCTTCCAAGTTGTCATCGGCGAACTGTATATTACACGAGAATTGTTCTTTTCCAGTGACATCAGTGGTTCCGTCAGCACTCAAGCCAAAGAATGGGCTTTTGGATGCTTTGCCTCTAATTTGTCGCTGAATATCATGGGCAAACAGCTGTAAGATTTCGTTTTGGATGTTGTTGGACATCCAGTTGTCTCTCTTTTAGAGCCAATTATTCAACTCGGGATCAGACTCGGTGCGCACTCTTTCCATCATCAGCTGCCATAACACCCCATCCCTATTTGCATCACCCCTCAGTGGAAGCCCCTGGTGCCCGAGGGGGGGTAACCGTTATAGGGGAACAGACTCAGTTAACTCTTCAATACCTGATGCTGAGGCTGAACCTGTCGTCTCTGTCTCTCTCTGACGTTTATCAGATTTAGTGGGACTGTCACTGGGACCGGCGGGACGTTTAGAAAATAAATCTGATATTTTTATTTTCTGCGAGTGAGACATTCTGTGCTAGCAAAGTCTGACTACTAGTTCAAATCGACTGACTGCACAAGTCTGTATCACAGTAGCTCAGTGGTTTGTGGCGCGTGGGAAGGGCGGGAGACGGGAGGTGAATACAATTAGTTGTTTCACCTGTCATTCAATCAGTCTGTGACAGTCTGTCATCACTCGAAAATCTACTCTGCTGCAATCTTGTCAGTTTTACTCGTATGATTGTGTACGTACAGTAGTGTAATGAATTAATGAAAAGTTTAATTAACAGATTGGAGAATGGCTACAATACAGTACGGCTCAATACACACAATATTAAAATGGTGAAGTGCTTTGAGCAGGATAAACTTATAATATACAGTGTTACAGTTATACAGTTGCAGTATATAATATACAAATATATAAATACTGTCATAAAAAAAAAGGGACATTTAAAAAAATATATATATTCTTTGCAATAATTGATAACTGCCGCACCCCCTTCCAACGTGCCTGGTGGTGGCAGCACCGATGATTCGTGGACTGGAGGATTTGAAAGGAGACTTTGGAGAGAAAAGGGTAATTTTATACTGTATGTCAGCAGGAGCTTGAATGAATGACTTTATTTGACAATATAAAAATAACAAGTGACAGAAGGCACAGTCAGGAGATACTGCCAAGGATGAACACAAAAAAGCTCAGAGCTTATTTCCATTGTGGTCCTTGTAGGGGGGTAGGGGAATGAGATGCTTAGACATGCATCATACAGACATGACATCACAACACATCACATATACCATTTATATACATAACAGACTCATAAACATGCAAGGGTGCCTTTTTACTGAGTGTCTAGGTTAATTATAGTCCCTTTTGAGCCATGTCTTCAAAAATGACTCCTTCCCTATACAACTCCTGAATCTGACTGGCACAAAGTCAGTTGAGCTACGCCTAGTTGGGTATGCATGTGTAGAAGGGTGGATTATCCCTACTTTATGAGAGTGGATATGAACTGTCACCAGGTAGTGGGAGCACAGCAGATCTGGGTCCGGCTGAGCCCCCGACTGTAGTGTAAGAGTATTAGAATTGGGATTTAGCAGAGGGATGGATGGGGCATAGGGTTTACTAACCTAGGGGTTCTACGCTGGTCCTTCTTGCCCTCCCGGGCAACCGTAGTATTTCCTCAAACACCCGCACTCCCCTTAATACGTCCCGCACCCTCTCACACCCGGTGGCAGTGATGGTAAAATAATATAATTTCTCCCCAAAGCAGTACCTTTCCTTGTTGACTGGTGAAGACCTGTAGGGGAGAGTGGGGTGAGTAGTGCCAAGGGGCATGTAGTTCCACCCCTGTTATCTAGAAAACCATAGAAGAAGTTGGTCATGTGACAACATATTTTTGAAGAGGCATCCATTTCACTCAACCTGCAGAGAAGGGAGACACCTGGCTTGAGAGGTAAGCACATTTAAGTTCAAAAAACAGTTTTTTGCCCTCCAAAGTAAAATTTGTATGATCAAGGTTTTTTTATTGCTGTGTTTGAACAATTATAGACAACTTTGAAAACAGTTCACACATGTTTTAGTGCTTTAGTAAGCTACACCATGAGTCTATACAGTTAGCATGATGCTAGCTCAAAACAGCTGGGGGATGCATTTTTTTCAAAATGGTAGGCTTGGGGTGATTTGTGCCAAAGGGCCTGGGTTAAGTTGTGCCAGATATTCTCTTTGTTAAGTTGCCCCAACTTATTTTATTAACTATATATATATATATATATTACTTTATTGTATTGTATTGTTATTGTACATTGCATTCTTGCATTTGATCACTAAAACTATGTGATATTCTTAATTTTAGACCAAAATCCATCATGCCACGCAGATATACAAATGGAAGACAGACAGGGTTTCAACTCCTCTTGAGAAGTTGGAAAGAGCAGTGAAAGAGGTGCAACAGGGGAAGACTATACGTCAGGTTGGAAAGGAGATGAATATCTGCAGGATGCTTTTACCGCTTTTGAGATTAAAATGATCTGTTTTACGTAAAATTATCAATGGCACAATTTACCCCAGTGTATTCTCTCTAATGTCACAACTTACCCCGCACCGGGGGCAAGTTGTGCCACAAAACCACTTTTTTTTCTAAAGCTATATTTCTGAAACAGTTTATTTAAGATCCAAAGTGATTGTCCCCAGGGATGCACAACATCCTAAACGATATGTACATATTTTAGTTGGGGGCATTACTGTAATCCCCTTGCTTTAAAGGCACTTTAAGTAAAAAGTGGAACTACTCACCCCACTCTCCCCTACAGAGCACCTGCCCCAATTGCACATAGACCGTAGGGAAGAAGGGTGTAACTGAGGGGTTACAAAACCCTGACTGTATTAAAGATTGTGATATATTAAACCACTGCTAGTTATGTACTTTAATTACTGGCCAAACAGTACATCAAATATTGATGGTGAACACTCACAAGAACACGGCATTGACACAGAAATTCTATTGGAGGGTTATTTATTATTATTAGGCAACGTTAGGTTACAGATTGAGAATTAGGGTCGCGCTTGTATGGCGAAGAATATACGTAAAGTCAGTCAAGAGCATAAGTCAGAATAGTAGGAATACTATGATGGGTCTAAGCTGACACCACCTGTGGTACAGTAGCAATTATATAGGGCAACACCGGTACCAACTGGAGATAATGGGTAGATGAAAGTTCGGGTACTCCGTCTGAGTCAACGAGGAATAAAGAGGCTCCAGGTACAGGAGTCGGTGCTTGTACTCCCTTGATCAGCAGACAAAAGCAATAGTTGTAATCCAAGATGCTCGACAGCATTGACGACAGCTAGCCAGCCCCTTCCAAGAGGCAGGCCCGAGTGGTAATCCTCACGAGGTTAAATCCCAAACGACAGTGGAAATCAACGGTGCTCTTCTCCGGTGGTCACGGTCCCAAAGCAATATAATCCAACCAGGAATGGTTCTGCAATCGCCGGTGCCGATTCTCCTGTGTACATGTCCAACGGTTCTCGCCTAGGACTCCTCGGGTGTGGGCACGTATTTAGGCCACACAGCCTGGATAAGTGCACTAGCTAAAGACACGACGAACCGATGGGTAATGCTACACACGGAAGAACTGTGGCCGCACGATATACAATAAAGGATCGACTATTACTTCACATTAGATTAAGTCGAACTCAACGTTACTGCATTAAACTCTGACACTTTAACATTCTATTCGCACGCGGTTCTCAATGCTCTATTTAGATGCAAGGTTGCTCACTTCACTGCACGTTGACTCGTGGTGAAGGGTAAGTAAGGTTTAGGTAAGGTACTGCTGTTTACACCTGCGCCGTATTTATACTTAAGTGAATATCTAGTCCCAACCTCAGTTCTTGTCTCGTATTACTACGCAGACTCTGGGCATGTTCTGAGTTGTCTTTGAACTTGCCGTTGGGGGCTTGGTCGTTGGCGCCTGGGGCCGCTGTCCAATAGGAGAGCGAATATTACTCTGGTCTGTACGCAGGTAAAGGGATATTCCGTGTATATATATATAAATAATATACAAGGTATATCAAACGATACATATATATTCAGTTTAATCTGGCCCTTCACAACAAAGGGGTTAAGCAGTAATACACATTCACAGTAATTGACACACACACAATGATCCCATTTCTATGCCTCTCCTTTTATATAAAGCGGGCATGCATTCAATACACGGCACAATGCATGGCACTTGGATCTTACACTCCACGGTAATGAAACAGGTCCCTGTAAGGGTTAATATTCTTTTCATTCACCCGTAGGGAGAGAGAGGGTAATGGCGAGCTCCGCAAGCTATTGAAGGAGAATGAAGCTTCTTAAGGAAAGCAGACGAGGCTGGTCTTAATTATATTGATAGTAGTTTATTCAACTTAAAGCATTGAAGTTTAAGACAGGACAGGACAGAATATAACAGAACCGGCCGGCAGAAGGAAGAAGAGACCGGTCCCTCCCATTACACTTATATTTATAGACATTCCAGAACAGCTGATCACATGACAAAATGACAGGTTTAAACAGATGTGTCCTCCCCTAAATCATACGATCTTATGATCATGACCTGGCTTCAATGTTCTGCATGGGGTATGTCATCATGGTCTTGTTTGGTGAAGACAAACACAGCCCTTCCCGCAGAGGTCTGTTAAAGTTACAGAGCTCTGTGGGAGGCTGATTTGTAGATCACTAGTAATTATGTAATTATGATCTTTTATGATATAGAAACTATCAATTTTCCACCACACTGTTCAATGGGAAAAATTATCAATATACCTTGGTGCTGTCTGCACAACTGAATCACACAACACATGTAACCAGAAAATTAAGTGGGCCCACAGTTGAAACAAAAAGCCTATCTAAGCCGGCATTACCTAAAACAACAAACGTGGGGCGCCCCTAGTCACTGGTGCACGTGCCAGCTCAAAGTATTTATTCTCTTCGCCCTTAGAGGGCATGCTCTCGAAAAGGGGAATGTTCGCCGATAATGTTCCAGAGCACTTGGAGCGCTAACAGTACCTGGCGTGAGTGTACCAACCGAGTGCTGTTCCGTCCCCACAACGAATGTTTGGGGCGTGGGTTGGCCGTCAAACGGCCCCGCGTGATACACAGGAGAGCTGGCTGGGCTGGTGGTAAACAGGTGCAGGCTGCAGGCGAGTAGAGCCCTGTGCCGTCGGGCGGTGGCGTCTGCTTCGAGGGCTGGAAACGGCGTGGCGACGCGTGGAGCTAACCAGGTTACTAGTCCTATACTTGAAGCTAAGCTGTGGTCAGTGCGACCCCCTAGTCTTTCGCCTATACATTCCTAAACGCAGCGCGTGGCATATCGACAGTACAGTCTGGCAGTCGAACGTCTTCTTCTTAGTTCAAACGTACCCTAAGCACTACACTGGGAAGCTAAACTTTCGCATTCAAACGTTACTATCCCCCCCCCCGTGGCAGGACTTGTATTTCGTGTGTCTTTATTATCAGGAGCTCTTGGCCCACACGTCTGCTTCCTTCACTGGAAAACGATGAAGAGGTCGTCCCCCTGTATGAGCCCCTCCTTCAGCCAGCCTCTTCTTCACCTGTTGTCACCAGCCCAACGTCGCACCACATCCCCCTGGCGACAGTCCAGCGCTATGTCCCACTACTAAAGGTCAATATTAGGATATGGAGAATCAAGACGGGTCAGCGAGTTACACAACGTTATCATGAACACAGTAGAGTACAAGGAATTAGTGTTAGACACATTGAATTACGGTTGGACATATTCAAGTGTCTACACATGGGTGTCCCTGATTCGGTTGAAGTAGTTGTTGAAGTACACTGGCACTACCCCGTGCACGATTCTGTGAACTATAGGCACATCCCTATCTGGTTGACTCTGTCTTCCACCTTTAATCATCTCATGTTCTCAAAGTGTGATGGGTTACGGTGGGTCCGGGCAGGTAGCCTTAGTATTACCCCGATTAGCTTGTTTTGTGATGTCTGTAGTTTTATTTTCAGACTTTTGGGGGCGCTGTTGTACCATGAGCCACATGCATAGTCATAGTGACACTGTATGAGTGCTCCAGCAAGAATTTTCATCACTGACTTATCTAAAAAATTTGAGATTCTGGCTAGGTATCTAGTCCTGTTATTGATCTTTGTAAGTGCTTGTTGAGCCATGCTTTCCCCTGATAAGCTGTTTTCCAGGACGCAACCAAGATATTTCACAGATGTTTTGTCTGTGAGAACAGTATCTCCTATTCTAATGTTAAAACCTGGCGATTTTCTGAGCCTGACCTTTGACCCGAATAGGATGGACTAAGTCTTCCCCACGTGGAGGGACAGCTTATTGTAGCCTAGCCAGTCACTAACCTTCTCTAGTTCTGCACTCAATATCTGCTCAACCACTTGTTTGTCTTTATGAGACACTAGTAAGGCGGAGTCATCCTCATATAAAAAAAAGCTTGTGCTTTGAGCTTTCTATTGATTTCTTCGAAAACACAATGCAAATTTGCTAAAATTACAATAAAGTTTTGACTTGTAGATGGTTCGTTATAGAGCTCTGTATGTGTTACATTATGTACAACGCTCTATAATGAACCCTGAGTCTAGCTCTATTGGCGAGCTCTGTATGCGTTACATTATGGACAGAGCTCTACAACGCTCCCTCTGAGTCTAGATCTATTGACGAGCTCTGTATGTGTATGTGCAAATTGGCTAAAATTATAATAAAGTTTTGACTTATAAACGGTTCGTTATAGAGCTTTGTATATATGTCATGCATACAAAGCTCTTCAATAGAGCTAGGACTTACTTAGACAATGACACGGCAAAGACAGAACAGATGGAGGAAACATAAGTACACATGGTTGAGGATGACAAACGGGAATCATGCTCTCGAAATAGATAGGCTTTTTGTTTCAACTGTGGGCCCACTTAATTTTCTGGTTACATGTGTTGTGTGATTCAGTTGTGCAGACAGCACCAAGGTATATTGATAATTTTTCCCATTGAATAGTGTGGTGGAAAATTGATAGTTTCTATATCATAAAAGATCATAATTACATAATCACATGGGATGATTACATACAGAGACACCCAGGAGGGAGCAAAGTCAACAGTAGATGCCAGGTAATGGGGTTCCACCCCATCAGAAAGCTGGGACCATGGAGATTAATGAGATGACACTATGCCAATTACATTATCTTCATAATAAACAGATTAAAATAGTTTTGACCCAAATACTTAAAGTTTAGAGTAGTGTCTCTTAAATGGGGGGGGTATGTCGGATTACTGCAAGGGGTATGTGACGTGAGTTGTAATCAATCACAGAATCACACAACAACAATACACAACGATTTATATAAAAATCCACACATTGATTTAAATATTGCTAAATGACAATGTCGCCTTTTATGTGCAGCATTTATTGCCAGTACGATACTATTTCCCGTTACGACAAGTCCTGTAGGAATTCAGGTATAGCTTCCGTTAGGAGCAAGTGTACAGTAGCTTGGGGCAACGGGCCTGTTGTGTGTCACGATAACAACAAATATCTTCCCTGAGGCAAGATCTGGTCAAGAGAGGATCCCTGACCTCTTACCTGTGAATTGGACATGAAACGGCTCCAGAACCAGCAGCTTTGTTGTGGAACCGCATTCATCAGTGATGCCCGTGGACGGATCTTCATGATCAATATAGATTTAATAGTGAAAACACGTGGTACAATTTACAATGTAAGTTAAATGAGCTTGGCTAAGAGGAGTGCTCTCATCCTGGCTATTAGGTGATCACTGAGGGAGGGAAGAGGACACTCGCCTTAGGAGTAGAGATGGGGTGGGGGCTTGGACAAGGGATTCCTCCACAGCTCGTTGAGAGTATTTGGGACAGTATGTGGGTTAATGGTGTAATCCATTGATGCATCAAGTGTTGGGTCAAAGCACAGCTTTGGTACACTTTTGAGCTATTTTTTATCACTCTAGGACTGGAAAAAAGAAAGAAAGATTAAAGACCACTCCAAGACCTCAAAATTTTGAGTAGCATTCTGTGATCTGGCCAAGAATTGGCCATTTTGGTGAATGGCTGAATGGACTGCATTTCGAGTCTGTCTACCACTCAAAGCGATTTACAACTTATGCCTTGTGTTCATCCATTCACACACACACACACACACACACACACACACACACACACACACACACACACACACACACACACACACACACACACACACACACACACACACACACACACACACACACACACACACACACACACACACACACACACACACACACACACACACACACACACACACCGACAGTGAAGGCAGCCATACAAGGCTCATCAGGAGCAGTTAGGGGCTCAGAGGATTGCGATTGCGCGATGAGCCCTTTTTTTCTGAATTAATAAATGTATCTAGACAGAACTCTTATTGGTCCAGGTCTCTTGTTTTCAGATATAAGGTTTCAGAAGGCTGTGATTATCCTATAAGCCACAATAGGTTTCCTAAATGGTGTCATTACATTGAAAAGGCTACAATGACTCACCTCATCAACACACGTGAATACATGTGGACTCTTTGGATGCACAAGAGTCTCAGCTTCACAGGTATACCTAATGCATGTAACCCCAAAAATGCTTAGGCACCATGGTCCCAGAGCCTGGAACTGCCTCCCTCCAAACATCCGTAGTGCTACATCCTTGCACTCACCTTCCCCTAGCTGCCCCCTCCTTTTAAGCACCCTGGGTCTCCTGAAAGGCGCTATATAAATCCAAGATATTATTATTATTATTATTATTATTATTATTATTATTATTATTATTATTATTATTATTATTATTATTATTATTATTATTATTATTATTATTATTATTATTATTATTATTATTATTATTATTATTATTATTATTATTATTATTATTATTATTATTATTATTATTATTATTATGGTATGCAGAAATATAATCAAAAATATTCAGAAATCACTTATCATGTGGAAGCAGCTTGAAGTGCATCCAACCAACTAACACATCCAACTGTGTATTATTGGAATGATTGATTGAAAATTTATTAAAACGTTTTCTTTGCCCTATAGGAAAAAAACGTTTTCTTCGCCCTATTTTTTTATTTATTTCTTTTAGCCTAAACTTAACCAGTTGGAAACCAGGGGTACAGTAATAAAATTAGCAATCAACCAATCAATCAATTCAATAGACCATGCTCACTTAAAACAGCGCTGCTTCTCTCTCAGTCTGACTCCCCCGCTGTTGCAGACAGGAGTGTGTGTGTGTGTGTGTGCGTGTGTGTGTGTGTGTGTGTGTGTGTGTCACAGTGTGTGTGTGCGTGTGTGTGTGTATGTGTGTGTGTGTGTGTGTGTGTGTGTGTGTGTGTGTATGTGTGTGTTTGTGGGTACGCCAGCGTCGGACAGTGTGAGAGAGAACGCTGCAGTCGGAAAGTAGGAAGGAAGAAATTTAAATCAATCAATTAATCTATCAATCAATCCGCGATTTTTCTTTTGTTCTAGATTGAGTCAAGACCCATCAATTACATCATCCAACATTGTTTAAAATACTAACACATTCCCCTTGACAGAATCGCTTCATATTTAGTCGTTATGGTGCTTTCAACATAACCATTTGTTGTCCGCGATCCTGTTTTCTCCCGGAGTGAGCCGGGGAGGGTTATGTGATTTGGTTGTGGGCGGGTCCTGAGCCCAGGACCGTGGATTGTTGCCAATAAAGACGTGTGAATGGCCAATCAGAATCAAGAAATTTGCATGCCGTTGTATAAAACACTTTAAGGTAAGGTGCAAATGCAAATGAGGTATGAATGTACGTAGTGCAAATCTCTTTAATAAATAGATACATATAATGTAGTGTTACGTTTACATTTAGTCATTTAGCTGACGATTTTATCCAAAGCGACTTACAAGTTCTGTACGACAAGTCATCAGGAAGGGCACAAATATATCAGCTGAGTAACAATGTTCATCAAAGTGTTGAGTGCTACAGTGTAGGTTAGTATATTAGGACAAGTGCATGACAATAAGGTTCGTTTTTTATTGACATTTTTTCAGATAATGGTTGAAGAAGTGCGTCTTTAGTCGACGGAGAAAGATTGTACGGGTTTCGGCTGTCCTAACTGTGGTGGGCAGTTTGTTCCACCATTGTGGGGCAAGGACTGAGAATAGGCGGCTTCTCCTTGATGACCCTCCCGGAGCTCGGATAGGAGTGGGTCTGAGACGGCCAGAAGATGCAGAGCGTAGGGGTCTTGAGGGTGTGTAGTTAGAGACCATTGGTAGTGGGGAGCATTTCCCTTTGCCGCACGGTATGCCAGGTCGAGGGCTTTGAAGCGGATTTGTGCGGCAATGGGGAGCCAGTGCAGGTCCCTAAGAAGTGGGGTGACATGGGCTGACTTAAAGTGTTAAAGTGTCTGAAGTGAGTGTTAATAAGGTGAGTTTTTGTTTAAAGTGAGTGTGCAATTAATGTAGATGGTGGGTTGTTACATAGTCATTGAGCTGCTGGCTACTGCAAGCTGTTCAAGCAACTACAGCCTAGCACTTTGTTTCACTGGCATTGCACTACAACTGGAGATGCTGCTCTCTCCCCGTGACCAGTGTGTGAACAGACCAGAGAAATTGATATCGTAGCGTGGATCTCGTGATGTGCTCAGATTTAAGTCAAAGTGGATTTCTCTCTGACCCAAGAGTTTTATAAACATTCTCTTTGTCAGAAGGCTCTAAGCAGTGAGACAAATATGGGAAATTCAACTCATCAAAAGGCCCCAATATGACGCATGCGCTCTCCATGGTTCTGAAAACATTGTCTTTGATTGACCAACTTTGTGTTTTGGGGAAAGAGGTAAGTGCCCAGTAACGACTATGAAGACATCGTTTCTATGTTCTGTTCTGCAGTGTTTCTGCTACTTAGTCATTTGGCTTATTTTACCTACTTAGCCTACTGTGCTTTTAAGAAATTAGTTAATTCATCTAAATGCTTATATTTAGATCAAATACTTTATGCATTATGTAAACTTTGTTCTTACATATTTTAGTGTAATTTAGGTGTTCTACACCAAAGGAACTTGGTGTTCTACACCAAAGGAACTTGTACTACACCGAATTGTGGCTTCTAGCCTTGTCACCGATTGATGGTCTCAGCTGGATAAGTATAAAAGCTTACAGTCTGTAGATTATCATACGCCAACATTAGTTTTAGCTGCTGTCGGTATGTTGTTTCCTAATTTGTTTATTCACAGGTAGCAGGAGTGCTTTCACTCAAAGCTAACTTTAGTGAATGTTGACATCCGTGGAACGTGCTCGATCCATTCAGTTAGTGATTTGTTTTTTCACATAAGCAGTAGCGTTTTTGCTTAAAGCTGTTTTAAGTTAATGTTGATATCCTTTGTTGGTGAAGGCTGCATGCTCCCTGCTCCCAGCATGTGGTTTGCGATTCTTGATCTGTTTTTTCACTTTTGCTCAAAGCTAAGTTGAAGTGGATATTGACAACAATCCTTGTTGTTGAATACAGTGCTTTCACTTCTACTCCCAGCAGGAGGTACCGTACGTGGTCTCCTCATTTGTTTATTCACAGGTAAAGCAGTAGCGCTTTCACTCACAACTAACTTTGATTAACACTTTGATCCCCATGGTTAAATTCATAATTTACCATCCCTAGCCAGCTCTATTTGTCTATGGAGAAGTTCCCCTTCTTTGCAGGGCTATAACTTTTTAAATTCTATTGCTAAATTGACATTATTATGGCCCATTCAATGTCCTATATCCATTGTTCAGGGTGTAGCAACGTTATACTTTTTCATTCACATATTCATACTAAAATATGGTCTAAAGTATAAGTATGTTTTTATCGTTTTCTGCAGCTTTCTCCAGAACTTGATTTATAGCCCCAAATGCATTATATTGATGATCAAATACAGTTTGGTAGCGATCTGTGCCAGATAAAAAATTTCAACTGGAGGTACTTCTAGAAGTTACTACGTATCATCTGATGATGACCGGATGGGCGGGGGGTCGTTTATAATTCCGTGGGCAACGTTATATCATTCACCTAGTGTGGGTCATATACGTTAGAAAATAATGCTGGATCTTACCGTATCTTCCTCGCGCCGTTAGACGATCAGCTTGGAGTAGACAGTTTTCGATTATGGGATGTTGATTTAGATGAACCATTTCCAGGTTGTATAATACTATATACGTCCAAATAACATTGTTTATTGAGTTAGGGCGAGCGATTGATTATCCTGTGTGTCGTGACGGAGTCCGGCTAACGATCGCGAGTGCCCGAACGAAATATGGATGAGCACTTCCTGTTTCGTGCGTCACTTCCTGTTGGCCGATCTGCCGATCGGCCACCTGATGGCGCTCTTGAACCGTTAGAGAGTTGAGTGGAGATCAGCAGTATATCTCAGGACCCCGGAGGAGAAATATGATTTCGATCACAGATTTTTGAAATATTGATATCAAAGACGAGTTACGGCGTCTTCGGCAGAATGAGCATGGCGAGCAAAGACGAGTTACGGCGTTCCCGGCGATTAAAGTGTTAATATTGACGATAACCATTGTTTGTGAAGTAGGGATCTCGCTTTCACTCCCAGCATACGATGCATGATTCCTAATGTTCTTTCACGTAATCAGTAGCACTTTCGCTCAAAGCTAATTTAAGTTAATATTGATAACAACCTTTGCTGGTGAAGGCATTGTTTCACTCCCTGCTCCCAGCATAGGGTACCATGACTCCTATCTTGTTCTTCACAGTTAGCAGTAGTGCTGCTAACTTAATGAATATTGACAATAACATATGTTGGTTAAGGCAGCGCTTTCGCTCCCAGAATACAGTATGTGAGTCCTAATCTGTCTTCACAATTAGCAGTAGTATTTTCACTCAAAGCTGACTTTGTTGAATATTGGGTCTCATTCTCGAACGAATTTACGACAAAAAATTTCGTCTTAGCCAGATTTCGGCCCATTTAAAACATACAGTATTAGGGCTGGGAGCGGGAGTCCCCAAATTTTCCTGAGATCAGATTTGATCGTGGCTGAGAGCAGATTTAAGAGTGCTGAGGAGCAGTCTTATGATTGATTGACTAATTTAAAATTGTATTAACTTGACAGACTGTGTTCTCATAGTGATTCCTTCATGTCAACGCTACAGGCCTCCTTGGAATTAATTACTTAATCATCATTAAAATAAATATGACAATATTTGTACGATAAGAAATTACGCATTTGATGTCGGAAAAATAAATAATATGGATTCATCTGATCACAGGGCAGCTGCTTAACCATATCTGAACCAGCTATTTTGGACAAATGTATAATTACTTTAATTACTCAGATATTCAAACACAATTATGCAATTATTGTGAAATGATTGAAAATAATAATTATTTAATGCCTTCTGTGGAATTTGTATTTCTTATTTGTTACACATCTGTTTTAATGATTAATTATTTACATTTGAAAGAATGCAGGTCAACATGCAATGTATCCCATTGATTGGTATACAATGGGACAGACCTTTGTTTGATTGATTGATTGATTGATTGAAAACGTTAACAGATTGCAGAATGGGTACAGTACAGTACAGCTCAATTACATACAATTGTTAAGGGGATGCAGACCAGAGAAAGACTTTCGTCTTGTTTACATCAGGGTCCCCCATTTTCAATTCATCATAACATATATTCGACACACACGACACAGATAGACAGTAGCCTACTGCTACATCTATACATTTATGACATACCAGATTTGCAAATACAGTACTGTTTGTGATACAAAAAGAGTCCAGAAAAGAGAGTACATTTGACATAGAAACTGTTGGAGGAGGTTGGGTAGGAGGGGTGGGTGGGGGATAGACTTACACTGTACAAGCAAAACTGTACATTGGAATATTGACAAAACCATACTTGGTCATTTACTGTACATTGGAGGGGGTTGATATAGCTATAAACCTGCATTCCTTCGAATATATCATTAATCAATTAAACTTATATTGAAATACACTATATAGCCTATACACCAACACTGAAATGACAGTGGATAAATAAATAAGAACTAAAGCTAATCGGTGGAAATAGACTGCATTAATATTCCATAACAAGTCTTGTGTGCGCCTACGAATGAACAGTATAGCCTTAATTATGGAATAATAAGCCATACTGCGTTCATTCATTACGCCCGCCGTAGGCTATATATATTATATTTCATTCATTCATTAATATACAGTACTGCGCGCGTGTGTGTGTGCGCGCGCGCTGCGGCAGGTGTACCACGAGCTGTATATGATGCCAATACATTAATATAATCTAGTTTTGATGGCTCGCAAGACTCGCAAAGCACTTCCGCCATTCCGTTTTCACACAGCTGCGTCACTAGTTGCCTTATAAGGAGCTCTGGAGGCGTTGTTTTGTATGCAAATGACCTGAACGGGAACGCGTGTTTCGAGTTTAAGACAGAATGCCATTCTCCAAGCAGATATCAGATAATATCATTTGTGCGACCGTTTCAGCCACATATTACCAGCACGTTCAGGACTCACTGCTGGTGAAGGCATTGTATCGCTCCCTGCTCCCAGCATACGGCACATACAAGAACATCGGTACAGCATATGATTAGCGGCACGGTGGTGTAGTGGTTAACATTGTCACCTTACAGCTAGAAGGTCCAGTGTTCGATTCCCGCTTGGGGACCAGGTTTCCACGTTGCCAGGTACCCAGGTGGGGTATCTCCCAGGCCTTTCTGTGTGGAGTTTGCATGTTCTCCCCGTGCTCGCAAGGGTTTCCCCTCCCGATAAGATAAACCAAATGGAAAAACAAATCTGACGCGTTCCCTGACGAAGACGGACAGGAGCACTTGGATTGGTCCACGGGGCATGGCCCCACACCTCAGCCCCTATCTGCTGCCGGCTGCCCTTGGGGGAAAGGACGAAGGGATGGGTCAAGCGCAGAGACTAAATTGTATCGGTGACCCAAAAATTGCATCTGTGTTCCTGTGTGTGCCGCCCATCACATGTGTGTGTCACTGCATGATGAATATAGACTTCTTCAAAAAAGAAGTCCAGTTTATATTTATACACTCACAGCTGTACTGCCTGTATGGTGCCTCTTCAACCTGATAATGGCCATGATCTTTTCCCCTCTTCTCTCAGTCTAGAGACAAGAGGGAGGGCCTCTTGAGGAACCCATGCTTGAATTGTAGCTATATGCATCGGGCATTGAGGGCTGCTAGACTGACTGAGGTGGAACTCCTATTGGCCTTCCCTCATTGGATCAGCTGATTCCAGCTGAGCCTAGCCGTTCCAAGTGTTGAGCTGAAGTGAATGCGGGTGCCCCCTCCAATTGGAGTAGATCAGCTAAGTACTGAGCTGGACCATAATGAAGTCTCTCCTCCCATCAAGCCATGCTGATGCTGATGCAGTGAATGTCGATGTACCCAATCCACCCATGTCGTTGTCAGTTTTGTGGGGAGGACATTGTTTCAGTGGCAGCTTCAGCCACTCACTTTAAATGACTGTGTGGAAGAGTTGGCCTCCCATGCCTCGGAGCCAGGCTCGTAGCTCCTTGGTTGGTACAGAGGAAGGTTCCATGGGGGCCATCATTCGTATGACCTTGACCAAAGGTGAACTTTGTTACAATACTTAAGTACTGTTTTGGGGGATTTGTACTTTACTCGAGTATTATTAGGTTTGTATACTTGTATTTTTATTCAATTACATTTCAGAGAAAAAAAACATTATTTTTACTCCTTACATTTAAAATGCAGACCTACAAAGTTCAAAGTACAAATCTCGCAGGTCCAACAATTTTAATTAGTATATTTGTATCTCTGGCCGCTCTTTATTTAAAAACAGCCAATCAAATCCCCATCAATGGAAAGTGAACCCGGCCATACCCATGCTGATTGGTGCTTGTGCAAGACTATAAAGCAGGGATCTTTGATTAAACAGCTGCTATCAGAAGAATAGACAGTCAGAGTGACAAGCTACAAAGGATGGCCACAAACGATAGTACAAGTGATGAAGAGGACGAAACGGAACATTTCATTGCCCCGGAATAAAAAACTAGTTTTTACTTTTACTTTTTAGTACTAAACTTTTAGACTTTTACTCAAGTGTGTTTTTAGCCAGATACTCTGACTTTTACTTGAGTACGATTTTGAGACGGTACCCATACTTTCACTTAAATATAATTTCTGGGTACTTTTTACACCCCTGGCCTTGACCTGCCTATGGGTGGATATACCTCAGTCAGCACCGGCTCCTGCAAGTGCGTTCTTTAGACGCCGTCCAGCTCCCGCCACCTTTACTCTCTATTCCCTCTGAGGAATATCTGAGTTACATGGTAAATGGTAAATGGCTGCATTTGTATAGAGCTTTTGATAAAGCGCTATATAAATGCATCCATTTACCATTCACCATTTTTGACATACTGCCTGGGAGGAGCGGGAATCGAACCGGGAACCTCCAGATTACCAGATGACTACCTCCCGAGCCACTGTCATAACATGTGTGCTGAAGGGACACTAGGATTCACTCCTGTCCCTCGACTGATGGCCGAACCCTGGCAGCCATGCAGGATGCGGCAAGGTTTGGTCTTGACCGCATGCCAACTATTAAGCCTGCTGTTGCTTCCCTCATAGTGTCTCCTGAGGAGGCTCTGAGGCCAGATGCCACGTGCCCTCGACCCCGATGTCCAAAAGTGCTCCGTCACTCTAAATCCTGGTGATTGCGCGAGAAGGTTCTGTAGGAACCGAGCCGCTGATGACACAGGAAGATATACCCTAGCTCGGGTCATCAGGGGTCACACGTGAATGTGTTGGTATAAATCGACCTGCGCAAGACATGCATAACTATCATTGTATAGTTATGCATGTATATGCATGCATCAATGGATAACACCATATAATCTTTTATGGCCTACATACAAAAATATATCAAGCTGAAGTTTGTAGATCTATATCCTGGTAGTGCTGTGGATGCAGGTAATGCTGTTACACTTGCAGGGTCAGTTAGCGAGCACAGCTGTCAGATTTCTAAAACAAGTCACATTTGCTTCACCTCATCTCCTCTAAACTATTGTTGTCTGGCTTTCTTGTCTTTTGGGATTTGTTGTTTCACAACTGCTTTAAATAGCTGTGGGTTTACTCAAGGATGACAAAGAGGAAATTGCATATCCCAATATGTTGTCTTAAAACACACACACACACACACACACACACACACACACACACACACACACACACACACACACACACACACACACACACACACACACACACACACACACACACACACACACACACACACACACACACACACATGTAAACACAAAAACACAAAACAGAATAGTCTACATAATAGTAAAAGTGTACGACAGTAAAATACAGGGTAATACAGTAACTTTGCAGTTTTTCAGTTGGGACCCGACTACAGAAAGTAGCGACATTCTTCTGGTAGGAAGTTATGTAATACAGATTTAAATTTGCAGAGAGAGACCAGGGTATCTAAGTGGATATGGTCCTGTAGCCCATTCTATGCCCAAGGTGCGAAGCTTGAAAAAGCTGTTCTTCCTAGTTCAGTATTTATTCTCGGGTTTTTTAAAAGTAGCCATCTTGTGGACCTGGTATGGTAGCTGCTAGAGGCAAAGCTAATTAGGTTGGAAATATATAGGGGAAGCTTTCCTAGAATGGCCTTATATATAAAAACAAACATGTGGGAACAACAAACAGTAGAAGACATAAATATAGGCAATACAATTATAGTGAATATAAAAACAAGCAGTGTAAACAATATAAATACGCATAATGAGCAAATAAGCAGTGTATTCAAAGGTGAAATACAACATTTGAACTTGAAACTAATATGCATGGCACTGGACATGTGAGGATTGGTTCATTCCCCGCCACACGCTCCGCTCCTTTAAGGTACTGTGTTGATTGATGCATTCCCTGCCACACGCTCCGCTCCTTTAAGGTGCTGTGTTGATTGGTGCATTCCCCGCCACACGCTTTTGGAGCAAGTGTCAATTCCAGCGCGCACCTGTCATAGTTTTTGATTAGCGCCCCAGAGGCTTTTTATACTGGGACTTCCCTTCAATCGATGTCGGGTCGTTTTGGAATACAACTGCTTTTGCCTGCTTTTTCCCCGTTGCTGTGCCTCGTCTTCTTTCCCTCCAGGACTTTCTGTGGAGATCCGCTGATGAGAACCTTGTTCCCCGTTTGGAGCTGCGCCTCGTTTACCCGCTTTACGCGTTTGCGCTTGGGTGAGTTGGAACCAAACCCCTCTGGATTATTCTGTCTGTGTGTGTGACGAACACCGAAGATTATAATTTTTGCTTGCACTGGACTCAGTTGAAGCGTGTGTTTAGAAGAGACACTGAAGATTTCATTTCTGTTTGCACTAAACTCAGCTAACTTGTGTGTTGTGGAGAACACTGAAGATTGTCACTGTTCATTGGTTCTGGACACAGCTAAGGGAGGAGGGAACCACACTGCCTCTGTGTTTCGTTTGGACTGTTATTGATATCTCTCTCTCTCTCCGTTTTCCACCTCGAGTTAAAGCTGGGAGTATCTGCAGAGCCGCTACAACGTCAAATACCGATTCCCCACCGCTATCACCAGGAGGATCTGCAGAGCCGCAGAGAACTCTGCCGATGGCAGTCTCCCTTGTTGTTTCATAATTGTTACTTTACCCCTTTTGTGACTCTGTAAATAAATACGCCCTAGTATTTGGCTAACTCTGAACTTCCTTTCTGTGCCGTGCATTTGAGGTCGGTTCAAACCCTAACATTACGACCCGACCATGACGACCTCAGCCGACACAGACAGGGTCAGAACAGCGTTGGCGGTCCAGATTGAATTAACCAACGACCACAGCCTACAGCTAGGTGCGGCTGCGGCTGCTGTACAGGAGCTCCGAGACCAGGTCCTGCCTATTCAGGAGTCCCTTGGCTCTCTGGCTAGCCTGCAGACAGCCCAGGGTAATCGGCAGACTAATATTCTCCACCAATTACAAGCGCTGAGTGAAGCCGTTAACACCTTGCTTGTAACCCCACCTACTACAGGAGCCTCGGCCTGAGCATCACCCGCAGCCGTGGCAGGCCCGACGCCTCCCGATCCCGCACCTCGGGAGCACGTCTCTCCGAACCACGGTTGTTCAATGGTAACTTCGAGGATTGTGCCACATTCATCATGCAATGTGAGTTGGTTTTTCGTCATCAACCCAGCCGATTCACTTCAAGGGGAGCCCGAGTGGCTTACATGACTAACCTGCTCTCAGGCCGGGCAGCACAGTGGGTTACTGCCTCCTGGGCAATGGGGGCTGATTTCTGTTTTTCCTACCCAGACTTCGTGGCAGAGCTCCGCAGGGTTTTCCACCACCCAGCCCGTGGCCAGGACCCTGGAGCTCGGTTGGGCACCTTCCAGCAGGGCAGTGGCGGGGTCACCGACTACGTGCTGGAGTTCAGACTGGCGGCAACGGAGAGCGGTTGGAACGATCAAGCGCTTCGTCTCACCTTCATGAGGGGGCTCAACGATGCTGTCAGGGACCAGCTCGCGACCCGTGATGAATCTGAGTCCCTCGAGGACCTATTCAGCCTCGCCATTCGCATCGACGGACGCCTCCAGGAGAGAAGACGTGAGAGAACCCGACCGGGACCTCCAGAGGTTCCCCAGACCCCCCGTACTCGTGACGGTACTGCGGTCCGCCCTGCTCCCAACACAACTGGTGGTTCCTTCCCCTCCCGTTTGGTGCCCGGGGAGGAACCCATGCAGCTGGGACGTTCACATCTTAGCCAAGCTGAACGGGAGGCAAGGTTCAGGTCCGGCCTTTGCCTCTACTGCGGTCGGAATGGACACCTTATCTCCAACTGCCCCACCCGGCCAAAAGACCAGGCTCGCCGGGACCCCGGGAGATCCGGGTGAGCTGTTTTTCTCGTTCCCAGAGCCGTGCACCACCTAGCCGTCTGATGAGCGTCACCCTGGCCTGGGCGGATCAACGGGCCACGGTGGAGGCACTCATTGACTCGGGTGCTGACGAGAGTTTCCTAGACTTCGAGTTTGCTACTTGGGCCAACATTCCACTAGAGGACCTCGTGAGGCCATTGGAGGTGTTCGCATTGGACCAACACCGCCTGGCTGACATCACTCAACGCACCTGTCCTGTCCTGCTCACCATTGCTGGTAACCACGTTGAGAGACTTTTTATCACCAGATCCCCTCTTGTCCCAGTAGTCCTGGGCCGGCCCTGGCTCGCGCTGCACGAGCCCCACATCGCCTGGTCCTCCGGTACCATCAGGGGGTGGAGCTCCTCCTGTCATAATAATAATAATAACTTTATTTGTATAGCACTTTTCATACAGAGGTTGCAGTTCAAAGTGCTTCACAACAGTAAAAAATAGGCATAAGCGGGCATAAAAAGATAGACAGGTAGCAAGGTATGGCAAATCACAGTGTTTCACATTAGGATCTAGCATCCCAATAGGCTCTCCGCTTACAGTTTTCAGTAACACAAATAATAAAAATTGTTTAAAATGATTCAGTTTAAAAATAGTCTAAAAATTATAAAATAGAACAGACATAAAAAATACAGGCATGAGCGAGCATAGCAAGGTATGGTAAATCACAGTGTTTCACATTAGGATCTAGCATCCTAATAGGCTCTCTATTCAGTAATACAATGCCCAGTGTCTTCAGGCGGCGTCCTGTCCCTCGCCCCGGAGATCCGTTTGTGAGCCGCCTCCGGACCTCTCGACCATACCCCCAGAGTACCACGACCTCGAGGAGGTTTTCAGTAAGTCCAGGGCTCAGGCCCTTCCGCCTCACCGGCCTTACGACTGTGCCATCGACCTCCGCTCAGGGGCTCCCCTTCCCGGCAGCCGCCTCTACAGTCTGACCGTCCCTGAGAAGGCAGCGATGGATCAATATATCTCTGAGTCCTTGGAAGCAGGACTCATTCGGCCTTCCTCCTCCCCTGTGGCGGCCGGTTTCTTCTTTGTTGGGTAGAAGGACGGAGACCTTCGACCCTGCATCGACTATCGCCAGCTCAACGAGATCACCATTAAGAACAAGTACCCTCTTCCTCTCATGAACTCCACCTTCGAGCCTCTCACCCAGGCTACCGTCTTTACCAAGCTGGACCTCCGGAGTGCCTACCATCTAGTCCGTATCCGAGAGGGCGATGAGTGGAAAACCGCCTTCAAGACTCCCAGGGGCCACTACGAGTACCTGGTAATGCCGTTCGGCCTCACCAACGCTCCGGCGGTATTCCAGGCGCTCATGAACGACGTCCTTCATGACATGCTGGAGGAGTTTGTGGTGGTATACCTAGACGACATCCTCATTTTCTCCAAGACCCTCGAGGAACACATCCAGCATGTCCGCCGTGTGCTGGAGCGCCTCCTCCACAATCGGCTCTTCGTCAAGGCAGAGAAGTGCCGATTCCACTCCGACTCCGTCGATTACCTGGGCTTCATCGTGGAGAGAGGCTTGACCCGAGCTGACCCTCGCAAGATCCGGGCCGTGGAGGAGTGGCCGGAACCCACCTCTCGGAAGGAGTTACAGAGCTTCCTCGGGTTCGCCAACTTCTACCGAAGATTCATCCGGAACTACAGTCAGGTGGCGGAACCACTTACCAGGCTGACCTCTCCCGCCCTGCCGTTCGACTGGTCCCCAGCGGCGTGTGCTGCGTTCCGCTCCCTCAAGAAGAGGTTCACTTCCGCCCCTGTCTTGCTCCATCCAGACCCCAAGAGACAGTTCATCGTAGAGGTGGACGCCTCGGATACCGGACTAGGAGCTATCTTATCCCAGCGGTCGGCAACGGACCAGAAGGTACATCCGTGCGCCTTCTACTCGCGTTGTTTCCTCCCTGCCGATAATAACTACGACATCGGCAATCGGGAGCTGCTGGCGGTTGTGGCTGCCTTGGAGGAGTGGCGTCATTGGCTAGAGGGGGCCGAGGAGCCATTTACCATTTGGACGGACCACAAGAACCTGACGTACATCCGTGCTTCCAAGCGCCTCAATGGCCGGCAGGCAAGATGGGCCAGCTTCCTCAGTCGGTTCTACTTCTCGCTGACGTTTCGCCCTGGTTCCCGCAACACAAAGGCTGACTCCCTGTCCCGGTTACACTCCAAGGGGGCTCCAACCACTGAGGACCCGACTCCCATCCTCCCAGAGGCCAGGGTGGTAGGAGTAGTCACCTTGGGCATCGAGGGGGTGGTAAGGCGTGCCCTACGCTTCCATCACGCTCCAGGCAATGTACCGGTTCATCGTCTCTTCGTCCCCGACTCAGTCCGGTCCCGGGTCCTCCAGTGGGGCCATACCAGCCGGTTCGCCTGCCACCCAGGCGTTCATCGCACATTCTCCTTCCTGGCTCGTCGATTCTGGTGGCCCACCATGAGGAACGACGTCAAGGAGTTCGTACTGGCCTGCACAGTCTGCGCCCGCAGCAAGGCCTCCCACCAGGCACCCTCCAGGCTATTGCAGCCGCTTCCCATTCCGAGCCGCCCTTGGTCCCATGTGGCGTTGGACTTCATCACGGGCCTTCCTTCTTCCCAGGGGAACACGTGCCTACTGACCATGGTGGATCGGTTCAGCAAGGGGGTTCACCTCGTGGCCCTTCCCTAGCTCCCCTCGGCGGCCGAGACGGCGGACCTCCTGACACGCCACGTGTTTCGCCTCCATGGGTTTCCCCAGGACGTCGTCTCGGACCGGGGTCCCCAGTTCACTTCCCAGGTATGGCGGGCTTTTTTCAAGGGATTGGGGGCAACGGTCAGTCTTTCCTCTGGTTATCATCCCCAGACTAACGGACAAACGGAGAGGATGAACCAGAGCGTGGAGTCTGCTCTTCGGTGTGTGGCTGCCGAGAAACCCGCTTCTTGGAGCCTTTCCTTCCCTGGGTCGAGTACTCCATCAACTCCATGGTCAGTTCCGCCACCGGCCTCTCACCTTTTGAGGTATCGCTGGGCTACCAACCCCCTCTTTTCCCTGCACAGAGTCGGAAGTGGCAGTTCCCTCCGTACAGGAGCATCTCGACCGGTGCCGTCGGGTCTGGGAGATCGCCAGGACTGCACTGCTCCGGTCATCGGAGCGCGCCAGTCGTGGGGCCGACCGGCGCCGGGTCCCTGCGCCGACGTACCACCCTGGGCAGAGGGTGTGGCTGTCCGCAAAGGACCTTCCGCTTCGGTCCTCGGCCAAGAAGCTCAACCCCCCGTTCGTCGGTCCTTTTGAGGTTCTGAAGGTGCTCAGATCCGGCCCGCGGGATGATTCTGACCGGCCCGCCAAAGATTACATGATAATAATTTTTTTTTTTTTTTTTTTTTTTACTTTTTTCTTTTCATGTCAACGTTAACACGCACAATTGAGCCAAAAGTCACTCAATTAATGACAGATTTCATTGATAAATTGAGGGAAAACTTTGCAAGTCGATTTGATGAATTTGACATGTCCAGAGAATTGATGCATTTTGTGAGCAACCCATTTGCCAATGTAGCTGCTATTTCCACAAAAGGACAAGAGTTCCTTGCATCACTTCACATTGATGAAGGTCTCCTGCAACTTGAAATAATTGACATGCAAGCATCATCTGCTCTGAAGCAGGCACTTGAGAATGAATCCACCACAACCTTTTTGGATAAAGTGTATTCATGTCAACACATTCCCCAAAATAAAAACGCTGGCAATATCTGTGCTAACAATGTTTGGCTCAACATACACCTGTGAATCCAGTTTCTCTCACATGAATGCCATTAAAACAAGCAACGTGCCTCCATGACAAATGAGCATTTGTATCACTGTTTGCGGGTAGCCCTCACTTCCTATGAACCCTCTTTCTCTGCCATTGCCCAGTCAAAGAAGTGCAATCGCTCTCATTAGATGTGTGTATGTAGGCTAGGCCTGTCTGCCCCCCACCCCCCTGATGTTTGACAGTTAAGAGTGGACAATAAGTGCTAATAAGATGCTGTGATTTGCTGTTGCACAGACATGAAGCACTTTTTCATAAGCTCAGCTGCACTATAAATGTGTTTTTTTGTTCAAGTGTTGATGTTAGAATGTTCAGATGCACATCATGCACTTGTTTGTTTTTTATTTTATTTTTATATTGAAATGTTGAAGAGGAGATGTTGCAGTTGTTGCACAGTCATAAATGAAGCACTTTCTGCAGGAGATGTTGCAGATGTGGCACATAAATGAAGCACTTTTTTTGAAAAGTATTCTACTTTTGCAATGTAGTTAAATAAAAGTTGTGAAAATGTGGTTGCGTGTTGTGTCAAGTGTACATATATTCATAGCACGGGGAGGCGCCGTGGCAGTCCGGCCCCTGGCCCCTTGGGTTTCTGACAATGTGGCCCCCTGAACAATTTAGTTGAATAGCCCTGCACTAAACTCAGCTAACTTATGTGTTGTGGAGAACACTGAAGATTGTCACTGTTCATTGGTTCTGGACACAGCTAAGGGAGGAGGGAACCACACTGGCTCTGAGTTTCGTTTGGACTGTTATTGATATCTCTCTCTCTCTCTCCGTTTTCCACCTCGAGTTAAAGCTGGGAGTATCTGCAGAGCCGCTACAACGTCAAATACCGATTCCCCACCGCTATCACCAGGAGGATCTGCAGAGCCGCAGAGAACTCTCCCTTGTTGTTTCATAATTGTTACTTTACCCCTTTTGTGACTCTGTAAATAAATACGCCCTAGTATTCGGCTAACTCTGAACTTCCTGTCTGTGCCGTGCGTTTGAGGTCGGTTCAAACCCTAACAGGACAAGTGGACAGTGGACAGTGGAAAAATGCACCCAATTGTGCTCACAAAACTCTTTGCAAAGAACCAGAAATAAATGTCAAGAGATTAAGCGTATCATCCCTTCTAATGCAGGGGCCTTCTGATAAACAAGCTGGCGAGCAGCACTCCCTTTCATTTTAACTGTGGAAGTTGATGAATCAGACTAGGGTGCACACTTAAGATCGCTCCATTCTGTTCTCCTTCGCCGGTGGCTCGGGCCAAATAAAAGACTTGTCGTGCCTCGGCTATCCCATTAGGGCACAGTGCCTTCCGCAGCCATACCATTCCAAATGTGTGAGGTGGGATAAATTCTCTCCCATTTGAATACAAAAAAAAGGGCGTGGAAATTGCATTTGTGTGATGCCTCTGCGTTGGGCTGAGGGGTTGGTGCATAGTGGCTGGAGTTTGTGGAGCAGCACTGCAAATGTTCTGTACGTTCTGCCCAGCACTCTGCTGCTCTATGGCTCTAACACCGCTATCCAATAGATCTTCATGTTACAGCTACAGAGACAAATAAAAGACAGCATAGTCAAACAATGTTGTATGCTACCCTCGTCTCAGCCCCAAGATCGAAAGGTTCCACTTCTAAAATGGTCAAATAATAGCTGTTTTACTTGTATGTTACGATCAGCACTGTAGAAAGACAATACCATATGACCGTTAGGGGAGTCATCGACAGGTGTGGCTAAAATTAGTAGATCCTCAGGTAAAAGGACACTTTGACAAGCAGAGACCACCTTAAATTGTGTTGACTTAATAGAGGATAAACAGGATACTTTTAGATAACTCATTCAGTATAAAAGGAAGACAAACCAGAGAGTGGAATGTTCTTCATTGGAGACTTTTGACCAAGAGCTACAGGGGGTCAGGAGCAGGACACATTGGGTGAAATTAACCTCTTTAGATGACTTGTTCTCTGTTTGTCATGTAGCCTAGGCTGCTTAATGGTTGGATTGGGTATCAATTAATGCTATCCAACGTCTCTCCAATACAATAATTATCATATTTAGCACCACTTGTTAAGTATTTATTTGTTGGCGTTATGTGATAACATCTTAGCATTATTATTGTAAAATGTTCATGAAATATGAAATTATGAAAACAAAATTATAATAATAATTTAAAAACAATTACAGATTGCGGTGACCAGCTTGGTCCCTGGCGCTATCAACCCATGGATACCAGTGCACCTCTTTTAATGTCCCCTGCAGGGCGTTCCACGATTCAGCAGCACAGAAGCCGAAGGAACATCTACCAAGTTCAGTATAAACTCTGAAGCCCGGCTCCGAGGCATGGGAGGCCAACTATTCCACACAGTCATTAAAGTGAGTGGCTGAAGCTGCCACTGAAACAATGTCCTCCTCTGAAACTGGGTGGTAGGAGGAGATACTTCATATGGTCCAGCTCAGTACTTAGCTGATCTACTCTGTCGTTTGTTCCTGTATCATAGGGTCCAAAGGTCCATTCCAATAATGAAGTAATGTAATTTGGACAATCTCCAAATATGGTTTTATATAGAAACAATTGCCAGTGCAAATCTCTCTCCTCTCTTTCTATAACTCTCTCCTAATTGCTCCTAAGCAAGTTGGCACCTTGCATGGTTGCCTCCGCCGTCGCTGTGTGAATGGGTGAATATAAGGAAACAATTATTGTAAAGTGCTTTGGATAAAAGCGCTATATAAATGCACCATTTAACATTTATATAAGGTATGTATCTTACAAAGTAGCATGAACACTTTTCATGTGTACTTTGTGCTAGAAATCCAAGCGGTGCTGCAGATCAACATTTACCTGCAGTGAGCTGAGAGGAATTATACCACACTCAGCAGTAAATTAATGTGAAAATGTATGGGATCTGAGTCACTCTGCCATATTTCAACAAGAGTAATGTATTCCCTTTACAATTGAGCCTGCTCAGGTTAGGAGAATATTCAGAGAGACACTTGAAAATGTGCCCATGCACGATAGTTGGACCACTCTGATTTTGTATATTCTGTAAAGACCTTATTTTTGTGGGAAAAAAGGTTTATATAATCAGTCTTGTCTGTTGTATCTGCCCAAAAAACACTTGCCCGCACACATGCATGCACACACACACAATAGATGGGCCTATATAACTTGTTCGTGCTTGAGCATGTTAATACTGTAGGTCTTAATTACCTCATCAGACAGACAGGTGAAAACATCTGTCTACAAAAGTAGCAGTCGGTATTGGAATTGTATCAATAACTGTCACTATGTAAGACCCCATGAAATAGCACTCAGCGGAGTCATGTTAGAGTGTGTCTTCCTTCTGTGGTAGAGTATGTATTTCCCAAAAGAACAGGATTCTTTGGGTAGGATGACGTGGCACCGAGGGACTTGATTTGACCATAACCATCAGGTCACATCAGAGCGACACCAATAAGGGGGTAAATTGTCATATTCTATAGGACAGAATATTTTGTAGACCCGCCCAAGTGCAATATTCAGTTCTGTATCACCACTCTGATACAGATATACAAGATCATTTTAAATGTTTTGGCCAGTAGCAGAACAGATGTAGCCCTTAGGACGGTCTGCACTGCTGAGTGGTTGCCGTATTAAGGGTATCAGTAGGGGCGCTCGGGTTGCACCAGGTTACTTTCGTCTCTAGGTAAAGGGGACGGGAGAAAAAAATACGTACCATGTTCTCAGCTTGAATACACACCCTGGATGCACTGGCAAATCGAGACTGTTTTCAAATGTCCAATCTAACAAATTTTGTTTGCTCATAAAATGCTTAAAATGTTGAATATATGAATTCTGTATATATATGTATTTTTTGTCCTATCCACTATCCTGTGATTATAAAAGAGCTTTGAGCCCCTCTAATATGCAGCGCTAATGCACTTGCAGATCAGTTTTCTCACGTTGCACATTACAATAAACTTTTTTATGATATAATTTGTTTTTTTTGTTTATTTTCTAGGCAAAGATAATTAGATAATTTTAAGCCATTTTTGAGTTTGGTAAATAAATGCTTTGTCTTTCTCATTCCCTGCTTGATATAATTAATCAAATATCCAATCTAACGAATTCTGTTTGCTCATAAAATGCTTAACCTTTTAAATATATGAATATATTAATTCTGTTTTTGTCCTATCCACTATCCTGTGATTATCCGAATGCGGCTTGCACTCTGAGACATTTACATTATCATGCAAATATTTGAAGCATTAATGGAACATTATGGCAACTTAATCGGGCAGTTTCTCCCCTCTTCTTTAATCAATACGATCAATGGATTCAGTTAACCATATTACCCCAGGTTGGTAGTTTTAGCGTTTTCTCACATTTAGCGTTTTCTCACGTTTAGAGTTTTAGGGCGGCACGTGGCACAGTGGTTAGCACTGCTGCCTCACAGCAAGAAGGTCCTGGGTTTGAACCCCAGCAGGGGGCCTTTCTGTGTGGAGTTTGC
Source organism: Notolepis coatsorum (assembly GCF_963971535.1). Classification (NCBI taxonomy): domain Eukaryota; kingdom Metazoa; phylum Chordata; class Actinopteri; order Aulopiformes; family Paralepididae; genus Notolepis; species Notolepis coatsorum. Next base: position 61,101,547 of record NC_140176.1, read on the forward strand.
ATGTTATCCCTGTGTTCGCATGGGTGTCCTCTGGGTACTCCGGTTTCCTCCCACACCATAAAGACATGCATGTTAGGCAGGGACTACATTATGAAAACTAGCTCATTAGCTAATTATGGCACATCTACATTGATATGGAAACTGAAGATTAATGTGCACTGTCCCTCTGTAAAAAATAAATAAATGTTGCAATTTTGCAAATTATTTTAACTAGACATTAACCATAAAGACTCGCTCCTAATTTAATATAGCCTATATTGGCATTTAACATTGTCACTTCAATAAAATAAATGAGCACTTTTTGTATCATATATTAGGTATTTCGTTTCTTCACAATGTCACGATGCAAATTCAGCTTATTGGCATTTAAATGTAAAACATTATGAATTGAAAATGGGGGACCCTGATGTAAACAAGACTAAAGTCTTTCTCTGGTCAGCGTCCCCTTAATAATTGTGTGTATTGAGCCGTACTGTATTATACCCATTCTGCAATCTGTTAATAAAGTTTTCAATCAATCAATCAAAGGGGGAAGGGGAGATCAGCCTGCATGCATGGAGGGGTGCTCTGAAATTGCAGGTGATTGCAGCTGTGAACTCCTGAATGAAGTATGTCATATCTTCATAGATCTGAAGAAGGCGTTTGACACTATAAATCATGATATTCTGCTACTAAAATTGGAAAGGTATGGGATCAGAGGAGTAGGGCTCAAATGGTTAAAGAGTTACTTAGAACAAAGACAACAGTTTGTGCAGTTGGGGGAGTACAGGTCCACTCAGTCAAACATAATCTGTGGTGTGCCGCAAGGGTCAATTCTGGGCCCGAAACTATTCATACTGTATATAAATGATATAGTTAATGCGTCTAAAATATTGAAAAATAAAATGTTTGCTGACGATACAAATGTCTTCTGTGAGGGAGAGAACCTCCAAATGCTTTTAAAGGATGTCGCAGCTGAGCTAACCAAGCTGAAAGTGTGGTTTGATGTAAATAAATTATCATTAAATATAAAAAAAAAATAAAAATCATGATATTTGGTAAACGGGATATACAAGTAAATACACCGGTTGAACTAAGGATTGATAGTATTAAACTGGAGAGGGTATTTGAGAATACATTTCTGGGTGTGATAATAGACCACAAACTCAACTGGAAACCTCATATCAAATATGTCAGGACTAAATTGGCACGGAGTGTTGGTGTTTTATGCAAGATAAGACACATTCTAAACCAAAAAACACTGTATACTGTGAGGATTGGCCCGTTGCCGAACGCACACTTCAAGGTCAAGTACCAATTGCCGTCACGCACCTGAGGACGTCTATGGAAGTCGCCGCTGTTGCTTTTCTCTGTCATCCGTTGGAGCTGTGCCTCGTTGCCCGCTTTGCGCATTTGCGCCTTGGTGAGTTTTTGGAACGAACCTTTTGGATTCTCTGTTTTCTGTGTGTTTTGGTAACACTGAAGATTTGCCGTTTTTGGTTTGTACTGGACTCAGCTAAACTTGTGTGTTGGTAACACTGAAAATTAAGTCACGTGTGATTGTACTGGACTCTGCTAAACCTGTGTGTTGGTAACACTGAAGATTAAGTCACGTGTGATTATACTGGACTCAGCTAAGGAGGACTGGACTGCCTTTGTATTCCGTTGGCTGTTTTGTTGACAACTCTCTCTCTCTCTCCGTTCCTCCCCGAGTTGGAGCCTTGAGTAGCTGCATAGCCGCAGAGGCAGTGGCGCAATGCCGCTTCACCCTCTCTACACCGAGACGATCTGCAGAGCCGCAGGCTGCTCCGCCCATAACATTCCCCACTTGTACCTTTTGTTGTTTCATCTATTCCCTGTTACTTTGGAAATAAATACGCCCTGGTTTTTGGCTAACTCTGAACTACCTGTCTGTGCCGTGCTGTTGGGGTTGGTGTCAAACCATAACATTACGACCCGACCATGACGACCCCAGCCGACACAGACGTTAGGGCAGCGTTGGCGGTCCAGATCGAGTTGACCAACGACCACAGCCTACAGTTAGGTGCGGCTGCTGTGCAGGACCTCCGGGCCCAGGTCCAGCTTATTCTGGATTGCCTTGACACTGTGGCCACCCGGCAGACTACCCAGGGTAATCAGCAGGCTGTTATTCTGCACCAGCTACAGGCTCTCAGTGCAGCATTTGACACCCTGCTTTTAACCCCACCTGTCCCAGGAGTCTCAGCCAGATCACCACCCGCAGCCGCGGCAGACCCCGCGCCTCCCGACCTCGCACCTCGGGAGCCCCGTCTCTCCGAACCACGTTTGTTCGAGGGTAACTTCGAGGATTGTGCCACATTCATCATGCAATGTGAGTTGGTTTTCCTTCATCAACCCAGCCGATTTTTGTCAGAGGGAGCCCGAGTAGCTTACATGACTAACCTGCTCACAGGCCGAGCAGCACAGTGGGTCACTGCTTCCTGGTCTATGAGGGCCGATTTTTGTTTCTCCTACCCAGACTTCGTGGCAGAGCTCCGAAGGGTTTTCCACCACCCAGCTCGTGGCCAGGACCCGGGAGCTCGGCTGGGCACCTTCCGGCAGGGCGGTGGCAGTGTCACCGACTACGCGCTGGAGTTCAGACTGGCCGCAACCGAGAGCGGTTGGAATGATCGGGCGCTTCATCTCACCTTCCTGAAGGGGCTCAACGACACTGTAAGGGACCAGCTCGCGACCCAAGAGGAGCCCGATTCTCTCGAGGGCCTAATCAGCCTCGCTATCCGCATCGACGGACGCCTCCGGGAGAGAAGGCGTGAGAGAGCACGACTGGGACCCCCAGACGTTCCCCAGACCCCCCGTCCTTGTGACCGTTCTGCTGACCGTCCTGCCCCCTCCGTGACTGGTGGTTTTTTTCCCTCCCGAGCTGTGACCGAGGTGGAACCCATGCAGCTGGGACGCACCCGCCTTAGCCCGGCCGAACGGGAGTCCAGGCTCTGGTCCGGCCTTTGTCTCTACTGCGGCCAGGATGGACACCGTATCTCCAATTGCCCTACCGGGCCAAGAGGACCAGGCTCGCCAGGACCCCGGGAGATCCTGGTGAGCCGTTTTTCCTGTTCCCACACCCGTGCACCACCTAACCGTCTGACGAGCGTCACCCTAGCCTGGGCGGACCAGCGGGCGACGGTGGGTGCACTCATTGACTCTGGTGCTGATGGGAGTTTCCTGGACGTTGAGTTTGCCACCCAAGCCAACATTCCACTTGAGGACCTCGAGAGGCCCTTGGAGGTTTTCGCGCTGGATCATCACCGCCTGGCTGACATCACTCAACGCACCTGTCCTGTCCTCCTCACCGTTGCTGGTAACCACGTTGAGAGACTCCAGTTTTTTATTACCAGATCCCCTCTTGTCCCAGTAGTCCTGGGTTGGCCCTGGCTCGCGCTACATGAGCCCCACATCGCCTGGTCCTCCGGCACCATCAGGGGGTGGAGCTCCTCCTGTCATGCCCAGTGTCTTCAGGCGGCGTCCAGTCCTTCGCCCTGGGGTTCCCCTTGTGTCCCTGTCTCCAGCCCCCTCACCGGGCCCCTGTCTCCATCTCCGGCCCCCCTCGCCGGTTCCCTGTCCCCGTCTCCGGTCCCCCTTTCCGGGCCTCTGTCTCTGTCCCCCTCTCCAGTGCCCCTGATCACCGGCTTCCTTCGGTCCCATCCGGGCAAGCCGAGGCGGGGTAGGTCGCCGGGTGGCTCCCGTGGAGGGGGGGGTACTGTGAGGATTGGCCCGTTGCCGAATGCACACTTCAAGGTCAAGTACCAATTGCCGTCATGCACCTGAGGACGTCTATGGAAGTCGCCGCTGTTGCTTTTCTCTGTCATCCGTTGGAGCTGTGCCTCGTTGCCCGCTTTGCGCATTTGCGCCTTGGTGAGTTTTTGGAACGAACCTTTTGGATTCTCTGTTTTCTGTGTGTTTTGGTAACACTGAAGATTTGCCGTTTTTGTTTTGTACTGGACTCAGCTAAACTTGTGTGTTGGTAACACTGAAGATTAAGTCACGTGTGATTGTACTGGACTCTGCTAAACCTGTGTGTTGGTAACACTGAAGATTAAGTCACGTGTGATTATACTGGACTCAGCTAAGGAGGACTGGACTGCCTTTGTATTCCGTTGGCTGTTTTGTTGACAACTCTCTCTCTCTCTCTCTCCGTTCCTCCCCGAGTTGGAGCCTTGAGTAGCTGCAAAGCCGCAGAGGCAGTGGCGCAACGCCGCTACACCCTCTCTACACAGAGACGATCTGCAGAGCCGCAGGCTGCTCCGCCCATAACATTCCCCACTTGTACCTTTTGTTGTTTCATCTATTCCCTGTTACTTTGGAAATAAATACGCCCTGGTTTTTGGCTAACTCTGAACTACCTGTCTGTGCCGTGCTGTTGGGGTTGGTGTCAAACCATAACAGTATACACTGTACTGTACACTCTTCCTACCATATATGAGCTACTGTGCGGAGGTGTGGGGTAATACCTACAAAAGCACTCTACAGCCAATATGCACCATGCAAAAAAAAGCAATAAGAATAATCAACAATGTAGGATATTATGAACACACCAATAACTTATTTATAAAGCTACAAGCATTGAAATTTACGGACCTAGTGGATTACAAATCTGCCCTCATTGTATACAAAGCCAGATACAAGCTAATCCCAGCTAATCCCAGGCAACATTCAAAAATGGTTCAGAGACAGGGAAGATGAATATAATTTAAGAGGGAGAGGGAATCTCAAACAACCAATGGTACACACCACGCTGAAAAGCATGTGCATATTGGTGTGTGGAGTGAAGTTGTGGAATAATTTACCCGAATACATCAAAATGAGTAAGCATGTGGCACAATTTAAAAAGCAGCTAAAAAAATACACATTAGAAAAATACAGAAATGAGTAGTGAGGATAAACAAAGTTATGGTATATTGTGTATGTAGTGATGTACTATATTCACTGCTGTCAAGTGAATCATGTTTTTTATTGTAAACTTTTAATATAAGTAAAAAATAATATTCTATATTGTAATATACTAAATTATGTAAATTCGAGTAAAATTAATTGAAGAACAAATACAAATGTAAGGGGGTAGGGATCAATAAGCTAAGCTTCCCTCTACTCCTTTTTTTGGACATGTCTGCTAACCAAACACATTGCTCTTTTGTTTATAAATCCTGTTTTTTTCTTTGTTCTTTTTTTAAATGTTTTTTTCCTTTAAGGATTTTTTTTTATTTGTTGTTAAGATTGTTTGGTCTGACGGATCAAGACACTGTGAGTTGTTTGAAAAAATAAGAAGAATAACATGTCCAAGAAATAAACTTTTCATTCATTCATTCATTCATTCATTCATTCATTCATTCATTCATTCATCCATTCATTCATTCATTCATTCATTCATTCATTCATTCATTCATTCATTCATTCATTCATTCATTCATTCATTCATTCATATCCATTGCATTTTTGAGTTCGGTAAATAAATGCTTATTTTCTTATGATTATAATAATACAAACGACTATATCTGTATGTATTGGTGTGCAGTGTGCACCTGTGTATTTAACGGCTTAATTTGGAAGAAACCATTGGTGATTGCGTACACGTGGAGTCTACAGACAGCCTCGGAATTAAATCATTATATTATAATGAAATTATAACGAATTCCTTTTGCTCAAAAAAGTACAGGGACAAACAATCCATGATTTTATTAAAACTCATAATAACACAAACAAATCGATATGTTTATTAATGTTTCACGAGTTGCACACAAAGCAGGCTTTCAGAATATTTAGAGACTGTGCGCCTCCTGATGGCATATAACAGAACAGCAATCAACCTCAAAATGAACCCCGTCGGCACCGCGGTAGTATGGTAGAAGACAATCCAAATGGCTGTAACTGTACATAGCTGTGGGGCGACAGTGGCTCAGGAGGTAGAGCAGTCTTTTAATCCAGAGGTTCCCGGTTCAATTCTGGCTCCTCTCTGGCAGCATATCGAAGTGTTCTTGAGCAAGACACTTAACCCCTAATTGCTCCCAATGAGCAGGTTGGCACTTTGAATGGTTGCGAATGTGTGTGAATGTAATAATAATAATAATGCAGGACTTTGGAGAAGTCTTTATTTGGCATGCAGTGACACACATGCGATGGGTGGCACACACACAGGAACACACACACATGCAATTGTTGGGTCGCCGATGCGATTGAGTCTCTGCGCTTGACCCATCCCGTTGTCCTTCCCCCCAAGGGCAGCCGGGAGCAGATAGGGGCGTCGGCGAGGGGCCACGCCCCGGGGACCAATCCAACTGCTTTTGCCCGTCTTCGTCAGGGACGCGACAGCGTTAGCAATCTGTTGTGCATGTTTTTCCATTGGGTTTCTCGTATCGGGGGGAAACCCTTGCTAGCACGGGGAGAACATGCAAACGCCACACAGAAAGGCCTGGGAGATACATTTAGACAATGAACCAGCCAGTCTCTGCTGGTCCAGACACTTAATATACAAACACTAGAGACAAAAGGTAATAACAAACAGGACACAGGTGTGGTAGACAAAACTAACAGAGCACAGAACACACAGGGGAAAACAATAACAATAGAACAAACTGAGACCAACAGACTAAAACACATTTACAAAACACAGACAGGGGAACACAAATCTAACAAAATGGAAACAACGACAACATAGACAACGGACATAACAAACATAAATGGCAGATGACAATGTTAATTAGGTGCGTGAGCTGATGCCAGATCTGCCACATCTGGCTCAGCCCACCGGTTGCCAATGTTGTAGTGTGAAGTGTATTGAAGGGGGGTTGTGAATGTCTGAGTCCTGGACCAACCGAACCGGGCGGAGGGTTGCCGGCTGGTCCCACAGGACCGGGGGAAGCGTTACACTATTTACCATTTGTATTTACCTAAATACATTGATGAACACTGACTTGACAAGACGACAAGTCACGGGGGGTATTAAGAAATGGGTTAGAATGCTGGTATGACGGCGGTGGCCTCCTAGTATTCCTGGACAGGTCACTCTGATTCTGAAAGGCATTTTCTGAACAGTCTGGGCACACAGGGCAGCCTGCTGAGCTCTCCATTCATTTCCTTTTGTTCTAATTTCTATTTCTGTCCTCTGGACATGATCCTCGTTGTCAGGTGTCTGCCTCAGCAATTGAATAGCCTCGTCAGGCTTCTCCCCAGAGCCCTCCTGCCCCACTGCTGCCTCGGCGGGGGGAATAGTCTACGCCTGCCCGTCTCTCTCCGCCCCACACACTCTCTCTCACACATACTTTGGCGAATCAGCCTCTCGGTGTCACTTTGATTCCTCTGGTAATTGTTTGATTTATTTGTCCTTGTACACTAGTTTCAGTCCCACACTGCCTCCACTAATGTGATCTTCCATAATCTCAGTCAGGGATGAAATACTATCTTTTTTTTGGTACTGTTCTTTCCTGTCCTGTAGCCTACTTTGTCTCTTCATAGCTCTGCAGTTTTACCGATAGACAGACGCTGAAATCAATTATGATAAAAAAAATAAAAAATGTCCCGCTTGAAAATGAATCTCGACTTACTTCACATTGTTTGTCCAGTGAAATGTTTTTCATGGGCGCTGAAGAGGAAAAGAGATGTTTCGGAAACTTTCCAAAAAGTGGAAAGTGTTTCTAAGACGCTGTTCACTGCAGTTCAGGGTTTCCATGAGCCAAGCTTTGTGTCTCATAGGGTGATGGTGATAGATGGTCTGCCCTTATTTAGGAGAGATCCGAACACCATACAGCTCCCATTTAAATTACTTTTATTCTCTGCTGTGACATTTTGAACACACAGCTTTTCCTTCTTCTGATAAATAGAGTTGCCATCTTAAATACCCACAATCCATTCTACAAACACACCCTAAATACCCACAATCCATTCTACAAACACACCCTAAATACCCAGTCCACACTATAAACACACCCTAAATACCCACAGTACATACTACAAACACATCATAAATACCCACAGTCCATACTACAAACACATATTAAATACCCACAGTCCATACTACAAACACGCCCTAAATACCCAGTCCATACTAGAAACACATCTTAAATGCCCACAGTCCATACTACAAACACACGTCATAATACACCTGTTGCAAATTGCCATCAATCAAATTGTAGCAAATCCATTTAATATTTTACATATATAAAATATATATATATATAACATAGGCTATACAGTACATAAGGTGCATAAAGAAATTCCACACAAGCATGTACCCCAAATAGTTTGTACTCTAACAAAGGCTACTGTAAATATAGTTCACATCCACTTCACATTCCATATTCCCTGTTGAGGGGAAATTATATATTTTTCTCTTCCTGAAGAAGTACATTTACTTCTTGTTTGTGCATTTGATAGTAATAGTACCCAACTACCCATACATGCTACCTCTTAGAGGCACTTCTGTCTATTTATGAAAGTATCTATTATTTTGACAAAGGGAAAATGGAAGCTTACATAACCATACACCATCTTCCCCATTTCAACTGAAGCTGCAGTGTTCCTTTTTTTTTTATTTATTCTCCAGTTTCCATAAACAAGCCCTGTATCTCATAGGGTCATCACGGCAGATGTTCCAGTACAGTAGCAGCGTGTGATGTAAACCACACGGAGCAGTGTAGATGGAGATGTTCACAAGGTTACTCGTGTCGCTGAGACGTACGGCTCAGCACGTGAGGCCCGGTCCGTTGGCTGGGTGGCGGGTGCCGAGGTGGACAGATTGCTGCCTGGCCTCGCATGCTTCCAGCTCTTCTTGTGTTATGTCCCTACGGACCCCCCCTCTCGTGTCCAGGTGCGGACCAGTGGCGTCGTTAGCCCTGGGCTTCCGGGGCTTTAGCCCCGGATGTTTTTCTCTTTTTTTTTTTTTATGTCAGCATCCCCATTGTCTTTGCTGAATGTTTGTTAGTGTTTGGTATTTTTTGTTGGTTTTTAGTACTTTTAAACATTTTTAGTAAGTAGTTTTCATTTGATCCTATAATTTTTCATTCACCGATTTGTGGACTTTTTTTTTAGTGTCCTGAAAGGCGCCTTATAAATCAAATGCATTATTATTATTATTATTATTATTATTATTATTATTATTATTATTATTATTATTATTATTATTATTATTATTATTATTATTATTATTATTATTATTATTATTATTATTATTATTATTATTATTATTATTATTATTATTATTATTATTATTATTATTATTATTATTATTATTATTATTATTATTATTATTATTATTATTATTATTATTATTATTATTATTATCATCATCATCCAGGAGGGAAAATACACTTTGGATAGTAGGGACTGCATCTCTGCCTGTCCTGACCAGGAAACACTTTGCAACTGTGATCTCCTCTGGCAATAGTTGGATATTGTAATGTGTGGCGAGGGGTTGCAGCAATTCCACTGAGGTTGCAGCAATTCCACTGAGAGAATTTTTTTTTTTATGTCAGCATCCCCATTGTCTTTGCTGAATGTTTGTTAGTGTTTGGTATTTTTTGTTGGTTTTTAGTACTTTTAAACATTTTTAGTAAGTAGTTTTCATTTGATCCTATAATTTTTCATTCACCGATTTGTGGACTTTTTTTTTAGTGTCCTGAAAGGCGCCTTATAAATCAAATGCATTATTATTATTATTATTATTATTATTATTATTATTATTATTATTATTATTATTATTATTATTATTATTATTATTATTATTATTATTATTATTATTATTATTATTATTATTATTATTATTATTATTATTATTATTATTATTATTATTATTATTATTATTATTATTATTATTATTATTATTATTATTATTATTATTATTATTATTATTATTATTATTATTATTATTATTATTATCATCATCATCCAGGAGGGAAAATACACTTTGGATAGTAGGGACTGCATCTCTGCCTGTCCTGACCAGGAAACACTTTGCAACTGTGATCTCCTCTGGCAATAGTTGGATATTGTAATGTGTGGCGAGGGGTTGCAGCAATTCCACTGAGAGAAACTGGTCTGAGGCTGGATAACATGCCTGTATGCCTCTCATAAGTTGTTATCCAACTCATGAGAACCTGCTCTCAAGCTCTGGATAGAACAATCTCTGTCTCAGCTGATCTCCTGAGCTGAGGTCTGAGCTTGTGCCACAAGATGCCATTACATATGGCCTTTGTCCTGTCATACATGTCCACTGCCATCTCTGAGGTGCGATAACCTTTGAGTGTGTCCTGCACTGTGCTTTTAAATAGTACAGATAGGTATTGAAGATGTGCACTTTAACACAGCAGCACCTGGAGCCATCCATACCCATGTCCAGTGTCCACTGACAAAGACATGCTCATGATACTGTGATAAACTATAATAAGCTTTAATCGAACCCTGGTTCATTTCCTCGGATAGTCCGGTTGGTTTGGGGTGGTGTGAAAGCTCATTCACTCTTGCAAGTGAACCCTGCATTTGAGATGTGAATGCAAAGCGGACCAAAGGCAGGAAAATACCCAAAAATCTAATATCTTTTTTATGAGACTTTTTTTTTCGATTGCTTAAGCATGATTTTTAAAACGGGGCCCGGTGTTTCAAAACACACAATTAGCACAACCACACACACAATTATCAGAACACCTCAGATCCTTTGCTAAATTAAACACTTGTCAAAACCATACACTAATTTAAAAAAAACTACATTTTGTTACTATATGAAACACACGTTTTATATGACTTAATTCTGTTTGAACCAGTTACTCACACTGCTGTGCTTAACCTAAAACACATTTAGCTATTCTACTTCTCAGTGATTAGAGTACTGTAAGTGAAGTACGCAGAGAATGTGCAAATATACAATAAATTCACCAAACACTACACAAGACCAATGCTGTAGACTGATGAAAATATTATTTATTTATCTACATATACCCAAATCAATGATGCAGACTGCTGGAAAAAAAACATTTTCTCTCCATATACCCAAATCAATGATGCAGACTGATGAAAATATAAATTTTCTCGCCATATAACCAAATCAGTCAACATTTCAACATGGAGAATCACAACAAAACATGTCCCAGTTTTCATGCTACTATGTGCATAACACTGTAAGCTCAGCAAATATCAGACAAACATAAAATACTGTATCCAGTAGGCCTACAGGTTAAAATTACAGTAAAACAAAAACAATTTTGAAAAAATTTAAATAGAGTACAGAAAATACTAGACATTATCTCTTTGCCTAGCTGGATCTGGCAAGATACTTTTTTGCTCTGTGTATTGTTTTGCAAAAAGTGTGAGGCTGACATTGTGCTTATAGAGGTGCAAATCTGGGCCTATGTTTTGCTCCTTGAGTGTAATGTTTTGATAATTGTGTAATACTTTTGATTTGAGTGTTTATGCAATTGAAGAAAACTGTAAAGACTAGAGATTAACTGTTTATTTCTTTTGTACATAGGCTGTGCATATGTTTGTTTGTTTGTTTATTTGCTTATGTGTATGATTCTTAACTGTTTTTATTTTGTTATTGGTGTATATGTGTGTATGTATGTACAGTATATGTATATATATATATATATGTGTATATATGTATATTTGTACTCCTGTTGGGGCCTCTTGGACCAGATCAATGTTTTATCTGGCTAAATAAAGGTTAAATAAATAAATAAGAAACTGATGATTTGGTCCTGTTAACTTAGAATTTTCTATGGGGACTGCCCAGATCCCTCTCATGGACATGGACCTCACTTTGAGAACCTCTAATGATTCTAGTTCTTCAGTATTCATCTCTAATTACTCTAAAATTGCGTATTACTGTGTTTAAAAAAAAAAAAAAAAAAAGGGGGGGGGGCTGAAGCCCCCAATGTTTTCTAACCCTAAAAACGCCCCTGGTGCGGACCCCCCGCCGATCGGCCTGCTGGCGGGTTAAGTGCTCTCGGCCTCTCGCACATCACCGCAGGGACCGAGAGACCGACAGGCAAAGAGGGGGGCGTTCCCGATTCTCTCGCCCGGTGGTTCCGCCCACGGTCCTTGACTTCACTCTGCTATACGGCACGCTAAAACCGCAGGTGTGCAATCAAACACCACTTTGTCTACTTCTCTCTCTCTCTCTCTCTCTTTCTCTCCCTCTCCCCGTCTGGGTATCTCTCCTCCTCTACGAGACCCTCGCTGAACAATATGCTTGTGAGCCGTCAGCTGCTCGCCGGTGGCTCGTGTAAACACCTAAAATGCAAATGTTTTCACAAGATAATTCCGCCGACGAGTGCGGTTATAATTAAGTGCTCCTCGATTTGTTTTTCCCCCAGATCCTCTGTTCATCATCAGAACAATACAATCAGAGGAGGACGAGGATGTGCGTTTGGACCATTCAATCCAATCAACTCCAAGGCACCCGATTGTCTCCATTGTCTTGTCGCTGGCACGGGCTCTGTACGTATATAATGATTAAATTTTTTTTATAATTTTTTTTACGAGAAACACTCCAGAAGCCGGTTTGACATTGAGCACAAGTGTTGACACGGTTCTTCTCACGGTGACACCGTGAAGTTACTCTCATTACGCGGTGAAACTGAGAGACAATGGCGCAGCCGGAGAAGGAGTGGCCCCAGTCTTTGGGGGGAACTCGTCTTCATTTTCTATTCCCATTCTAGTTTGTATTCCATTCACAATTCCCCATCCCTGTCGTTTGCCAAGGTTATACACCAGGTGTACCATTATGGATGTCATGCCGTGAGCAGGGAACGCCTCCTACACACGTGAAAAATGGAACCCGTGCTCATTTATCTAACCTTAAGCAGCAGACGAAACATAATACATGAGTGACATTAATTATTCAGAATGCCGTTTTTAGACAAGCAGCACATACTGGAGCTGGTAAAAGTCAGGTCTGACCGCTTCGCTTAAAGGGGAACTACACCCAATTTAAGAAGCCATACATTCTATTCCTATAGGCTGTGGAAAAGATATTTAGTGAGAACAAACAAACAAAAACTAGAGTGCTAAAACTCAAACTTGTGATGTCATCAAGTATAAATTCTGGAGCTGCCCCATAGACAATGAATCGGAAGAGATTTAGAGAGTTATAGGTGAACAGGGAAATGTTTTCGCAACCGAGAAAACCGAGTTACTAGATAATTTAGTAACGGTTCAAACTACAGCTACAGCAGCATTGATACTACATTGTAGTCTTCCTGATACCACTTCCCATCAGCTGACTCCCTCGTTCAGCCCCACAATATCACTACTAGAAATCCTATTAAAATCGTTACAAGCGGTCGGGTGGCGTAGCGGAGATTGCGCTCGTCACCAATGCAAGAGGCTGCGGTCTCGACTCCCGGAGTCAGCATTGCCTGCGGCTTGGGCCGAAGTCGTGGGTGGGAATCTGGCGTTGTGGACAGCGACACCTACAGGTCAGGTCTGGGCGCCTGCTCAGCAAAAGGCAGGAAGTGGTGAAGGCAGCGTGACCTCCCACTCGTTACACTTCACCAATGAGAGTCCTCGCTGCCAGGTGAAAAGAGAACCGCTGGCTGTCTCTGCATGTGTCGGAGGAAGCATGTGGTAGACTTCAGGGTTCCCTTGTACCGACCAGTAGGGGGAACATGCGCACAACAACCAGGTAGGGGAGGGGGGGAATTGGCATAACGACTAAATTGGGATGGGGAGAAAAGCATAGAAAATCAGGCGGAGAAAAAGAGGATACAAAAAAAATAATACATGCTCATGATTCCCTTACAACAAATGTGTTAGTTCTGCAGAATGATCCTGCTATCCTAGTAGGACTATGTGAGTCATGGCTTAATTAATAATAATTAATCAAGTTTATTTTAGAATGGATAGAGTTGTTTATGTAAACAACTAACCTAGACTCCATCTCCAAGCCAGAATATTTTGAACTGCTCGCTCTGAGGATCCATCTAGGGGGCGTCACATCAGTGATCTTAATAGGTGTATAGACCCGGCTAACCAAGAGTCTAATGACGACCTAGTGCATTGCATTTCTCATTTTGCTGATTCAGAGCTGCTTGTAGTGGGTGATCTTAATTTAAATTGGCTGGGTAATGTGTTAGACTATTTTAAGGAAGCCTGTGGTCATTTAAATCTAGTTCAGCTAATTACTGAACCCACTATACTGTGGGGGATTTTTTAGGATACACATCAGCTGGTCCATTTACTCAGGGTTAAAACAGAATAATATGAGACATTAGACACAGAATGACTGATTTATTGAAAATATCAAATTAATAATTACATAGTTACGTGGGGTATGGTCCATGGAGCAATTCCCAAATATGCTTCAGAGTCAAAACAAGACAGCATAAGATGACAAAAGAATAACGGGTAGAGAGAGGAGAATAGTAGGATAACGGGTAGAGAGAGGAGAATAGTAGCAAAAGAGAGAGTAAGATAATAAGAGCAGAATAAGAGAAATAAAGATAAAGGCAGATAAAGTAGAGTCAGAGAGCAAGCCGAAAAAGCAGTGCAGTGAAAGAGAGTAGCAGGCAGCTAGCCCTCAATAATATACTCTCCTCTGTCCATAGGCGTATTCACTCACTGGCCAATCCTAAACACGGGATCTGTGTATTTTCCCACAAGACTTAGGTTCAAATGCCTAACATAAGTGTGTGGCTGACGTGTGAGTGTCTCTCCCTCACTCCATCTAGCTACATGGGGCCCAGAGATAACAGTAATACCCTGGCCTTGACAGAGACACCACTGGACTAACAAGCTGAACAAGCTTACAATATGTCATTCCATTTGATCTCCAACCTACCACAGTCAGCCCATGTTACCCGCCTTCTTAGGGATCTTCAATGGCTCTCTATCACTGCACGAATCCGCTTCAAGGTCCTCGACCTGGCATATCATGCAGCAAAGGGAACGGCTCCCGCCTACCTCCGGTCAATGGTCTCTAACTACATACCCTCAAGACCCCATCCGCTCTACATCCTCTGGCCGCCTCAGACCCACTTCTATCCGAGCTCCAGGAGGGTCATCAAAGAGAAGCTGCCTATTTTCGGTCCTAGCTCCACAATGGTGGAACGAACTTCCCACCACAGTTAGGACAGCAAAAACCCAACCAATCTTTCGCCGTCGACTAAAAACACACTTCTTCATTCAATATCTGATTTTTTTTTTATAATATTAATAATAAACACTAACCTTCTTACTGTCTTATACCATCATGCACTCTTCCTACTATACTAATATGCCTTTACTACTATGCACTCAAGGCAGCATGTTGGTGTAGTGGTTAACACTGTCGCCTCACAGCAAGAAGGTCCAGGGTTCGATTCCCGCTTCGGGACCAGGTTTCCAGGTACCCAGGTGGGGTATCTCCCAGGCCTGTGTGGAGTTTGCATGTTCTCCCCGTGCTCGCAAGGGTTCCCCCCCCTAGAAGAGAAACCCAATGGAAAAACATGCACAACAGATTGCTGACGCTGTCGCGTCCCTGACGAGACAGGGAGGAGCACTTGGATTGGTCCCCGGGCACGGTACCTCACCGACGCCCTGTCTGCTCCCGGCTGCCCTTGGGGGGGAAGGACGACGCGATGGGTCAAGCGCAGAGCTCAATCGCATCGGCAACCCTAAAAACAGTGCATGTGTGTTAACTTAGATCAATGTCCCCAATTGGGGGGCGCTCGTGAGCAGCAACATGTAATACGTGTCCGATTTGAGCTCTGCACGAAAACAATTATACTACTCAACAACACAAGGAAAACAGTTTTTTCGCAAATATTCTGTTAAACTTGAATGACAATCGACCCTCAGATGGCTAGCAAAACCAGGCCTACATCAAACCCGAAAGCCTCGGGCCGGGACGCCCAAAATGGCATTTCACCTCCATCATGCAAGCCATCAAAGACTCTGAACAACGGTTGATGTCAAAGATAGAAAGCACGGTGGCTATAATAACCACGGAAATGTACGCTAAGATGGGAGACCTCTCCGACGAACTACGAAGAGAAATAGCTACCTTGCGTTTGGAACAACACAAGGCTATAGATCAGGCTAACCAAGATATCAAGCTACAGGCTACAGCTATACAAACATTGAAAGAGGGAGCTAATCACTACTACGATAGAGTCGTCGAGCTAGAAACGGAGGTGAAATCGATGAAATCTGATATCAAACAACTAACGGCCAAAGCAAATTACCTTGAGTCCAGACAACGCAGAGACAATTGTCGGATAATTGGAGTAGATGAACGTTTTGGAGGTGCGCATATGGAAGAAACGGTGGCTAAGCTGCTCCAAGATTCACTCAACCTGGACTACACCCCGACGATTGACCGACCGCACAGGAGTCTGCAACCCAAGCCAAAGGATGGGGAACCCCCGCAACAGATTGTGATCAAATTCCACTACTTCCAGGAGAAGGTGGATATCCTGAGGAAGGCATCGACTCAACGACCCATCCACCACAACAAGAAACAGATCTACATCTTCCCAGATTACACGATGGCAGTAAGGAAACAACGGGCAGCCTTCAAGGAGGCTAGAGAGATGCTACGCAGCTGCCCGAATATCAGGTTTGGTCTGCTGTTCCCAGCAACGTTGAAAATCACATCTCCTAAAGGGGAGCAGAAATCGTTCAGCGACCGCTCCGAGGCAGAGGATTATATAACCGCATCTGAAAACAAGGGAATCGAACAAACAAGGAGAAGGTATCGGCTAGCCTGGTTAGCCAGCTATAGCAATATCGCAGCTATCCCTACTGCCTGCCGTAGCCAGTCAAGCTAAACGTTATTATTATGACAACAGTTAACAGAGGTTGTTACAATGAATGTGTTTGTGTATATTGGGATTGTGCTATGGACTTGATATAGACATTAATTTGCAATAGCCACTGCTTGCTGCTAAGTCGGGTCCGGAGGCGTGTACCTGTTCCGCAACAGTAAGTGACTTCCGGGGTAGGCCTGATTGGCCCCGACAGGCACGTGACGCGGCAAACTCAGGACGCGCAACGAGGCTGCTGAGAGCTGTCGCGCGGAAATAGGCTGTCTATTGCCATTCTCTAACACAAACTCTAACCTTAACCAGCTCCTTAACAGCGCCTAAACTTAACCGTTCTAACCTTAACCAACTCCGAAACAATGCCTAACCTTAACCTTAACCTTAACCATGCCTAACCTTAACCATAGAAAGAATATTGCCATTCTCTAAGACAAACTCTAACCTTAACCAGCTCCTTAACAGCGCCTAAACTTAACCGTTCTAAACCTTAACCAACTCCGAAACAATGCCTAACCTTAACCTTAACCTTAACCATGCCTAACATGCGGAACAGTTACACGCGGTCCGGAGCGGACTGTGTATATGATATCTCTGGGACAGACTGATGACGTCAGACTGATGACGTCGTATCTATGCGACCAATGCTCTCGGCATCTAGACTATTCAGCGGTGATGGAGGCTAAAAGGAGGTAGAGGGCGCTGAATGTCCAAATATAATTTCACCTACCATATTAATACCCTCTTACATATATGTGTGTGTGTGTATATGTATATACATATATATATATATATATATATATGAGTGCATGGTTGTGTGGGTGTGTGTGTGTGTGTGTGTGTGTGTGTGTGTGTGTGTGTGTGTGTGTGTGTGTGTGTGTGTGTGTGTGTGTGTGTGTGTGTGTGTGTGTGTGTGTGTGTGTGCTCAATATTCCATTTACCCTGCCTTACATAGATAGTTGTTGGTGGATGCATGCATTGTGTGAATCTACCTTTTTCTGTACTACACTGCTGCGGTGTGTGTGTGTGTGTATGTGTGTGTGTGTGTATAGGTGCACGCACACATTCATATTATAGGAGGTGGTGGTTGCACATATATGCGTGCGATTATTAATTCTTTATTATTATTATTATTATTATTATTATTATTATTATTATTATTATTATTATTATTATTATTATTATTATTATTATTATTATTATTATTATTATTATTATTATTATTATTATTATTATTATTATTATTATTATTATTATTATTTTATTATTATTTCATTATTATTATTATTATTATTATTATTATTATTATTATTATTATTATTATTATTATTATTATTATTATTATTTTATTATTATTATTATTATTATTATTATTATTATTATTATTATTATTATTATTATTATTATTATTATTATTATTATTATTATTATTATTATTATTATTATTATTTTTATTTTTATTATTATTATTATTATTATTATTATTATTATTATTATTATTATTATTATTATTATTATTATTATTATTATTATTATTATTATTATTATTATTATTATTATTATTATTATTATTATTATTATTATTATTATTATTATTATTATTATTATTATTATTATTATTATTATTATTATTATTTTATTTTTATTTTATTTTTATTTTATTTTAATAGGAGGGAGAGGGCACACAATGTTTAGTCAAATATGGGCTGAAATGGCCAAATATAATTTCACTTGCCATATTAATACTCTTACAGGTATGTGTGTATATGTGTGTATGGTTGTATGGGTGAGCGTATGTATGTGTATGTGCTCACTCACTATTTCATTTATCCTGTTCTACCACTCAGGATATAGTTGTCGGTGGATACATGCGTTGTGTGGATCTACCCTATTTTGGTACTACATTACCAGCATGGGTGAGTATATATATATATATATATATATATATATATATATATATATATATATATATATATATATATATATATATATATATATATATATATATATATATATATATATATATATATATATATATATATATATATATATATATATATATATATGTATATGTGCATTTATTATTTCTATATTATTTAATTTCTTTGAGACCTAACAAGCACAACCTGAATGCAAACATATGACTACTGTTGAGAGGTTATACCAGGAATTTTATGTCCAGAGGACTGTTATATTTGTTACTATGCCTTAATTGTTCTATTCGTGCACAGCTTTTATACGGAGCGAGTTGGGTACTTAGTGTTTTTGTTAGATGGTATGCTCAGTCTGTGTTAGAGCAACCTACTTAATGGGGCATGGTGCCTCTGGGGAGGGGTATCGAGGGCTGTTTGATCGGTACTGGACAAGTATTCTGGGGAGGGGGGAGGGAATGGGCGATTGTGTCGTTTTTTGTTTTTCTTTCCAGTCGACTCACTCTGTTTTATTTTTATTTTCACGCTCACGCTCGGAACTCACTGGGACCTTAACAAGTGGATATATATATGTTATGGTGTTCTACTCCAAACGGGTTACATTCAGTCATACTGCAGCCTTTTTAGACTATGGCTAATTTGAACATCTTGACCTGGAATTCAGGGGGGCTTAATACCCATCATAAGCGCACAAGTGTACTTACATGGATGAAAAGGCAGGATGTCGATGTGGCTTTGCTGAGTGAAACGCATCTTTTAAAGGCTGACAGTGCAAGACTTGCAAACAAATTTTATCACAACATAAGCTCCTCTTCTTTTAGCACTAAGTCTCGTGGAGTAGCCATAGTAGCTAAGCGAAAGCTGAATATTCAATTATTAGACGTGTGGTCTGATGCAGAAGGACGAATCACTATAGCAAAAATGGAATACACTAACAGGAAAATTGCTCTTATAGCTGCATACGCCCCTAATGTGTATGACGCACAATTTTATACTGCACTCACTACAGAGATGCTGAAACTACCTGAGTACTCATTCATAGTGGGTGCTGATTTCAATGCCATGTGGGATCCATAGGTTGATAAATCCGGAGATGCAGTAAGCCACGATCAAAAGCAGGCGTCCGCGGCCCTACGTGGCTGGTCTAAAGATAGGGGGGTTATGGATATGTGGCGGGTACTCAACCCAACCTCGCGAGACTACTCTTTCTTCTCTGCGAGACATAAGACTTTCTCCAGAATTGATTATGTCTTCTCCTCCCCTAGGCTATTCGAGAGTTTTGACGTTGACTTGAAGCCAATTGCACTGTCTGACCACAAATACATCCTCCTTAAGGGTTCACTCAGTAAAATAACATCCCGTGCCCCTAGATTGCGCTTTAACTCAACGCTGCTGAAGAACGAGGAATTTAACCTACAGTTTAAGTAGAAGCTCATTGAATTCTTGCAGTTTAATGCTGGATCGGTACAGGACCCCAGAATTTTGTGGAATTCGGTTAAGGGGTTTATTAGAAGTAACACCACGCTATTTGCTTCCAATCTCTGCAAGGGTCGTCTCTCCAAGTTAGTGGAATTGGAATAGCTTCATAAAACAATGATGTCTTCTATGCAGCACAGCTATTCTAGCCGACTGGAGCTCCAAATTAGGGTGGTGAAAAAGGAGATTAACTCTATTTTCTATTTAACAGTCTGAGTTTCAAATGCACAGAACAAAACAACACTACTACTTTCATGGCTCTAGACCTAGTCACCTACTGGCTATGAAGATACGGGCCAGTGAACAATTTGCAGATATCCCTGCCATTAAGAACCAACAGGGGGAGATAAGCACCAACCCCAACAAAATCAACAATACATTTTGCTTGTTTTATTCCAACATGTACGAGTCAGAAGTGGTCTATGATCATACCAAGCTGGAGGACTATCTTAGTCAAATTAACTTACCACGAATCTCAGAGGATGACGCTAAACGGTTAGCTGAACCTATCACACTGGATGAGCTCAGGGAGGCAATTGCTGACATGCAGCGGGGCAAGGCTCCTGGTTGGGACGGCATTCCACCGGAACTCTATACTGCGTTCTGGGATGTACTCTGTCCCTTATTGCTATCAATGACATCCTTTTCCAGGGATGTCAATATGGCACTTATATCTGTCCTACTCAAGAAAGATAAGGATGCCACCGAATATGGCAGCTATAGACCCTTAAGTCTCCTCGGAGCCGATCTCAAGCTATATGCTAAGGTGCTAGCCATCCGACTCCAAAAGCATATGACATCTCTAGTTAACCCCGATCAGACTGGCTTTATAAGAGGCCGACTGGTCACGGATAATATCAGACGGTTACTGCACGTGATTGATGCCACCAAGGATGTCGCAACCCCTACGGCTGTCATGTCCTTAGACGCGATGAAGGCCTTTGATAGATTGGAGTGGTCATATTTGTGGGCAGTCCTTAGAAGGATGGGGTTAGGTGAGGGGTTCATTCACATGATCAAAGTTCTCTACACAGGGCCTTCAGCCATGATCTTAACAGGGAAACTCTGCTCACCACTCTTCCCTGTCTCACGCTCTTCTAGTCAGGGTTGTCCTCTTAGTCCCGGACTCTTTGCTTTATCACTCGAACCTCTAGCTCAGTACATAAGACAATCCCAGATTATATCCCCTGTGTCAATTAAGGGCACACATCACCATATCAGCTTATACGCATGCGATGATGTACTCCTATTTATGCAGAACCCCGCCGTCTCTCTACCTCATCTTCTCCAAGTAATAGATGATTTTGGCAGTCTATCTGGATTTAAGATTAACTGGCCAAAATCAGCCTTCCTTCCACTCATTGAGACTGTGAAGGCAACCATCCTCCCAGCAAACATACTCATGGTAGAGCACTTT
Organism: Notolepis coatsorum; assembly: GCF_963971535.1. NCBI lineage: Eukaryota > Metazoa > Chordata > Actinopteri > Aulopiformes > Paralepididae > Notolepis > Notolepis coatsorum. Next base: position 61,123,107 of record NC_140176.1, read on the forward strand.
AAGTGTCTTGGGATTGAAATATTCCCCACTGTTAACCAGACAGTAAAGTATAACTACTCCAGCTTGGGTTACGAATTACAGGATTACGAATAATTTTAACAGGTGGTCCAAATTAAAAAACTCATTACAGGCCCGTGCCTCAATAATTAAGATGAATGTTTTACCCAGAATTAACTTTATCAGCTCCATGCTACCGTTATCTCCTCCTGTTGGTTACTGGTAAAAACTGCACTCTGCTGCATATAAATTCGTCTTGAACAACAAACGCCCACGCTTAAAGAGATCCACTGCACAGAGGAGTAAACTCGACAGGGGTTTAGCATTTCCAGACTTCAAATATTATTTTCAAGCTTACTCTTTGAGACCTCTCATCACTTGGTTTGACGCTCATGCAGCCGTTGTCCTGGCGATCATTGGAGGAGAAGATAGTGACCCCTTATAGACTTCAGGATATTGTGTATACCAACATTTCAATTAAGCAATGCAAATTACGATTGGCCCTCTTATCACACATGTGATCCAGATTTGGCATGACACCCAGAAAGCCTGTACTAACCGCCATAAATGACACACGCACGCACTCCCCTATATTTAATAACAATTTTTTTTTTTTTTTTTTTTCATACAGTCAACATATTCTTAAATAATAGCGCTGCCCGAGGCTGGGCATGATACAGTCAACATATAGCAAGAGAGAGAGCGAGAGAGAGCTCCCGTTCTACAGTCAATATACAGTGTTATCGCTGCACAGACCCGGCAATGCCCCTGACCCTCACCAGAGCAAGGCCAGAGAGAGAGAGAGAGAGAGAGAGAGAGAGAGAGAGAGAGAGAGATAGAGAGAGAGAGAGAGAGAGAGAGAGAGAGAGAGAGAGAGAGAGAGAGAGAGAGAGAGAGAGAGAGAGAGAGAGAGAGAGAGAGATGAGAGAGAGAGAGAGAGACACATTGGAAAGAAACAACCCAAAACCAGAGCAAAATGCAGTGCTATTTGGCCCTAAACAGAGAGTACACAGTGGCAGAATACCTGAGCACTGTGACTGACCCAATACTAAGAAGATCCTTGACTAGGTACAGACTCAGCGAGCACAGCCTAGCCATCGAGAAAGGCCGCCATAGGCAGACCTGGCTCCCAAGCGAAGACAGACCCACTGCACACAAGATGAGGTGGAAACCGAGCTCCACTTCTTAACAACCTGCCCACTATACCAAGACATATACTTCCCACAAATTGCAAACACCCAAAGAGACTTTGAAAACATGGACAATAACTCAAAACTCCCATACCTACTGGGAGAAATACAAGAATGTGAAATAAAGCCCATTTGAATTGAAGAGAGAGAGATAGATAGAGCATGTCTGTGTGTGTTAGAAAGAGAGAGATAGAGAGAGAGCATGTCTGTTTGTGTGTGTGTGTTAGAGACAGAGCATGTATATGTGTGTTAGAAAAGAGAGATAAATATATAGAGAGAGAGCATGTCATTTTGTGTGTTAGAGAGAGATATAGAGCATGTCTGTGGGTGTTAGAAAGAAAGAGAGAGAGAGAGAGCATGTGTGTTTTTTGTGTTAGAGAGAGAGAGCATGTCTGTGTGTGTGTGTGTGTTAGAGAGAGAGAGCATAAGCAAGACAGCTAAGATGAGCCCCTAAAGGATATTCAACTTTTAATGGAAGAACAAAACAGAAGGAAAAGATAACTTCACAAAGGCAACATGAATATACATAGATCCAAAAGGACAAAGATCAACACTTAAATCCAAAGAGAAGAGGGTCTATCCCAGAGAAAACAAAGTAGCAAGGAGCCAACGGCCGACATCAGCTAAATAGGCTAACTGCAAATAGAGTAGCCAGGTACTGACACCAGGTACACACCGTTAGCTACCACAGCTAGCCGGCACGTTTGGCTCAATATAACGTTAGCTACGTTAGCTAGCCGGCCCGCTTTGGCTCAATATAACATTAGCTACGACAGCTAGCCGGCCCATTTGGCTTAATATAACGTTAGCTACGTTAGCTAGCCGGCCCGCTTGGCTCAACATAACGTCTACGACAGCTAGCCGGCCCGCTAGCTCAACATAACGTTGGCTACGATAGTTAGCCGGCCCGCTAGCTCAACATAACATTAGCTACGATAGCTAGCCGGCCCGCTAGCTCAACATAAGGTTAGCTACGATAGCTAGCCGGCCCGCTGGCTCCACATAACGTTAGCCAACATAACGTTAGCCATGATAGCTAGCCGGCCCCGAGAGAGAGAGAGAGAGAGAGAGAGATGAGAGAGAGAGAGAGAGAGAGAGAGAGAGAGAGAGAGAGAGAGAGAGAGAGAGAGAGAGAGATCTCCATGGTGGGAATAGAATAGAGTGCATTAAAAACTCACCAAACGTCCAAGAGGATGGAGACAGCCGTGTGGAGTTGACGAAGTTCATCTGCCGAACGACCGTCCTCTTCATCTTGGCATAACAATGCTGCACGCGCTCTCTCTAGGTTAGCTAACGCTAGTTAGCCTTTAGCTAAGCTACTAGCCGACATGGCTATCCCGACTGAACCACACGTTAGCACTCGATATTATAACGTAGCTAAAGCTAACTAGCTGTCCCTGCCTTTAGCTAAGCCGACATGGCTAGCCTGACTGAACTGTCTAACATGCAACAACTTTCATCTTCAGTCCATCTGCCGAACGACCGTCCTCTTCCTCTTGGCTGGCATAACCTCCAATGCTGCATGCGCGAAATAGTCAGACGCAGCTGACGCACGCCGGCCGACTGTACACGTTGAAACCAATAGTATGTCTGCTGCAGAGCCCCAGAGCTCCAATAGTGAGTATGTCTGCTGCAGAGCCGCAGAGCCAGGAACAAGTCAGACACATTCTACAAACGTGTCTAATGTGAAATATATAAGCATATAAGCAAAACTAGATATTAGGTTTGTGATGAAAAAGGGCCTCGCGGGAAGGGGGGCCTCACAAAAAAAAATAAAAGAAAATAATAAAAATAATAATAAATAAAAAATATTTTTCTTTTATTTTTTTTTGTGCGAGGCCCCCCTTCCCACGAGGCCCTGTGCGACCGCACTGCTCGCACACCCCCTGAGGCGGCCCTGTGTACTGGGAATGCCCTCCTGTTGAGATCTTCTGGGAAAATGTTACCTCTCAGCTATCAGAGATTTTCGCTTTGACCATACCAACCTTGCCTTCTGTATTATTGTTAAATGATGTTTCTCAATTGCCGACTTCTGTACATGTAAAGAGACTCATTTTGGCCGGCCTTACGGCTGCCAAAAAGTTGATTGCTTCACGCTGGATACAACCAGATAAGTTATGTCCGAAGGTATGGATTCTCACCTATCTTGATGTGATATATCTGGAGATATCCACTGCACGAGTTTTAGGGGTTAACGACGCAAATATTGCTATCTGGTTGGCAGCGGTTGCAAAGCTTAAAGAGCGCATATACCGTTCAATTGCTAGATAATCTATTGTATATAATGTATTTAACTCACGTTGAGGTCCTGGGGTGAGTGGGGGGGGGGGGGGGGGGGGCGGGCGCAGAGCGAGCAAGTGCCATTGTCCACTTGTGTTTTTGTTTCTTGTAATTTTAATGATGTATATTTTCTGGGCCCCCTTTGGCTCTGGGTCTGGTGGCCGTGGGCTCTGACTGGGGGGGGGGGGGGGCGTGGTTGGGGGTCTCTGTGGGTTGAGGCGTTACAGAGGCGTGGTGCTTTGGCCAGCGAGGGCGCCGGACTCCGGGTCCTCCGTGGTTAGGGTTCGCGGCTGCCGGGCCTGGGGATGGAGGGGGCTCAGGAAGCCTGTTTTTTATAGTAAATGTTTTATTTTCCTTATACTTTGTGACAGCTTTTTTGAACTGGATATGTATGTAAAATTGTAAATGTATAATCTGTCTAATTTATTGTCTAATCATTGTTGGGTTAGTTTATGTTTTTGGATGTCTTTTATGTATTATTGTTATTATTGTGTTGTGAGTTGTGATGTTTCATGTTTGAAAAATGGAAAATAAAAAAATTTTGATCACAAAAGATCAAAGATCAAAGATCAATTGATTGAAAATTGTATTACCAGATTGCAGAATGGGTACAATACAGTACGGCTCAATACACACAATTGTTAAGGCGATGCAGACCAGAGAAAACTTTCATCTTGTTTACATGCAGGGTCCCCCATCATAACATGACATACATGACATACAGATAGACAGTACTGCTACATCTTGTTTAAGATGCACAGTGAAATTACCGGTTGTTATTTGATTGATTGATTGAACATTTTATTACCAGATTGCAGAATGGGTACAATACAGTACAGCTCAATACACACAATTGTTAAGGGGATGCAGACCAGAGAAAGACTTTCGTCTTGTTTACATCAGGGTCCCCCATTTTCAATGCATCATAACATATGACATACAGATAGACAGTACTGCTACATCTTGTTTAACACAATCGCGGCCACTGGGATGAGTCTAATTAATCTCAAGAGGACCAGGAAATGTAAACAGACGTGGGGCTGTTTGTAGAGCTAAATCTATACTTTATACTTTATAGTATTGCTATCTGTCCATTCTCATTGTCAATTGAGTCCATAAACCGTCCCTTCAAAATTGCTTAAAGAAAAAAAAATTCATCAATACGTTCTCATTTTATAGCGCCGTGAATATAAGCGTTATACGGGATTTGGTCTAGTATATTTTCTGGAAGGCTAGATATAGGGCTAATAGCTGCTAACGTTATATCCAATGGCATTCCCGTTTTACAGATGCTACAGTTAAAACTCAAACTGCATATGATCGGCACAATCCTCAAGCATGTATGCATGAAAGGGGGGGGGGGGCGGGGCACGTCGTTTCTGATTATTGATTACCAATAACCGCATTAGCCTAACTAGCCTCATAGGCCGAACGCCTGGTTGAGTATCATAACAATTCCCGATTGGGCTGTACTTTATGTGAAAAAGATCTTACCGTGGTCCGGTGGGATCCCCACGAGCATTTCCCCGTTATCGATCGCCATCTGATAGATCGATATGTCCATTGGCTGATGATAAATCCCCTTATCTTATTGCATGGTGAAATCTGCGATGCAAAACGTAATCCAAGCTACATGCTGCACATCGAGAATCCTGCTAACTGAAATCTCCATTGAAAGTAAAAAAAAATAATTATCCGTTCAGCCACAGGGCACACTGCATTATCGCGATAGCGCCCCTAAGATGATCTGGCAGGTATTGCACTTTGTCGAATTCAAAGAGTAGGGTAAATCTGCAGTGCAGCTCGGCGACCTTGAATAGGTTATTAATATGGAATAAAAGCAATAACAACTTGCCACGGATATATCCATGCTTCTGTCCACAACGGGTGGAATCGAAACACGGAGATATCCGTGCTTGGGTGGGATAGTGTTAAGAAGCAGAGTGAAGTTACCGGTTGTTATTTGATTGATTGATTGATTGATTGATTGATTGATTGATTGATTGATTGATTGATTGAAAATTGTATTAACATATTGCAGAATGGGTACAATACAGTACAGCTCAATACACACAATTGTTAAGGGGATGCAGACCAGAGAAATACTTTCATCTTGTTTACATCAGGGTCCCCCATTTTCAATGTATCATAACATATATGACATGCATGACATACAGCCACCAGAGGGAGCTCCACAAACCATGTTAAACCCAGAGAGACAGTACTGCTACAGTACATCTATACATTTATGACATACCAGATTTACAAAATAATACAGTACTGTTTGTGATACAAGAAGAGTCTAAAAAAAAGAGTATATACATTTTACGAAGAAACTGTACATTGGAGGAGGTTGGTATAGGTAGGAGATTGGTAGGTGGGGTGGAGGGGGGGGGGTATTTCATATAACACACTCCACGTGACCCCAGAACCTCAATGTAAATAAACCATAATCACCCTACAAAAACAGTACTGTATTTGTAAATCTGGTATGTCATAAATGTATAGATGTAGCAGTACTGTCTATCTGGGTTTAACATGGTTTGTGGAGCTCCCTCTGGTGGCTACTAGTGGATATACTATTGGATCTACTTTCTCTGTGGATGGTTTTGTGAATAAATCTCCATTATGCTTCAATTATTGTGTGTTTATTCCATAGCAATAAGGTTGGGTGAATTCGGCCATTGTATAAAAGACATTACACCACTTGTAGTCGTGTTATAGGAATTAGATCATGCCTAGGGGGATATAACGACCCTCCGCTACTAGGGATGGGAATTGATAGGATTTTATCGATACGATTCCATTATCGATTCTGCTTATCGATTCGATTCTTTATCGATTCCCTTATCGATACCTGATCAATTTATAATTTAAATAAATAAATTGGAAATGCAACAGAACTACATTTAGTCATTTAGCTGACGCTTTTATCCAAAGCGACTTACAAGTTCTGTACGACAAGCCATCAGGAAGGGCACAACTCTATCAGCTGAGCAACAATGTTCATCAAAGTGTTGAGTGCTACAGTGTAGGTTAGTTTATTAGGACAAGTGCATGACAGTACGGTTAGTTAGGGTTAGATATATTTTTTTTTATTCAGATAATGGTTGAAGAAGTGCGTCTTTAGTCGACGGCGAAAGATTGGACGTGATTCGGCTGTCCTAACTGGGGTGGGTAGTTCATTCCACCATTGTGGGGCAAGGACTGAGAATAGGCGACTTCTCTTTGATGACCCTCCCGGAGCTCGGATAGGAGTAGGTCTGAGGCGGCCAGAAGATGCAGAGCGTCGGGGTCTAAGCTGGTTAGAATAACAACATGCAACTTGACATTTCTGATTGTCATTTATTGTTGAGCCCCCATGTCAGAAAAATACAAAAACTGTAAAAAATTAAACATTAACTATAGCCTACACTTAAATAAAATAATGTATTTGAGATTCTCTTAAAATGTATTTATTTTTTTATTGTTAAACTAATTTAATCTATTGAATAACAGGTTGTTATTCCTCTGACTTCTGTCTCTCACTCACACACTCTCTCACACACACACACACACACACACACACACAGAGAGAGAGAGAGAGAGAGAGAGAGAGAGAGAGAGAGAGAGAGAGAGAGCTCCCTCCCCGGGCCCCTGTCCTTTATGTATTGGCTTGTGTTGCTACACGGACACATTTGTATGTTGCACCACTGTACTTCCTGGCTTACAGACATGTAAACAAGCACCCACGTCTCTCATTATATGTGAACTAAAGAGTACAAGGTTTACACAACAGCCCCCACCTGCTGTTTTATTGTATTTGTACCTGTACTATCCGCTGTCAGCTGTTTATCTCTCTTTGTGAGCTTGATTAAATAGCGTTAGCTCACGTTAGCTCACGTTAGCTCCGCGGCTAATTTTAGCTCACCCTGATCTAAATCAATGGCTGGGTTCTAAAGCATTCAAGTAGTTTTCACTGCACATAGAAGTAGCCAAACAGCGGGAGCATTTCGGGAGCATATTACCAAAACCCAGGCAATTTCGAGCCCTTAAGGAATCAAATAGAGTCTGCCATGGCTACATGCTAACGTAGCGTTATTGCGCAACTGTAGGCAGCGATAAGGGAATCGAAAGTCACAGGAGCCACACGGTTCCAGGCATCGGCCAATTAGGAACCGGTTCCCAATGGGAACCGGTTTTCGATTCCCATCCCTATCCGCTACGCAACCACCCCTAGGCATGATCTAATTCCTATAACACACTCCTGCACGTGATGTAATGCTTAATTTTATATATGTATATTGACTTTACCTACTTTTTACTACACATTTTTTCTTAACACTCTCAGGGGCTCATAAGAAACAAGCATTTCATTATAAAGTATCCTGTATTTTGTTCTGACAAATAAAAACAAACTTGAACTTGAACTTGAATATGCATATACAGTATAGAAGATAAAAGAAGAATATATATGCTACTGTAGAAATTGTTGGAATACAGAAACGCACAATTTCAACAGTTGATCAGCCTCCTCGGCCAGAGCACGGCAATCGTATATAGTAGTGTTGGCCAGAGCGGCCCGTACTGGAGAAGGCAGCTGCCGGAAAAGTAGGAAAAGTTGTATGAAAAGGAAATCCCCCAATAAATCCAGCATCCTATCCATGAGTTCAGATGGCTTGCTATCACCGAGTCCTTGCAAAGAAAAAAGCCGGCTGGCCGGCTCGGTATCGGAAAGTTTGAATGTCTTCAATAGATGAGACTTGATTGTGAGATACTTATCTCGACTCAGAGGGTGCTTGAGGAGGCTCACCACTCATCTGGCTGTTGAACTTCCCAGGGCTGACACCATGTAATAATTGTTTGTGGCATCCACAGTAATCTCCCGCAGCTCGAACTGTGCCTCAATTTGGGCAAACCATGCCGAGGCTGACGACTCAAAGAACTCAGGTAATTTCAGCAAAACTGCATTCGTAGACATGTTACCAAAACGAAGTTTATCCTATAACCCTAGTTATATGAATACTGGCTGAGCGTCTCGCTCTGCCATTATGATATGTCATCTCATGCACCTATTGTGCACGCGAAAAAGTTGCACATGCACGTCACTTGCACGTGACCATGCCTACTCCTGTGTGTGCCTACAAGACACAGGAAGTGGTCACGTCCACGCCCTTCCAAGTCTGAATTCCATGCGTGAAAAACATCCAAGGGTCCTCAGGGCGCTGAAGAGCGAGACGCTCAGCCAGTATTCATATAACTAGGGTTATAGGATAACCTTTGTTATTGTTGACAATAATGAGTGTGCTCTCCCGTCATCCATGAGAATGATTGACTCATTGACACCAGCTGAGTGATGGACTCATTAACACCAGCTGAGTGTGTGTATATAAAAGCGACCTTCACAAATAAAATTGTTGCTTCCTTGATACACGGATCCTGTTTGTCAGCGTTTTTATTCCTTCTCTCTATATACTGTATAGTCTGTGTTATGATGTCTAGCCAATACGCAATATCCGACATTCAACAGGTTATGGGCCCAGAGCGCTAGAATCATGACGACCAGACAATCGGAAGGGAGTTCGCGTTGGTCTCATTTGACGGAGATGAACAAAAGTATGAACTGTGGGAGACTAAGTTCATGGTCCATCTCCGGCTACAGAGACTAAAAGACACCCTCGAAACGGATCTTCCTGACGAGTTGAGAGAAGATGGTGAGAAAAACGCATTGATATACGCAGAGCTCATCCCGTTTCTGGACGATAAGAGTTTATCGCTGGTAATGCGAGAAGCGTCTGATGATGGACGGAAAGCCATCGGAATATTGCGCAATTATTATGCGGGTTCAGGGAAGCCGAGGATTATCAGTCTCTATACGGAGCTGACTACACTGCACAAGTCTAGCAGTGAAACGGTGACTGACTATATAATTCGGGCAGAAAGGGCAATAACTGCACTGAGAAACGCAAATGAGACTTTGAGTGATAGTCTACTCGTGGCTATGGTATTAAAAGGAGTGCCCGAGGCATTTAAACCCTTTGCGATACATGTCACACAGAGTGATGAGACTATAGTGTTTTCTGAGTTTAAGACTAAGCTCGGGAGTTTTGAGGACACTGAGAAAATGCACGTTTCCGCGTCGGATAACAATGTTATGCAAGCCCAAGCCCTGTCTGACCGGGGTGCACAGAATGCCCAGAGCGCGCGCATTCAGAGCGCACAGCGTACAGACAGTATATGCTACAGATGTGGCCAAAGTGGGCATATGAGAAGGACCTGTCGACGCAAGCTGTGGTGTCACCACTGTAAAAGCTCCACACATCAAGAGGCGACCTGCAGACGGAGACCGGAGCAGAACGATGCACGAGGCGTGTCTGTGCAAGTGAGTTGTCATGACAACAACACATATGCGTTTCTGACGAGGGAAGGCGATCCAGGACAAGGTGTTAAGAAGAAGGGCCTGATGGTGGACACCGGTGCGACTGCGCATATAATCACCGACCTGGACAAGTTCAAAGTGTTCGATGACGGATTCCAGGCCGAGTCTCACTGCATGGAGTTGGCTGACGGCACGAGGAGCAACGGGGTTGCAGAGCGCAGAGGGGACGCGGAGGTGTGCTTGATTGACAGCAGAGGGAGGCGACTGACTACAACACTGAGAGGGGCGCTGTACATCCCCTAAGTCCCGCAGGACATCTTCTCTGTGAGAGCAGCCACCACTGACACTGGAGCCACTGTAATCTTCAGACAAGGAGAAGACGTCCTACAGCACAGAGAGACGGTACTGAATTTCACATCCATGAGCATAATAGGCTATATTATTTGCCCATAGTGGAGGACCAATGTGATCAGAGCAAGGGCTGTTTTGATATACAGATATGGCATGAAATTCTAGGACACTGCAATTATGCTGATGTTGAGAAACTCCAGCCTATTGTTGATGGCATGACTATTAAGGGGAAAATTGACAAGTCTAAACTGAATTGTGAAGTGTGCACTTAGGGAAAGTTTGTACAAAGCTTCAACAGGAAGCCTGATGTGAGAGCCAAAAAGGTTCTAGAGTTGGTGCACACAGACCTAGCGGGTCCTATTGACCCAGTGTCCATAGATGGGCATAGATTTACACTTACGTTTACTGACGACTACTCAAGTACTGTGTTTATCTATCATCTTAAGCAAAAAGTGATACTGTGCAAGCAACAGAGCAGTTCATAGCTGACACCGCCTCATATGGGAGGATCAGATGCATCCGGTCTGATAACGGTACAGAATACACTGGTAAAGAGTAGGGATGTCCCGATCACGTTTTTTTGCTCCCGATCCGATCCCGATCATGTGATTTTGAGTATCTACCGATACCGATATTTCCCGATCCGATCAATTTTTTTTTTTTTTTTTTTTTTATTCAACAAACATGACAATGTTCACGTCTTAAACTCATACTGAGGCCTTAGTTTTGGTTTTAAATTGCATATCATCATTCATTTATTTATTGTCACACAGAGCAGAAGAATTTTGCCAAAACAAACCAATAGTATCCAGCTGCAGAACAGCAGACCAGCCACACTCTCAGACCCAAACGCATTTCCTTTGATTTAATTATACATCAAATGATTTATGAAGTTAACTTTTCACCTGGATAACGTCAACATTCAGGGTGAATGTAATGTGAGAAATTGGGATAAAAAAATATTATTTGGGTCTGAGATTGTGGCTGGTCTGCCGTTCTGCAGCTGGATACTATTGGTTTGTTTTGGCAAAATTCTTCTGCTCTGTGACAATAAATAAATGAATGATGATATGCAATTTAAAACCAAAACTAAGGCCTCAGTATGAGTTTAAGACGTGAACATGGTCATGTTTGTTGAATAAAAAAAAAAAAATTATAAAAAAAAAAAAAAAAAAAAAAAATTTTTTTTTTTTTTTGCCGATCCCGATCTTCGGAAAATCACGTGATCGGCCCCGATCCCGATCACGTGATCGGATCGGGACATCCCTAGTAAAGAGTACCAAGGGCTACTGAGGAAAAATGGTATAAAGCATGAGACGTCATCACCATATTCGCCACATCAGAATGGTACTGCAGAACGCCAGTTTAGGACTATTTTCGACATGGCTAGATGCATGCTATTAGAGAGCAAGCTCCCAAAAGCATTATGGCCTTATGCAGTACAGACTGCATCTCAAGTAAGGAATAGATGTTTTAACAATCGCACTAAACAGACACCTTACATGCTGCTGACAGGGAAACGTCCTAATATGTCTAGGATGCAGAAGTTTGGAACTCTGTGTTATGCCTACAGACAGCACAAGAAAAAGTTAGACCCTAGGAGTGAGAAGAGTTTCTTTGTCGGGCATGACAAGAAGAGCCCAGCTTACCTGGTTTTCTACCCCGACAGTGGAAAGGTGAGGAAGCACAGACTGGTCAGATTTATGCCAAAAACAGTAAGTGAGCAGCAGACACAGACTGAGATATCCATAGATTATGAGGATTTTGGTGGGCCACTTAGGGCTAGCACAATGAAGCAAATGGATGCTAGTCCAGAGACTGCTAAACAGCAGAGTCCTGTGACCAGGCCAGAGAACAGCCAGGATCAGGCTAAAGAGGAACAGGAGGTCAAACAGGAGTCTCCACTCTATCCTTCCAGGGACCGGAAGAAGCCAGATTATTTTGGTGATAGTGTATATGAAGTAAGTCAAGACCAGACACAGGTTAATGTTGATTATTGTTACAGAATGTTGTGTAACATACCTTTAACTTACAGTGATGCAGTGAAGTCACCCGAATCAAAGGAATGGGTCAGTGCCATGGAGGATGAAATGCAATCACTGAGAGAGAACGGTACATTTACTTTGACCAACTTGCCACAGGGCAAAGTTGCAGTGGGGGGTCGATGGGTGTATGCTATCAAGAAAAATGCAGATGGTTCAGATAAATACAAGGCACGATATGTTGCTAAAGGCTACAGTCAGAGAAGGGGTGTTGACTATGGAGAGACTTTTTCTCCCACAGCCGACCTGACCAGTGTCAGAGTGTTGATGCAGAAAGCTGCACAAGATAATTTGATTTTAAATCAGATGGACGTTAAAACTGCCTACCTACATGCACCGATAGATTATGAGATATACATGGAACAGCCAGAGGGTTATGAACAGACATCTGGCACAGAGACATTGGTGTGTAAACTAGAGAAGTCACTGTATGGTCTAAAACAGTCTGGCCGGAATTGGAACAACATGTTACATGACTATCTAATTGTGAATGAATTTGTGCAAAACCCTGCTGATCACTGTGTATATACAAGAGCAACTGAGCATGAGAAGGTAATCATGATTATATGGGTTGATAATTTGGTTCTTGCTGCCAGTAATCAGAATGCAATAAATGCTGTAAAAGAGATGCTCACAAAGAAATTTCAGATGAAGGATATGGGCAGATTGACACACTTCCTAGGAATCGACTTTGAACAGTGCGATGGATGTGTGACAATGTCACAGAAGCAGTGTGTAAAGAACATGCTAGAGAGGTTTGACATGCAGGACTGTAAACCCAGATCAACACCATGTGAGCGGGCACTCGATTACACTGAAGGGGCAGGACTAATGAGTGATGTCACCCGGTACAGAGAGGTGGTCGGTAGCCTAATCTATCTTACTATATGTACTAGGCCAGATCTGTGTTTCATAGTGAGTAAACTGTCTCAGTATTTTAACAAACCAACTGAGGAACATTGGGCCACTGTCAAACATGTATTGAGGTTCTTAAAGGGCACCAGTGATAAAATGTTGTGTTACAAGAAGTGTAATTCTGATTTGAGGTTACAGGCTAACAGTGATGCGGACTGGGCAGCAGATGTCACAGACCGACGCAGCACAACAGGGTACTGTGTTAGTCTACATGAGACTGGTCCATTGGTCTCATGGAAGACCAAAAAGCAACAGACGGTGGCATTGTCCACATGTGAAGCAGAGTACATGGCACTAGCTGCAACCACCCAAGAGTGTTTACACCTGGTACAACTGCTGACACATATGGATGCATGTAAGTATGCACCACCCATTGTCCATGAGGACAATCAGGGAACCATAGCATTAGCTAAGAACCCAGTCCGCAGACAAAGATGCAAACACATAGACATAAAGTACCATTGTGTCAAATCTACAGTACTAAATGGACAGATCTGTTTGCGATACTGTCCCACAGATCAAATGGTGGCTGATGTATTTACCAAACCAGCAACTAAGGACTAATTAAATAGGTTCACAAAGGTTATGTTAGGGAGAGAAACCACATCAGTGTGAGTAGTGACCAAGTGGTCAAATTTTTTGTTTTTCTTGTTTTATTTCAAATTGTTATAAGAGAATGCCAGTGAAAAACTGACTGTTTGTAAATAATGAAATCGAATGATTTATGTTCTTGTTTCACTCAGGAGAGGAACCATATCAATGACGGCCTTTGTTTGATTAATGGAATGTAAAAGTGTTACAATGACTGATTGTTATTCAATTGTTTTTTTTATTATTTTTCCTTCTCCAGTTTAGATAGGTCAGTAGAGAGCAAGTGGGGGTGTTGACAATAATGAGTGTGCTCTCCCGTCATCCATGAGAATGATTGACTCATTGACACCAGCTGAGTGATGGACTCATTAACACCAGCTGAGTGTGTGTATATAAGAGCGACCTTCCCAAATAAAATTGTTGCTTCCTTGATACACGGATCCTGTTTGTCAGCGTTTTATTCCTTCTCTCTATATACTGTATAGTCTGTGTTATGATGTCTAGCCAATACGCAATATCCGACATTCAACAGTTATATATTCATACTGGCCAATTGCGTCTCGCCATTATGAGATCAAAAGGGGCAGAGCGGACGCATGGCCACGTCAAATGCACCCCCTGAGGGCCCATAAGCCCCTGCCAGGGAGGAGGGGAGTCCCGTCCACCCGCCCGTCCTAACAAAACGGGGGAGGCAGTCAACTACAACCAATGTGCGAAAAAGGAAACCAGTCACCCTAGAACGCACAGTGCAAGCTGGACCACGTGTGACATAGCACTCCGTGGTCCACACCCACACACACCTGCTAGCCCACCTGATGGCGGGATGCAGGAGAGGTCCCGGACCTCAGGACCGCCTGGGAGACAGAGCCCCCAGTCATGTCCATGAGGTAAAACCTCAAACAAAAGGACCCGGGGAGGACAGGGAGGCCGCAGCGCAGATGTCCTCCACTGAGGCCCCCCCAAACAGGGAAGCGGAGGCCGCCACTCCACGAGTGGAGTGTGCCCTGACGCCTGCGGGGGGAACCTGTCCAGCCAAAGTGTAGCAGAGGGCAATGCCCTCGCACAACCAATGTGACCAATGTTACCCGCGCGAGAGCCACCGTAACAAACAACAGTTGATCGGTAGCCCTGAGATCATACTGAAAAACCCACCTCTGTATCCTCCTCATGAAGAGGAGGCCAAGAGGGACCACAGCTTGAGCAGATGCCATCATACCGAGCAGGCGCATCACGGACAGCGCCGTAACCATCCTGCCAGGACGGAACCTCCCGAGCGTGCCGAGAATATCCTCTCGCCGCCGCTCTGAGAGGGATGCCCACATAGACCTTGAGCTTAGAATTAAGCCCAAGTACTCCACCTGTTGACTGGGAAGAGGAGTACTCTTCTTCCAGTTCACAGCAAAACCCAGGCTGGTGAGGAATTCAACCACCTGCCTGGTATGAGACCTGGCGATCTCCTCTGACCGGCTGAGGACCAGAATGTCGTCTAGGGTAGAATAAAATTCGTCTCCATGCACTTGGTGAAGATGCGAGCCAGAGAGTAGCCGAACGGCAGCCTCCGGTACTCATACGCTATGCCCTGAAACAGGAAGCATAGGTATCTCCTGTGAGGAGGGAAGATCGGGATGTGAAAATACGCATCCTTCAGGTCTATGGAGGTGAACCAGTCTCCCACTCTGACAGCGCTTAACAGGTGTTTGACGGTCAACATTCTGAACCTTCCATGGGACAGGTCCAGTATGGGTCTGACACAGCCCCGACTTCTCGGGCACCAAAGAATATCGGGAGTAAACGCCACTCATCGCGTCCTCCTATGGGACCACGACGATGGCCTGCTTTTCCACCAGAGAACGAATCTCTTCGGCCAGGGCTGTCACTGCTGCGGACTCTGACAATAGAGTCTGTACCAAACCCCAAAACGGAGGGTGGGGATGTGCAAACTGTAACACAAGCCCCGCCCTCAGCGTGCTCTCCATCCACACCGACATATGGCACTATTGCAGCCATACGTGGTAAAAATCCCAAAGCGCCCCCGCCGCCAACTGGCACCGGTTCGCTAAGAATCGTAGACAGGTGGCCCGGTACCTCCCGCTGTGCATTGCAAACCCTGGTTTCGCCAACCGCTCGAGCAAGGTGTCTCGCGGAGTCGGGATATCGCACACTGACTCTACCAACGAGGCAATCGCACCCAAGGGGGACCCCGACAAAAAGGGGCGGTCTGATACGGGGGGAGCGCTCATCACCCCCGGTGAATGAGGTAGTTCCCCCGCTGAGCATCTTCCTGGCTTAGCTTGCTGGGGACAGCTTGCTCTGCGGCTGGACATTCATGGTGTGTGGTCCCCACGCTGCCCGATAGGGTGAGTCCCTACACACCGTCCCTGTAGTGATATTACTACCACCCAAATGATGCGTGCCTGACTGACCACCGCGGGATCGGAAGTCCGGACGGGGGAGGCACTAACGTAATACCCGGCCTGGCGAGGGTGGGGCTGGGGGAACCCACGCTGCAACTTCCTGGGCCTAGAGTTCCCCCTCTGACAAACATTTTTAGATACAGGGAACCCTGCTCCGTCGTCAGATACAACACCAGGCTCACCAAACACAGACGCAGGACGTGTGGTGCAGGAGCCTCCTGACAGTACAGCATTCTCATAGACAGACCCAGGCCTAGCTAGCAGCTGGGTGTCAGCCCCTGTCTCCATGAGAAGTGATATGTGGGGCTGCTTGCGCTTCACTGGAAGAATGTGGCCCGCAGCCAGAGGGGACACAACAGAGCCCTGAATCCTGTAGTGTAGCAGGGGGGAGTGAACGGAGAGCGTGCTATAGACACAGCTAGATGGCAATGGTTTTTAGGGCGTGCCCATCTAATACAGCCGAGGCTGTCGGCACCGTGATAACCTGTTCTCTTTGTGTCCAGGTTATCCCAGGCGGGGGACACATGGCCGCCGGTCGGGGGTCTTGCCGCAGCCGCTGGCGAGAACGTGCTCTCACCTCTGGCTGCGAGGTGTGGGGCGGCGTGGGGCCCCAGTCAAATACCACCCGCGCCTCCGTGGACAGACAAAAAAAATCCATCCATGGAGAGGGGAGCCCAGAGGAGGAGAACCCTCCTCTTCTCCTCCAAGGAAGATTGCTCCAACCAAAGATGTCTGTGAACAAGAGTCGACAGCATCCTAGAGCCCTGCGGTTATTGCCTGTGGCTGGGTCAAAAGCTGAATAACCTCAAAACCTCGCGCGATGGTTTTGACGTCGGCTAGTCCTAAGACCCCATCACCCGACACCATTTTCGACAGAAAAACAACCAATTGAGTTGCTGCTAAATTCTGTACTGCGGCGGTATACGCTTCAACAGCCCACTCAGCCACCTGCCGGGCCGACTCGCCCCTTGGAGTCGGCTACCGGGCGGGATACCGCTCTATCATGTCAGGACAAAGGACCGATGCCACCCGCTTCTCTAAGCACAGCACACCAGTGGCGGCTGCTGACCAATTCTATTTACTAGTGAAGCACTGCCTCACTAGTAGTCATGCAATAACCTCCACTGCGGCACACCTGTCCTGAGACCCATCGTCAGACCGTCCACCTGTGTAAGGGATGAATGAATGAATGAATGAAAATTTTATTAACAGATTGCAGAATGGGCACACTTACCACGGCCCAATACACACAACTGCTAAGGGGATGCAGACCAGAGAAAAACATTTGTCTTGTCTACATCAGGGTCCCCCATTTTCAATTCATATATTCATAAATGCATAGGGTAGACAAGCCTCAGATACCGTTTGACCTACAGCAATGTAATGGTTAAACGGTGGGAACTGAACACAGCCCCGGCGGGACAACACGTGGGAGCAGCGTCCCGAAAAGCAACAGAATTAGTAGTAGCTGCATGCGCCATGATAAATGGAAAACATTTAACAACATTCATCTAAATACACAGCCCCCCGCGCCATCACACCGCCCGGTCGTCACACGGGACAACAAGCAGTAGTGAAAACGCTAGTACTAAAACTTGCCGTGTCGGCCCCCCTACCTGTGCGCGGCGTAGCTCGACCGCCAAACGCTGCGCGAAGTCCTTCGGTTCACTGCCAGAATCGAGAACAGACCAGAAAAGGGCTGACGTTCCGTCTGGATGCGCCAAAGACGGTCCGGGGGCTGGCGAACCACCGGCGAAAGTCCAACCTTGTTTAATTTCTCCTTTCGCCTCATAATAATTTCCACTGGTTGAAATGCATATGAACAATCTCACGCTGGAAAAAGACGAAGAAGGGCGTGGACGTGACCACTTCCTGTGTCTTGTAGGCACACACAGGAGTAGGCGTGGTCACGTGCAAGTGACGTGCATGTGCAACTTTTTCGCGTGCACAATAGGTGCATGAGATGACATCTCATAATGACAGAGCGAGACGCGATTGGCCAGTATGAATATATAACAGCAGCGGAAGCATCTTCAAAACTAATGTCAGGGTTGCGTGTAGCCTTTTTCAAACGCGTCCGTGTTTCCGGGTTCCCGTTTTGCGCTCTGATTGGCCGCTGACCTAAGCTAGTACGCCCCCCTCGCTATGAGCGTAGCAGGACGGACGCTGAAATCGAACAGCCGTTTCCGCGAGTACACCCACCTCGCTATGAGTGTAACAGGACGCTCCGTGTTCATAGCCATTCATCTCTAAAGCTAACCACTATTTGTAAAAGCCACAACCACGTTACCATATTTGTAATAATGTAAATCATTGTGTCGTTGTACATATTGTGTATACAACGTGAGTAGCTAACGTAGCTTAGCTTAGCGCGATAGCCGCCGTTCTCGAAACCTAACAATGCCCGATCTAAAATGGTTCTCTCCTCTTTGTATACCTTTGTCCTCACAAGTATTCTGCCAGGGAACTTATGGACACGACAATAGTAGTAGTTATAAGGTGTTTGAGCAGGACGGACGCTGATGTTGATACGACAGCCCCTTTAGCTGCGCTAACGCTGTTGTTAGCTTACATGCTAACGTTAATGGGATCGACCATAGCATTGCGGCTAGGCTAGCTACCTCCCAGGTGGCCAGCATACTCGGCCCGATTCCGGCTACCGGTTGGCACACTCGGCACATGTCCGGCACGGCACGCCAACGATGAGCCGGATCTGGCCCGGTAATGGTTGCCGGGGAAGAGCCGACGTTTCAGTCAAGCGACGCCGCCCCCACACACAACAGCGGTGTGATTGGCAGAATCGACTGTCAATCAAAATTGTTCCGTTGAGACCACCGCAACAAGTGAATACAGCTGTACTGTACCCACTCTGCAGTCTGTCAATAAAGCTTTCAATCAATCAATCAATCAGACAAATGCATAGAAAAGCCCTTATTATAACCAAATAACAAAAAAATATATTATTGTTTATGAAAATGTTTTAGCCCTATACTTGCCTATTATTTTAATGGCAACAAATAAAATAATAATAATAAAATTAATAAATAAAATGTTAGAGGAGTGGAGGGGGGGGGCAGAGCGAGGTGGGTGTTAGAGGAGTGGAGGGGGGGGGGGGCAGAGCCTCATAAAGCTAACATTAGCTGCACTCATAGGAGCCTGCATGTTGATGTAGCCTCATAAAGCTAACATTATAGCTGCACTCATAGGATGTTGATGTAGCCTCATAAAGCTAACATATGCTGCACTTATAGGAGCGTGTTGATGTAGCCTCATAAAGCTAACAAGAGTAATACTGTGGTTATGGCCTCTATAGTTAGCAGCTCATAGCTAACATAATACTGTGGTTAAGGCCTGCAGCAGCTCAGTAGCTAACATAACAACACTGTAGTTAAGGCCTTTAACCAGCAGCTCAGTAGCTAACATAACAACTGTGGTTAAGGCCTTTAACCGCAGCTCAGTACGCTAACATAACAATACTGGTTACTGATTTATTATTTACATTGAAAAGATACAGAGATAATTTGTTAAAGCTGGACCAGCACACTACACCTAGGTTAGTAAATCCTAGGCCCCATCCACTCCCTCTGCTAAAGCTCCACTCCTGCACTAAAGTCAGGGATTCAGTTGGACTCAGATCTGCTGCGTTCCCCCCTACCGCTGGTGACAGTGTGTACATCTACTCTCATAAAGTAGGGAATCCACCCTGCTACACAAACATAACAAAACACACTGGTCAGACTACTGCTTAACCTTACTCCTAGAACCCACCTCACCCCTGCCCACTTTGACAACCTAGGATGGCTAGTAGACGACAGAGTACAGCAACTTGCAATGGGCCTGGTCTACAAGATACACTACACGACCAATGTACCATGGTGTACATGTCAAAATACTTCCCAAAGGTCAGTGAATACCACGACCACAACACAGGGAGCTCCACAAAAACCCAGATCCGGCTAACAGGGGAGCTAACAGGGGAGCTAAAGAGGCTAACAGGGGAGCTAACAGGGGAGCTAACAGCTGCAGCTAAAGAGGCTAACAGGGGAACTAACAGGGGAGCTAAAGAGGCTAACAGGGGAGCTAACAGGGGAGCTAACAGCTGCAGCTAAATAGGCTAACAGGGGAACTAACAGGGGAGCTAAAGAGGCTAACAGGAGAGCTAACAGGGGAGCTAAAGAGGCTAACAGGGGAGCTAACAGGGGAGCTAACAGCCGCAGCTAAAGAGGCTAACAGGGGAGCTAACAGGGGAGCTAAAGAGGCTAACAGGAGAGCTAACAGGGGAGCTAAAGAGGCTAACAGGGGAGCTAACAGGGGAGCTAACAGCCGCAGCTAAAGAGGCTAACAGGGGAGCTAACAGGGGAGCTAAAGAGGCTAACAGGAGAGCTAACAGGGGAGCTAACAGCCGCAGCTAAAGAGGCTAACAGGGGAGCTAACAGGGGAGCTAAAGAGGCTAACAGGAGAGCTAAAGAGGCTAACAGGGGAGCTAACACGGGAGCTAACAGGGGAGCTAACATGGGAGCTAAAAAGGCTAACAGGGGAGCTACTAACTAAGTCTCTGCTTCAGAAAGGTTTAGCCCAATATACAGAATTGCTAATTGTACATTACCTTTTACAGTAAAACTGAACATGAAAGTCATGCATCCCATACATGAGTACATCTGAAACACATTAAATTAGAGGCACAACATTTCTGCAGAAAAGTATCTGCTTATATAAGTACACATATCATCTAATGAAATATTAAGTGTTTTATAGACAATACAGCTAACTTTATACAGTTTAAAGGAACACGCCAACATTTTGGAAAATTCGCTCAGTCTTAGCACAATGATAGCCTAGCTTAGCACAATGAATGGAAGCGGGCATGACTGGTTAGCCTAGGCATTGTCCAACTAACACCTATCCCGACGGCTACCCAGTCATGTCTGCTTCCATTCATTGTTCTAGGCTAACATGCAGCTTAGCTAGCCTACAGTCACACGAGTCTCCAAGTCACACGAGTATCCAAGTCACACAAGCCACACGAGTCTCCAAGTCACACAAGTCACACAAGTCTCCAAGTCACACAAGTCTCCAAGTCACACAAGTCACACGAGTCTCCAAGTCACACAAGTCTCCAAGTCACACAAGTCACACGAGTCTCCAAGTCACACAAGTCACACAAGTCTCCAAGTCACAAGAGTCTCCAAGTCACACGAGTCTCCAGGTCACACAAGTCTCCAAGTCACACGAGTCTCCAAGTCACACAAGTCTCCAAGTCACACAAGTCACAAGAGTCTCCAAGTCACACGAGTCTCCAGGTCACACAAGTCTCCAAGTCACACGAGTCTCCAAGTCACACAAGTCTCCAAGTCACACAAGTCACACGAGTCTCCAAGTCACACAAGTCTCCAAGTCACACAAGTCTCCAAGTCACACGAGTCTCCAAGTCACAAGAGTCACACGAGTCTCAGGGCGGCTAGGTGGTGTAGTGGGCAAGGCACTCGCCACCAGTGTGGAGACGCTAGGATTTGCGTGTTCGAATCCAGCTCTCCACATTGTTTTTCAGTTTGGCTGGTCGTCCGCAGTAATACACATTGGCCGTATTACGGGGAGGGAAAACTGAAGGGTGGGGATCGAACGTTGTGAACAAGCGACTCCTACAAGTCGGTTGGTGCGCCTGCGCAGTAGAATCAGGAAGTGTCGGGGGCAGCGTGAGCCTCCCACGCGTTACTCCTCGACACTGAGAGATCGAGCTGCGCAGGTGAAAAGATGCGACTGCTGTTACCTCAAGTACCGGAGGGGACTTGTGCTATGTATGACTTAGTCCACATTGCAGCCGGCTTGTGGGAGGCAAGAAACAGCGTTCGTGACAGGGGAGGGTTGAATTGGATGATACGAAATTGGGATGGGAGAAAAATATGGAAAAATGGGAGAAAAAGTGGATCAAAAAAAAAAAGAGTCACACGTGTCTCCAAGTCACACGAGTCTCCAAGTCACACAAGTCACACGAGTCTCCAAGTCACACAAGTCACACGAGTCTCCAAGTCACACAAGTCTCCAAGTCACACGAGTCTCCAAGTCACACGAGTCTCCAAGTCACACGAGTCTCCAACAATACGTGGTTAATGCCTTTAACCAGCAGCTCACTGCATAGTGCACTTTAAAGATAATTAGATTAGTATCTTTGTGAGGTTACTTTATTATTTACATTGAAAAGATACAGAGATAATTTGTTAAAGCTGGACCAGCGCACTACACCTAGGTTAGTAAATCATAGGCCCCATCCACTCCCTCTGCTAAAGCTCCACTCTTGCACTAAAGTCGGGGATTCAGTTGGACTCAGATCTGCTGCGTTCCCCCCTACCTGGTGACAGTGTACATCTCATAAAGTAGGGATAATCCACCCTGCTACACAAACATCTCAAAACAAACTGGTCAGACTACTGCTTGACCTTACTTCTAGAACCCACCTCGCCCCTGCCCACGTGACAACCTAGGATGGCTTAGAGTAGACGACAGAGTACAGCAACTTGCAATGGGCCTGTCTACAAGATACATACACGACCAAGGTATATGTGTACATGTCAAAATACTTCCCAAAGGTCAGTGAATACCACGACCACAACACCATGGGAGCTCCACAAATCATGTTAAACCCAGATTCGGCTCAAACAGGGACTAAACACGTTTCGCAATTATGCCACATCAATGTGGAACGCCCTACGGCTACCCAAAGATGTAAAGGAATGTGAATCACTACCCACTTTCCAAACACTCTCAAAGAACACCTACGGGAGACTGCAATTCGAAACTGGACCCTGTAAATGTCCTAACCCAACCCCCTCCAATGTACAGTAAAGTACCAAACATGGTTTTGTCAATATTCCAATGTACAGTTGTGCTTGTGCAGTTGTACAGTGTCCCCCACCCACCCCTCCTACCCAACCTACCCCCCCACCTATAATGTACGGTTCTACGTCAAATATATACTCTCTTTTCTAGACTCTTTTTGTATCACAAACAGTAGGCCTACTGTATTTGCAAATCTGGTATGTCATAAATGTATAGAAGTGTCTATCTGTATGTCACATGTCATGTTATGATGAATTGAAAATGGGGGTCCCTGATGTAAACAAGACGAACGTCTTTCTCTGGTCTGCATGCCCTTAACAATTGTATGTATTGAGCTGTACTGTATTGTACCCATTCTGCAATCTGTTAACAAAGTTTTCAATCAATCAATCAAAACCGTGGTCAGTCTGTGCGGAGAAACAAGGAAGAGCATGGTTGCCAGATCGGATTAACAATATCCGAACCGCCCATTATTATCAAAGGTTTGTCAGATGAAGGCAGACTCTCAAATCTGGCAACACTCATGCGTTGCATTGTGGGGGATCCCGGTTTGAAATTTGAATTGAAGCGCGTTACAGACAGAGCCTGCACCACGTCGTGAGCAACTGTTGCATCTTCTCCTCAGGTAATTGTGCAACACATATATTTTATTATTTATAAGTAATGCGTGCCGCTGATATAAATGAGTGCTGTTTAGTCTGTGTTTTCAGTGACTACTGTAACGTTATTAGCTCGATATTATGAAACTGGCGGGATCTGTAAACTACCGGAGCTGCTAACTGGCTAACGGTATGACTATGAGAGCTAACGTTGGTACCTATACTGTACCCGGAGCTGCTAACTGGCTAACGTTATGACTATGAGAGCTAACGTTGGTACCTACTGTACCCGGAGCTGCTAACTGGCTAACGTTATGACTATGAGAGCTAACGTTGGTACATACTGTACCCGGAGCTGCTAACTGGCTAACGTTATGAGAGCTAACGTTGGGGTACCTACTGTACCCGGAGCTGTTAACTGACTATCATTCAGGTGAGGCTTATAGTGTGAAAAGTATGCTAACCTTACTGTCATGCACTAATAAACTAACCTACACTGTAACACGCAACACTTTGATGAATATTGTTACTCAGCTGATAGAGTTGTAATAAAATATATAATTTCATTGTTACAAATACTGTTACAGTGCTGGATCTCATCAATGAGATGAACGCAGAAGACAGCTCAAGAACAACTACTTCAAGTGGTCGTAAGTGATGTATAACTTTTTTTTTATTGTGTGCGTGACTGTGTATATATAATATATACTTTTTAATCTGGGACATCATTTCAAAGAGTCATCCTGTAATGCCTTCTCTCTCTCTCTCTCTCTCTCTCTCTCTCTCTCTCTCTCTCTCTCTCTCTCTCTCTCTCTCTCTCTCTCTCTCTCTCTCTCTCTCCAAGACAGTCAAGATCTACCGGTACTAAGTGGTCATGCTTGTAAGTGATGTATAAAATGTTTTATTGTGCGTGTGTGAACATATATATACTTTTTAATCTGGGACTTTAATTTCAACAGCTGGAAAGAGTCATCCTGTAAATGCCTTCATGTTGAATGTCCTTACTTTTACTTTTCATTCTGACCCTGTCCCTGACTAACGTTACTACATCCGTCAACTTCCTCAAGTGATCTCTTTTGCACAGTGAACACCCACGGATGCTACTGTAGCTCTCCCTGGACTCCTATATCTGTGCTATACTAACTCTGGTCTGTACCTCTGCATTAGGAGAGCTCTCTCTTCTCCCCTACATGTATTCAGCGGACCAGCACACACTTGTAATTTTAGTTTACAAGATTACACTTTATGACTTTATGACCTGTTTAGTGAACAGGTCATTCTGCGCTGTTGTGTGGGTGTCAACATTTAGAATCACGTCTTACTCCCACATGGCTCAAATCACTGTTTGGTTATGGTCCACTGGTATTGGGGAGTTCATAATTATCTTTTGTCTTCACAGGTGACGACACCAGTGTACTGTCAATCTAACTAACTGTAACTGTCCCCTCCTACTTTTCTCCATCGCCAATCCGTCCTACAGCTCCCACCACACCTAGCGTGGCACCCCGTACCCTGCCCAGGCTAACCAACAAGTGGGATCGCAACGAGTGGGATCATAAGTGTTCTACAGCAATTACTACTACACAGTAAATCTCATTCAAAGTGTTTCATCTGTATTGAAAAATCCACTGTGGGGCACCGGAGAGGAGGACTGCGCTGCAGCTCGCTACCCATCTACATAAAAATAACGCAACGAACCATTCGGTATTTAATATAACATAATTTTTTATTTTTGGGCATGGGGGAAGCTCAAGTTTTCTCAAGTCAAAAGGCTCAAGTCCAAGTGAAGTCACAAGTCATTGGTGTTAAAGTCAAAGTATTTTTTGATTTGGTCAAGTCAAGTCCAAAGTCATCAAATGCGTGACTCGAGTCTGACTTGAGTCCAAGTCATGTGACTTGAGTCCACACCTCTGCTACACAGTAAATCTCATTCAAAGTGTTGCATCTGGGGGGGGTGAGACCTTGACACAAAATAGGGAACCATGATTCAAGACAATGGATATTTGTGTCTCAGTTCAGAACCGTTAGTTTACCACAGTTCTGCACCCAATTTCCCTGTGTAATGGATTTTTGTGACATTTTAGATATGCTTACTTTTGGTTAGGCCTCCAAATTAAGATAATCTGGACAAACCTGTCAGATTTTCTGATTTATATGTAGACCGGTTTGAGTTTATTGTAGTGATGTTACTGTGTTTCCAAATCTCAGATATTAACTTGTTAAGTGTTTGTTTTTTACAGCTATTCTCCGTGAGATTTTAACTACTGTGGCAACGACTAATCAAATGATAAAGGAAATGCACACCTTACTGCAAAAAAATGGTGCAGCAGCACTTGTCCCAGATGGCCTTCCATTTACGATGTTACCACTTTCCACCCTGGATGACCTGAGAACCCTTGATGAGCGCATTGCACAGGAGGATGTTTATAACGCTGCTGTCGGGACAAAACCTCATAACTCCAAAAACCCAACTTTTCAGCAGATGAAAAAAACTAACACAGATTTGAGGGTGAATAGAGTTAAGAGATTTAGACAGATGATCGGTTTAATGCTTTCCCATTGTTTAAACTTTGTAAAACCCACACACACATATGGAGGATGATCTACGGAGTTGATTTATATAATAAAAAAAAAATTCAAAAAATGGAGTTATGAGGTTTTGTCCCGACAGCAGCGATAAGCAAAAATTGGTAGGTGAAAATGTATATTTGAGGAATTGACATTTGCTGAGACTTTTGACCTATGGCCCCCCTTTTTTATCTACTTTTTTTCTCCCATTCTATTTATTATTATATATTTGGTTACTTGATCATGATTAGGGCTACTTCTACGCACTAGGCCTTATGCTTTTTCTTCTTCTTTTTTAATATCATGAATATGATCAGTTTCCAATTGTCTACCTATGGTGGTAATGTTCTTATGTTGGTCCACCACTCCTGAATGAAGTGTAGAGGAAACTAAACAATTTTGTCTTTCAGATCCTTTACTTGGCGATGGCTGCGGGATTGACTGTTAAAGAAACTGTTTGGAGGACTATGGCGAAACCAGTGACAAACCAGCTGGCCAAGAAAATCAACTGGCGTGGGGCAAATGGCAAGCAGGCCTTCGAGCCACTTGCAATTAAAGATGTTTTCCTGAGTAAGTTTTGCTTTATTATTATATGGTTTCTTAATCTTCTAAAGGAATAGTTCAACATTTTGGGTAATATGCTTATTTGCTTTCTTGACCAGAGTTGAGGAGATTGATACCATTCATGTCTGTATACTTTAAATATGAATTTGCACGGAAATGTACGTGGACTCACGTGGATCACATTTTCAGGCTGGAAAAATCACATCCTTGATTTATTTGAGCTCTGAGCAGATGTAAATCGAATGCCTTTCATCACTCTGACCGACTCTCAAAACACTTATAGTTGGATGAGTATCAAGAAAGCATTAAAAAAAAAAGTTAATGGAAGTTTCTTATGATAGGGCTTCACCTGTCCCATTCTTTGTCTTTTTTTAGGGTCCGTGAGACTCAATGCGGGCACTAAAAGTGCATCTGATGCAGATGTAGAGCGCTATACTAAAAGGTGGCTTCAGCTCTCAGCAGATAGAGATGGAGGAAGGAGAGAGCGGGCCTTGAGACAAGTTCATTCTTAGTAAGTTGTGGTCTGTCTGTCTACGTTTACATACTTACTGAATGTTGAAGTCATTAAAACTACATTTTAACCACTCCACAGATTTCATGTTGGCAAACTAGTGTTTGCAAGTCAGGACATCTACTTTGTGCATGACACAAATAATCTTTCCAATAATTGTTTACAGACTATTACAGATTATTTCACTTATAATAGCCTACACTATCACAATTTATTGATTTATCACAGTGAAGACTGTATTGAAAACTCCACCCTGGTGACACCAGTGTACCGCTCTGTAGAAACATCAAACTCTCAAGCATGAGGTACAGAAGCCAACCTAGACATAACCAAGAAGCAGATGGAGAAATGTCACCACCTTCATTCTCAAAATCGACTTGAGAGCGAAAGAGTCCATTAGTCCAACTGCAGCCCTTCACAGTAGGCAAGACTAGAGGAGGCGGTTACAGGTGTTGCACAATCTGGTTGCAAAGAAGAAAAGATAAGGTCCTACCGTTAGTGTTTGAGCCAGGATGACTTGGGAGGGGTCCGATGACCCCCTTTAAATTTTTTAGGGGGACACTGAGATATTTGATGCATTTTCTTTGTCCCTTTCCTCTCCCACCTTCCTCTTCCCTGGGAACAGTTCAATCTATACAAATAAAATGTGTTCATTCATTCAAATGGAGTGTTTATAATATATATATCATTTAGAAGATTTTCATGTTTTTTTCTTAAGGCACAATCACATCCCTGAACTAACTATCTGTCCCCTCCCCCTACTTTTCTCTATCTATCTTTCTATCTATCCAGGAGCGGGAATCAAACCGGGAACCTCCGGATAAAGACGACTGCTCTACCGACCAAACCACTGTCGTATACACATGCAAACACAGTAAATCCCCCAGCCATCCCTAAGTAAAGGATCTGAAAGACAAAATTGTTTAGTTTCCTCTACACTTCATTCAGGAGTGGTGGACCAACATAAGAACATTACCACCATAGGTAGACAACATTTTGAACTGATCATATTCATGCTTACAGTCTTCTCCAGAGAGAGACAAGAAGATGTATACCAGTCTCGTATCTGCATTGAGTAGAAATCTATCTGGCTTAGCACAATGAATGGAAGCGGACATGACTGTGTATAGCCTTCGGGAGAGGTGTTAGTTGGACAATGCCTAGGCTAACCAGTCATGCCCGCTTCCATTCATTGTGCTAAGCTAGGCTAACATGCAGCCAGATAGCTTTCTACTCGACGCACAGAGAGGAGACTGGTATCTATCTTCTTCTCTCTCTCTGGAGAAGACTGTAAGCTAATTTCACAAAATGTTGGGAGTTTTAAGTGAAAGTATGGGTACCGTCTCAAAATTGTACTCAAGTAAAACACACGAGTAAAAGTCTACTAAAGTTTCTACTTTTAAATGTACTTAGTTAAAAGTACAATTTTTTTTTCTGACTGTCTATTCTTCTGATAGCAGTGTTTAATCAAAGATCCCCGCCTTCTATAGTCTTGCACAAGGACCAATCCGCAAACCTAATACTAAAGTAAAGTACAAATGTACTTTTGACTAATTGCACTTTGTTCTTTACACCCATGTTGGGTGTATGGACTATTTTATTTTGTCACATGTTTTGTTAATTATCTCAAGGCCTGTTTTATGGTAATACATGTTTACTAATGTTCACAGAGAGAGAGAGAGAGAGAATACATTATTCTATATGTATGTTGGTGTAGGTATATTTACATAATGAGCAATAATGGATATTCAAATGTTTTTAAATTTTTTTGAAGGTAATGTAATTACCACCATAGGTAGAAAATAATTGAAACTGATCATTCATGCTTACGGTCATCTCCAGAGAGAGAGAAGGAGATATATACCAGTCTCCTTATGTGCATTTGAGTAATTTATCTGTACTATGATTTATTGTGATGTTGATTTGATTAAACCTCATTTTGGGTGTAATGGCCCAGTAAAGTCATTAATGTGATTAATGTGATATTTCCTTTGTTAATAAATGTTTAAATATCTATTCAAGTTGTCATTTTTAACTGGAAAAAGTAGCATTGTTACTTTACTTGATATTTGAGCTTTACTGCAGAATGATGTATATTGTGTACAATGTGCACATACATTAAGAATATATTTCAGTGAGGTAGGAGACAGCATGTAAACTTCTGAATTTTTCAATGAGGGACATGCCAATACTGAATTGGTAAAGGGAAGGGTCCTTAAATATGTGGCATTGTATTACTAATCAACCATTTCCTACTGTATTTCCGGTAATGTACGGTCATAGGCAGATAGTGGAGTAGCTCTGGCAGAATACTGGGTACACAGTAAATTCTGCTGACTCAAACTGAGTACATTTCACTCAAACTGAGTAACATTTCTTTACTCAGTTTGAGTCAAATGTACTCTGCGGAATTTACTGTGTAGTACCATTGCATTGGCAGTGTCGGCTAGGCTTCGGGCAACCAGACCTGGCCCAGTGTGTTTGGGCCGCATCTGGGCTGCTTTAGGCAACCGGACGTTCACCGCTTCCGGCAACCCCGGACCTGGCCCAGTGTACTCGGGCCGGAATCGGCCAGTCAGTCATTGCCGCCTACTGGGCCGATTCCGCCAATTCCGGACGTTCACCGCTTCCGGCAACCCCGGACCTGGCCCAGTGTACTCGGGCCGGAATCGGCCAGTCAGTCATTGCCGCCTACTTGGCCGATTCCGGCAACCGGACTTGGGCCGATTAATTTCTTCCGGCCTGCCGGATACGGGCCATTAATGGGCCAGAACTTTTTGGCAACCTGGGCTAGTACCGCTAGTTGAATGGATAAACGTTATTTAACATTGCAGAATGTTATTACTTATTACTATTGTCGTGTCCATAAGTTCCCTGGCAGAATACTTGTGAGGACAAAGGTATACAAAGAGGAGAGAACCATTTTAGATCGGGCATTGTTAGGTTTCTGCAATACAACGAGAAACCAGTGTATTTCTACGAAGATTTTTGCCGCGAGGTTGTAGCCCTACGAGCCAGTTACAAGTCAGTGATGACTCGTCTTTTTGAGAAGAGGTTCCCACCTACACTACGCTACCCTGCAAATCTTTCCATCATGGATAGAAATGGAATAAGGGTAAAGCTTTCCTCACCTGAAGAAGCCGAGGAGTACATGAGGGACCCACTACGCGGAGGAGGCTAAGTCTTATTCTCTTTTTTATTTTTTGATTACTTCATTATAACTTGGACATCAAAAGTGGCATCAAACAAGCTTTGATGACATTGATGTAGAGATACCTTTACAATAATATAGTATCTGGCGTCACATATTAATGTGACGCCAGATACTATATTATTGTAAAGGTTTGCTGTTTGTTTCCGCTAGATTAATGGGTTTTATGCAAGTCATGCTATGTAGTTGACATTTTGGAATACTCTGGACTCTTTCAACGCTCTGTGTCATATCGGGATATTCTGGAATAATATCACCCTATGGCATGCAGAAAGCCCTGGAACATAAACAACAATTTGTGACTATACACAAGAATCATATCTGGAAGAACAACAACCTTTACAACGGAATACTGCCCACCCCTGTTTGGGGGACGAACTGCATACACGTATTTATAACCTTCCTTTTCATCTAGGTGTTTAAGTTTGGCAAAGTTAGATTAAGATTTAAACAAATGTTCTCTATTTTTTGAGGTGTCTATAATTTGGTTCTATACACCTTTCTTACTCTTCGGTGTGTTTTAACTTATACATGTTAGTATAAGGTTTAAGTGAATATACTATGATATTTGAGGCATATTTTTAACGGGAGAGTGGCTAAGCCACGGGTGACATTCTATTAAGGTAGAATTAAGAGTTTAAGATCCTATGGCAATTTGCTTAGGAAAGTTAAGGATAAATGGCTCATTCTGGGCTAACTGGTCGTGTAAGGGAGGGAGGGGGGGGGGGAATAGGGGATTATATGTATATATGTATGTTTTTATGCTCAGCTCTCAACAGGACCTCAATAATTGGATATATATCTATTGTGAACTGGTACTTCATACGAATTATACACAAGAATACAACAACATGTTTAGATTATGGCTAGTTTGAATATAATGATTTGGTATACTGGGGGACTAAACAAACAACATAAACGCAAAAGCGTGCTTACACTGATAAAAAACAAACAGGTTGATGTGGCTTTTTTAAGCGAAACGCACTTATTAGTGGAAGACAATGTAATGCTAGCGGACAAAATATATCATAACATTAGCTATTCATCTTTTGGAACGAGATCCCGTGGGGTTGCTATAGTCGTGAAACGGAAGTTGAATATTGAATTGCTGGATGTATGATCTGATGTGGATGGTCGAGTAACCATAGCTAAAATAAAATACAGCAACAGGAAAATCGCGTTGGTAGCGGCATATGCCCCAAATCTTTACGACACCAACTTTTACGCTATACTCACTAGAGCAATGTTGAACCTTCCCGAGTATTCATTTATAATTGGCACGGATTTTAATGCTATTTGGGATCTCGTGTTGGATAAATCTAGTCCCACCATTTCCAATGATCAGAAACAACGGCCCGAGAGTACTCTTTTCGCTCTGCAAGACACAAGACAGTTTCCAGAATAGATTATGTTTTTGCATCCCCAAGACTATTCGATAATTATGACGTGGAAAGATCACAGCTACTTACTCCTGAAAGGTTAATTTGGTATACTATCATCCCGAGCCCCAAGATGGCGATTTAACTCGACACTGCTGAAAAACAATGAATACATTATACAATTCAAGGTTGAACTTATTAAATTCCTGCGGAGTAATGCGGATTCGGTACAGGACCCCAGAATATTATGGATATCGGTAAAGAGTTTTATCAAGAATTACACAACAGGCTTTTCCTCCAACCTACGCAAGAATCGTTGTTCAAAACTGGTAGAGCTGGACATGTGAGGTTTCGCCTGTTCCCTGGACCTTTAATGCCCTGTTCTCCTCACCTCACCAGCCACCACCCTCGCGTTGTTTTACTCTCCTCTGCTCTTCAACAGCCCCCACCCTTGGACTACCTTTCACAGCTGTGATAAGTTATGATTAGCGCCCCAGAGGGCTTTAAATACCTGGACTTCCCCTCCAGTCCTCGTCGGGTCGTTCTGTATGCTACCATCTACCGCCGCGCTCCTGGTGAGACATCGTCATCGCTCTCTATTCTTCCATGGGAGGATTCCTTTGTTCTCACTGGGAGACGTTGTGCCATTCTGTATGCTGGTTCTTTGTTCTGGACTCTGTATCCTTTTCTGTGTTCAGTGTTCATGGAGTCCTGGACGTTACCATCACCTGCCGCGTCTCCGGCGTGAGACGAGGTGCCAGCCATCGCCACCTGTCGCCGTTTGCCTGGAGTGGGACACAGTCTGCGCTCTCTAATTCTCTACGGGAGGTTTTCCAGTGTCCCACTCCAGACCCCAAGCCGGCGCGCTCCAACTCCAGACGTTACCATCACCTGCCGCGTCTCCGGCGTGAGACGAGGTGCCAGCCATCGCCACCTGTCGCCGTTTGCCTGGAGTGGGACACAGTCTGCGCTCTCTAATTCTCTACGGGAGGTTTTTCCAGTGTCCCACTCCAGACCCCAAGCCGGCGCGCTCCACTCCAGACCCCAAGCCGGCGCGCTCCACTCCAGATCCCAAGCCGGCGCGCTCCACTCCAGACCCCAAGCCGGCGCGCTCCACTCCAGACCCCAAGCCGGCGCGCTCCACTCCAGACCCCAAGCCGGCGCGCTCCACTCCAGACCCCAAGCCGGCGCGCTCCACTCCAGACCCCAAGCCGGCGCGCTCCACTCCAGACCCCAAGCCGGCGCGCTCCACTCCAAACCCCAAGCCGGCGCACTCCTACTCCAGACGCTCAAGCCGGCGCGCATCGCTTCCTATCCCACGGGAGGATGCGTCTCTTCACTTCCGAGGAGGATCTCCTTGCCAGGCCTCCGCCGTCTGAACCCTGCCATCCCTGTAAGCAGCTCTGGCCCTCGCCCTGTCCAAGGCCTTAACCCTGTTTCTCTGTCCCTGTCTCCAGCCCGCCTCCCCGGGCCTCTGTCCCTGTTTTCCCCCTCTCCAGTGCCCCTGTTCCTGCCCTGACCTTTTTGCCCTGGCCCTGTCCTTTAGCCTTAGCCCCTTAGCCTGCTCGTCCCTTAAAGGGACAGTGCCGCTTTTTGTTTGTATTGAATAAATGCCCTGTTTTGGCTTACTCTCATACCTGTCTTGTGTTGTGCGATTGGGGTCGGTTACAAACCATAAAAGGAAATGCTTTACTCGTCGTTATTCTCCTCTTTACAATACAACTACTCGGTTCAATTGGAGACTCAAATTAATGTGTTAAAAAAGGGATTAACTCAATTTTAAGACAACAATCTGAATTTCAAATATGTAACACAGGACAACATTATTACTTTCATGATTCTAAACCAAGTCACCTACTAGCTATGAAGATATGATCCAACGCAAAATTTGCAGATATCCCTACTATTAAGGACCAACAAGGACTTGTTACAGACCCCAAAAAAATTAACGAGACTTTCAAAAAGTTTTACTCCAACTTGTACAAATCAGAAATGGTTTTCGATCAAAATAAACTAGATACATTCCTTAATCAAATTAACCTACGTAAACTCTCAATGGAAGACGCTAAACAGTTAGATACACCTATTACATTAGAGGAACTTAGGGAGGCTATATCTGAAATGCAAATTGGTAAGGCTCCTGGTTGGGATGGTATACCACCAGAACTGTACCTCTCATGTTGGGATGTAATCGGACCCCTATTACTTGATATGATTTTATACTCATTCAAAGAGGGGAACTTCCCCAGGGACATCAATATGGCACTCATAACTGTCCTCCTTAAAGAGGACAAAGAACCCACCGAATGTGGTAGTTATAGACCCTTAAGTCTCCTCGGAACCGATCTCAAGCTGTATGCTAAGGTACTAGCCATCAGACTTCAAAAGCATATGACATCTTTAGTTCATCCTGATCAGACTGGCTTTATAAAAGGCCGCCTGATCACAGATAATATAAGACGGTTACTACATGTATTAGACGCCAGTAAGGATACCATTCCACCTACAGCTGTATTATCCTTGGATGCGATGAAAGCTTTTGATAGGTTGGAATGGTCTTTATGGGCAGTACTCGGAAAAATGGGGTTAGGAAACGGATTCATTAATATGATAAAAGTATTATACAAAGACCTATTGGCCATGATTATAACAGGTAAAATCACCTCCTCACTCTTTCCTGTGTCGCGCTCATCCAGACAGGGTTGCCCTCTTAGTCCCGGACTATTTGCTCTATCCTTAGAGCCTTTAGCACAGTATATAAGACAATCCCAATCCATAGAGCCAATCTCAATTAAGGGCACACAGCATCATATTAGTTTATATGCGGACGACGTAATATTGTTCATGCAAAACCCTACAACCTCACTGCCTCATCTTCTCAAGCTGATTGATGATTTTGGCAATCTATCAGGATTTAGGATAAACTGGACAAAATGTGCCTTCCTCCCACTTAATGTCTCTGCGAAGACTACAATCCTTCCAGGAAGTATACCAATGGTAGAACACTTTAGATGTCTTGGAGTTGAAATATTCCCTACTATAGGCCAAACGGTGAAGTATAATTATACAAGACTCCAAGATAGGATCACAAATGACTTTGACAGATGGTCAAAACTTAAAAACTCAGTACAGGCCCGAGTATCAATAGTTAAGATGGATGTTTTACCTAGAATCAACTTCTTTAGTTCAATGTTACCGTTACCTCCCCCTGATGGTTACTGGAAAAAATTACACTCCACCGCATATACATTTATTTGGAACAACAAACCTCCACGAATAAAAAGATCCACCGCACAGAGAAACAAAGCCGCCGGAGGTTTAGCATTTCCAGACTTCTACCACTATTTTAAAGCGTAGCCTACTCTTTAAGACCACTGATCACCTGGTTTGATTCTCAAGCATCTGTATCCTGGAGAACATTAGAAGAAAACATAGTGGCACCACATAGACTGCAGGATATAGTATACACCAAATGATCAATTAAGCAATGCGACTTGAAATTTGGTCCTCTTATTACACATGTCATTCGGATATGGCGTGACACACAGAAAAAATGCACTAACCCACATAAATGGCATAGCCATACTCCCCTATTCAATAACAATGCACTCCTTATTGCACATCAACCTATCAGATATCCCAAATGGGAAAAGCAAGGCATACATACATTGGGAGATATCTTCAACGAACAGGGTTTCTGTAGCTATCATGAAATGTATAACAAATTTAACCTCACCAACTCCACTTATTATTTCTATATACAGTTATTAGCAACTTTGAAGGCTCATGGAGTCCCATTAAAGATACCACTTGAGCACCACAGATATCACAAATTCTTCTATGAAAGGGAGACACCGAGAGGCTTCGTATCAGACTTTTATCATCACTTACTAACTTCTTCGTATGGAGTCCTCCCCCTAGACTCAGTCTGGAGGAGGGATATACCAGACTTGGAAGTGGATTTTGATTGGCAAGAAGTCTGGGCAAACGTACGACTAGCGTCACGCAACCCGGATCATCAACAGATTAATCT
This sequence comes from Notolepis coatsorum, assembly GCF_963971535.1. NCBI lineage: Eukaryota > Metazoa > Chordata > Actinopteri > Aulopiformes > Paralepididae > Notolepis > Notolepis coatsorum. Next base: position 61,158,944 of record NC_140176.1, read on the forward strand.
TAATTATATTCATAGGACTTACCTGACTCCTATAAGATTGAACCGAATGGGGCTTAAACAAGACTCTCTATGCTCCTTGTGTTCAAGGGGCGATATCGGTACATTTATACATATGTACTGGGAATGCGAGCGAGTAAGATCATAATGCTTGTGTGTCTAGTTTTATGTCATGTCAAACAAATAATAAAAAAATTTGTTCACAAAAAAAACGAAGAGGAAAGAACCATTTTAGATCGGGCATTGTTAGGTTTTGAACCTATCAAGCTAAGCTAAGCTACGTTAGCTACTCACGTTGTATACACAATATGTACAATGTTACAAGCTCAAACACCTTATAACTACGGGATCATCCCTATGTTCCCCGGGTCCTATGTTCCCCGGGTTCTATGTTCCCCGATAGTTTATTGTTTTATTTTATTTTATTAATTAAAAAACTTTATTAATTATTAATGATTATTTTATTAAGAATGTCCGCCTTGTTTCGAACGGTTACGCTTAGGCCCTCTTTCGAACTGGTTAAAGTTAGAGTTTGGAATCAGGGCTGGTGGTCTAAAATGTTCAATCAATCAATCAATCAAAGCGGGGAACATAGAACCCGGGGAACATAGGACCCGGGGAACATAGACATGCTCCCATAACTACTACTATTGTCCCTGGCAGAATACTTGTGAGGACAAAGGTATACAAAGAGGAGAAAACCATTTTAGATCGGGCATTGTTAGGTTTCGAGAACAGCGGCTCATAGCGAGGGGGGCGTACTCGCGGAAACAGCTGTTCGATTTCAGCGTCCGTCCTCCTGCTACGCTCATAGCGAGGGGGGCATACTAGCGTAGGTCAGCGGCCAATCAGAGCGCAAAACGGGAACCCGGAAACACGGACGCGTTGGAAAAAGGCTACACACGTCAGGGTTACCAATGTAGAAATCGTCGGAATACAGAAACGCACAATTTCTAACAGTTGACAACACAAAGCTGCCCCATCAACACATCAATACAATACCATGGTGAATTATGTCTCTACTAGAACCCACTACACTACCCTCTCTTTCCTATACTGATAGCCATGTTCATACAGACTTTTTGAAGCCAGTTAACCTAGGGGCCTGTTTAATACTGCTGGGCAGGCTGTTCCACAGTACTGCAGCTGAATAAAGGAAAGTGTGCTGGCCGTACAAAATAAGTTTAAATCTAAAAGGGACTATGTTTGTGTCTCTACCTCTGGTTTCATGGCTGTGATTATTTTTGACATATTGGTCATTGTAATTGTATAGGTAACTTGGCACCTCCCCTTTATAAATCCTATAGACTAGGCATAATTTTGTCATTTTGTCCACCCTGAGCCACCCTAGGCTATTGAAGTGGGGCTGGTCTAAATGTGTACAAGTGGGGAGCTGCAGGAATATCCTAACTACTGTAGCTTGTTCATGGTAGGTTGAAGTCTATTTTCCATGTTGCTGGGATAACTGTCATACCAGGACAAGCAAGCATAGTTGAAATGACACTGAACTTACGCCCCTACAAGTGCTCTAAGAGCTTTCCTGTCCAGGTATTTAGAATTTCTTGCAAGAAATGTAATTCTGTGGTTAACCTTGACTATTACCTTTTTAGACATGCTTTCCCCTGATAGTGTGTTGTCTAAAGTACACCCTAGGTCCACTGATCTAGTACTGGTGACAACTGAGCTATCTAACTGTACCTTCTTTTTTTTTATATTTTTTTTATTATTGCAAAACAAAAATTATTAAAAGTCAGTACTCAACACATAATGCATAATGAAACTAACAGTCAATGTGGTTAAAATTACATGCAAGTACAGAAACAAGACAAAAAAAAAAGTCTATAATAACATTTTAACCGTATACAGTGTATATCCAGCGAAATTAACAATTATATAAATGTTTATATAGGACATACCCCTAATACCTATTTTCTAAAACCCTACACACATATGCTCCAGCTCGAACCCCCCCCTCCCGGACCCCTCCTTGGATAGTACCTCCATTATCCCTCACTCCTAACCAGACACTACCATTATAAGCTAGCTTTTATTCTCTCCACCACTTCTACCCACATTGACATTTTGGATTCGTTGAGACCCAGAATTCTTGCTGTAGATATTTCTTGATATATCACATCGAGATATGTAAGAGACCAAACTTTCCGGCACATTTTTTCCGGTTGAAACCAGCGTGATGCGATCAGTTTTTTAGCTACTGTGATACCCGATAAGACCAATCTCTTTAGCTGTGGATTTACTGCAAACTCAAAAACATCATTTAAAAGCAATACAGAGGGGTGTACTGGTATATTCCAAGATACAAGTTTTGATAATTGATGGGTCACATCTTTCCAGAATGCCTTAACTGGTGGGCAGTCCCAATACATGTGCATAAATGTCCCTTTGTCTCCATTTGTACATTGGGAGCATTTTGAGTCCTGTTTCAGGCCCATTCTGTTCAGTCTTATAGGAGTCAAGTATGTCCTGTGAATATAGTTAAGATTGATTTGTTGATGGTCCGGGTTCCTTGATGTAAGACGGACATTTGCCCATGCTTCTTGCCAATCAAAGTCACTTTCCAGGTCTGGAATATCCCTCCTCCAGACAGTGTCTAGTTGAAGGGTTTCATACGAGGACGTTAGTAATTGATAATAAAAACCTGATACAAAACCTCCCAATGTTTCTCTTTCATAGAAAAATTTGTGGTATCTGTGGTGTTCAACTGGTATGTGTAATGGAACACCGTGAGACTTCAAACATAGGCGTAACTGTATGTAAAAAAGCCATGTGGACTCGGTGAGGTTAAACTTTGTGCATATTTCTCCATAACTACAGAAGCCCTGGTTATTAAAAATATCCCCTAATGAGTGTATGCCTTGCTCTTCCCATATAGGGAATCTTATAGGACGTTTTCCCATTAAGAGTGCATTGTTATTGAATATGGGAGTGTGATTATGCCATTTTTGAGGGTTAGGATATTTTTTTTGTGTTTCCCGCCATGTTCTGATTGCATGGGTAATTATGGGGCCACATTTCCGCTCACAGTGCTTGATTGAAAGTTTAGTGTGTGCTATGTCCTTCAGTCTCTGTGGGGCTACTATGTTTTCTTCCAATTCTCTCCAAGATACCAAAGCCTGGGGATCAAACCATATTGTCAATGGTCTTAATGTGAAAGCCTTAAAATATTGGAAAAAATCTGGAACTGCCATGCCACCGTCTGCTTTATTTCTCTGTGCGGTGGATCTTTTTATGCGAGGTGGTTTGTTATTCCAAATAAATTTGTATGTGGAGGAGTGTAATCTTTTCCAGTAGCCCTCTGGAGGGGGTAACGGTAGCATTGAGCTGATGAAGTTGATTCTTGGTAATACATCCATCTTAACTATTGATACCCTTGCCTGTACTGAGTTTTTAAGTTTTGCCCACCTGTCCAGGTCGTCTTTGATTTTGTTCTGTATTTTTGTGTAATTGTGCTTCACCGTTTGTCTTATGGTGGGAAATATTTCCACACCCAAGCATCTAAAATGTTTTACCATGGGTATCGCACCTGGGAGGGTTGTGTCTTTTTTTGCATGGATGTTAAGAGGAAGGAAAGCCGACTTCGGCCAATTTATTTTAAATCCCGATAAATCACCAAAGTTCTCTATCAACTTGAGTAGATGCGGCAATGTGGTGTTGGGGTTTTGCATGAACAATATTACGTCGTCCGCATATAAACTCATTTTATGTTGTGTGCCCTTGATTACGATTGGTTCTATGTATTGGGAATGTCTTATATATTGTGCTAAAGGCTCTAATGATAGATCGAATAGTCCGGGACTAAGAGGGCAACCCTGTCTGGCTGAGCGTGATACCGGAAAGATTTCGGAGATGAATGTGCCTGTTGTAATCATGGCCGATGGGTCCTTATATAATACTTTAATCATATCAATGAATCCTTTTCCTAACCCCATCCTTTCTAATACTGCCCATAGAAACGACCATTCCAGCCTGTCAAATGCTTTCATAGCATCCAGGGATAGCATCGCCTTAGGTGTGGTGTCCTCTTTGTCTGCATCTAGTACGTGCAGTATTCGTCTTATGTTATCATTGATCAGGCGACCTCTTATGAAGCCAGTTTGGTCCGGATGAACTAAAGACGTCATATGCTTTTGCAATCTGATGGCTAATACCTTAGAGTACAGTTTGACATCGGTTCCGAGGAGGCTTAAAGGTCTGTAACTACCGCACTCGGTGGGGTCTTTGTCTTTTTTGAGAAGGACTGAAATGAGTGCGATATTGTGGTGTTTATGGAAGCTCCCCTCCTTGACTGAGTATAAGATCATATTTAGTAATAAGGGTCCAAATATGTCCCAACAAGAAAGGTACATTTCTGATGGGATACCGTCTCTTCCCGGAGCCTTACCATTTTTCATTGCGGATATGGCCTTCTTGAGTTCTTCTAATGTGATCGGTGCTTCTAACTGTTTAGCGTCGTCCTCCGAAAGTTTAGGGAGAATAATTTGATTAAGATATGTGTCCAATTTGTTTTGATCAAAGGTCGTTTCTGAATTATACAAGTCGGAGTAGAATTCTTTGAATGTATCGTTTATTATTTTGGGGTCTGTTACAAGTACTTGTTGTTTTCTAATGGCAGTTATATCTGCAAATTTTGCATTAATTCTTAATCTCATGGCTAATAGGTGACTAGGTTTAGAACCTTGGAAATACTGCTGTTGTCTTGTGCTGCGTATTTGCATTTCCGATTTTTGTCTGTATATTGCATTGATCTCTGTTTTTAGAATGTTAACTTGATTTTCTAGTCTAGTTGAGTTGTTGTATTTTAAAGAATTAAATAACGTTGAGTAAAGCGTTTCCATTTCAGACAGTTTTGTGCATTGATTTTTGCGCAATATGGAGGAAAATCTATCCGTGAAATCCTTGATCATACCCTTTACCGACATCCATAATATTCTGGGGTCTTGCACCGCGTTTGCATTATCCCGTAGGAATACTGTGAAAGCTTCTTTGAGTTGTGTAATGAATTCCTTGTTGTTAAGCAGCATAGTATTAAAACGCCATCTTGGGGCCCGGGAAGATAGTATACCAAATGTTGCTTTTAGGATTAAATAACAGTGATCTGAAAGCGCATTGGGTATCATTTCCACTTCATATTTATCAAATAGTCTCGGGGATGCAAAGACGTAATCAATTCTGGATAATGTGTTGTGTCTCGCCGATCGACAGGAGTACTTTCGGGTCGTGGGATTAAGTGAACGCCATAAATCAATTACCCCTGTAGTCTTTGACCAATCTTTTAATGCTTTAGATGAATTTTTTTGTTCGCTGGAAAAGGCAAGGTAAGATTTGTCCATCCTTGGATTCCAAATGGCATTAAAATCCGCACCTATTATATATGAGTACTCGGGATGGTTTAACATTTCAACGGTTAGTGAAGTGAAGAAACCCACTTCGTACAAATTTGGGGCATATACGGCTGCCAACGCTATTTTCCTGTTATTATGTACAATCCTAGCTATAGTTATACGCCCCTCAGCATCCGACCATACCCCTTTTAATTCGATATTTAATTTACGTCTGACGACTATGGCTACACCTCGAGTTCTCGTACCAAAAGAAGAGTGACTAATATTATGGTATATGTTATCCGCTAACGTATCTATGTCTTCCTCTAAAATGTGCGTTTCGCTTAGTAGAGCCACGTCCACATGTTCTTTTTTCATCAGTGTGAGCACGCTTTTGCGTTTGTGTTGTTTGTTTATCCCACCGGTGTTCCATATCATTATATTCAAACTAGCCATAATCTATGCATGTTTTTGTGTAGTTTTTGGTAATGCTTCTGGAGTGCGAAGCTACAATAGATGTACATCCAATTAATGAGGTCCCGTTGAGAGCCGAGCTTAAAAACATATATATATACAAATAAAAATCCCCTATTTTCCCCTCGCCCAGAGAGTCGTACAGGCCTGTGTTCCAAAAACACATCCTCCGCGTATGACTTTCTCCCTTAGTCCACCGGATTGCCCAAACTGAGCATTGTAATCCTAATCTTCCTATGCTAATTGCCATAGGATCTAACATTTTCATTCTAATACAATAGAATGTCGCTTTTGGTCTTGCACCTTCCCTTACTGTAATGAAATATTGTGAAAAATGAAAAAAAAAGAGAATACACTTTCATCGACATATTCAATTGAACCCTCTACTAACATGTAGGAAAGTTAGGAAAAAGGAAAAGATTGTAGAGAAATATTGACACCTTAATGTGAAGAACAATGGAAAAGAACAATGTAAGTTAAAAGAAAGAGAGAAAAAATAGAATAATAAAAAAAAAAGATAAAGATAAGGAATGAAAGATAGAATAATACTCAACGTGGAGAAGCCACTAGAACCGAATTAAGTGATTAGATAAAATAGAAAATAGAAAAACTAATCTAACTGTACCTTGAACCCTTTCCTTGAAGTAGAAAATAAAATAGACTCTTAGACTCTGTTTACCACTCATCTCTGAGGTTTATTACTAGTGATAGCTACAGCACTCACCACTCTATTCTATATGATAGCATTGGTTGGGTTTATCTGGCTGACAGGCACAGTAATCACTGATAGATACTCAGTAAATGACCACCTTATATTCCGTCTATGCTGCTCTGGAACACCGGTCCGCAATTAACGCACTCCAGTATTTGTCTAGTTCTTCAGGTACCCCGTGCTAGAACTAAACTAGGAAGATCTGCTTTTTGTATTGATGCAGCGCCGGAATCATGGAATCTCTTACAAAGTGACCTAAAACTGAGTACTCTTGTTTATTTTGGACGTTTTAGATTTGTAATTAATAACCAGCCTGCATCGACCTATAATTGCTTTCTTTGATGTGCTATTGCATATGAGCTGTATGTATTTTTGACTTGTGTGTTGGTGATTGATTTATTGTATGTTCTAAATTGATTGTGTGCATTCTGTACACTCCACACCATTTACAATGAGGGTCTCCCTCAATGACTCCCAAATTTAAATAAAGTATTAATTAATTTAATTAAAGTTGAGTATAAAACCTCACACCAACTATCTGTGGGTCCACAAACCCATCCATTGTCTATGGAGCAGCTCCAGACTTTATACAGTATCACAAAGTTTGAGACTTCTCTGGATGCATGGCTTTGGGAGATGAGTTGCTCATGTTCACACATATTGATTGAACCATCCTGGCCCATGTAACCCCCAAAAAGCAGATACTGCACTCTGCTGCACGATTTCCTTAAATAATTATACAGGTAATGTACAGGCAAAGTGCAGTAACTTCAAATACAATGTTGTTTTCCTTCCAGCTTTCATAACTTAACCTAGCCATTTTATTTGGATCATCATCATTCCAATATATTCAGGTGTTAAATTTCATTTTCAAAATGGCTAGGTTAAGTTCTGCTTCATACTAGCTCCGCTCAGCGTCATATTGCATATATCTCGCATCAGCGTATATACACTGAATAAATTTCAAAATGTACCTTTATATGCCAGCATTCATCTGGCCACACCCCCATCCGCTTACCTACATAAGCAGGGATGGTGCCACACACTCATCTCCTTCTCAAATTTCATCACAAGCAACGTGTTGCTCATATGCCCACTTGACGTGGAGAAAAATATTTACTCTGAGGAAAGGAAGAACGAGGAGATACGTTGACATCATATCTTTATTTTCTCTCTCACTATATTCGAGAAAATATGGCGATATTGTCTTCGTACTGGAGTGTCTGGAAGATGGTGATCATTCTAAAAATCCTCCACCGGTTTTCGTATTGGGAGCACGCCGCTGCATGCCTCCCAACTGCAGTTCCTTGCTGTGGCTGGTTGCGGTAAAACCTTTCAGCGGCAGCTGGATTGTAGGACGCGCCGCTGTTGTGAGGAGCGGTGGGTTCCAGGTTGGTGAGTAATGTTTTTGCTGGCGTGCTCCACTTGTCTGTTAGTGCTTTGGGGGCTGACAATGTTTATGAAAACCGGCCCCAGACTAGGGTCCTTTGTTCAGCCTCTTAGGCGACGGAAGACCTTGGTCTGAAGCCCATTATAGTTAACTAGTGGGCCACGACCAATAACACTGGTGATCCCTGTGTTTTCTGGACGAGTGGATATTTCTCTGTCACCGTGAGGCCCCTTCTTTCATATACAAATGAGAGTATTCCCTCACGAGGAAATATGGGCATGGATGTTCGTTAGCGGAAGATCTGTGTTCAAGTCAGCTACAGGCCAGTTGGGTATTGTGCTGGCTCCGTCGGGTGTTGGTAAAATCACCGTTGTAAAACTGTGTTAACATCTTGTTTCTCTTCTCTCTTAAACAGTGAGGAGGGTTTCAGAACGGCGGCCTGTCTGAGTGATTGTTATATCATTGTGTACAAGTTCAGGTGATAGCTGCTTAGCTTACGTGCTAGTGGTGGCCTACTGTTAGCCAGTCAGATGTTAGCTGCGGCGCTAGCCTGTTGTGATCACTAGGCTAGGAAACGTTAGCTTGCGTGCTGGTTGTGGCCTACCTAGGCTAGGCTAGGAAACGTTAGCTTGCTGCTATCGGCCGAGTGCGGCCGTTAGCTTAATGCTACACTGTTGAACGTGCTTTGATTATGACATGTTTTAAACACTCTTGACTACGACGTCATCTTTGACAGAGGATGTTCGTCGAACCTGCCCTGAGCCAGGACGGCGAGGACTGCGTCAACAAGGGGGACCGTAGCGGCGGGATGGAGCGGCGACGCTGCCCAGGTCGACAACACAGAACGGCTGTGTTTACTACGGTGCCTTGTTAGAGACTGCAGTTTCGCTTGATCTGCGCTCAAGGTAAGCAAGGTCTGACCAGACCTTGAGCACTTCTTCTTGCTTTCCCTTCTAAATGTTTTGTAAATAATGATGTTTTCCAAAACGAGTGTTGCTGCACTACATTTAAGATACGATGCGAGCAGGGACCGAAACTAAAGCCCGCCGCCCGCCAGGGGCGCTCAGTTTTTACCTTTGGCGCTTGACACTTTGCCCGCCGTGTGGCGTGTAGACGTGTAGTTCATAACAATACTCTTATTTTGATTGTGCGAGTACAGATTATAGCCTCTCGTCTTTTTTTTCTCCGCCGCGAGATCGTTAAAAAACTACAAGTCCCACATTGCACTCAAGTCAACGGTCCAATCACAGTAGAGTGACGTGACTGGTTTCATGAGAAAGAAAGCAAATGACCAATCGGAAGCTCTCATTTGGCTTGTTTACTTCCTGAAACGCCACCATTGCGATATGCGGGCAGTCTGCTCTAGTCTATATCGGACCTCCATGAGCTACCGTTACTGTTTAAACAATGACCCCGTCAACTATTCACTTTTAGTTTAATACATGACGAGGCATTGTCTAACGGTATCTAGCTGGCTAGCTACTGATAGCTGCTGATATCAACAAATGCTCCAGCAATAGTCGACTCGAGTGCATAATACCTCCGTTCCCTCGTTAGCTAGCTCACGTTAGCTAGCTCACATTAGATCTATCTGTCCCAGTAAACTAAATTGTCTTAACGTTATCTACCGGGCTAGCAGTAGCTACAGATAGCTCCTGATATCAATGTCTTATAACATTGATTGAATGCGTATTCTAGCTGAGGGCATGTTGAATGTGATTTGACAAAAGAACCGTAATGTTATACCAATAGGGTCCAGCTGCATCGCCGGAGAATCCTTGCATGCTGAATGTAGGGTCTAGCTGAATATAGGGTCTAGCTGCAGGGCCGGAGAATCCTTGCTGGAGCTGGAGGGTACTCAAGTATACACACAGACAGTGGAGCTGTTTGCAGATAGCGAGCATTTTGACTTATTGCGTGGTGGCGATGTCTCGCAGATAATACAACTACAAGTATGATTATATAATATATATTTTATTTAAAAAGAATTTTTTTATATAAAATATATATATATATTTTTTTTAATCAAAAAAAATTTGGCAGGTAAGAAATATGCTTGGCGGGTAGATTCTTCCCATCTACCCGCCACTGGCCGGTGAGTCAAAAAGTAAATTTCGCTCCCTGGATGCGAGTTATGTGTGAATTGTCTTGTCACTGGTATTAGCTTCTCCATGCAAATAGGGCTGTTTATTACAGATGTGAAAATGATCTGGTTTGTTGTGTTGAGAAACATCATGTGTGTTCTTGTACCGTGCACTCTCAACTAAGGCGGTTGAACTAACCTATAAAGCTATGCTTAGTGACATATGAGTAAAGAATGATTCTTCTCTCAGCCTGTAATGACAATGAACAGTGTGTTCACATATTGACAGGTTTACCTGTTTAACTGGCCGTATTAAGGGTAAAGTAGGAGGGTTGTGTTTCCCCCCGGTTCCCTGGGGACTTCTTCATCCTCCTCTCAGACATGTTGTTACACTATTTTGTGTCACTGTGTGGTAGGGATAAGATGTAACCCTTAGCTTGATTGCTGAGGTTGTGCTAAAACTGCTTGAGAAACTTTATTTTCCTAAAAGAAAAGATTGTTTGGTCGCTTTTCGTGTGTGCTTAGCAAGGCCTGTGGCCGATACTAATAGAGAATTATGTATTCTCTCATTATGAAAAACGGCGTTGCTCTGTAGAGTGTTTTTGCCATTTTTTGTAGGTGATAATGGGTTGTGTGTGTCGTGTGACCTACAACTGGGTTGGGCTGGCCACAGAAGCACATGTGTAAGTTTGGTACCGGGGCTCTTGGAGGGCCCTCTCTATTCTGTGTTTTTTTCTTAGTAAAAATCAGATAGCAGGTTAGCGCATACGCTGTGTGAAGCTGTTAGACGCTTCATGGAGTTGACTATGACTGCGTCATATTCTTTTTTGTCATTACATCGTATCATGGGTGTGGGGTCGTAAAGGGGTGAACTGGTAACCTTTTCTCCCCCTTTTTTCTGTTGGTCAGGGGTAAACCCACCTGTCCTTCAAGGTTCCTGTCACGTTGCGGTTCGGCATGTTACAGGGTGAGGGGGGGGGGGGGGGGGGGGGGGGAGTTTCCTGGTCCCACGCCCTGAAATATTGGGCGTGTGCACCGCAGAAATTCCCCCGCCATAGAGTACGTCACTGTGCGCGTCTCTGTTGGTAGGACTTCCGTGTGCTGTTCAGGTCCATATGATGGATCTGTTTCAGGGGGTGGTCAGGGCTCCTCCTCACGAAGCTCCTATTCGGGCCTTCTGTGAGTTGGGATTCTCCTTCCATGTGAGGGAGCCTCCTCAGAGTACAGAGCCTCCTCCTCAGATTGTCAAGGTGAGTGGAACCTCAAGAAGGAGTCCTACTCTATTGTGTGTGTATTCGATTCAATTCGATTATTGAGTGTGTATGGGTTCAGTGCCTCCTCCCCGGAGAGCCCTAAAACCAAACTTTTACATGGCTCAAGGTGCAATATATTCTTTTCAATATGTACAGCTCGCGTGGGAAGTCTCTCTGGGGATTTCCGTTTCCTTCCTATGGGAGGGTGGTGGGATGTAAAAATGTGAACAACTTTTACCCCCGGCTGTGTAGACTGGGATACATACTGTTGGTGCTTCCTTCTTTTCTTTTGAAAAGAGTTGGAGTTAGGAAGTATCACACCCCTCTTGTCGTTCCCCTGGGCGCCTTGGGGATTCAATGACAGGTCTAAATAGCCTGTTCATTGATGTGGTTGTGTCCCGACGCACGCATAGTGCTAGCTCGGGGTGTTCTGTAATCAGGCGACTGACTGGCACGCCTTGGTTGCTTGAGGTTAAAACGGCGTTTTTATAAAGCAACTGGGATGGAGGTTTTTCCTCTTCCGACGACCTGTTTTGGTTATCGACGGATCATATCTGGGGGATGATGGCGGAATGGATCTGAACATATGTAGAGGGGTCTCACGCCCTGGGGGTGGGCCACCAGGCGCGGTTCGCCCCGAACGTCTGGGTGGTGCCTTCTTTTCATGTTTAAGATCGACACGCATATCTGCCCCTTCTCCTGGAGTAGGCATGTCGGCGTGGTTAGGGCACGGGACTGGTTCTGGTCACGCTGGTCCGGATCAGTTAAACCCGTTGTCCGCCGGGGATGCAGATCTGCTGTTCTGGTACCCTGAGGGACTTGGGCTTTTTTCAGGGGGAAAAATGCCAGGTCGGTCCGGGTGTCACGGGGTTAAGCGATATGGAGACCCTAGTTGGGTACATTTTTTACTCTGCACTGTCGTAATGGCTTACGGCCATGCCACCTGTACACGCTCGATCTCGTCAGATCTCGGCCGCTACGCAGGTTGGTCCTGGTTAGTACTTGGTTGGGAGACCGCCTGGGAATACCGAGTACGGTGTGCTTGGGGCTGGTTCTCCATTCTTTTCGCTCCTCTCTCACGCATGGCGAAGAGGGGCCTGTTGGGGTGGTCTTTGACCTCCTCTGGTGACCCTGTGCTTCCCGTATCGCCGGGCCCGGTCCGAAGTAATGTTTCGTCGACCCGTAGGCCTGGGTTAACCCTTTTTTGAAAACTGAAACACTTGTACTGCGGTATAGCCGGTGTATACCCGCAGGTGTGTTTTGGAGTTTTTTCTTGACGGGTTATAGGAACAACCACCGCATTGGGTAACACCAAGGTGGTTGATTCCCTGGTGTGTTGGAGCAGTGTCAACTCCCGGGTTACCCGGTTGAGGGTGCCCCTGCACGTTCATGACGTCTGCCAATCATGTCAGCCTTCTCTGCCTCAACCCCTCTGGGTGGGTTTTTTTTTTTTAAATGGAGGCTCGGCCATGCAACAACGCCAGCATACGCCCCTTCCGCCGGGGCGGCTGTGTTCAGCTGTCCCCTCTGGCGCCTGTCTCATCCGCAGTCTCCAGGCTCGGGTTAACAGCCTGTTGCCTGGTTTTTCCCCGGTGCGCTGCCTGCTTCCGTTGGTTAACCTTTTTTGTGTGCTTACGGCCATGCTGACTGCCTGTTCTGCAGGGTCAGTGTGCCAGGCGGTGGACTATTGGGGGGACAGGGCCCGCTCGGCTGAGGGGCCTTTGTCCGAATACGCTGGCGATGTGGGGGGCGGGGTCACTAAGTGCCCACCTGGTGGGGTCTTGATGCTGGCATCATGGACTTCTCCGGGCCCCCGTTCCAGGGGGTCCAGTTCCTTTGGTGGGTCTGGGTCTTCCTTCGCGCTCCGCTGCTACGGCCTTGCCACGGGGTTGGGTTTGCCCTTGACCCCGTGATTCTGGGGGCAGTAACGAGGTTGTTCCCTTGCCACGGTCTGCTCACCCTGTGCGTTGAGTTGCTTGAGTGCCTCTTCGCACGGTCGGGTCCGTCGCCCTCCCGTGATCCCCCAATAGGGGGGGTGCCCTCCATTAGGGGGGGTCGGGGGGGCTCGGTCCTCCCTGATCTGATGGTTGTGGGGGGCCTCAGCGGGGTACATTTGTCGAGCTTCTAGCTCCCGCTCAGCTCCTGCTATGCAATATGACGCTGAGCGGAGCTAGTATGAAGCAGAACGTTAGGTTATGTATATAACCAAGTTCTGTTAATACTAGTGACGCTCAGCGTCTAGACGCCGTTGCGGCCCTTGATTTTTCATTGTGGTGAAATTTGTTGGGAAGGAGATGAGTGTGTGGCACCATCCCTGCTTATGTAGGTAAGCGGATGGGGGTGTGGCCAGATGAATGCTGGCATATAAAGGTACATTTTGAAATGTATTCAGTGTATATACGCTGATGCGAGATATATGCAATATGACGCTGAGCGTCACTAGTATTAACAGAACTTGGTTATATACATAACCTAACGTTATGAAAACTGGAGGGAAAACAACATTGTATTTGAAGTTACTGCACTTTGCCGGTACATTACCTGTATAATTATTTAAGGAAATCGTGCAGCAGAGTGCAGTATCTGCTTTACCTTATCTCCAAAACTGAGCGACATTAACATCTGAAACTTGGTCACAAAATAAAACATTTATTGACAAGGTCAATTTCACTCATAACAAAATTTTTACTTTTTTCGAGTTACTGCGGTTAGCCTTGACAGGGCAGTATACTCATGGTGGATAGGAAAGAGAGGAATTGCAATACACTGCAGTCCACTATGAAACGCAGCTAAAAAGTAGAAAATAATTTGCATCGATTGGTTTTCTCATTGAAAATGGATTTTCATCCACGGCCGTAATGGAGTGTATTGACTCTCACCTCTCCAAAGTAAACAACTGAAAACAACTACAGCTCACAAAACCTTCTCAACCTTCTTCTAACCCCATGCCACACTCCTACCACCCGCAGCCTCCACCAGCTGCCACCACGCTCATCAGCGTCCTTTCCGTGGGTAAAACTCTGCGTGCGTGCAGTAGGGATTTAAGGGATTTATCCATTTACATGAAACTCAAACATTATCGTCCTCTCCACGCTGTGGAAGGGGATGCCGGTGCGATCGTATCCCAAATGTCCTTGTTAGAAAGCGAGGGAGAGAGAAGGAGGGAGGGAGGGAGGGAGGGAGAGAGGGAGGGCAAAGAGAATGAGAGAAATGGGTTAGCATTCCTCGCTGCAGGTTCACTGTCAGGCAGACGCAGAAGCAGTGATGTGACTAATGGTGTAAAATGTGCTGGCGTGCTTACAATGAGTGAGAGAGAGAGATAGAGAGAGAGGGGCTGTCTGCTGTCTGTCTCCTCTCCTACACCTCTGTAGCATTCACACAGACGGGGGTAATTTAAACTTTCTTTGCTTTTATCTAAAAGAAAATAATATTTAATCTTCGGCTGAGAGTGGTAGAATATGACACTGAAATGTAGATGCTTTTGGTTTGGAGATAACATGAAGGCAAGTGAAGTCATGATAGGGATGTGGTTTTAGGTAAATTTCCTAACACTACAGAACCACTTAGTCACAATATTGTTTTGGTATTTCAGGCAGATTAGCCGTGCTGAGCACCAGTCATTGTTGCCATTTTGGCCCCGTTCCTGAAAACGAGAGCAGCTTTTTGGGGATGATGCACAATAGACATCCCAGGACCAAGCAACTGCACCTCGCCTCGCTGTAGCTTAAGGCTGTCAAAATTGGCCAAAAATGACATTTGATTTAGTGGTGGGACTCGATTAAAAAATAGTATCTAATTCATTTGAGACTTTATAGTTAATTAATAGAAATTAATCGCATTTGCAATATCAATATCAATATTTGATGCGAAAAGCTAAATGTTTCAATTCAAATGGATTTTGTTATACGAGTGAATCAATTATTATACGTTTAAGCAGCAAAAGCAACCCCAGATGAAGTAAATACACCGATGGAAAAGACTCAACACGAGGCAATGATGCAACAGGTAGAACAAGCTAGCGGGACGCTGAATGTCAATGCAGAGAAGCTACAGGCTAACATTCAAACTAGCTTACAAGCTAACATAGAGGCTAACGATTCAAAGCAGATCAACTATGAAGAACGACAAAGAGACACGAGAAAGGGGCATGAAGGGACACGGTGATCCAAGGGAAGACAAAATCAACGTACACACGGGGGACCTGGGGATGAGAATAGATACAACAGAGGAGGATTACACGTGACACACAATACAAATGAACATGTGCATTAGAAAGACAAATTCAGAACATTGACCGGGAGCTCTGAGAACCACAGAACGAATGTTGGACTTATATAGTTTGATTGATTGATTGAAAACTTTATTAACAGATTGTAGAATGGGTACAATACAGTACAGCTCAATACACACAATTGTTAAGGGGATGCAGACCAGAGAAAGACTTTCGTCTTGTTTACATCAGGGTCCCCCATTTTCAATTCATCAGGACATATATGACATACATGACATACAGATAGTCAGTACTGCTACATCTATACATTTATGACATACCAGATTTGCAAATACAGTACTGTTTGTGATACAGAAGGAGTCAAGAAAAGGGAGTATATACATTTGACGTAGAAACTGTACATTGGAGGAGGTTGTGTGGGGGGGGTTGGGTACATTGGGATATTGACAACCATACTGGGTAATTTACATTGGAGGTTGTTGGAGGGGGGGGGGGGGGGGGGGCACACTGTATAAACAAGTAATACTGTACATTGAGGGGGGGGGGGGGGAGACACTGTACAAACAAACAAAATTGTACATTGAACTATTGACAAAACCATACTAGGTAAATGACTGTACATGGAGGGGGTTGGGTTAGGATATTTACAGGGGCCAGTGTTGAATTGCAGTCTCCCGTAGGTGTCCCTTGAGAGAGGTTTTGAAAGTGGGTAGTGATCCTGACATGGCCGCCTAGTTATAGTTGAAAGTGGGGGTGCAAGTATTTATTATTTTTATTTTTTATTTTTTGCAAGGGGTGGTTTGGAGGGGGTCCGGCACGACCCCCTCCATGGCAGATTTTTTTACATTTAATGAACACCTGTATGTGCAATTTCCTGCAATATAGAGCCTTCAATCTTGACCAAAATAAAGCTGCTCTTTTCACTATAAAACTCAGTTTATATTGCAGTATGATAGCTATAATAACTTCACTGCGAGGGCTCTTTTAGCTAACGCTAGCTAGGCACGTATGATAGCCAATTACTATTATAATAATAATAATAATAATAACTTTCCCATCCTCCCAAAGCCCCTCCAGCCCCGTTCACATCCGCCGCACCAACAACAAGTAACAACAACAACTAATTGACGCTATCAATAGCCCCAGTGAGCGCGGCGGCTGAATGAATGAAAACTTTATTTAACAGATTGCAGAATGGGTAAAATACAGTACGGCTCAATACACACAATTGTTAAGGGGATGCAGACCAGAGAAAGACGTTTGTCTTGTTTACATCAGGGTCTGTGCTGCACCGAGTGAATCCACAGTCACTTGCTCCTCAATGGGAAACCAACCTAGATTTACCATGAAGGACTGGTTCTGGCCGAACCGTTCGTTATACAAGTATCACAGAGACATTACAAAGGTGCTCACAGTTGCACGAGGGGTTCGCACAGAGATACGGGATGGTTTGAAAGCTCGGCGTTGCTAATAAATATTTTTTATATTTTTTTTATAAACTGCTCAAAGCGGCATTATTTCCGTCGTTGGGTGATCACAGCGCCTGCGCAGTGCGCACCATCCCGTATCTCTGGATTCACTCGGTTCAGCGCCGAGGCTCACCATACGAGAAATATTCAGTTTCAATCTGTTTGCGCATTTAGTATACAGTCACAGTGTTCGACTTACGTGATGATTTGCTCCATTTTAATGTAAACGCCGAAGAATAATCCTCACGAGTCACAATGTTATCCAATATCCAGCCTGAATTTCGAAAAAGGTTCGAAAAAGCCGCCTCCCCCAACATGTCGTATACGTCATGCCGACAAACGCCCGTGGGCACTGGATCAAACCATTAAAGTGCGGGGTCACACAATCTTTGGAAACTTAAAAACTTGCTATTAAGTGTCATTGCGTATTATTAATTTGATTGAAATTACGTAGTTATGGTTCGATAAGATTTATAAATTGGGGGGGGATATTTATATCATATGATATGATCAAAAAGTGAGGGAGCAAAAAGACAAGCTTGCTCCCCCAAGTTCAATAGTCCTAGAGCACCCGCATATTCTGCTCCATTAAGTGGGCGCCTATGGTGATCCACATTCCTTTACAGCTTTGGGTAGGGCGTTCCACATTGATGTGGCATAATTGCGAAACGTGTTTAGTCCCTTATTTGAGCCGGATCTGGGTTTAACATGATTTGTGGAGCTCCCTCTGGTGTTGTGATCGTGGTATTCACTGACCTTTGGGAAGTATTTTGACATGTACATGGGTACCTTGGTCGTGTAGTGTATCTTGTAGACCAGGCCCATTGCAAGTTGTTGTACTCTGTCGTCTACTCTAAGCCATCCTAGGTTGTCAAAGTGGGCAGGGGTGAGGTGGGTTCTAGGAGTAAGGTCAAGCAGTAGTCTGACCAGTTTGTTTTGAGATGTTTGTAATTTTGTTTTTAGCGCCTTTGAGGTGCTTTGGTACCATGAGGTGCAAGCATAGTCGTAGTACCCCTGAATGAGTGCTCCTGCCAGAGTCTTCAGGGTGTTCTTGTTTACCAGAGAGGAGATCCGGTACAAGAATCGAGTTCGTTGGTTGACTTTTTTTATTACATTGGATGCCATTTTGTCACAGGAGAGATTAGCCTCTAGGATGGAACCCAGGTAGGTAATTTCATCTTTCCTTGTGACAATATTGTCACCCACTGTAACTGAGAAGCCGTCGGTCTTGCTGAGTTTGTTATTTGAACCGAAGAGAATGGACTCTGTTTTGCCCATGTGTAATGATAGTTTGTTATCAGCGAGCCATATGCAGATTCTGCCTAGTTCCGAGCTGAGGGTTTTTTCAACCTGTAACTTGTTCTTGTCAGAGACCAGCAGGGCTGAGTCGTCCGCAAACAGGAACAAGTTGCAGTCACAAGCTGACGACATGTCATTTGCATAAATTAGGAACAGTAGCGGTCCTAGTATGCTTCCTTGTGGAACACCACAGCTCACTGTGAGGGGGGGGGATAGGGTACCGTTTACCTCCACCATCTGTTCCCTCCCCTCAAGGTAGGATTGCATCCAGCTCACTGATAGACTATCAAAACCAATTGCTTTTAGCTTGTCAATCAGAATGGAGTGATTGACCGTGTCAAAGGCCTTTTGTAGGTCCAGCATGACCATGCCGCAGTATTTGCCTGTGTCCACCTCTTGTTTGATGTGGTCATTCAAATAGAGAAGGCATGTGTCAGTGGAGTGGGATGTTCTGAAGCCAGAATTCGTAGATTAGATTTTTTTCCGCTAGGTACTTTTCGACCTGTTCGTAGACTATTTTTTCCATGACTTTCGAGATGGAGGTGAGAATAGAAACAGGGCGGTAGTTGCCTGGGTCTAATTTGCTGCCCTTTTTGTGCAGAGGGGTCACCCTCGCAATTTTGAAGTCCTTGGGGACGTGTCCCTGTTTTATGGAGAGGTTTATTATGTGTGTGATGATTGGGGTGATGGCGGCTGCTGAGTCTCTGAGGAATTTGGAGGGGATGTTGTCATGGCCAGTGGCCTTGTTAGGTTGGAGGGCGCTCAGTTTATTGAGTACCTCATCTGTTGTTACCATTTCCAGCTTGAAGTCGTCCTTGCGGACCCCTAGGTTTTTGTAGTAAGCTACTATGTGTTCTACCCCATAAAGCCCTGAGTGTGAGGGTAGTTTGTTTACCAGTGTTGTGGCTATGTTTGTGAAGAAAATGTTTAAGTAATTGGCTACATCCAGCTTGTCTGTGATGAGCGTGTTGTCCGTTTTTATGTTTATGTTTGAGAATCTGGTTTTAAGTTTTTTACTGCATCCTAGTTGATTATTGAGTAATTTCCAAAGTTCACGTGGTTTGTTTTTGTTTTCCTCAGTTTTGTCATTGATGAAATTCTTTTTTGCAGTTTTGATCATGGAGTTTACGTCGTTTCTTAGTCTGTTTCTTTCTAGTTTGAGTTCAGTCACGTGGGCTTGGAGTTCACTGCTCGTGCTTTTAGTAAGCTTTGACTGACTTTTACGAAACTCAGAGCATTTTTTGTCTCTGGTTTTCATAGCGGCCAGTATTTCGGAGTGCATCCACGGCTCAGCGCGATTTTTTACCCTGGTGGTTCTTAGGGGGGCCATGTCGTTTAGTATTGCTGAGAATTTGGTTTTGAAACCAAGCCATGTTTCTTCAACCAGTGTACCATTGAGTTCATCTGACCAGTCCAGACTCTCCAGTTCAAGGTTGAAGGCCTCGCTAGAGTAGGTTTTGAGGTCTCTAGATGTGACTGTTTTGTGGCAGCCAGCCTTTTAGTGCGCACTTCGCCACTAGGGGGAGCCAATACTCCTCACCCTTCCAACGGGGAACAGAGGGATACGAGTAAGATCCTCTAACACCATGGGAGCGCCAAATGTTGTCTTTTTTCTTTGAGTTATGTTAGAATTTGAGTTATGATAGAATAGCAGTTGCTTTAAATGTGCACATGGACATTTGTGAAGGACAAGAATTCAAAATGTTGGACATGAAGAGAGGCTCCGTCACTAGGGGGGGGGGCTTCTCTTTTGAAAGGAAACATTCAGAATTTTCTTCCACAACAAGAAGAATCACTCTGCATGCTAATGTAATAGAGTTACAGAGGTTTGAATACAGTGAAATAAAGGTTTTGTTTACTTATGTATGAATTAGTTTGCAAACAGATGCCTGCAAAAGAGTTACAGCTGAGAGGTATGAGCTGGAAAACACAATGGGTCTCATTCTCTAACGAAGTTACGACAAAATATTTCATCTTAGCCAGATTTCGGCCTATTTAAGACATATTAGGGCTGGGAGTGGGAGTCTTCAAATTTTCCTGAGATCTTATTTGAGAGCAGATCTAAGAGTGCTGAGGAGCACACTTAAATATGCTCTCAGCCCACGATCAAATCTCATGATTGATTGACTAATTTAAAATGTTATTATAACTTCACAGACTGTGTTCTCATAGTGATTCCTTCACGTCAACGCTACAGGCCTCCTTGGAATTAATTACTTAATCATAATTAAAATAAATATGACAATATTTGTACGATAAGAAATTACGAATTTGATGTCGGAAAAATAAATAATATGGATTCATCTGATCACAGGGCAGCTGGATTAACCATAACTGAACCAGCTATTTTGGACAAATAATTACTCAGATATTCAAACACAATTATGCAATTATTGTGAAATGATTGAAAATAATAATTATTTAATGCCTTCTGTGGAATTTGTATTTCTTATTTGTTACACATCTGTTTTAATGATTAATTATATACATTTGAAAGAATGCAGGTCAACATGCAATGTATCCCATTGATTGGTATACAATGGGACAGACCTTTGTTTGATTGATTGATTGAAAACTTTATTAACAGATTGCAGAATGGGTACAGTACAGTACAGCTCAATTACATAAGGGGATGCAGACCAGAGAAAGAATTTCGTCTTGTTTACATCAGGGTCCCCCATTTTCAATTCATCATAACATATATGACACACATGACACAGATAGACAGTACTGCTACATCTATACATTTATGACATACCAGATTTGCAAATACAGTACTGTTTGTGATACAAAAAGAGTCCAGAAAAGAGAGTACATTTGACGTAGAAACTGTTGGAGGAGGTTGGGTAGGGATGGGTGGGGGATAGACTTACACTGTACAAGCAAAACTGTACATTGGAATATTGACAAAACCATACTTGGTCATTGGAGGGGGTTGATATAGCTATAAACCTGCATTCCTTCGAATATATAATTAATCAATTAAACTTATATTGAAATACACTATATAGCCTATACACCAACACTGAAATGACAGTGGATAAATAAATAAGAACTAAAGCTAATCGGTGGAAATAGACTGCATTAATATTCCATAACAAGTCTTGTGTGCGCCTACGAATGAACAGTAGCCTATAGGCTTATGGAATAATAAACCATACTGCGTTCATTCATTACGCCCGCCATAGGCTATATATATTATATGTCATTCATTCATTCATATACAGTACTGCGCACGCGCGTGTGTGTGTGTGTGTCTGTGTGTGCGCGCGCTGCGGCAGGTGTGTACCGCGAGCTGTATATGATGCCAATACATTCATCTAATCTAGTTTTGATGGGCGCAAGCGTGATTACGAAACCTAGCCGCATTTCTCGGAGACGCTCTCTGATTGGCACTGACTGACGCTAGGTTTCGTAATCACGCGGCTCGCAAAGGACTTCCGCCATTCCATTTCACACAGATGCGTCACCAGTTAATAATAATAATAATAATAATAATTCATTTAATTTATATAGCGCTTCTCAATAACCAGAAGTCGCTGACAGTAGTCGGGAGCAGGAGTACAAACAAAGAAACGAAAGCAAAGAAACAAAAACAAGAACAACAAAGAAACAAAAACAAAAGGAACATGAGACCATGGGGGGAACAGGGGAGACAGCCTGATAGCACAGAAAAGACTGGAGACAGACATCAATCAGGTTGGAGGGGTGGGGGGGGTTTAAGGGTGGGGGGGGTTGAAGGCAAGGGAGAACAGGTGGGTTTTGAGGCGAGCTTTGAAGGTGGAGAGTGTAGGGGAGTCTCTGATGGACTGGGGGAGGGAGTTCCAGAGTCGGGGTGCAGTACGAGAGAAGGCCCGATCTCCGAAGTTTTTAAGCTTGGATGTCGGGACAGTGAGGGAGGCAGTGGAGGAGGACCGGAGGGAATGGGTGGGGCGGTAGGGAAGAAGGAGATCAGTCAGGTATGGGGGGGCCAGGCTGTGGAGGGCTTTGAAGGTGAGGAGTAGTGTTTTAAAGTTAATGCGGTGTTTGATCGGGAGCCAGTGGAGGGAGTGGAGGACAGGAGTGATGTGTTCGCGGGACCGGGTGTTAGTGAGGAGGCGGGCGGCTGAATTTTGGACCATTTGCAGTTTATGGAGGGAGCGGGAGGTGATACCAGTGAGGAGGGAGTTGCAGTAGTCCAGGCGGGAGGAGATGAAGGCGTGAATGAGGGATTCAGCAGCGGGGGGGGGAGAGGCAGTGACGGATTTTTGCGATGTTGCGGAGTTGAAAGTAGGATATTTTTACGATGGAGCGGACGTGGGGGTCAAATGAGAGGGTGGGGTCAAGGAGGACACCAAGGTTGCGGACTAGGGGGGAGGGGGTGATGGTGGAGTCGTTGATGGTGAGTGTGATGGGTCCGGATCTGGTGAGGGTGGTTTTGGTGCCAATGATGAGAAGTTCAGTCTTGTCACTGTTCAGTTTGAGGAAGTTGTGAGTCATCCAAGTTTGGAGTTCGGTGATGCAGGATTCGATGTGACTGAGGGGTGGGCTGTGGGGGGATTGTGTACTGATGTAGATTTGGGTGTCGTCAGCGTAACAGTGGAAGTTGAGGTGGTATTTACGGATGATGTGACCAAGGGGGAGAATGTAGCAGATGAAGAGCAGGGGGCCAAGGACTGAGCCTTGGGGGACCCCCTGTGTGACTGCGGAGGGGGAGGAGGTGTGGCCGGAGAGGGAGATGAATTGGTGTCTGTCTGTGAGGTAGGAGGAGAACCAGCCAAGTGCTGTGCCCTCAACACCCAGTTGGTGCAGCCTTTGGAGGAGGATGGAGTGACACACTGTGTCAAAGGCTGCACTGAGATCGAGTAGGATCAGGATGTTGAGGGCACCGGAGTCAGCGGAGATGAGGAGGTCGTTGATGACCTTAACCAGTGCAGAAGTTGCCTTATAAGGAACTATGGAGGCGGTGT
The DNA here is from genome assembly GCF_963971535.1 of Notolepis coatsorum. Classification (NCBI taxonomy): domain Eukaryota; kingdom Metazoa; phylum Chordata; class Actinopteri; order Aulopiformes; family Paralepididae; genus Notolepis; species Notolepis coatsorum. The sequence continues at coordinate 61,182,143 of NC_140176.1, forward strand.
TTTGTATGCAAATGAGCTGAACGGGAACGCGCTTTGGAGTTTACGACAGAATGCCATTCTCCAAGCAGATATCAGATCATATCATTTCTGCGACCGTTTCAGCCACTTAAGATATATCTCCAGCACGTTCAGGACTCAGAGTGTACTTGTCATAGATTATGTCTCAGTGGTTCCAAGATAAGTCTTCCAGAATATATCTTTGGAAAATTTTCGGGAATGAGACCCAATGGGTCCATAGCCTGAAGTCGTATCTAGTACAGGTCCAAAGTTGATAACAATCCCATGGAAAATGAGAATTTTACACATGTTTTTCTCATGTTTATATCGGTAATAATTCTGTATGCTTATCCAAAATGGCCATCTGATCCAATACATTTCGACGCACGAGCAAGTAATTCTTCAAACAACCAACTTCTTCATCTTCTTCCCGCCTTTATCGTAGTAATAATCCCTCATGTGAAAAGAACTTCAGCTCCAGTCAATAATTTTCACCGTCAGAGGCGAAACCGGACGTGGTCACTTGTCTGAAACTGACGCTTGTTGGTTGTTTGGTCATGTAACCCGAGATTGGAAGCATGCAGTAGGTCGAGGAAAGTGTCAATCAAACAGCTGCCATTTTAGCTTTCAAACAATGTGTTGGTTGATCAGCAATAACACAGCCTGAAGCCGACAGACGAGGGCAAAGTGCCGCAATGTGCGGGACGGCCCACTGTCGGGCTGTCCGATGCTTAACTCATTCACTGCCAACGATGAGTATACTCATTATTGGGCGCCAATCGTTGAACACCAACAACGAGTATAGTCGTTATTTGATTATTATTTCTTTTATTCGATATTTCTATTCATTACAGGCACACAGACTTGGGGTTAATATGGGGAATCATCATGAGAATGTAAAAGTGCAATACCGGCCGCATCACGCTAGACGGCGGTATCGAGCACCCTTTATACCCTTGTATCTTTCTCTGTGGGACGGCCACACGTCTCCGGTTTCATGTTTCCTTCTCGGGCGAGGGCAGCCGTTCTGCTGGTTCCATCGAAGCGCATCAAATATCTCCAATCCATATGTTGTGGTGGATTATGCCGTTGACCAAATGGACATTGGATATACCAGATGGCAATCAAACAATTGGAATATTATTTTTGGAATACTCCCGATTACACGTAAGGGCGATTTTACGTATACATGTTTGCTTGATCCTACAATGCCTTCATACCGATCGGGCTGATAACCGGTTTTAGTGTTCAAAGCGAATGCCGTTACTGACAATCAAATAATCAGAAACGACCCCCCCCCCTTTCATGCATTCATGATGGAACATAATAGCTATGATATAGATTTGATTTCGGGATAATAGCGTATACAGGCAAGAAATGGCAATGTCTATGGTGGAATTGACGTATCAGGCTTTAACTCAGGATTTCATGAATGACCCTAGACCGCTCTAAAACCATACTTATATTCACCACAGTATAACACGGGAATGTATGGATGGAAATATTTATTCTTTCTCACATATTGAACAATGGATAGGTGATGTCAAATGGGCCATAGTATTGTATCCATAGCTATAATATAGAATATAGCTCTACAAACAAGGTGACTCAGTCCTATATTTTAAAGCGTGGCAATGCAACCACAGGGCCATGGCTAATCCCCAGTGCTAAAACAGGTTTTAACTATAGGCCCTTTCCACACTTTTTTTGTATATATCTTTATTGATTTGCAATACCTAAGTATGATCTCATATGAGCCAATTAATTAAAAAGCAACAACAACAAACACTATATATCACTATATGATGAAGAGTATTCTGTTTTAAATAGGAGTTAATATTCTAGTCTTTAACCTCTTAAACCTGAGCGGTCCGGTACTGGACCGCAAATGACATCACGCCATAAATCCATCTCTACAGAATGTAGCCAAGAGTAAAGACCCTAACCCTGTCAAAACAGCAGTCAAAGTGTATATTTTCAGCATTACGTTTGTTTACAGTACCAACGATTTAAGATTATAGAAATATCAGGGCATTGAGTTGGAAACTGGCGCATATTGATGGAAGGAAGTGGCACAGCCAAAAGTGAGTGTAGTATTTTGAAGGAAGAAACACAGGGCTTTCAAAGGGCTTTCGAATTTTGAAAAACTACACTACCCAGCTCACACCAGCCCTTGTCAATCTTCTGACATCTGGATACACTTTTTTATTTCTCTTATTTTTTTTCGGGATAATCTCCCACAAACCTGAACGTTATTGCCATAAAACAATGCAGTTAGTTTATCTACCTCTCTGTGGACATCTAGCAAAAAACGCTGTTGCAATCTGATGAAAAATGGTGGAGAATTTTTTTTTTTTTGTATTTTATTTTTGTATTCTTTTTTTTAAACATAACATAAAATTAGACACACAAGCATTAACAGTAAACATCCAATGAAATCACCATTTAAATAAATGTAGTATACGAGATATATACCTAATACTTGCTATCTAATACCCTACATACATATGCTCTCGCTCGATATTCTATATTCCATAATCATATTTCAAAAAGCATGTGTCCGGATGGCAGCATTCAGTACTGTATCTACAAAACCTTCTGTTTAATTATCTTCCCTTTATTAATTTGCTTAGATTTTTTGTACACGTGATCTCAAGAAGGTGCTTGACATTTTTAATGTCTGGTACATTTTTGCATGGTCAAAGATTAACAATTTAAAAAAAATTAAATGATAGAATTGATATCCTAGTAACAGACACAATATTTCTGACACTGGGATTACATTCCCTGAGATCCATAGATGTCCCTAGATACCAAGAACATGCTTAGGCACCATTTACTTAGGTATGTATTTTTAGGCGGATTTTCAGAAAATAGGGCTAGGGAGATTAATATAGTCCATCTTCCATATCCTTCGCTTTGCCCTCCACTTCCATACTCCCTCTTTAGAGTAAAAGCCCCCCCCCCCCCCACCCCCGGAAGAAGTGCATTAACTGAATTAGGTGTGTGCATTTAATTCCGTGCTCCCCTTTTAAGGGCAGATGTACCATCTGTCTATATCCAAAGACATGTATTATTTATCTTTCTTTGAGAGCACAAAAGTGTTTTGGGTTATGGGTCCTCTGAGTGCATCTACCCCCTGTCTCCCCTTCACACACTCCAGGGCACCCTGTCACTATGGATTTGTTTTAAGAGACACAATGGTCTCTTTGTCACAGTGATTGCTTCCTCCTTCACTCTTTGCTATTCTATTAGTATCACTGACCACAGCCTCACAGCAACTCACTTTGATTAGGGCTTCCTCTTTGTGTCCATATTTCACTCTCGGCAAAATAGCAATTAGCCTAATGCCTGTGACATTAATTTGTGAATCCGTAAAAACCAAATGCGAGGCGTCTTTGATTCCAAATGTTCATTATCAAACTCGTATATCTGCCTCATTACGACCCTCCTTCCTCTCTAAGACAAAAGGATGCATGCGGCATGTGATCATATTTAACGGTGACCTCATTCCCTCTCAAATTTACTACTGCTCTTTTTAAAGAGGGCTGTATATCCATGCTGCTCTTGACCGTGAGGATTCATCTCGCTCAGTCTGACAAATTGTGGCAATTACTCTGATGAAGTTCAAAGATGACACCTCTTATGATGATGTAATAATGAGGCCAGCCTACCTGACAGCTCCTAATAGGAAAGGACTGAAGGACATTTCAATGATGAATGAGTTCCTCTTTATATGTATTGCTTTTTTCTCTCTCTGTTGGCAAAAGCAACTGTGACCTGGAACTAAATAAACCTGTTCCCTCTGTACCTTGGATGTTTCAGAAAAAGCAAATGCATAGCGCCGAAGAAAACTGGTTAAATGTAAAACGTGTAATATCCTGTGAGGAGGCCACCTCCCTGATCTTGAGATTAGATAGCGAGAGCACATCCGTTTTATAGAGTATCTAAAATGTCTAACACCTGCCCTTTGATATCCGTTTGGATACAGACAAAAAAATTATGGAATCTGCAATGCAAATGACAACGGTAATGTTGACTTTAATATTGAAGTACATTTATGGAGGACCAACATTTTATAAATAAGGAATACATCAATCATTTTGTCATAATGATATAAAAATATAAAATATATAATAATAACATGTAGGAATGTATGTAAATGATTAAATACAATTGTACAAAATGTAATAATCTTTAAATAATTGTATAATATAAACGTATTGGTATGTTATGTTATTTCATGATTGTTGTCTTCCTAATAAAGTAATAATTACATTTAGTCAAACATGTCATAATGTCACTATTCCAAATGACTGAATGATTTCAGAGTGGTTCTTTCTTTTCTCCTTTTTATTTCATATTGACTCTTCATAATGGTTTGGTCGTCTGTCAATCAACAGGAAAAGTGCTGGACCACTCATTGGGTAATCCTTTTTCTGTTGATTGCACTACCTGGCTAAAAGTGCCTGAGATCTAATTGATAGAATGGCCATTCCCATTTAGATCTACATCCTTGAATGGTAATTTGGCTGGTAAACCCATATATATTACAGGCAAGTTAAAACAGGCCAAAAACACACAAGAAACAAAGGGAAAACATTAGACATTGAATAAAATGTTAGACATTGAATAAATAGGCCAAAAACACATGTACTGTAGCACTTGTGTGTTGTGTCACTCACTAACAGTAACAGCTGTTCGCCACGGACCAGTTCTAGATTAGAATGAGGAGAGGAGTGATATACCCAGTAAAAGGAATAGTAGACCAGAGACAAGGTTATAACAGTGACCGGTATTTATTCTTAACAGCAGCGCTAGCTAGACAATTGCAATACATAACGTGAGGTAGTGTGAAATATCCCTTTTTAGGTTCTTTCTCTAACCACTCCTTCTTTCAGGAGGGTTAGTTTGATATCATGTTATAGGTTGATTGAATCAACACATTTGGTTCGGAACGACTCCTTCTCTCAAGAAGGTTAGTTCGGTATCAGGTTCTAGGTTGATTGGATCAACACATTTGGTTCAGTTCAGACGTCACTGAGGTTATCACTAGCTAAAAGCTAGGTTTAAGGTTGGACACTAGATGTATCCCTTTTTTTTATCAACTTTTTCTCCACATTTTTCTATTTTTCTCCTGTCCCCAATTTCGTATTGTCCAATTCTACCCTCCCCTGTCTCGAACGTTGTTAGGCCATGCCTCCCACAAGCCGGCTGCAATGTGGACGAAGCCTTACATCACGTGTCTCCTCCGGTACTCGAGGAGGCAGCCGTCGCATCTTTTCACCTGCACAGCTCGATCTCTCAGCGGCGAGGATCTGCGTGGGAGGGACACGCCGTCCTCGTCGCTTCCTGATTCTACTGTGCAGGCGCACCAACCGACCTGTAGGAGTCGCTGTCCACAATGTCCGATCCCCACCCACCAGCTTCCCACCCCCTAATACTGCCAATTGTATTAGTATGAACGACCAGCCAAGCTGGTAGCAACGCCGAGAGCTGGGCTCGAACCCAGCATCTCCTGCGTTGGTGGCGAGCGCCTTGCCCACTGCGCCATCTAGCCAAGGCCAGATTAAGAATTCAGAGGCCTCTGGGCCAGACTCTTGTGGAGGCCCCCACACACACACACACACACACGTGCACGCACGCACAGTGGCGTTTTTATATGTAAAACATTGGTCGGGCAGCCACTAACCAAGGCTACATACCAGGCAAACTACAGTAATCAAAATGACAGTAATCCTGCTACTGATGCGTTTTTAACACATCAACAAACAGCTATCCAGCGAGAGAGAGAAAGTATAGTTGAGGAAAATAATTATATTCCCTGTCTGCCAAAGTTATTGACAGGGTACCACACAATATATTATACTTTATTGTTCAGTTATTCTGTCAGTTTCATGATGGCTGTCCCTTTCCTGTTTAGATTTTAACTTAGCAGCTCCGCTTTCCCACCGTTTAACTTTTTTATCCATGTTTTTGAGTCTCATATGATACAGTACTACTCGAGTCTTAGCCTACTTGATCAACTTGCAAGTGCAATTCTCACGGTCAGTGGTCAGCTGACCTGACCTGACAGTGACCCCTGGACCTGGACGTCAGTGTCACGTCGACTCAACGTCTCTCACCCCCTCATGATCAAACCATATTTTTATTTGCAATACAACATTTTTTATAAAAATAGATAGAGATGAGATGATACTAGTAGTCACTATAGATGCTGTGAAAGTAAACGCTGGATCTGATTATATGTATATTTTTTTCGTATTTCTTTTATTTTTTTTACTAGTGTGTAGTGGAGGCCCCTAGTCACTAGGGGGAGCTCGAGGATATCCGCTATCAGCACCGGCGGGTCTCTGCTGTCTGTCATGATCCCAATCTGCCTCGTGTCGGGGCTGGGATGAGGAGATGCGGGCAGACTCTACGTCTAGTCTTCTTCTTCTTCTTCTTGTATATTTCCGGCGGACTACACGTCTAGGCGTATTGCCGCCCTCCACAGGACAGAGGGAGCACTATAGATTTCCAGCCCTCCCTATATGTCTAGTCGAGCCAGGGTCAGCAACCTTTACTATCAAAAGAGCCACTTTTCCCCCCTCCCACAAATTAAAATGCTCAGGGAGCCACACAACCTATTTACCCTTAAAATGAAGATAACACAGTGTATAACATTTTATATATCCCCAAGCATACCCCACATTTCGCATAAAACGCCTGACAATTGCATACCCAAAGTAATTAGCGATTTATTATACTTTATACTTATTGCATTAATGGAATTATAAAGCAACAAAAAGAAAAGTTTTGACTTTTTATTGCTGTTTTTACCTGTTATAACAAATTAAAACCTCAAACTCTTATGAAGAGGAGAAAACATACTGGCTGTGTAGACCTATTTTTAAGGGGAGACCACCCACCTAAAATACCATTTTCCTGATTTTGGGGCAATTTTGAAATTTTTGTATAATGTTGCCCATTTACATGTCCTTCTTTCAAACTAGTGACAAGAAAACAAAAAAAACACATTTAGTTGCTTATTTTGCTTCATTTTGCATGATTGCATCCATAAATGTGCCTATTAGGGGGTACAGTAATCGGTTGTGTTGTTTGTTACTAAACTGTTACTACAGTACTACTACATCATTATTATTATTATGTTATTCAGTTATCAGGCATGTGTTTAGGTTGTCTATTACTAATGGTTTGATTGGGTGTTGTGTTTGTAAATAGTGGTTTCAAATAAAAATGTATGGCATTTTACAATACAGAACTTTGAAGGAATGTACCATTTCCCTAGCATCTACACACACCAAACGTTCCACCTTTATTCATATCTATATCCTGATTCTTTGTGCCAAAGGGTTTGTTGATATGTCATACATAGCCTGATTTACAGACAATACAAAACTTTAAAGGTGTTTTTCTCAAAACGAGATTTTATGAGTTTGTATTACACATAAAACAAGAAATCTCAATTTCTCTAGTACCTCCACACACCAAACTGGCCACGTTTCCTCCTATCCATATACCACAACTTTTAGCTAGAGGATTTTTTGATATATCACTCATCCAGATTTTTTGAACATTTTATACAAAAAATGTATGCAAAACATTAAAAAAATTATGACAAGGCATAAAAGGTCATAAATTCCTGTTCGGGTGGCATATCAAAAGATCCTCTAGCAAAAAGTTCGGTATTTAATGTAGTAACATGAAAAACCATGAGAAAATATCTATATATCATCCATTTTTTCTAAATTTTGTTTAGGGTAACATGCAAAAATGGGCCATTTTGAATAGACCACGCCCCTTTTGGGTAATACAATTATGCGACCAAAAAAAATTATGCATTTTTTTTCTTTTTTTGACTATTGCAAACAATTGATGTTTGCAAATGATTTCATCCTTTATTATTTCCCCCCCCTATCTAGGTGGGTGGTCTCCCCTTAAATAAAACACAGAAAAGGAGAAAAAACACTGGCATCTGTAGACCTACTTTGAAATAAAACCCTGAACTATGCAGCTCTATTTGAGTCCTTCCCTTATTTGTGGGAAATCTATAAAATAAAAAGTAAATTTATGTTGTTCGCAAATTTCGCACCACATATCAGGCATGGGCTACTGTATATGCATTGACCCTTTAACTCTCCCTCTATACAGGAGAGGTATCAGTACCCATATATACAATGTGCATCAATCAAATAAAAAATACAATATCAAAATACAATATCAAAATACAAAAGGTGAAACAGGGTCAAAAGCCCTTGGAAGTCCTTGTATTCAAGTTCAATCAAACCTGGCCTGCATAACAGCTAGCCATGCATAAAATAAAAGCTATTTATCATCTTTCATTGCTATTCATCATATTTCATTGCTTTTAGAATGGATAATCAATTAGGCAACTTTTTGCTATGCTAAGCTAAAGTAGGCTACAATGTCACAGCACATGGGAACATCCATTTGACTTATGCTAAATTAGGCTAAAGTGCACTAGCACATGGAAACATTCCTCACATTCCATATTAAACTCTCAAAAGCAACCGAAATGTATTGTATTTTATTTTTTTATTCTTTTTTAAAACAAACATATAAACAAACATGACAACACACGATAAGATATACAAGCATTAATTGTCAGGGCACATCCAATGGGATCACCTTTTGGTTAGTTGTTTTATATAAGATATACCCATAATACCTGTTATCTAAAAAAAAAACCTACATACATATGCTCAGCTCGAACCCCCCCCTCCCGGACCCCACCTTGAGAAGTACCTCCACTATCCCTCGCACCTAACCAGACACTACCATTATAAGCTAGCTTTTATTCTCTCCACCACTTCTAACCACATTGACATTTTGGATTCATTGAGACCCAGAATTCTTGCTGTAGATATTTCATGGTAAATTACATCGAGATATGTAAGAAACCAAACTTTACGGCACATTTTTTCCGGTTGAAACCAGCGTGATGCGATCAGCTTTTTGGCTACTGTGATACCCGATAAAACCAATCTCTTTAGCTGTGGATTCACTGCAAACTCAAAAACATCATTCAACAGCAATACCGAGGGGTGTACAGGTATATTCCAAGATACGAGTTTTGATATTTGTTGGGTCACATCTTTCCAGAATGCCTTAACTGGTGAGCAGTCCCAATACATGTGCATAAATGTCCCTTCGTCCCCATTTGTACATTGGGTGCATTTGGAATCTTTTTTGAGCCCCATTCGGCACAGTCTTATAGGAGTCAAGTATGTCCTGTGAATATAGTTAAGATTGATTTGTTGATGATCCGGGTTCCTTGATGTAAGTCGGACATTTGCCCAGGCTCCTTGCCAATCAAAGTCATTTTCCAGGTCTGGTATATCCCTCCTCCAGACAGAGTCAAGTTGGAGGGTTTCATACGAGGACGTTAGTAATTGATGATAAAATTCTGAAACAAAACCTCTCGATGTCTCTCTTGAGTAGAAGAATTTGTGGTATCTGTGGTGTTCAATTGGTCTGTCTAATGGAACACCGTGAGACTTCAAACATAGCTCTAACTGTTTGTGAAAAAGCCATGTGGACTTGGTGAGATAAAAAATTTTGCGTATTTCTTTATCACTACAAAAACCCTGTTTGTTAAAAATATCCCCTAATGAGTGTATGCCTTGCTCTTCCCATATAGGGAATCTTATAGGTCGTTTTCCAATTAAGAGAGCATTGTTATTGAATAAGGGAGTATGGTTGTGCCATTCTTGTGGGTTAGGATTTTTTTTTTGTGATTCACGCCATATCCGGATCGCATGAGTAATTATGGGGCCAAATTTTCGTTCACAGTGCTTGATTGGTAGTTTAGTGTATGCTATGTCCTTCAGTCTATGTGGGGCTACTATGTTTTCTTCTATTTTCCTCCAAGATGCTAATGCTTGGGAGTCAAACCATGTTGTCAATGGACTTAATGAGTACGCCTTAAAATATAGGAAAAAATCTGGAAATGCCATGCCACCATCTGCTTTATTTCTCTGTGCGGTGGATCTTTTTATACGTGGTGGTTTGTTATTCCAAATAAATTTGTATGTGGAGGAGTGTAATCTTTTCCAGTAACCCTCTGGAGGGGGTAACGGTAGCATTGAACAGAAGAAGTTGATTTTAGGTAGTACATCCATCTTAACTATTGATATCCGTGCTTGTACTGTGTTCTTAAGTTTTGCCCATCTATCAAGGTCGTCTTTGATTTTGTTTTGGATTTTTGTGTAGTTGTGCTTCACCGTTTGTCTTATGGTAGGGAATATTTCCACTCCCAAGCATCTGAAATGTTTTACCATCGGTATCTGTCCTGGGAGGGTTGTATCTTTTTTTGCAGGGGTGTTAAGTGGAAGGAAAGCCGACTTCGGCCAATTTATCTTAAATCCCGATAAATCGCCAAAGTCCTCAATCAACTTGAGCAGATGAGGCAATGTGGTGTTGGGGTTTTTCATGAACAATATTACATCGTCCGCATATAAACAAATTTTTTGTTGTGTGCCCTTGATTACGATAGGTTCTATGGATTGGGATTGTCTTATATATTGTGCTAACGGCTCTAATGATAGATTGAACAGACCGGGACTAAGAGGACAACCCTGTCTGGCAGAGCGTGATACCGGAAATATTTCAGAGATGATTGTGCCTGTTATAATCATGGCCGATGGGTCTTTGTATAATACTTTAATCATATCGATGAATCCTTTTCCTAACCCCATCCTTTCTAGCACTGCCCACAGATACGACCATTCCAGCCTGTCAAAGGCCTTCATAGCATCCAGGGACAGTATCGCCTTAGGTATGGTGTCCTCTTTGTCGGCATCAAGTACGTGCAGTATACGTCTTATGTTCTCAGTGATCAGGCGGCCTCCTATGAAGCCAGTTTGGTCCGGGTGAACTAAAGACGTCATATGCTTTTGTAATCTGATGGCTAATACCTTAGAGTACAGTTTGATATCTGTTCCGAGGAGGCTTACAGGTCTATAACTACCGCACTCGTTGGGGTCTTTGTCTTTTTTAAGGAGGACTGTTATGAGTGCAATATTGTCGGTAACCGAAATGTATATAGACCATGTTCTTTTTTTTTTTACTTTTTTTTTTAGCGTTTATCGCTTTTCTGGTCAAGCATGACCGACAGAAACAGGTTGAATGGGATGTAGAGTAGGGGAAGACACTCTGAGAAAATACGGCGGGTTCGGGAATCGAACTTGTGTACCCCAGATCCGTGACGAGCACGGTTGTCCCCGACGCCGAAATAGCGCCGAGATACGCGGTGAGCTACGGGAGCTCGCCAGATATAGACCATGTTCTTATCATACAGCATATCAATACAATTATAAGTACTTCTGAAATGGTTTCTTTCTAGTTTTCATTTAACCAAATTGAGCTTGGAGCTTCGCTAGCATGACTCAGGGTGAAGCTACATTGTTAGCTAGCAATACAGTTTGCCAATGCGTGATTTTTTTTCGTAGTCGCAGTTTGTGAAGATGCTCTCTGATTGGCTAGCCCGCGTACAGCGAAGAGCTTCTCTGATTGGTTTAGCTCCGAAGGGTCTCTTCCGCCCTGTACATATATATTCTCTGCTTTGAAGTGTATATGCTTTGGCCCTCTTTCGAAGTGGGTTATGCTTAGAGTTTATTTTTAGAGCAGGGCTATGGACCACCAGCCCTGATTCCAAACTCTAAGCATAACAACTTCGAAGCAGAGAATATATGTACAAGGCGGACATTTCTATCCCAGAGCCCTTGGAAGCTAAACCAATCAGAGAGGGTCTTCGCTGTACACGGGCTAGCCAATCAGAGAGCGTCTTCGCAAACTGCGGCTACGGAAAAAAATCACGCTTTGCCGACGCAGCGCGTGTCGTGAGGATAACGTTGTTAGCCGATTAGCATTGAGCTAGCGATATTACACATTCGACAATGAAACAGCACAATATTGATGAAACTCACCAAAACCGTCTTTGGAAGTGGTATGTTCTTTAACAGCAACAACCTCTTCGGTTTTGTAACTGGGGGAATCTTTTATGACTGTTTGATAACTATTTCGTGGTGCTACTTCATTCCCGTTCTATCAGCATTCAGTATCTGCATCAGTCTCCGTCAATCTATGATCTCCATCTGCGTAAGATGAGGCGCGAACTGCTCACCTAACTCGCGTTCTGAGGTAACTTAAAGGGGCAGTGAGGCAATTCAACGGATTTGGTCAAAACATTGTTAACCTCACATGAATATACATATAACCAAATAACATTAACTGTTTATGTTCTTACACAATAGCATTAACTATTTATGTTCTTATTCAATGGCATTAACTATTTATGTTCTTATAACTAAATAGTTATGAATCTGAAACCTGGGTTACACACACAAAAAGAAAGAAGATCAAAATAATTAAAAACAGTCACAGACTTTATTAGTCATGTTTTTAAACTGTCCTTTCCATTCTCAGTCTGCACTCTGGGGACCATAAGCATAAGCAAGTAATTTGAGCGTGTCACATAGGGTCCATAGTTCCAATCTAGCATTGTGAAGGTTGTAGCGCTGAGAGAAAGGAGTCGGAGGCGGTGTCTCGAAGTTGAACCTAATTCCTTTATTATTCATCAGCGTAACAACAAGTCGACGTAGTCGAGTCGATAGTAAGAAAGAATGCCGGTGGCAGGAAGTGCCACACTATAAATCGTTCAGGGGGAACTACTATTCCCAACAACAGTTCTGTGTGAATTATGTACAGTCACTACAAGGTGGTAATTTCCCGGTAATGGCCTTAAAGATAAACAGATAACAATGTTTATTTCACTTCTCTGCCAGAGAAGACCAGCCCACTTTACCAAGGGGTTGTCGCGTCCGGAATGAAATCCCCCGGGACGCGCAATGTCTGGCCGTATAACAGCTCCGCGGACGAGGACTGCAGGTCTTCTTTGGGGGCGCTCCTAAGTCCGAGCATGACCCACGGCAGCTTATCCACCCAGTTGCCGTCCGTCAGGCCTGCGCGCAGTGCCGCCTTCATGGACCGGTGGAAACGTTTGCATAGCCCGTTGGCCTGTGGGTGGTACGCGGTTGTACGGTGCAGCTTAACCCCCAGGCCGCTGGCGACCGCGTTCCAGAGCTCCAAGGTGAACTGCGAGCCCCGGTCGGAGGAGAGGTCGGACGGGGTACCGAAACGTGCGATCCACGTGCTGATAAAGGCGCGGGCCACGTCGGAAGAAGATGTTGAGGCGAGGGGAACGACTGCCATCGGGTGGTCCTGTCCACCATAGTGAACAGGTAGGTAAACCCGTGAGAGGAAGGAAGCGGGCCCACGAGGTCAACGTTGACGTGGTCGAATCTCCTCTCGGGAACTACGAATGTCACAAGCGGGGCCTTGGTATGTCGGTGCACTCTAGCCTGTTGGCAGGACACACACGCGTCGACCCAGGCCATCACGTCTTTCTTGAGCCCTCGCCACACAAATTTTTGTGACACCAACCTGCTCGAAGGCTTCCTACCGGGGTGAGACAGGTCGTGCACTGCCTCGAAAGCCCGCCTGCGCCAGCCTATAGGGACCAGCGGCCGGGGGTGCCCGGTGGAGAGGTCACAGAGCATGGACGCGCCCGAGCCGCCAATCGCGACGTCTCTGAGGCGCAGACTGGTATCCGCTGTCCTGAGGGCCTGGATGTCGTAGTCGGAGGCCTGTTCCGAGCCCATGGCGACGTAGTCGAGGCCCAGTTGCACAGCTCCGATGACGACCCTGGATAGGCAGTCTGCGACCACGTTGGCTTTCCCGGCGCTATGCCGTATGTCTGTCGTGTATTCAGAAATATACGAGAGTTGGCGCTGTTGTCGTGCGGACCACGGTTCAGCCACCTTGGACATGGAGAACGTGAGGGGTTTGTGGTCGACGAAGGCCGTAAACTCCCGGCCCTCCAGCATGAAACGAAAATGGCGCACCGCCAACCAGAGGCCTAGGAGCTCTCTGTCAAATGCGCTGTACTTGCGCTCCCTGGGGGTCAGTTGACGGCTGAAAAACGCCAGCGGTTGCCAGGCGCCGTCAACGTACTGTTCATGCACCGCGCCCACCGCGTAGTCTGACGCGTCGGTGGTAATGGCGACCGGGACCCCCGGTGACGGGTGAGCCAACCTGCATCCGCCAGGGCCGTCTTGGTGGCCGCGAAGGCTGTCGTCCTCTCGGCCGTCCAGTCGACAGGCTGGTCGGGGGACTTGTCCTTCAGAGCCTCGTAAAGCGGCCGCATGGTGTGGGCCGCCCGGGGGATGAACCGGTGATAAAACGTCACCATCCCGAGAAATTCTCTGAGTGCTCGGGCCGTCGGAGGTCGTGGGAAAGCGGAAACGGCTTCCACTTTCGACGGGAGGGGGGATGAGATGTCCGAGGAACATCGTTCCTCGGACATCGTTGAGGTGTCTGTAGTCACCGCACGGTCTCCATCCCCCGTCCGCTTTGGGCACGATGTGCAGCGGCGAGGCCCAGGGGCTGTCCGAGCGTCGGATAATCCCCAACCTCTCCATGTTGGCGGACTCTGACCTAGCGACTGCTAGTCTGTCAGGGTTGAGCCGGCGGGCCCTAGCGTACACGGGTCTCGATGTGATGCTCGACCCAGTGTTTGGTGGTCGCGGCCGAGAACGTAGGCTGTGTCAAGCCGGGAAACTCCCGCAGTAGGCGTTGGTACACGTCACCTTCTGCGAGCGAGCTGGCCAGCCCGCTGTATACTACTTCATTGCGCACACATGTCAAGGAAGCATATGTCTGGGCGTCTACCAGGCGGACGTGCCTCACGTCCACGAGGAGCCCATGTGCACAGAGGAAATCCGCCCCGAGTAGTGGGAACGAGATGTCGGCCGTGACAAACTCCCACGTGAACCGCTGTCCCCCAAAACACAACTCCACGGTCCACGTGCCGTAGGTCGCGACCCCCCTCCCCGCCGGCGGTGTCCTGTGCTCCGGTGTCGCAGAGGAATTTTCTACCGGAGAGTGTGTCCTTAATGAAGAGTAGCCTGTTCGACGTACCTGCGCTCACGGCCGCTACTGGGCGCAGGTGTTTGCGTTTCCCGCCCTGACAAATGTACAAGGTGGGCGGCACTTTGTTGCTCTCACGCCGAAGCGCGCATGGAAATAACACAGGCCTGTGTCATTATTGCCGTCGGCCGCGGTGCCTTTCTCCATCTTCGCCCCTCCCCCTCTGGGCATGTGCGCCCGTGTCGGGGCTAGCACCTCTGGGGCTAAGTGCTGCGTGGCCAGGTAGAACCGGTCCGCCTCTTCTGCCAGAACACGGGGATCCACAATGGTTGTATTGGCAAGTGCCGTCTGTACCCGTGGCGGCATGTGTCTGAGGAACAGCTCTTTAAATAAAAAATTCGGCTGTTCGGCGCCCAGTAGGTTCAGCATCATCTCCATGTGCTCTGACGGCTTGCTGTCTCCCAAGCCTCGTATATCCAGCAAGCGTCGGGCCCGCTCAGACTGTGATAACTCAAAAATCCTGAGTAGGTGCGTCTTAAACGCCTCATATTTATTCTGGGCCGGTGGAGCGGTAATAAAGCCTACCGTCCTCGCCGCCGTAGTGTTGTTCAGGCTCGAGACGACGTGGAAGTATTTTGCGGCGTCATCCACGATTCCCCGTAGGGCGAATTGCGCCTCAGTTTGGGCGAACCAAGCAGCTGCCGACTGCTCCCAAAACTCAGGCAGTCTGAGAAAAACAGCGTTGTTTGCCATGTTCGTCGTATTCTCTGTCTCGGAAACTTCTTCGAGACTAATGTCGGGGTCACCAGTGTAGCACTGAGAGAAAGGAGTCAGAGGCGGTGTCTCAAAGTTGAACCTAATTCCTTTATTATTCATCAGCGTAACAACAAGTCGACGTAGTCGAGTCGATAGTAAGAAAGAATGCCGGTGGCAGAAAGTGCCACACTATAAATCGTTCGGGGGGAACTACTATTCCCAACAACAGTTCTGTGTGAATTATGTACAGTCACTACAAGGTGGTAATTTCCCGGTAATGGCCTTAAAGATAAACAGATAACAATGTTTATTTCACTTCTCTGCCAGAGAAGACCAGCCCACTTTATCATACAGGATGCAATTGTGAGCACCATATATTACCAATAATAAAGTGCAGAATGATAGACCGTGTCTAGAAGTGTCAGAGTGGAAGGAGCAGCATTTCTATAAATCACATAACCCAGGACAGATCAAGATACACTATGGAAAGATCGTTTCTATTCCAATCCATTGCTATAACCTGCAGCTGAGCTCAGATGTTTTAGTGTGTTATACTAGCATGGAGTGGACACAACACAAGGTAGCAAATTCAAACCAGCCACGGAGTGAATCATCACTGCAGAAATGTGTGATGGTGAGTGCAATATTTTTTTTTTTATAATTTTTCCGTTTTTCTCCCCTCCCAATGTTAGTCGTTATGCCAATTCCCAATCCCCTTCCTGGTCGTTGCGCACTCTACCCCCTACCGTCGGTCCGGGAGGGCGGAGACTATCACATGCTTCCTCTGACACATGTGTTATGTACCCAGCCCACCGCTTCTTTTCACCTGGCAGCGCAGACTCTCACTGGGAGAGTGTAACGTGTGGAAGGTCACATTACCTCTCCCAGATCTTAACATTGCTGTGCAGGCGCCCAGACTGAACTGTAGGAGTCGCTGTTTACAACGACCAGGACCCAACCTTGCCGGGTTTCCCACCCGCTAACACTGCCAATTGTGTTAGTATGGATGGTCGGCCAACCCGGAAGCACCACAGCTGGATTCTATCCCACTGTCTCTGTGGTAGTAGACAGACGCTTAGTCCGCTGCGCTACCCGGCCGACCCTGTGAGTACAATTTAATTCACTATGTCAGTGTTAGCTAACGTTAGCTACTTAGCTAACACTAATGTCCAAAGTTAATTCATAAAAAAAAAATAAAGACAACGGTTAAAAAGCTAACGTTTTATCAACTCATCAATTGACTACTAACTAACGTTACTGGCACCTGTAGACCATCTGTCTTGAGTTGATTCTACTAAGATGGATCTAACTAACGTTACTGGCACCTGTATACCTATCGTAAGGTTATGTATATAACCAAGTTCTATGAATTCTGGTGACGCTCAGCGTCAGTCTGCACTAACCTCACTTCGTGCACATGCACTTAATAAAAAATCCACAATGTACCTTTACATACCAACATTCGTCTGGCCACACCCCTATCCGCTTACCTTCATAAGCAGGTGTGTGGTTACCTACTCGCCTCCTTCCCAAACTTTCACCACAAGGCGAGATCAAGGGCTGCAGTGGCGTCCTGACGCTGAGCGTCACCAGAATTCATAGAACTTGGTTATATACATAACCTTACGTTCTATTTCATTCTGGTTTCCGCTCAGCGTCAGTCTGCACAAGAGGAGCTGAGTGGAAGCCAGAAGCTCGACAAATGTACCCCGCTGTGGCCCCCCACAACCATCAGACCGGGGAGGACCGAGCCCCCCGACCCTCCCTAATGGAGGGATACCCTCCCTATTGGAGGACGGGAGAGAGACGGATCCGACCGTGCGAAGAGGAACTCGAGCAACTCAACGCACAGGGTGAGCAGACCGTGGCTTGACCCCACGACTACGCACACGCACAACCCGCATGCCACCAGGGAACGAACGGAAGGAACAAACCTCGTTACTGCCCCCAAAAACACGGGGTCAAAAGCAAACTCAACCCCGTGGCAAGGCCGTAGCAGCGGAGCGCGAAGGAAGACCCAGACCCACTGAAGGGACTGGATCCCCCGGAAAAAGGGGGCCCGGAGAGGTCAATGACACCAGGCATCAAGACCTCACCAGGCGGTCACTTAGTGACACCGCCCCCCCACATCGCCACCGTATTCGGACAGGGCCCCTCCAAGAGCGGGCCCTCCCCCCAATAGTACGCCGCCTGGCACACTGACCCTGCAACACAGGCAGTCAGCATGGCCATAACTTGAAGCACTCAAAAGGCTAACCATAACGGAAGCAGGCAGCGCACCGGGGAAACCAGGCAACAGGCTGTAGACCCGAGCCTGGAGCACTGCGGACGAGACAGGCGCCAAAGGGGTCAACTGAAAACAGCACCCCGGCGGAAGGAGCGTATGCTGGCATTGTTGCGCACCATGACAAAGCCTACATAAAATAAAAAAACACCCAGAGGGGTCGAGGCAGAGAAGGCTGACACGATTGGCAGATGTCATGAACGTGCAGGGGCACACTCAACCGGGTAACCCGGGAGTTGACACTGCTCCAACACACCAGGGAATCAACCACCCTCTTGGTACCACATACGGTGGTTGTTCCTATAACCCCTCAAGAAAAACTCCAAAACACACCTGCGGGTATACACCAGCTATACCGCAGTACAAGTGTTTCAGTTTCCAAAAAAGGGTTATCCCAGGCCTACAGTTTCAACGAAACATTACTTCGGACCGGGCCCGGCGGCTCGAGAAGCACACAGGGTTACCAGAGGAGGTCCATAAGACCACCCCAACAGCCCCCTCTTCGCCATGCGTGAGAGAGGAGCGAAAGAAAGGAGAACCAGCCCCTTATGATAGTGCCAGGTACAACGTGTACCCAACAAAGGGTCTCCATAACGCCTAACCCTGTGACACCCGTGCCGACCCGGCATTTTTCCCCCCGAAAAAAGCACAAGTCCCTCAGGGTACCAGAACAGCAGATCTGCGTCCCCGGCGGACAACGGGTTAACTGACCTGGACCAGCGCGACCAGAACCAGTCCTGTGCCCTAACCACGCCGACATGCCCACTCCAGGAGAGGGGGTAGGTATGCGTGTCGATCTAAAACATGAAAAGAGTGCGCCACCCAGACAGTCCCATTTGTACCGCGCTCAATGGCCCACCCCAAGGGCGTGAGACCCCTCTACCTATGTTCTGATCTATTCCGTTAACATCCCCCAGATATAAACGAGAATCCGTCGAGACCCAGTAACAGGCTCTCGGAAGAGGAAAAAATCCCCCATCCCAGTTGCCCTATAAAAAACGCTGTTTTAATAACGAGCAACCAAGGCGTACTAGCCTCCCGCATGATTCTTAACAGAAACACCCCGAGCGAGCACTATGTATGCGTCGGGACCCAAACACATCAATGGATAGTCTAACCAGACCCCAACATTGTTCCTTCAAGTCGCCTGGGAGAACGACAAGAAGTTTGTCGTGCTTCATATTCTCCACTCTTTTTTTATTAAAAAAGAAAGAAACACCGACTGACATGAATCCCACGTGACGCAGCCGAGGGTAAAAATTGTTTACATTTTTACATCCCGCCACCCTCACCACAGAGGAGAGACGGGACTCCTCAAAGAGACTTCCCACGTGAGCCATAGATTGAAAAGTCACGGTAACATTGAGTCACATGACCAACAGACTCAAGTTACACGTATATCGAGCGTAGTAGAACAGTAAGTTCTTACGCTCTGCCTCGACAACTTGACAACAACAGACCCTACATACGGGTCTAAATCTCACGGAAGACGTCGTCCAATAGAAACGTGCCTAGTGACGTTTGCTATGATGGGGGGAAACCCAAGACTCAACCGCCTGTGATAGGTGCAGAGTCTGGGAAACCCTCCCCCCCCCGTGCCAAGCTGCCTAACAGCTTAGCCCTGACCGAATGAAAAGAAAGTCCAATAACCCCCTGACCAATCAGAAGAGGGAAGGAGGGGTTTATCCGGTACCCGGCATACGACAACAACAAACAGCCATATGATACCTTCAGTAGCAAATGCTAATGAACAGCGCAAGCTAATTCAATGCACGCTAGCCACAGACACATCTGTGAACAGGGTTTATAGCAAGGCCAAGTTGTGTATGTGTGAACCCGACACCCGTATCTATGTTGTAAGACACAGAAAATCTGATAGAGAGAGAGCGGCTGAGCCGCGGTACGTTTTCATACGAGCATTACTGCAACCAACACAATAGTGTTGCAGCTCAATATCACTGTTTAAGCAACAGAGCACACAACTAACCTCTACCTTTATGTGAAGATTCAGGTCGAGGCAGAAAAAACCTTTTTCAACCCAGTGTAGGCTGCAGGCCTTGCTTAAACTCTAACATGAATGTAACGTCTAGCCCTCCTATCAAACCCATACTAGCGAAAGATTCACACGTCGCATCCCCATCATATGTTTGGTGAATAAACACACAGTTTGTAACAAAAAATACAGTCCCTCCTTTAGGAGGGACTCTTTATTTCCTTCAACAAAATCAACAAATCTCCCTCGCGGACAAGCTCAACATCTTTTACGCTCGGTTTGGTGTAGACAGTGGCGCTGCTGGCTCTCCGGCTAGTGACGTCACTGGCGCGCCGGCTGTTGTGGAGGGGGGGGGGCAACCGCGGGGGGGCGGGGACGCTCACTCGTTTTCGGAACACAGTGTGAGAAGAGCATTTATGCAGGTGAACACCAGGAATGCTGCTGGCCCAGATGGCATAACAGGACGCATACTCAAGTCCTGTGCCAACCAGCTGGCCCCAGTGTTCACCGCCATATTTAATCAATCCCTGGCGGAGTCAGTGGTCCCTGCCTGCTTCAAGATGTCTACCATCATCCCTGTACCGAAGAAACCCTCCCCAACATGTCCAAATGACTACAGACCGGTGGCACTCACCTCTGTGGTCATGAAATGTTTCGAGAGGCTGGTCAAGGACCACATTTGTGCCTCCCTCCCCAGTGATATGGACCCTATGCAATTTGCATACAGGACAAACAGGTCCACTGACGACGCGGTCTCCCAGGTACTGCACAGCACCCTCTCGCACCTTGACCGTCAGAAGGGGGGCTATGTGAGACTGTTGTTCATTGACTACAGCTCAGCGTTCAACACCATAGTCCCCACCAGACTGGTGGACAAGCTGATCGAGCTAGGTCTGAGCTCCGCCCTGAGCGCCTGGGTACTGGACTTTCTGAGCGAAAGACCCCAGGCGGTCAGGGTGGGGGGTCAGACCTCCAACACCATCACCCTGAGCATCGGGTCCCCCCAGGGCTGTGTTCTGAGCCCCCTGCTGTACTCACTCTACGATTGTGTGGCCAAATTCAGCTCCAACTCCATAGTGAAGTTCGCAGACGACACGGTGGTGGTGGGGCTGATCTCGGACAACGACGAGAAGGCCTACCGGGAGGAGGTTGAGGTACTGGAACGCTGGTGACAGGACAACAGCCTGCTCCTGAACATTGGTAAAACCAAGGAGCTGATCGTGGATTATAGGAGAGGACAGCAGGAGACGCACACACCACTGATGATTAACGGGGCTACCGTGGACAGGGTGAGCAGCTTTAAGTACCTGGGGGTCCACATCTCAGAGGACCTGACATGGTCAACACACATAGACACAGTAGTAAAGAAGGCGAAACAGCGCCTCTACCACCTGAGACAGTTAAGGAAGTTCAGAGTATCGGGGAAGATACTCCAGTCCTTCTACTCAGGAGCTGTAGAGAGCATCCTGACCGGAAACATCACTGCCTGGTATGGAAACAGCACGGCACAGGACAAGAAGGCCCTACAGAGAGTGGTGCGCTCAGCCGAGCGTACCACGGGTATTGCACTACCCCCCCTGCAGGTTCTATACAACAAGAGGTGCAAATCCAGAGCCTGCAGGATAATGAAAGACCCTCACCACCCCAATAACAGCCTGTTTCAGCTGCTGAGGTCAGGCAGACGCCTGCGAACCCCAGCTACTAGGACAGAGCGGCTTAGGCTCAGCTTCTTCCCCCAGGCCATCAGAGCCATGAACAATGAACATTGAGTGCTCAGAACATTGAACTATCCACACACAAGCACACATGAACACACACACGACACGCACGCTGCGCACGCTCACACACGAGCAGCCACTTAACACTTTAACATGAGCGGGCACACACTCATGTCGCACACACGCACACTTATGGCCAAAGGAAAGGACACTTTAAATTAGAATAACAGGAACAGTGTATTGCACTACCAAAGCTAACTAGCATGTCCCACATGCTCTGTAAATAACTATGTACAGATACCGAGATGTCACTCCATGTTACCTGTTACCTGTTTACTGCACAATGTTGTTTTTTCATTTTTTGATTCTATTATATGTTGTACCACTGTATTGCACATCGTTGCGGGCAAGACCACCCGCATTTCATTGTATACCTGTATGCTGTGACAATTAAAACTCTTGACTTGACTTGACTTGACTATTAGGGCCGGGAAGGGAACAGGGGGGGGACCACAGAGGGAAAAGGTCAATTATTTTTAGCGACGCCTGCCACGAGCCGCTCGGGATTTGCCACCCCGTGGAGCCCCGGAGGAACGGTAAACGATCAGCGGCTGGTCACGACGATCCCTACCGTCACCTCCGGGCGTAGATGGGCCGGCTGCAGTGGCGGAGGCGCCCTCTCTCCTCCTGGCCTTCTTCGCCGAAGGTCCAGCAGTGGCGGTGGTAGCAGCGGCGGACACGGCGGAGGAACCTCGACGATGGGGCGGCCGTCTGACTCCATCGGGCGGGGGGAAATGAGGCTGGAGCACGGAGCGCTCCTCCTGCATCTCCCTGCAGGTTGAGGTCATCAGCTGCAGTGCCGACCCGAATAGTCCAGCATCGGAGAGGGGTGCCGTCAGAAGTGGAGTCCTCTTCTTCTCCGGCACATGTGCCTGCTCCAGCCAAAGGTGGCGCTGGATTAGAGTGGCCAGGGCACGCACTTTCCCCACGGCTATAGCCTGCGGCTGAATCAGATGCAGGATGTCTCCTGCCGCCTGGGCGAGCTGATCATGTTGTAAATCAGTCAGCTCCGTGCCGCCCGTCAGTATCCCGGACATGAATCTCGCCAGCTGAGCGATGTTGGAAGTGGCAGCTAGAGATTGCGTCGCGGAGATAAATGACTGGTCACTCCAAAACGCCAACCGCCTCGCCGATTTCCCTTGAGGAACCGGCTTCCGTAACGGCTCCCACACCACCTCAGGACAAAGGAGCGCCGCCATTGGCCTATCAAGCCGAGGCACGCCCTCCTTCATGCCTTCTACCAAACCCACCACCTGCGTGACTTGCACGTAGGCGGGAGTAAGGCCCATGATGTGGGAGACCACCTGTCCCTGACAGACGTAGGCCTCCATTGAGGGGAAAAATGGGCAGACAACGTCCACCCCTCTCACCGGGCGACGTTGCCATAGATGACCTATGAGATCGTCAGGGATAGGAACAGGCAGTGGCTGCGGCAGCGGCACGCCGTTTGCGACTGCCGCCGCCGCCATGAGCTCGGGGAACAAAGCACGCAGTTCCCCCTGCATACTTTCCCCCACCGAGCCCGCATCCCTCACATGCAGCAGACTACTGGTTAAGGAGCCACATTCTGATGTGGCTGATAGTAGGGCATCCCGCCGCCGAGTCGGAGGTTCTAACCCAACATCTGCGGACGAGGAACCCCAAGGAGACATCTCACCCCCCTCCAGTGTTACCTGGACGGGCGGGAGACATGTCTCCACCGGGCCTTCGAACAAGAACCTGTCCGCTTCTATCATGTAGTCCTCTGTTTCCATCGGCCATGTAGAATCAGACGCATCCTCATCCGGCTCCAGCAACTCACCAAAGCCAGGCCGTTCGCGTCTACAAGCCACCATCTTGCGACGGGAGCGAGCTGACGCAAAAAGTTTGCGTCTCAAATCCCCCGCAACCAAAGGCGCCGGCCGCCCAACAGCGGACGACTCCCCGGAAGCAGAGGAACCAGAGCCGGAACCAGGCCATCGCACAGGAGACGGTGCTGGTGCACCAGCTCCTTGGAGAGGCAAACTATCCATCGGACGCCTACCGGGCATGGCTGCCGACTACGAGAGAGGCCTCAACCCCGCTCCAAGACGTACGACAGAGGCGGCAATGGAGAACCGCTGGTGGATGGTGACGTTGCATGCGCGACCCTCCGAGGTAAACATTATGACTTAGCTTTTTTCTTTTTAAATATATGAGAGAAGAAAAAAGCAAGAAAAAATGTAAACACGTATCAACTTTCTTCAACTAAACAACCTCGTCAAGTGTGGGTATCTACCGAAGGCACTTCCTTGTGGTGAAAGTGAAGAAGGAGGTGAGTAGGTGACCACACACCTGATTATGAAGGTAAGCGGATAGGGGTGTGGCCAGACGAATGTTGGTATGTAAAGGTACATTGTGGATTTTTTATTCATTCACGTTTATTATACCAATGTTAGCTATATGTAATGAATGGAAGTGTGTAGTGTGATAAGATAATCTGTGCTCTAAAAAAGAAAGAACATTTAGGTTTTGTTTTTCCAAAGTAGCAAGAAACTGTTTTATGATGTTACCTGACATTGTTTTTATGTTTACCAAGAGATTAGAGTAATTTACCACATACAGTGCACTGTACAAACACATGTGATGTGTTCCACCTCCTGCTGGATCATGGGGGGAATATATATATATATATATTTCATGTAGGAATAATTTTCTACTGAACTACATCCCCCATAATAATGAATAGAAAATAGTTTCTACATGAAACTGCTCACAACAAGGTATGTGGATTACCTTGAGTAACCAGGTCATGATTTCTGGAAATACATTTTTTAAGCACATTTTTATTTGTAATTTGTTGGTGCTTTGAGTGCCACAAATCGAGTGCTAATCAGCTCCATTGTATTGGAGTGATGGCAGACATCTCTATGGCAGATATCTCCAAAACTAGGCTGGATGGATAGATAGCACTCTGGGTAAGGGTGAAAATATGTTTTTTTGGGTGAACTGCCCCACATCTTAATCGGCTTTTCAACTGTGCTGTTGCTTTAGTCTGAATGTGTGTTCATCATCATTATCCTACTTCGGTCTCCTCAATGGGTTGGCCAATCAATCTGAAATTGCACCTTGGCATTGAGCATTGGTATAGGCAGGGACTGAAAATCTGGTCCGTCGTTCCAGTTCAAAACAGAATAATATAAATGATTAGACACTGGAAAAGAGTTCAACCAGTATGTCTTGGATTTATTGTAAGATCAAAAGCCATAAATACATTCATTATGGGTGGTCCGACCATGGATCACTGGCATCAATGAGAAGACAGTGGAACAGGCTAACAGGAAATAGAGAAAAAGGAAAAAAGCCTCCTCAAATTCCTCCAAATCCTAATTTTATACAGCTTACTGTACTTCTTCCTTGTCCATAGGCGTCCCTGGGTGGGCCAATCATATATACGGCACCTGTGCATTTTCCCACAAGTGTTTGGTGGACATTAAGTGACACGTCCCCAGAGATAACAAGGAAATGCACAGGTGACCTGTAGGGCTGACCCCGACTAGTCGAATAGTCGACTAATCGATTGAAAGGAGCCGTAGTCGACTGCCAACCTCTTAGTCGAATGCAAAAAATATATTATAATAACAATTATAAGACAATCAAAGTTGACTATACAAATCCTTAATCGGGGACAGGCCTAGTGCCCTGGCCTTGACCAAAAATGCCACTGGACTGTCGAGGCCTGAGTTTTATGTCCTAATTCACTGAATATTCTATATCAATAAGCTAATAACATTTAACAATATCTTCTATCTTATATCAATGTCCCCAATTAAATAAAGTAAACATATAGTATATATAAAGTAAACACAAAGTCAAGCCTGAGAATATGTTCCACACACGCATCCCCTGAAGTCTGCACTGTTGTGGCGTGCACATCCCATCCCTGGGTCTGGACTAGTGAAACTAAAAGGAGGAGAAAAAATAGCCACTCTGAAATGTGTCATTCAGAATAGTGTCATTATGAAATGCAAAATGTTTACAAAAGGTCAAGTGGAAATAAAAGATACATAAATGAATATGATCACATTACTATGAAAAGAGCAATCATGAAATAATACAACATGATAATGAGAGATTTTCAAATATTTACAATACAATTCAGTAATTTAGATAGATTTCTAGATTTAATTATGCAATATATAATGTATTTAAAGATATCATTATTTAATTGTGGCACATTTGGTCCTCCGTACATTTCACTGGAAACCCTTTGATCTGACTTCATCGTTGATGAAATGAAAACTGTCTGTACTTATCACCAACTTTTAATAAAAGTGAACATGATTCCTAATAAATTATTTCAGTTCTGTTTATTTTTAAGCACTATTTAGACTTGCCTCAGCGTGTCAGTATCTCTATTATTGGCACATGAAAACAAACATTTATTAATATCCAACACTGTTGTTTTTTTCCCCCATCCATAAATACCATGGCTCACGAGCGGCACACTAACACACTGTCTACTGTACAAACCTCATTATAGCCCTTAGAATATATTATTATTGTTTTTCTGCACCGGGTTCTTAAAATGATGCTGTCTTAGCTCCATTAGCCTCAGAGGGTTACCGCACATTATCCTAGGGACACTCAGGGGCACCCGCTGTGGTGGCTCCTGCAGGACCAGCTGGGAGAGTGGGGCGAGGCAGCTGGTGGTCCACCTCCAGACCTCTCACAAGTCCTCTAATGGCCCCGTCGGCGGCCATGCGATCACAGGCCCATGACACGATCTCTCAGAGAGAGACAACCAATGCAATAATGAGAGAGAATTGCGTGTAAATATGCGCCCAAAAGAGAGAGATGGCATCAAATATGAATGAGCTGTCTCCTGGACGCTAATGTGCTCATTCATAAGAGAGAGAGAGAGAGAGAGAGAGAGAGAGAGAGAGAGAGAGAGAGAGAGAGAGAGAGAGAGAGAGAGAGAGAGAGAGAGAGAGAGAGAGAGAGAGCACCGGTTTGTCTGAAGAGAGCAGCAGGCCTTTGCACAAAGGATTGACCGCTCTATGTTTTCGCAGAATGGGCAGTGATTGAAAATATTTGATACAGTGGAGAATTTCACACTGTCCTTGTGAGATATCATTCCAAATGGCTCTATATAGTCGTTATGTTCTTGTATTGACCTTGCCTGGCATGAGATCTGCCCCTCCTTGGCCATGGTTACGCCAAGAGTTGCCTGTTCAGTGTTCTATTATGTTATTGCTCTCTCCGTGGAATAGGATAATGGGGGCACAGTTTGACATTTTTTCTTTGCCTGCATGTTCTCAGTATTATGTTGCCAGCCCTTTTCACTTCACTTTCACTAGTTTTCATTACATTTAATTTTTTTTTATATTTACAATGAACCATAGTATATTTCAACCCTTTTAATAACCACCATGGTTTGTTTGTGAGCTCCAAAGATCTGCATCTTACTATAATGGGATCTCACCTTCACTTTCATACTATTTTACTGACAAATAATCTGACCTTTTGAAGACTTGGCAGAGGCCCTCTGAGCAAAGAAATAATACCTGACCTTATTTCCATTAATAACAATAATAATAATAATACAAATAAAAGAAACAGTCCTGCATGTACCATAAAGTGTCTTTATGGTAACAGCATACAGTATTACAAAGTGATGCCAAAATGAATAGAAATGATGCTGCATAGTATAGTATAGTGCTGGAGGGGGGGAGCCAAGAAGACTGCCTCGTCACCAAGTCCCACCCCCCAGCTGACGGCATTGTAGTCAGAGCCATGCCCCGCCCCTTCCTGTGACGCAATGGTGGTTTCAGGACATTGGGTCTCATTCCCGAACGGATTTACGACAAAAAATGTCCTCTCAGGCCAATTTAAGACATATTAGCGCTAGTAGCGCGATTCTCCAAATTTTCCTGAGATCGGATTTGGCCATGGCTGAGAGTAGAATTTAAGAGTGCTGAGGAGCACACTTATGATTGATTGATTGACTGATTGAACATTTGATTAACTTGACAGACTGTGTTCTCATAGTGATTCCTTCATGTCAACGCTACAGGCCTCCTTGGAATTAATTACTTAATCATAATTAAAATAAATATGACAATATTTGTACGATAAGAAATTACACATTTGATGTCGGAAAAATAAATAATATGGATTCATCTGATCACAGGGCAGCTGGATTAACCATATCTGAACCAGCTATTTTGGACAAATGTATAATTACTTTAATTACTCAAACATATTCAAACACAATTATGCAATTATTGTGAAATGATTGAAAATAATAATTATTTAATGCCTTCTGTGGAATTTGTATTTCTTATTTGTTACATATCTGTTTTAATGATTAATTATAAATTTGAAATAATGCAGGTCAACATACTATATATCCCATTGTTTGGTATACAATGGGACAGACCTTTTTATTTTATTTTTTGTATCCACTTTTTCTCCTTATTTTTCAATTTTTTCTCCCATCCCAATTTCGCCTAGCCCTAGCCAATTCTCCCTTCAATTCTCCCCTCCCCTGTCTCGAACGTTGCTAGACTATGCCTCCCATTGGTCGGCTGCAGGAGTAATGCGGGAGGCTCACGCTGCCCCCGATGCTTCCTGATTCTGCTGTACAGGCGCACCAACCAACCTGTAGGAGTCGCCATCCACAACGTCCAATCCCCACCCACCAGCTTTCCCACCCCTAACACTGCCAATTGTGTTAGTATGAACGACCAGCCAAGCTGGTAGCAACGCATTGAGCTGGGCTCGAACCCAGCATCTCCTGCGTTAGTGGCGAGCGCCTTGCCCATCTGCACACTTCCCTATTGGCTGCCTTATAAGGAGCTTCGGACGGGGGGCGCTCGTTCATGTTTCAGAGCGGTGAAATTCCTCATCGCGGCATCTCAGCTGAGACAGTTTGAGTATATTAAGACATCTTCCTCACACGTTGTGGACTCAGAGTGAACTTGTCGTAGATTCTGTCTCAGTCGGTTCCAAGATAGGTCTTCCAAGAGAACCCTTTGGAAAATATTCGGGAATGAGACCCATTAACTCTTTCCTCCCTCCCTCCCGTCGAGGCGCAGCCGATGCTGGCAGCAGACTACACATACGCTGTCTCAGACATACTGTAGTCGACATGTGTCAACAAATGTACATGCCTGTTTGAATTTATGTTGTACCATTATTACTGTAAAAATGTAATGATTGTGAAATTATTGTTTAATGAGACTATGAGCTGTATGTGTATGTCACTGAATTTCCCCAAGGGGATCAATAAAGTATCTATCTATCTATCTATCTATCGATCGATCTATCGATCTATCTATCTATCTATCTATCTATCTATCTATCTATCTATCTATCTATCTATCTATCTATCTATCTATCTATCTATCTATCTATCTATCTATCTATCTATCTATCTATCTATCTATCTATCTATCTATCTATCTATCTATCTATCTATCTATCTATCTATCTATCTATCTATCTATCTATCTATCTATCTATCTATCTATCTATCTATCTATCTATCTATCTATCTATCTATCTATCTATCTATCTATCTATCTATCTATCTATCTATCTATCTATCTATCTATCTATCTACCTACCTACCTACCTACCTACCTACCTACCTACCTACCTACCTACCTACCTATACCTATCTATCTATCTATCTATCGATCTATCGATCTATCTATCTATCTATCTATCTATCTATCTATCTATCTATCTATCTATCTATCTATCTATCTATCTATCTATCTATCTATCTATCTATCTATCTATCTATCTATCTATCTATCTATCTATCTATCTATCTCTCTCTCTCTCTCTCTCTCTCTCTCTCTCTCTCTCTCTCTCTCTCTCTCTCTCTCTATCTCTCTCTATCTCTCTCTCTCTCTCTCTCTCTCTCTCTCTCTCTCTCTCTCTCTCTCTCTCTCTCTCTCTCTCTCTCTCTCTCTCTCTCTCTCTCTCTCTCTCTCTCTCTCTCTCTCTCTCTCTCTCTCTCTCTCTCTCTCTCTCTCTCTCTCTCTATCTATCTATCTATCTATCTATCTATCTATCTATCTATCTATCTATCTATCTATCTATCTATCTATCTATCTATCATTTTTCCAGAATTTCCCCAAGGGGATCAATAAAGGATTTTTATTTAAGTATTAAAATTGTATAATACATTGTGTTCACTAAATGTTTAATAATATTACATATTACCTTACACTTAAGAAGTGCCTGAAGATTCAGGAGTTACATTTTTGAAAAATGTGCAGAATTACCTGTAAAAAATACATTATACATAATCTATAGAGCTATAGAGTGGGGAGAAAGAGGCTAATTGTATAACATTAGATGAACCAGAAGGATTGTAAGCCAAGAAAATGGGGGTCAAAACTAAAAACTATTCTAGTAGCTCCAGGGCTTAGGCTATGAAATAGCATTATCACAAGGGATATGGAGAACGGGAGAGGCCTTTCAGATCACTATGTCAGCAAGTATATGGATCTCATTACACTCTCCTCTGATTCCAATTCCTTCTTTTCAAGACAGAGATGAGAGAAAAGTACTTTGTACTACATTGCAGCATTTGAAATGCACCATTCACAAATTGGACTATAGGCTACAGTATATTATTAACAATTTTGGGGATTTTTTTAAAAAGTGAAACCTTCATGAACTGGTATCGTTCTGGTAACGTTTTGCAATTGATTCATACAGCATTCATAAAAGTGGATTTACTGCATGCCGTAATAGGCTATATCAGAGCCCTGCTACATACTGCTGCACTATTGCTCTGCCCTTGAGGGTAACTGTTTGGAAGATACAATGTTTAGTCTCCTTTCAGCTGTCAGCAGGTATAATAAATGATTTAGCAAGCAGCTGTTGGAGGGGGAAAAATATATAATATAAGATAATCCTTTATTGATTCGGGTGTGATAACAGCATGGGGAGGGGAGGTACAGGTATGTGCAGGGTAATAGTAGAAAGACATAAATATAGGCAATACCATTAGATCTATATATATAAAAAAAAAAATATATATATATATATATATATATATATATATATATATATATATATATATATATATATATATATATATATATATATATATATATATGGTTAGTTGTCCTTTTAGAAATCCTGTAAATAGACTGCCGTGTTGAGTACGTACAGCGTTGCTGATAAGTCATAGATAAGATAAGTTCTAGACAAGAACTTGAATCAGTATTCATGAATGTGCCATGTAGCTTTTATAGAGTTAATCAGGTGCTATGAATGTGTAGGAACAGGTTTCTAGTTGTAGCTACGCTCTGTGCCCCCTCCATTATTATGCAATTGTGCCTTTCAATTCCATCTAATTTCCTATCTAATTTCACTTTTACATCACCATATAAACATAGCATTGCATCAGGGGATCAAAACAGGGCTATATTAAAAACTGATGTGATTCAAACTGAAACACACTTGTGACAAATCTGTCGCCCCCTCCACTCACATCTGCAACCTTGGCATCATCCTCGACCCCACCCCCTCATTCCTCCCCCATGTAATCCAGATCACCAGAGCAGCCTTTTACCACCATAGGAACATTGCCCGTCTCTGATCATTCTCCACCGCTGAAACACTGGTCCATGTATGTATCTCATCCAGGCTTGACTATTGCAACAGTATCCTGTATGGATCATCAAACAACATCCTCAATAAACTCCACTTATGTCCAAAACTCCTCCACCCATCACTCTGACCACATCACCACTGTCCTCCACCGTCTCAACTGGCTCCTGATCAAATATATGATACACATCAAAATACTTCTCATCACCTTCAAAGCCCTCAATAACCTGCCCCCCTCCCTCTCTGACCTCCACCACCACAGCTCTACCTCTCTGACCTCCTCCACCACCACACCTCTACCTCTCTGACCTCCAACACCACCACACCTCTACCTCTCTGACCTCCTCCACCACCACACATCTACCTCTCTGACCAAGGCCAGATTAAGACTTCAGAGGCCCCTGGGCCAGATTCTTGTGGAGGCCCCCCCACACACACATACACGTGCACGCACGCACAGTGGCGTTTTTATATGTCACTTTAAAAAATATATAGAATATTTAGAAGTGGTGGGCTCTGAGGGCCAAGCTAAAAGAACTTTGATCACCCCTGCCCACTTTGACAACCTAGGATGGCTTAGAGTAGACGACAGAGTACAGCAACTTGCAATGGGCCTGGTCTACAAGATACACTACACGACCAAGGTACCCATGTACATGTCAAAATACTTCCCAAAGGTTAGTGAATACCACGATCACAACACCAGAGGGAGCTCCACAAATCATGTTAAACCCAGATTTGGCTCAAACAAGGGACTAAACACGTTTCGCAATTATGCCACATCAATGTGGAACGCCCTACCCAAAGCTGTAAAGGAATGTGTATCACTACCCAAAACACTCTCAAAGAACACCTACGGGAGACTGCAATTTGAAACTGGCCCCTGTAAATGCCCTAACACAACCCCCTCCAATGTACAGTAAATGACCAAGTATGGTTTTGTCAATACAGTTTTGCTTGTACAGTTGTACAGTGTCCCCCACCCACCCACCCCTCCTGCCTATTGCTTATTAACAGCGGAGCAGTGCTGCCGTTGCTTCCGCGTTTTCCCTGATTGGCTGCGACACGCCCCGCGGCAGGCGTGGCAACCGCAGAGCTTGCGGCATTATGTAGCCCTAATCCGCCATGATTTTCATTTGAAGCTCAGCTCACCTGGCAGCGCAGCGGTCCTGCGGTCCTGCGGTCCATTGTTGACAAGTTCGAATCCCATCAAATTTTTTTTTTTAACGTGTATTCTTTCGCCGGTTAAGGTTAGGCATGGTTAAGGTTAAGGTTAAGGTTAAGGTTAGGCATTGTTTCAGAGTTGGTTAAGGTTAGAACGGTTAAGTTTAGGCGCTGTTAAGGAGCTGGTTAAGGTTAGCGTTTGTCTTAGAGAATGGCAATAGACAGGCTATTTCCGCACTGCCGCTCTCTCGCGCTGCCGCGGTCACATGGTCAAATTGTCACATTCTTGCACTCCTCCGCTGTTAGAAAGCAACACGCACCCCTCCTACCCCCCCCCCCCCACCCACCCAACCACCTCCAATGTACAGTCCCCCCCAACCCCACCCCACCTACCCAACCTCCTCCAATGTACAGTTTCTACGTCAAATGTATATACTCTCTTTTCTGGACTCTTTTCGTACCACAAACAGTACTGTATTTGCAAATCTGGTATGTCATAAATGTATAGATGTAGCAGTACTGTCTATCTGTATGTCATGTATGTCATATATGTTATGATGAATTGAAAATGGGGGACACTGATGTAAACAAGACGAAAGTCTTTCTCTGGTCTGCATCCCCTTAACAATTATTGAGCTGTACTGTACCCATTCTGCAATCTGTTAATAAAGTTTTCAATCAATCAATCAATCAATCAAGAAGAGAAAATAAACACATCATGTTTAGATGGGGGGATGGCGCCATCCTCAGCAAGAAAAAAAACATGCACACACTTTGGAGACAAGAATATAATATTAGAATTGTAAGCTTACTTTTACGTGAATGTCAATTTAAATTATAATTAGGGAAGGGAGGGGGTTGAAATGTGTTTTTGTCCTGTGTTACCTCTTCTCTGTCGCTAGCGTCAATAATAATAACGTTAGCATTCTCGTCCTCTCTGCCCGCGGCGCCTGGCTCAACCTCTTTAGCGACGTTGCTGCTACTACTAGTGCTAGCCAGGGGGAGGGGGCTATCCTCCTCCAGGTCCTCCTTAGTCTTACCTGACGGGGTGAAAAAAGTAGAGATAGTTTGTATGCTTTGCCGAAGTAACGGCCTGGATAAAATTCCTGGATAAATAAAGGATAAATAAAAAAAATAAAAAAAATAAATAAACGCACTCTTTCTGTCTCTTTCCTGTTTAGATTTTAACTTAGCAGCTCCGCTTTCCCACCGTTTAACTTTTTTATCCATGCTTTTTGAGTGTCATATGATCATACAGTACTACTCGAGTCTTAGCCTACTTGATCAACTTGCAAGTGCAATTCTCGCGATCAGTGGTCACCTGACCTGACCTGACAGTGACCCCTGGACCTGGACGTCAGTGACACGTAGACTCAACGTCTCTCACCCCTCATTATCAAACAATCAATCATATTTTTATTTGCAATACAAAATTTTTTATAAAAATAGGTAGAGAAGAGATGAGATGATACTAGTAGTCACTATAGATGCTGTGAAAGTAAACGCTGGATGAGGATCTGATTATATATATTTTTTTTTCGTATCTCTTTTATTTTCTTTACTAGTGTGTAGTGGAGGCCCCTAGCGTTATTTATAAACCTAGCCGCATTTCTGGCAAGACGCTCTCTGATTGGCCGACACCTGTTTCTACACTGGTTAAGCTTAGGCACTCTTTCGAAGTTGGTTAAGGTTAGAGTTTGTCTTAGAGCATGACAGGAAGTTCTTTCGACGGTTAAGCTTAGGCACTCTTTCGAAGTTGGTTAAGGTTAGAGTTTGTCTTAGAGCATGGCGATAGAATGCCAGGTAGTTTACAGGCTGTTCGACGCGGAAATGGGCAAAGACACAGCTCGTCACGCAATTGGGCAAACATGTCAGTGGCCAATCAGAGAGCGTCAGTCAGTGCCAATCAGAGAGCGTCTGCCAGAAATGCGGCTAGGTTTAGAAATAACGCCCCCTAGTCACTAGAGGGAGCTCGATGATATCCGCTATCAGCACCGGCGGGTCTCTGCTGTCTGTCATGAATAATGATCCAAATCTGCCCTATTCGTGTCGGGCTGTGTCTATTCTTTTACCAACGGATTTCCAATTCCGCGTTCGTGTTCTGCGATCTGATTGGCCACTGACGTTTCTTAGGCGACTCTTTCGAAGTTGGTTAAGGTTAGAGTATGGAATCAGGGCTGGTGTTCTATCGCCCTGCTCTAAGACAAACTCTAACCTTAACCAACTTCGAAAGAGTGCCTAAGCTTAACCGGTGAAAGAAAGAGGCGTCACACGATTGGCGCTACCAGAAACGTCAGTGGCCAATCAGAGCGCAGAACGCGAACGCGGAACTGGAAATCCGTTGGTAAAAGTATTCAGGCGTCGGGGCTGGGATGTGGAGATGCAAGTTTTCACTTTTTATTGCTGTTTTTACCTCAAACGGAAAACCTCAAACTCTTATGAAGAGGAGAAAAAATACTCAAGATTAGCCACTTGAAGACGGCAGGGTGTGACGTACTGTATATTTTAGTTGATGAAATATTTTTGTTGACTAAATATTTTAGTTGATGAAATATGTTTTCATTTCAGTGTCACAGTATGACATCGATCTCCAAAATAAGAAAAAAAAATAAAAATAAAATGTGGGGCCTCTAGTGACGAGGGGCCTCCAATTCTTTTTTAAATAAAAGTAAAAATTAAAATAAACAAATATTTGGGGCCTCTAGTGATGAGGGGCCTCCAAAATTTTTTTAAATAAAAGTTTAAAAAATAATAATAATAATTTGGGGCCTCTTGTGACGAGCCCCCCCCCCCAAAAAAAATAAATAAATAAATTTAAATAAAAAATATATATAATTTTTATTTATTTATTTTTATTTTTTTGATGCCCCTCGTCACTAGAGGCCCACGGGCCGCGGCCCGGACGGCCCGGTCGTTAATCCGGCCCTGTCTCTGACCTCCAACACCACCACACCTCTACCTCTCTACACTGGTCCATGTATGTATCTCATCCAGGCTTGACTATTGCAACAGTATCCTGTATGGATCATCAAACAACATCCTCAATAAACTCCACTTATGTCCAAAACTCCTCCACCCATCACTCTGACCACATCACCACTGTCCTCCACCGTCTCAACTGGCTCCTGATCAAATATATGATACACATCAAAATACTTCTCATCACCTTCAAAGCCCTCAATAACCTGCCCCCCTCCCTCTCTGACCTCCACCACCACAGCTCTACCTCTCTGACCTCCTCCACCACCACACCTCTACCTCTCTGACCTCCAACACCACCACACCTCTACCTCTCTGACCTCCTCCACCACCACACATCTACCTCTCTGACCAAGGCCAGATTAAGACTTCAGAGGCCCCTGGGCCAGATTCTTGTGGAGGCCCCCCCACACACACATACACGTGCACGCACGCACAGTGGCGTTTTTATATGTCACTTTAAAAAATATATAGAATATTTAGAAGTGGTGGGCTCTGAGGGCCAAGCTAAAAGAACTTTGATCACCCCTGCCCACTTTGACAACCTAGGATGGCTTAGAGTAGACGACAGAGTACAGCAACTTGCAATGGGCCTGGTCTACAAGATACACTACACGACCAAGGTACCCATGTACATGTCAAAATACTTCCCAAAGGTTAGTGAATACCACGATCACAACACCAGAGGGAGCTCCACAAATCATGTTAAACCCAGATTTGGCTCAAACAAGGGACTAAACACGTTTCGCAATTATGCCACATCAATGTGGAACGCCCTACCCAAAGCTGTAAAGGAATGTGTATCACTACCCAAAACACTCTCAAAGAACACCTACGGGAGACTGCAATTTGAAACTGGCCCCTGTAAATGCCCTAACACAACCCCCTCCAATGTACAGTAAATGACCAAGTATGGTTTTGTCAATACAGTTTTGCTTGTACAGTTGTACAGTGTCCCCCACCCACCCACCCCTCCTGCCTATTGCTTATTAACAGCGGAGCAGTGCTGCCGTTGCTTCCGCGTTTTCCCTGATTGGCTGCGACACGCCCCGCGGCAGGCGTGGCAACCGCAGAGCTTGCGGCATTATGTAGCCCTAATCCGCCATGATTTTCATTTGAAGCTCAGCTCACCTGGCAGCGCAGCGGTCCTGCGGTCCTGCGGTCCATTGTTGACAAGTTCGAATCCCATCAAATTATTTTTTTTTAACGTGTATTCTTTCGCCGGTTAAGGTTAGGCATGGTTAAGGTTAAGGTTAAGGTTAAGGTTAGGCATTGTTTCAGAGTTGGTTAAGGTTAGAACGGTTAAGTTTAGGCGCTGTTAAGGAGCTGGTTAAGGTTAGCGTTTGTCTTAGAGAATGGCAATAGACAGGCTATTTCCGCACTGCCGCTCTCTCGCGCTGCCGCGGTCACATGGTCAAATTGTCACATTCTTGCACTCCTCCGCTGTTAGAAAGCAACACGCACCCCTCCTACCCCCCCCCCCCCCCACCCACCCAACCACCTCCAATGTACAGTCCCCCCCAACCCCACCCCACCTACCCAACCTCCTCCAATGTACAGTTTCTACGTCAAATGTATATACTCTCTTTTCTGGACTCTTTTCGTACCACAAACAGTACTGTATTTGCAAATCTGGTATGTCATAAATGTATAGATGTAGCAGTACTGTCTATCTGTATGTCATGTATGTCATATATGTTATGATGAATTGAAAATGGGGGACACTGATGTAAACAAGACGAAAGTCTTTCTCTGGTCTGCATCCCCTTAACAATTATTGAGCTGTACTGTACCCATTCTGCAATCTGTTAATAAAGTTTTCAATCAATCAATCAATCAATCAAGAAGAGAAAATAAACACATCATGTTTAGATGGGGGGATGGCGCCATCCTCAGCAAGAAAAAAAACATGCACACACTTTGGAGACAAGAATATAATATTAGAATTGTAAGCTTACTTTTACGTGAATGTCAATTTAAATTATAATTAGGGAAGGGAGGGGGTTGAAATGTGTTTTTGTCCTGTGTTACCTCTTCTCTGTCGCTAGCGTCAATAATAATAACGTTAGCATTCTCGTCCTCTCTGCCCGCGGCGCCTGGCTCAACCTCTTTAGCGACGTTGCTGCTACTACTAGTGCTAGCCAGGGGGAGGGGGCTATCCTCCTCCAGGTCCTCCTTAGTCTTACCTGACGGGGTGAAAAAAGTAGAGATAGTTTGTATGCTTTGCCGAAGTAACGCACTCTTTCTGTCTCTTTCCTGTTTAGATTTTAACTTAGCAGCTCCGCTTTCCCACCGTTTAACTTTTTTATCCATGCTTTTTGAGTGTCATATGATCATACAGTACTACTCGAGTCTTAGCCTACTTGATCAACTTGCAAGTGCAATTCTCGCGATCAGTGGTCACCTGACCTGACCTGACAGTGACCCCTGGACCTGGACGTCAGTGACACGTAGACTCAACGTCTCTCACCCCTCATTATCAAACAATCAATCATATTTTTATTTGCAATACAAAATTTTTTATAAAAATAGGTAGAGAAGAGATGAGATGATACTAGTAGTCACTATAGATGCTGTGAAAGTAAACGCTGGATGAGGATCTGATTATATATATATTTTTTTCGTATCTCTTTTATTTTCTTTACTAGTGTGTAGTGGAGGCCCCTAGCGTTATTTATAAACCTAGCCGCATTTCTGGCAAGACGCTCTCTGATTGGCCGACACCTGTTTCTACACTGGTTAAGCTTAGGCACTCTTTCGAAGTTGGTTAAGGTTAGAGTTTGTCTTAGAGCATGACAGGAAGTTCTTTCGACGGTTAAGCTTAGGCACTCTTTCGAAGTTGGTTAAGGTTAGAGTTTGTCTTAGAGCATGGCGATAGAATGCCAGGTAGTTTACAGGCTGTTCGACGCGGAAATGGGCAAAGACACAGCTCGTCACGCAATTGGGCAAACATGTCAGTGGCCAATCAGAGAGCGTCAGTCAGTGCCAATCAGAGAGCGTCTGCCAGAAATGCGGCTAGGTTTAGAAATAACGCCCCCTAGTCACTAGAGGGAGCTCGATGATATCCGCTATCAGCACCGGCGGGTCTCTGCTGTCTGTCATGAATAATGATCCAAATCTGCCCTATTCGTGTCGGGCTGTGTCTATTCTTTTACCAACGGATTTCCAATTCCGCGTTCGTGTTCTGCGATCTGATTGGCCACTGACGTTTCTTAGGCGAC
The DNA here is from genome assembly GCF_963971535.1 of Notolepis coatsorum. Lineage (NCBI taxonomy): Eukaryota > Metazoa > Chordata > Actinopteri > Aulopiformes > Paralepididae > Notolepis > Notolepis coatsorum. Next base: position 61,220,864 of record NC_140176.1, read on the forward strand.
TCTTTCGAAGTTGGTTAAGGTTAGAGTATGGAATCAGGGCTGGTGTTCTATCGCCCTGCTCTAAGACAAACTCTAACCTTAACCAACTTCGAAAGAGTGCCTAAGCTTAACCGGTGAAAGAAAGAGGCGTCACACGATTGGCGCTACCAGAAACGTCAGTGGCCAATCAGAGCGCAGAACGCGAACGCGGAACTGGAAATCCGTTGGTAAAAGTATTCAGGCGTCGGGGCTGGGATGTGGAGATGCAAGTTTTCACTTTTTATTGCTGTTTTTACCTCAAACGGAAAACCTCAAACTCTTATGAAGAGGAGAAAAAATACTCAAGATTAGCCACTTGAAGACGGCAGGGTGTGACGTACTGTATATTTTAGTTGATGAAATATTTTTGTTGACTAAATATTTTAGTTGATGAAATATGTTTTCATTTCAGTGTCACAGTATGACATCGATCTCCAAAATAAGAAAAAAAATAAAAATAAAATGTGGGGCCTCTAGTGACGAGGGGCCTCCAATTCTTTTTTAAATAAAAGTAAAAATTAAAATAAACAAATATTTGGGGCCTCTAGTGATGAGGGGCCTCCAAATTTTTTTTAAATAAAAGTTTAAAAAATAATAATAATAATTTGGGGCCTCTTGTGACGAGCCCCCCCCCCCCAAAAAAAATAAATAAATAAATTTAAATAAAAAATATATATAATTTTTATTTATTTATTTTTATTTTTTTGATGCCCCTCGTCACTAGAGGCCCACGGGCCGCGGCCCGGACGGCCCGGTCGTTAATCCGGCCCTGTCTCTGACCTCCAACACCACCACACCTCTACCTCTCTGACCTCCAACACCACCACACCTCTACCTCTCTGACCTCCAACACCTCTCTGACCTCCTCCTCCACTACCACATATCTGACCTCCTCCACCACCACACCTCTACCTCTCTGACCTCCTACAACACCTCTACCGCTCTGACCTTCACCACCACCTCTACCTCTCTGACCTCCTCCACCACCTCTACCTCTCTGATCTCCTCCACCATCACACCTCTACCTCTCTGACCTCCACCTCTACCTTTCTGACCTCCTCCACCACCTCTACCTCTCTGACCTCCTCCACCACCACACTCCTACCTCTCTGACCTCCTCCACCACCTGTACCTCTCTGACCTCCTCCACCACCTCTACCTCTCTGACCTTCTCCACCACCACACTACTACCTGTTGCCTCAGGTCTGCTGACAACAACCTCTTACTTCCCATCAGGACCAAGATCCAGACCTGGGGCAACATGGTCTTTGCTGCAGCTGCCCCCTCCCTCTGGAATGCCCTCCCCAGCCCACCTTTTCACTTTTGCTTTTGACCCCATTTGTTTGTTTGTTTTATTCCTCACTGCAAAGCGTCTTTGAGCACTGAGAAAATAGCTATATAAATCAAATGTATTATTATTATTATTATTCATTATTCAACTGTGAGGCTCAAGGAATCCGACATGGCTTCTTTACCATCTCAAATAACGGAAGACAATGAGTGCATGATTTAGCTTGATGGGTTAGATGCTGAGGCTTCACTAACTACCATGTCTGATGCGTTACAAAATATGTTGAGATCAGAGACTCTGTATAGGATTGTTAGTAACTGTCTAACTGTACATATGACTGTTTACACTAGTAACTGTTTACCGGCATATACAATTGTCTCCACCAGTGATTGCCTAGTTGCATATATATCTGTTCCCACTGGAGGGCACTCTAGGCGGAGCCACCCAGGTATTCTACCTTATTGCAACTATAAAAGGAAAGGTATCCCCCTTTCGTTCTCTCCTCCAATGTCTCTCAGAGAGAGAAGAGTTGTACTACATGTGAATAGAAGAAGCCACGCCAGTTCAGGCACAAGATAGAAACCATGCCTCTTGACCACATTATTGTCGCACTAAGTTGAGTTCTGTTAACAAAATAGATTACAAAAAACGCTTCTTTCAATGATCATATGCCATTTTAATGAGGTTAGTTTCACCCAACGTGTCCTGCTCCTGACCCCCTGTAGCTCAGTCCTGACAAACGTCTCTTGATCAAAAGTCTCCTTTTATACTGAATGATGATGAATATTATCCAATTTTTCCTCTATTAAATTCAACACCATGTAAGGTGGTCTCTGCTGGTCAAAGTGTCCTTTTACCTGAGGATCTACTAATTTTAGCCACACCTGTCGATGACTCCTAAAGGTCATAATGGTCTTGTCTTTCTACAGTGCTGATCTTAACATTCAAGTAAAACAGCTATTATTTGACCATTTTAGAAGTGAAACCTTTAGATCTTAGTGCTGAGACAAGGGTAACCTACAACATAGTTTGACTCATCTATGTCTTTTATTTTTCTATGTGTAGCTGTAACATGAAGATCTAGTGAACACCCCAGACGTAGTCAGACGTCACCTAAAATTAACTATGTTCTTAAGGCCTCTACATGCTACAGCAACTTCAAAGCAACTGCACCACAACATCGGCAAAGCAACGGTGTTGTAGACACTCTGCCTTTATGCTTCTGCAACATCGACGCGCAAAGTTAGTTTAACTAAAGTTAGTTTATGTTCGTGTTAACGTTAGATAATGTACAAAATAAACGTATTTCCGGTGCTTTTAGACGTCGCTCTTTTATTTTGAAATCCCCCGACCGGAAGTATTTGTGATGTATTATTCTGCTTGTGTAACTTTAGGTTAGTTTTAACGTTAGCTGGCAGCTACAGGCACTCGAGGTCGAGGAAGAGCTGCTGAATTTAATCGGCAGGAGGAGAGAGAGCTTGTCAAAGCTGGATATATCCCTGTGGCTGTGGTTGTAGGCACGAAAATGCAGCTCGAACTACCTGTTATATTAAATTAATTGATTGCTGTTTAACAACTTGTCCGTGTCCAGTCCTTTCGAACTGCCCCACCGTCCGTTCATTGTAAACAATGATGCATGTAATTATATTAACGTTACTGTGTGTTGTTGTAGCTATGTTAATAAATTCTGAATGGCATTAACGTTAGTTGGGTATGATAGAGCATTGAATAACATCAAGTTCAACGCTAGCTGGCTGGCTACAACAATGGCGGATGGTATTCCTCGCTGCGGGACCAATATTATTATATGACAGCCCCGCCCCCATTCACTACCAACCAATCACTGCTACGAATATCAACGCAACGGTTGTTTAGATTAGATTTGGGTGAAAGGTACGCAACGTCCTCGCAACACAGTCTACAAGACCCTCTAAAACAACCGTGTTGAAATCGCGCCGATGTTGTGTTGAAGTTGCTTTGAAGTTGCTGTAGCATGTAGACGAACGGTTCGGTTAGAACCAGTCCTTCAGGGTAAATCTAGGCTGGTTTCCTATTGAGGAGCAAGTGACTGTGGATTCACTCGGTGCATCACAGTCACAAAAGGGGTTACAGCCACCTTCACCAAACGCGATTAAATATTGTTTCAAATAAAAAGCGACATACTATTATTTTGTGTCATGTTTCCAAATAAGATTGGCTACAACGAAATGCTTTCTACTTCAATCTGTTGGTTAGAATAGATTACCTCGCTCCGTTGAAACTTCACTGAGACTAACAGTAAAAGACAGTATTTTAATAATAATAATAATAACAATAATAATAATAGAGCTTCATTTTATATAGCGTCTTTCAAGAGACCCATGCAAGGTCGCTTTACATAGATAGGGGGGGGGGGGAATAACAAAGTAATAAACATAGTGGACAGACTATGTCCTCATGTAAATATACTCCCCTCCCCTGTGTCCCCCTTACCTGTGCCCCCCCCTCTCTGTGGAATAAGACATTCCCCTCCCCTTTCTCCCCAAACCTGTACCCCCCCCCCATTTGACCTATCAAATGGGACCACACACCCCCCCTTTGTTGAACTATATAGGGCTCCTCCCGACCACAATCGAGGTCTTCTTACCTGGGTCATTTCAGCTGATCACCTGGGGGAAGCCCTCAGCCATTCTCTCTATGTAATCTATCTGTTTGGTTAATAAACCTTGTTATTATCCAAACCTCGGTTGACTGAGAACATTCTTCATCAGGATATCTACAAATATCCCACAATTGGCGTCTACGAACTTGTGACGGACCTTCTTGCGTCCTACCGGCGTGCTGTATTGTTTCAGCTATACAGAGAAAAGTGAGTATAATAGATGGTCGACCAAAAATGTATGGCAAGGAATTAAAACCTTCCCGCTTTTCTCTGTGCCAGGTGAATATTACAGAATGTTGTCAAATATTGAGATCATGGCTGAGTAAGAATAATGTGCATTAATATATCTGATCTGTATTGAGAATCGTTACCAGGGCGCGCATGCACCTGGGTCCTTATCAGGCGGTTCTGAGAGGATGGGTTATATGTGCTATTCCCGAAAGTTTAGGCACAAAGGTTGAAGTGCTATTCCTGGTCGAGTTGGAGCCGACCAAAAGCTAAGGCACACAATACAGGTTGTTGGATTGCTAACCCAAGTCTAATTCAGACTGAAATATAGGCAACAAAAGGAGATACGTGAGCTTATTAGAGTGATATCATTGGAAAACGCTACTCTCTTAGAAACTATTCTGTGATTCTTTTGGCAAAGAGGCGGGAAGTTAGGACCGAGAAGCTGTTATAATCTAATTAGATTTAACAGAGTAACGTCATATATTCATAGATGCAACCTCAAACTAAGCTCACAACCTCTTCCATTCCTGAAAACGATGTATTTGGATTAAATTAACCAATTGATCATACAGATAGCGGGAAGATGATCACGCGATGTCCTAGTAGTACATGATTACGCGATGCCCCGGGAGTACGTGAATGTACATTAAACGGGACATCAGTCGCGGAAAGTACATTAAACGGGACATTAGTCGCGAGTTGAAGAGACCGAGAGTATGATTAAACGGTATATTCACATCTAATATATCGCTGGTAAATTTCGAAGTCAGGTTCGGTCGTTATGACTTTAATAACGATGTATAGTTATATATCAAGGGATAAATGCCTTGTCGCAGCAGATGCTGGTCGACTAAACGAACAGCGATCCAAAACAGTCAGATATACACACACGTTAACTTATATGTATTAATGTTTGTTTGTCTGTTTAAAGTCTCGTTTGTATACACACAATATGCCGACTGATATCGCGCCGAGCATTGAGAGACGAGTACCGTTATACAGAGAATAACATTGAGGTGCAACTCACGGGACAAACTAGGATAGTAATTTCCGGAATCAACAAAACCGGCCCACGGGAACGACCATTTGGGGAAGTATAGTTTTATCGTTTCAGTTTGTTTACGTTTCACATATGCACAGGCGCGTTCATTCGGTAACAAAACGCTGGTTTAGGAATTCCAGGCTATTGAGAGCTCGTGAAAAAAAATACTGTATGAATTGCAAAGCGTTATTTCCGAGGCGAATGGGAACGCACGAACGTCGCTTGGAGCGATGACGTCACGCTATGCGCGCCGTGGAGTTATGATTTTATATGAAACTATCCATAGGCGAACGTAAAGTTTAATGTGCCCAAGGCCGAGGGTGCGTGAAATCCACGTGTAGTATATGTTTTATTTGTATATGTATGTGCGCGCTGCTATTGGAAAATGTTGAGTTGCGGTGGCGAGATGCAGAAGAGTGTTTCCAGGGTTGCATTATCCCAGACCACCGGAGAAACGAACCGAACATTGCATTGACGACACGTAACGTGCTACAGCCTCAGGAACCACTATTCGATTAAAGATACACATGGGCACAAAAGGGGGTAAGTTAATAGGGTTATTCAATAACTGAACTGAACTGTGAGGATCCAACGTAAACACAGCAGCTTTTCCGGTGAGTATGAAAATCATAAATATAGATGCTTTGATTGATTGATTGAAAACTTTATTAACAGATTGCAGAATGGATACAATACAGTACAGCTCAATACACACAATTGTTAAGGGGATGCAGACCAGAGAAAGACTTTCGTCTTGTTTACATCAGGGTCCCCCATTTTCAATTCATCAGGACATGACATACATGACATACAGATAGTCAGTACTGCTACATCTATACATTTATGACATACCAGAATTGCAAATGCAGTACTGTTTGTGATACAAAAGGAGTCAAGAAAAGCGAGTATATACATTTGACGTAGAAACTTACATACACAACTATCATCTCAGTTACAGTAAATTACAACTATCTCAGATCACTTGAGTGTTTATGTTGCTTTAATTTACACATTATAAGTCACATAAAGCTAATTACAATGTCTGTTTCAGAATTATAATACATCTGTGGGCATACCGGTCATACTGACCAATACGGGGAGCTAAACAAACACTTCCGGTTTCCGGTATATGGCAGTACAGGAATTGTAGTCCACATAAACAGCGTTAGATTAGACTTTATAAGCTTTTAATGTTGAAAACTTGGGCACAAACAACATAGATTATGTTTAAAAGTAAGATGTTTAGGTTATATTCACTTGAGTTAATGTGTTTATCTAAAGAACCAATGAAAGATAACTAGCCCTTTCCATCGTAAGACATTTTTAAACATGATTCAAAATGTGCGGTTCCACATTCATATGATGCTTGTGTACATATGCGATATGATTGAAAAATGATAACACTATCATTACATCCTAGGATGGGATGGATGAGAACTAGCTGATGTTTTTGTTAAGCTCACAGACAATCAACAAAGAACCCACTCAAATGGTCTTAGGAGTGGAAAATTAACATGTGTTTTTATTTTCAGTCAGGCTCTGAGGCGAGATGCAGAGACCTACACCCAAATTGTATCACAAAAGACTGAAACTCCAACAATTTGCATATCAACATGTGTGGAGCTGAAAGACAATCGATTGACCAGTTAAAACAAATCTGCATCCAAACACCCACATGTAAATTGTGTTTACAGGAAGCAAACAGACAATCAAGAGACAGAAAGGGACTGAGTTAATCTACATTAGAACAAAGCAGTTTGGAGCTAAAGGGAAATCAATTGTGAGACGATAGCAGACACTATTCAGGATGGACACTTGAAACCCACAGGTGATGGAGAAGAGAGACAAAGCAATGCAAATGCCTGCATCTGACCACAGACTTGATGGACCAACAGAGAACCACTTAGTTAACATGAATCAGACACGGGTGAAGAATTTGCAGCCATGAAAGGCACCATATTTCCCATACTAACAAAATAACATAACTTGCATGCTATCCCCTCCTTCTATTCTCTGCTTATAACCAATAACATGCATGATTCTTTTAACAAACTAATACATTTCCATGACTGCAAAATATCAACCACCAAAATTGAAGCACAATTATCTAAATGTACAAGGTATACACATACATTGATCATTTAGCTGACACTTTTATCCAAAAGCGACTCACAGGTTCTGTATGACAGGACATCAAAAAGGGCACAACTCTATCAGCTGAGTAACAATGGTCATCAAAGTGTTGAGTGCTACAGTGTAGGTTAGTTTATTAGGACAAATGCATGACAGTAAGGTTAGCTAGGGTTAGAATTATTTGTATCAGTTGAAAGCAGGATAATCATTTACACAATGATTATCAAAATGCACAAGGTATATTAGAGGTAATTAAATTAATACTACTTAAGAGTAGACGAGAAAATGAATGATTGTTTTTCATGCCAAATTAACTGGCTGCCTAGATTTTATGTTTTTTCCCCATGCTAAATTATGACGAGCCACACTGAGACGTGAAGAATGCCAGAGAAGGCGTGGCGAGGTAAGTATCCTGAGGTACACCCAACGCATCCTGAGGTAAGATCAAATTAAATTTGACATCACAGATTATAAAGATAAAAAAGAAATTTTTCTGATTCCATGCAAAGATCGGATCCAAACGATATCAAATGCACGATGGTATTACAAAATGAATTGAATTAATCCCAAAATGATTTTCTTCTTTAGCAGAAAGGCGTTGAATCATTTATGTGAGGAGGTTTTCTAAGGCAGTTTTCATCATCCTCAGATCATGAATTGGTGAGAGGACAGGACGAGTGAGACGACGTGTGACCTGAACCACGAACAACAGCAGAGGACCACGAAGGACACCGTCAAGGAGCTGAGGACACAACCAGGGCGAGGACAACAACCGTGGGAGAGCCGCCATCCAACCCAGCCCACAGACGTCCCCAAGAAAGGGGAGCAGGGGACCACGAAGGAGACTGACCAAGGAGACACTGACGAAGAGGAGATCAACCTTTGACGGCCTCCACCCCGGCACTGCAGACCACGGCAGACCAAACCCATCACCTGCAGATGGGAACCAAAGCCCCGACCATCAAGGTGGATTCCCATGACAAGATTGTCATCCGTGTGAGAGAGAGCGTCCTACAGACAGGCCACTACACCAACAAACCCTCGCCCCTCTGGTACCGCGATGACGGGGAGCGGGGGACCAACCACCACACAGCACGTTCAAGACCACCCTACCGCCATGTCTCTAGGCCTGATAAAGGTCAAGCGTGAGCACAGTGGCAGACATGTGATGGTGGTGGAAAACAACATAGACTCCAGGAAAAGAGTCTGCAAGGCCACTATAGTTGACTGACTATAGTTGACTGCTACAGGTGACCCTTGACAGGGAATGGACGGCGACCAGTGAATGTTCCCGACTGCATCGTCAACAAGAGACACATCATCAGAGACCTGTGAACCAAGAGACTTCTGAACACACAGTGTCCACATTGTTATGTATTTATTTAATTTTTATGTGTTACTGTTTGGCCCTGCCACACGACCGACAGAGAACACCTTGTCAACAACGACGCAACATCATTCAGATTAATACCTTCACAAGCAGGAAACTTTTCACACAATTATATGTATCTGCAAAACGATGAACTAGGGATGTGATGAAAAGAAATCAATGAGAAAGCATTAACAATGGTTAGTAATAATGAGCCAAAATGTATTGCTGAAGGAAGAAGTGGTCACATGATCACATTACATCACATTTGAATTACTTAGGTTACAAAATTGCCTGATTCTAAGTAAAGACCAATCTTGCAATCACAGATGAAAGTGACACTCAAACTCAGGTTAAATACAACTGGATCCTAAGTAATTTCATCAAGAATCATTATAAAATGTGCATATATATATTTTTTTGAACAGTTTCCCATAATCAATCATGTTAGTTTTATTAACCACCAGGTTAACGGTTGTTAAAATGTTTTTGTACACATTAGCCTTATGTGTAAATCCTATTCCTAATAATTATGCACACAATTTTGTTTTTCACCCTGTGCACTCTGACCACACAGAGACAGTGCTCACATGTATGTAATAGTTTTATTACTATGCCTGTATGCACAACCATCACATTAGCTCCCCTGAGTCACGACATGAACGACTGAAGGTATGCCAAGATATTTGCACAGCTATAGCTTCTAATGATTATGTTAATTGTTGTTTGATATCAGAGTTGAGGACCACTCATTGATATAGGTATTTTGAGCGATTAATAAAAGAAAAGGGTGATATCTATTCCCACATCTCTGATATCAAAATAACACAGACCGCAGTCCAGTCGATCATGTCATGAATCATGTATATAAATAATACTATTTTAAACTGAAAATGCCAACCAACACATTGGCCAACATTTTCATTATTTTAATTATTTTCTATTTTATTCATTATCTGATAACCGATGGATTACATCGGTCCCCACTTTTACCTGTTCCAAACAACCCTGGTATATTATACATTAATCTCACCCACATTATAACAGAGAAAAGTGAGTATTGTGGTATAATATAATGTCCTCATGTAAATATACTCCCCTCCCCTGTGTCCCCCTTACCTGTGCCCCCCCCTCTCTGTGGAATAAGACATTCCCCTCCCCTTTCTCCCCAAACCTGTACCCCCCCCCCATTTGACCTATCAAATGTGACCACACACCCCCCCTTTGTTGAACTATATAGGGCTCCTCCCGACCACAATCGAGGTCTTCTTACCTGGGTCATTTCAGCTGATCACCTGGGGGAAGCCCTCAGCCATTCTCTCTATGTAATCTATCTGTTTGGTTAATAAACCTTGTTATTATCCAAACCTCGGTTGACTGAGAACATTCTTCATCAGGATATCTACAAATATCCCACAGATAGGGGGGGGGGAATAACAAAGTAATAAACATAGTGGACAGACTATGTAAATATGATGATGGGATTCAAGTTCATGTTTGTATTTATCACATAGGCAGGCTACACATGGCGTATACTTAGGCTACATCATACATGGCAGTGAGATTCATTGTTCTTGTATATGCTCTCGTATTATTGTTTATATAGGCTACCCAATACTGACATCAAAATAGATTGTATGCCTCTAGAAATCATATGCAGCAGGTAGAAAATTTACGGAAAATCCGTCGCGATTTGGAATACAATTGAGGAGAACTTTAATCCCTGGGTATTAATCGAACAAAACGGAAAAAGGCAGTCATATTCCAGCATGGGCTTTATTAGTTAATATGGTCTTTAAGAGATATCATATCCGACATCACGGTACGTGTACATGTCTGTCAGCCTGTCTCGTATTTCTCCATAACACGCAATTCCCTCGGGTCAGTCCATTATTTCACATCCCATGGGGGTGTTTCATGACCATATATGGATAATCGGGGCGGTTCTGGTATGCAAATACTTAAAACCATGCACGAGCTCAAGCTTAGGAGCAAGGTGATATTTATGAAGACAGGTGTGCGTAGGAACTGTGTACGCACGTGTGATAAATCCCGTTTTTTTTGTGCGTGCACACATTCTAAATTCTGTGCTTAAGAACGAAAATAGAATACTTTCCAAGAAAACTTGATAAATGAGGGCCCAGGTGAGGACTCTATATATAAAATCTTGCCTTGATCTGATATTTCTTACTACCGCGATCGAAGCTGTCTGTGTGTGTGTGTGTGGCTGTGTGCCGTTGGGTGCAGGAGGTGGGGGGGGGGGGGGGGTGCCGCACTACGAGGGCTATTTCATGTATGCACGAGGAAGGATAATAATGATAATCTAGCGTTGATTTCAGGAAGATTCGATAATCAGGCAAAAAATGACAACGTGTTTAGTGTATTCCACTAAAACGCTATTATCGCGTCATTTCTTGGGATTACTAAGAATCACCAAAACTATACTCATATTCAAAATGGAAATGTACGGATGAAAAATCTGTTTCATGCATGTTGACTGGAAGCAACTCACCGACAATAGACGGGTGTATTAGACCCATAGCTATAATATAAGATATATTTTAAGCACTCGCAAATCTCGCAGTCTCCCCATTGATTAAAGCGATGGCGTTCTAGCGCCCCCTGGCTCATTAAGCGATAACGCTGAATGAGTTACAGGACAGGTTAACTATTTTAATGTATTTTTTTTAACCCAGGCCCTATTTAAAGGTGCTCTGGCATGATGTTGACTAGTAATTTCTCTATTGAGAAACTTTGAGAGCTACTCTCAACAGGCTCCGATACAATCCAACGGGACAAGTGATTGAGCCTTCAAAACAGGATGCATGTCTTTTTCCAAAACAGGAAGCTCACTGTATAACGAGATGTGTGGTTGGTTACTTACAAACCATTCCTTGTATCAAAGGTCATGAGTGTCATAGGCCACTTACACAATGTACAGTAGGCTAACTAGAGTAGGAAACTCTTTGTCCCAGGCTTTTTTATCATCACTGTGTATGTGTGTGTCAATTACAGTTATTAGGGCTCATTAGCACATGGCCTGCCCCCTTTCATCTGTGTCCGTCCATGAATCGAGTCCCATAGTGGCTCTTTCCCTCCCAGATGGTTTGAGTGGTTGTCTACATGGTCTGTGAAAGAGGGTAATGAAGGTCCATGCTAGGGAATCCAGTGTCTTATTGACCTCGGTCTGATCGCTCATGGTGCAGAAAACAGACAATGATTCAAACTTTTAATGGTAATGAGGCATTAGGTCACGCTACCCTCGACCTTGCAGTGTGGTAACATGCCAGATAGGAATTTTTAGCTCCTGCACTCTTTAGATCGAAGGTCTATTTGTGGAGTCTTGTTCATATGCGTATTCCACATGGATAATCCCTTGCGGACCCACTGAATCAAGCTGTCGTAATATAACATTTCCTTTGCAGTATCCTACAGAGCCTTCTTGTAAACAGCTAAATTCACATTTCTACACAAATAGAAAGTTTTCTACTGTGGTTCTATAGTCTACACACTGATTCAATTCCCTACCTCATATGAAGTCCATGTTTGCTGTTGTCTATATGTTTATATCCCATCCGTGGTAGGTTTAACTTAAAATGTTGTTGGGTTGTACTTGTTACCAATCAAATGGTGCACAAGGGCATGTTTACATGCGTCCAATGCACCCTTGTGCTCATGGTGTGCATGTGCGTCCCCGTGCGTGTGCTGAAGGAACACGTGATGGGGCGACAGTGGCTCAGGAGGTAGAGCGGTCGTCTGGTACTCTGAAGGTTCCCTGTTGGATTCTGGTTCCTCTGTCAAAGTGTCCTTAAGCAAGACACTTAACCCCCTAACTGTTCTTGATGAGCATGTTGGCACCTTGCATGGTTGCCTTCCGCCATCGGTGTGTGAATGGGTGAATGTGAGGCATAAGTTGTAAAGGAGGTGACAGTGGCTCAGGAGTTAGAGTGGTCATCTGGTGATCGGAAAAGGTTCCCGGTACAATTCCCGCTCCTCCCGGGTAGCATGTCGAAGTGTCCTTGTGCAATACACTTAACCCCTAACTGCTCTCGATAAGCAGATTGGCACCTTGCATGGTTGCCTCCGCCATCTGTGTGTGAATGTGTGAGTGAATGAATGAATGTGAAGAAACATTTCTAAAGTGCTTTGGATAAAAGTGCTGTATAAATGCACCATTTACCATTTAAAGTGCTACACAGTAAATCTTGCAGTGTCAAATTAACACTATTACCGAGTGTATTCTTACACAAGAGCAAGAGTCAATTTAACACTAATTGTAGTTGGGAACAAATACACTCAGGAATAGTGTTAATTTGACACTGCAAGATTTACTGTGTATATAAATGCAGTCTATTTGATACATAATCTCTGGGGACGCCTCGCCTGCATGTGCGTTTTAGCACCAAATTCAGAGACTAGTGGTCCAAAACTCATTCTCAATATCGATACCACAATACAGATCCGCTCCTCTTCTGTGACCCCCCGGTAACATCACGTGTGTACAGTATGTGCTCGTCTCGTTGAAATGTGGAGTGTCAGCCAGTCTCTCTCTCTCTCTCTCTCTCTCTCTCTCTCTCTCTCTCTCTCTCTCTCTCTCTCTCTCTCTCTCTCTCTCGTGTGTGTGTGTGTCTCTCTCTCTATCTCTCTCTCTCTCCCTCTCTCTCCCTCTCTCTCCAGTGTATCTCTCGCTCTCCAGTCTCTCTATCTCTCCAGTCTCTCTATCTCTCCAATCTCTCTCTCTCTCTCTCTCTCTCTCTCTCTCTCTCTCTCTCTCTCTCTCTCTCTCTCTCTCTCTCTCTCTCTCTCTCTCTCTCTCTCTCTCTCTCTCTCTCTCTCTCTCTCTCTCTCTCTCTCTCTCTCTCTCTCTCTCTCTCTCTCCAGTGTGTGCCCTCGCCTCGCTTGTAGTTGCATTCAAACGTATTGTTCCTTTTTCCAAAGAAAATAAACATCAGGTCCTTCTGTGCCACAGACGGTAGTTCTGCGACGAAATTACAATGATCAAGGACAGGACAATTGAGACTAATTAGTAGGCGAGAGGTAAAAATGCCTGTTAAGCCGTAGCCCTATTTTCCGAAAGTCCGCCTAAAAATACATACTTAAGTAAATGGAAGATTGCTCCACTTCTATAAGGCCCATTTGCATGTTATTGGTACCAAAGCACCTAAAGGCACTAAAACAAGATTACAAACATCACAAAACAAACTGGTCAGACTACTGCTTGACCCTACTCCTAAAACCCACCTCACCCCTGCCCATTTTGACAACCTAGGATGGCTTAGAGTAGATGCCAGAGTACAGCAACTTGCAATGGGCCTGGTCTACAAGATACACTACAGTGCACCACTAAGATACCCATGTGCATGTCGAAATACTTCCCAAAGGTCAGTGAATACCACGACCACAACACCAGAGGGAGTTCCACAAATCATGTTTTCAGGACCGCAGGAAGACTAGAGGCTCTTTCATGTGTCTCTAATGGGGATCCTTTAATAAACATAAACATAAACATAAACATGTTCAACCCAGATAAAATCATTTAAAAAGTTTAAAAAAAAAATAATTCATAACTTTTTTTTTAATAAAAGAAAAATCGTCATAACTTAGAAATGAGATTGCATAGGTCTATGAATCGATATCATGATTTTGTTTAGATTAATTGCCCAGCCCTACTGTGTAAAGTAAGTTAGCTTGGTGATCATCATTGTGATGTTATATAAGCTAAGCTAAAGGTAGCTAATAAATTGGCTAGCTACTGTTAGCGTACAAGCTTTTACAAACACTGTACTTATTTTTTCATCCTCAAATTTGTTTCTGATCCAGATGCATAAGTCCTCTCCATGTTGCTGATTTATACTTCGGTCCTTTGGTGCAAAGTTTCATTTAGCCTACAGTGCTACTGCCTACACAGTAATGTTACTGACTGGGCTCTCCAAGCCCTCTCAAAGCATGGGATAGGAAATGGTGTTCTCTGATTGGTGTAAAAAAAAGTGTCAGAACTGTCAATCATTCAAGCCCCATTCAAATGAATGAGTGAGGTTCGGCCTCCCTGGGCGCTAACTTAGACCAGTTACTGTCCAATCAAAGATGCTATTTCGCTGCCATTCACTTACATTAGCTAGTTTTTTCACAGAGGAAAACATTTCTAATAAAAATAAATATTAAAAGAAATAAAAGAAATAAAATTAAAAAAATATATGTATATTAAAATAAATTTTTTGTCTGTATACTAGTGAAGCACTGCCTCACAAGTAGTCATGCAATAACCTCCACTGAAGTATAGTGTTTAACACAACTTGCCGTACGTTTTAGTACGTTTAAGTATAGTGTCTAGTCGACACATGAAGAAGAGGATGGTCAACAGATGGTCATGCAAATACAACATCAAGTTTGCGTATAAAGAGTGAGTCGGAGAGTCAGGTTAGCCACCCCGGCTATTAGCTTCGCTAAAGTGCCTTGAATTAGCATATTAGCTTAGCGTGGCGCGTAATCTGTGCTCAGGGCCGGACTGGGGAAATAATTCATACCGGGAGATATAGCGCGAAATATAGCCCCAATCAGGCCACTTTTTAAGTGGGGGGTCTGGGGGTCCCCCACCCGGAATTTTTTTGTTACAAAGACTTAATTTCCTGCATTCTGGTGAATTTTAGTGCATGTGAATCACAAACTAATGAGCCAACAATTGCTTAGTACAATGTACTGTTATGAACCTCAAATAAAACTGTTGTGGCACTAGCTGTAATATTCATGCTTTGAATATATCATTTACAACAGGCGCGCCAGGCGCACCTTCCTATTATGTATACCTGACAAGGGGTCCTGACAGTCAGTTGGCTGCCAGCCGTGGATGGAGTTACACTCATGCTTAACGAGTACTTACCTTTGAATAAATATCTAAATGCAATCTCCTCGTCCTGAAGATTATTCTATATAAATCGAATACGACATGGTGTCAGAAGCAGGATGAACATGGATATCAACGGAGTCCCGTCGCCACGGATGAATTGGGATTCTCTGGACTTACCGGGAGAATGGAAGAAGTTCAGGCAGCATGCAGAGCTAATGTTTTCGGGCCCACTCAAGAAGAAAGGAGAGGACGAGAAATGTAGCTACCTGCTACTGTGGAGCGGAGAAAGAGGGAGAGACATTCACAACACATGGACTCTCAGTGCAGATGAAGCAAAGGTATTGAAGAGCTACTATGACAATTTCGAAGCATATGTACTTCCAAGGAGGAACACGATTTTCGCTAGGTACAAATTCCATGAGAAAACCCAGCAACCTAGCGAGTATTTGAACAATTTGTCACTGCATTGAAACTACTCGTGAAGGACTGTGCATATGTGAACAATGATGAGATGGTTAGAGACCGCATAGTGTTTGGCATACACTCAGCAAAAGTAAGAGAGAAACTATTAAACGTTGGATCAGACTTGTCGTTAGACAAAGCGGTAGATATAGCTAGAGCCCACGAGCTAGCACAATCACAGATAAAGAGCTTTACTGGCGCCACGAGCAGCGCGCAGGAGCAGCTCGTGCACGAGGTACACAGACATGAACAGAAGTATAGCGCACAGAGATATCGCCCCAGAGCAGAGTGGACAGAGAGAGCGAACAGAGCGAGCGACACAGACACACTTAAGAACTGTGGATACTGTGGGGGTAGAGCTCACAAGGAAGGGGATAACTGTGTAGCTAGGGGGAAACAGTGCACAAAGTGTGGAAAATGGAACCACTTTGCCAAAGTCTGCAGGGCCGGTAGTTTCCAGAAAAAGTCAGTACACGAGATTAGCATGCGCTCTGAGTCAGGAGAAGAGTCAGACGAACTGTATGTAGACACCGTGACAGACAGACGATTTGATGCAACAGAACAAGCATTCGCAGACATACAAGTAGGAAAACAGGGCACAGAGCTTAAATTTAAGCTAGACACAGGTGCACAAGTAAATGTAATTACTTTGAGAGAGTATCACAGTTTACAAGATAAACGCAAAATACAGCCTACTTCACGCAGACTGTCAGGATATGGTGGAGAGAAGCTAGTGGTAAAGGGCACATGCACATTAAAGTGTAAATACAAAGAGCGTGGCATGTTATTAGACTTTTACATAGTAGACACTCAGGCACCCCCAGTTCTAGGTTTACAGGCATGCCTGAATATGGACCTCATTAAACTAGTGTTGTCAGTAAATGCACACACAGATAAACAGACCATCATGGAAGAATACCACGACGTGTTTAAAGGGATAGGACTATTCCCAGGAGAGTGTCACATCCATATAGACCCGGACGCCACGCCAGTAGTCTGCCCACTGAGAAGGACACCGATCGCCCTGCGTGGCCGACTAAAGAAGGAGCTACAGAGTATGGAAGACACACAGATCATCGCTAGAGTCATCGAACCAACGGAGTGGGTCAGTGCACTGGTCATTGTTGAGAAACCACGCACAGGCAAGCTCAGACTATGTTTGGATCCTAAGGAGCTAAACAAGGCTATCAAGCGCCCGCACTACCCTCTGCCGACACTAGAGGACATCACACCCAGACTAACAGGCGCACGCTATTTCAGCGTACTGGATGCAAGGTCGGGATACTGGTCCATCAAGCTCTCCACAGAATCATCGAAGCTGACGACGTTCAACACACCGTTTGGACGATACAGATTCCTACGATTACCATTTGGGCTCGCTTCTGCCCAGGACGAGTTCCAACGAAAAATCGACGAGACATACGAGGGACTGAACGGAGTAGCAGCTATAGTAGACGACATCCTTGTATATGGCGCGACCAGAGAAGAACACGATAAGAACCTACATGCAATGTTGGTGAGATCACGGGAGAGAGGCGTTCGGCTATCTGGCGAAGTTCGCCCCGAGCCTCTCCGAGATCAACGCACCCATGAGACAGCTGCTTAAACAATCGAATGAGTTCCTGTGGGACGCGCAGCACGACGCTGCATTCCAAAAGATGAAAGACATACTTACCAGTGAACCTGGGCCAGTCCTCATCTACTTTGACCCAGATAAGGAGCTCAGCTTACAAGTGGACGCATCAAAGTATGGTCTGGGTGCTGTGCTGATGCAGGAAGGAAGGCCCATTAGCTACGCATCCAGATCACTCACGGACAGTGAGGTCAACTACGCACAAATCGAAAAGGAGATGTACGCAGTCCTTTATGGATTCAAACGCTTCCACCAATATGCCTACGGTCGCCACGTTATGGTGCAATCTGACCACAAGCCCCTGGAGTCGATCATGAAGAAGCCGATTGCCGCAGCCCCACCGCGGTTACAGAGGATGATACTGCAACTACACAAGTACAACTTCACAATCGTGCACCGCCCTGGGAAAGACATCCCAGTAGCCGACACGCTGTCCAGGAAATCACTCACCTCTCACGACGACGGTCTCAGTGAAGGGATGGACCTTCAGGTACACATGGTATACAACAGCTTACCTGTACACGACGACAGGCTACAGGAGATCAGAGAAACAACAGACAATGACACACAGCTAAAGCTGCTCAGCCAGGCTATCCTGGAGGGATGGCCTGAGGAAAGAAAACAATGCCCCCAGAACATCACCGAATACTGGAATCACCGAGATGAACTATCCAAAACGAATGGAATAATTTTCAAAGGGGAGAAAATAGTCATCCCTACCAGCCTCAGAGGAGAGATGCTGATCAAGATCCATGCAGGCCACATGGGAATGGAAAAATGCAAACTGAGAGCACGAGACATCATGTTCTGGCCTGGAATGGGTAGACATATAGAGCAAGTCGTGGAGAAGTGCTCAATATGCCAAGAGCGCCGCCCATCAAACACCAAGGAGCCCATGATGCCTCATCGTATCCCAGACCGCCCCTGGCAGGTTGTAGGGACAGATCTCTTTAACTGGAACAACCAGGACTATGTTGTGACCGTCGACTACTACAGCAGATTCTTCGAACTAGACAGACTTCACAGCACCACATCGGCAGCTGTTGTCCACAAGCTAAAGGCAGCCTGTGCCAGGCATGGCGTCCCAGAGACCATAGTCTCAGACAACGGACCACAATACAAGTCTAAAGAGTTTGAGGCATTCGCCAAGTCGTGGGAGTTTACACACGTCACGTCAAGCCCACACTATCCGCAAAGCAACGGACTAGCGGAGAGAACTGTGAAGACGGCAAAATCACTCATGGACAAGGCTAAGGCAGACGGAAGAGACCCGTACCTAAGCCTCCTGGAATATCGTAACACCCCAGTCGACAACTTCAAATCGCCGGCACAGCTGTTGATGAGCCGCAGGCTACGCTCAACCCTCCCGAGCACCAACCAACAGCTGCGGCCAGGGGTAGTAAGCCCCAAAGATGGACATGACAAGCGAGTGCAGAGACAACAGCACCAGAAGAAATACTATGACAGGTCAGCTAGACCGCTGCCCCCACTACATTGTGGTGAATCTGTCAGGCTACAAGAACATGGACGCTGGAGGCCAGCAGTAGTCATACAACCAGCCGACACTGCGCGGTCATACCACGTTCGCACCCAAGATGGACGCGAATACCGCCGCAACCGCAGGCACCTGAGGGACACAAAAGAGGAACACTTCCAGGACAGCGACGGTATGCCAAGTCCAGAGAGCGTCGATCAACCGCCGGAGACCAACGACCCTGAACTGGCAGAGGACTCAGAAGAGAACTCAGCTTCATACTACACCAGATCCGGCCGAGCAGTGAAGCCTCGGGACATTTTAGACCTATAAATGTACAGGGTGCAGGCGGATCGCTGCCCTATTATAACACCATTTACCCCAATAATAATAATAAAAAAAAAAAGGGGTGGTGAAATGTAACAAAATATTAATGTATGCTGAAATGATGACTTACTATATGTGTTGAATCTATGACCTACTTACCTTGCTTAATTGTCGATATTTTCCCATTTTGTTAGCAAGCTAATTCTACAAATAAGAACTGCATATGGTAAGAGTGTTGAGACACACGACCAAATAAGCCATGAATACATACCTTTTCACAGCTGAAGTATTCAAATATTAAAGCAGACTTTCCAGAATAAGAGGGCACACAATACAAACTGTAATACCTTGATACATGAATCTTTTATGTTTAACATATTAATCCTACCTGTTTACATTGCCTGGTCCTGACACAGGTAACGCACTTGTTATTGTTTACAAAGAAACTCTTACAGAGTATTGCACAACCTTTCTTTATTTCAATTTTTCATCAGACAGTGAAATCCTGGTTGTTCCCCACCCACCTGGTTATCTAAAAACTATCGCGCCGCGCCGCTGCCACAACTAGAAACAATGGCCTGGCAAAAAAAAATTAAAATTATAATAAAAATAATATTTTTTTTCTTATATAATATATATATTTTTTTAATCTGTGCAGGCCAGGCCACCGGGAAAACTCCCGGTGCTCCCGATGGCCAGTCCGGGCCTGTCTGTGCTACAGCGAGAGAAGGACTCGTCATGAAGAAGCCCTACTGGTCGTCTACTGCATCACTCCGGACCACCTACTGACCGCCAGCTCAGCCCTGCCTTTGTGTACCAGGTGACCGTCTTTCGGGACCATTTTATTGTCGAACGGGCATAGACATTATGTATTATGCATGCTTGAGCCAGCCACGGCTGTAGGTACAGACTACTTAGTGACTCAGACATTGTGTATGCAGGACCATCTCACGCCGTGGCTGTAGACTCTCATGTGCGAGCGAGTTCATTAAAGGTGCATTCCGCACCTTCAGCGTTGGGAATTATCACCTTTTTGATTTCAGTAACATGCTCAGGACTGAGTGAAGGGGGCGTTCCGTTTTGGGCCACTACGTTCGCTAGCCAGAACACAGCGCTGCAACAGGGGGTTTATTATTTCAAGGTGCCGGCTTAGCTATAGTAAATGTTCTTTACAAAGTGTGGGCCCCACTTAAGGATTCTGTAAATTCATTGTGTTACCAGCGTGTTTAGGCTGTGAAGTGTATGCAGGGAAAACAGAGAGCATTTGGGGCTCTCAGGTTGGGAAGTGTATGAAGCGAGCGTTTCCCAGTAAAGTAGCACAGTTGTGCGTTGGGTTATTGTCGTGCCACCATAGGGCGAAGGTTTATCAATAACGCACCATTGTTATGCGTTGTGCCACTGCCGTGACGCCTTTAAAGGGAACGTCCACCATTAAGGTAACATTGTGATGTGCTGTTATATTGCCATGCCAACCTGCAATTTACAGTAAAGCGAGACTGTGATAATTGAATCCACTGTGTTGTGTATGTATTTACTTTGAATAAGATAATTACATACCTCAGTGAAATACTTGTGACCAAGAACGTTGTGATACATTGTCTAAGGTATTTAAAGGGACCATACGCTAATTTGGAAGACTCAACAGATGAAAGGTACGTTAGCTACTATTTTGGGGAAAACTGTTTGGTCTATTACTTACACTGGATGTGGGGGGGGGGTGTCACCTACTTACTAGACAGGATGCAGTTATTAAGGGGAACTAATGTGCTAACGGGTATCAGTCACTAAAGAGCAGTTGATGCCTCGTGTAAAAACTCCTAGTTTGGTAAATCCTAAGGCCCCACTAACCGCATGCATATACCTTACGCCTTGTAGTGTGGCAACTACAGTTGGGGGCCCGGCTGGACATAGCTCCACACATCACAAAACAAACTGGTCAGACTACTACTTGACCTTACTCCTAAAACCCACCTCACCCCTGCCCACTGACTACCTAGGATGGCTTAGAGTAGACAACAGAGTACAGCAACTTGCAATGGGCCTGGTCTACAAGATACACTACACCACACAGGTACCCATGTACATGTCTAAATACTTCCCAAAGGTCAGTGAATACCACGCCAACAGCACCAAAGGGAGTTCCACAAAGCATGTGCAACCCAGATTCTGCACAAACAAGGGACTAAACACATTTAGCAATTATGCCACAACAATGTGGAATGCCCTACCCACAGCCGTAAAAAGATATGAATCCCTACCTACATTCAAAACCGCTCTTAAAGAGCACCTACGGGAAGCTGCAATTGGAAACTGGCCACTGTAAATGTCCAAACCCCCCACCCCCCACCCCCTCCTAATGTACAGTCTCCTCCCCATATATTTTCTGTTAGGATCTCTGGGTAACAGTACTGTATATTTGCATGTCGTATATGTCACAAATGTAACAGTACTATATACCTGTATGTTATGTATGTCCCTATACCATAAATGTCATGTCATGTATGTTGTGTATGTCATAAATGTCACTATGAATTGAAAATGGGGGACCCTGATGTAAACAAGACAAACGTCTTTCTCTGGTCTGCATCCCCTTAACAATTGTGTGTACTGTATTGTACCCATTCTGCAATCTGTTAAATAAAGTTTTCATTCATTCATTCTGTTACACTAAGCAAAACAGAATTGCTTCATCTGCCAGCCAAATCCTCCCCACTGACCGACCTTTCCATCACAGTGGAAAATGTAGCCGTGGCCTCGTTCTCGACCACCAAGTCCTTGGCGATCGGCTGAACTTCTACACTCACATTTCCGCAACGACCAGCACCTCCAGATTCCTCCTGAGCAATGTCAGATGGATCCGCCCCTTCCTGACAAAAGAAGCCACTCTACTCCTTGTCCAATCAACAGTCATGTGTCGCCTAGACCAGGGGTTCCCAAACTTTTCAGGCCAGGGCCCAGAAAATAAGGCGTCAGAGAGCCGCGGCCCAATGCACATCGTCTGGCTTTTTTTTCTTCTTTTTTTTTTTGCCAGGCGACCGATTTTTTAAGCCAAATATCACTTCAATCCTATTAAGTTAGTTCAAGTTAGTTATTCATTTATATGTGCTATTTATGAAAGGGCTAACTTGTTGCAAAATAATAATGATAATAATAGCCTCATTAAAATACTATTGTTGCTTTGGTTGTTTTCAGCGTTTTATGTGCATAATCTGTTATTTAGTTTGAAATGTTCGTTGAAATAAGTAGATTTTTCGTTTTTGTTTATTTATTAAGTTAATATAAAACCATATAGTCACATTTTAGAATACAATATAATAGAATTTTAGAATACAACTAGAAACACTGTCCTGGCCTGCTTCTAAGTTCAGTGGCCTGACAAAAAAAATTAAAATTAAAAAATTAAAAAATTAAAAATAAAAAAATAAAAAATAAAAAAAATATTTTTTTTTATTTTTTTTATTTTTTTTAATTTTTTATTTTTTAATTTTTATTTTTTTTTCAGGCCACTGAACTTAGAAGCAGGCCAGGACAGTGTTTCTAGTTGTATTCTAAAATTCTATTATATTGTATTCTAAAATGTTAAAGTATTTACAATACAACAATTACTCAACTGGAAAGATGACCTATCCTCTCTAAACCCATTATAAAAGACCAAAAGGGATTTCGTTTGGAGAATCAATAACTCAATATGAGGAAATTAATATAAACTAATAACCAAGACACCCCTCCAAAACACTCGAGTGAGCTCGGTCCACTTTGTTCCTTCAAAATAAGAGTGTTTCCGTCTTGACCTACTTATTTAAGATGAAAGATAAAAGTTTCTGTCCATGATCTAGCACAGGGGTTCCCAAACTTTTCAGGCCAGGGCCCAGAAAATAAGGCGTCAGAGAGCCGCGGCCCAATGCACATCGTCTGGCTTTTTTTTTTTTTTTTTTTTTGCCAGGCGACCGATTTTTTAAGCCAAATATCACTTCAATCCTATTAAGTTAGTTCAAGTTAGTTATTCATTTATATGTGCTATTTATGAAAGGGCTAACTTGTTGCAAAATAATAATGATAATAATAGCCTCATTAAAATACTATTGTTGCTTTGGTTGTTTTCAGCGTTTTATGTGCATAATCTGTTATTTAGTTTGAAATGTTCGTTGAAATAAGTAGATTTTTCGTTTTTGTTTATTTATTAAGTTAATATAAAACCATATAGTCACATTTTAGAATACAA
The DNA here is from genome assembly GCF_963971535.1 of Notolepis coatsorum. Lineage (NCBI taxonomy): Eukaryota > Metazoa > Chordata > Actinopteri > Aulopiformes > Paralepididae > Notolepis > Notolepis coatsorum. The sequence continues at coordinate 61,244,551 of NC_140176.1, forward strand.
TATAATAGAATTTTAGAATACAACTAGAAACACTGTCCTGGCCTGCTTCTAAGTTCAGTGGCCTGATTTTTTTTTATTTTTTTTATTTTTTTTTATTTTTTTTTAAATCGTCTCGCGGCCCACCAGTGGCTGCTCGCGGCCCACCTTTGGGTCGCGACCCCGACTTTGGGAACCACTGGCCTAGACTACTGCAATGCACTGTCATAATTACGGCAAGAGCCTTCCTCACCCCTCCTCCTTCCACACCCTTATATGGGCAGCATCCGACCCCAGCATTCCCACGCTGCCAGAGCGACATCAATCAGCGCGGCTGTGAGGGATTCCCTCATCAACAACCCCTACATCAGCCCACGGATCCTGTTCCCCCTCGTCGCAGTGTTATCCTAACAACCTAGGTACGACGACGCACACTAGCCTTGCTACTCCTTCCTTGTTGCCTGCCTTGTCCTAATCTTTGTTCTCCTTGTGCCCAGGACCTCCGCTCCCGAGCTATGCCGTCTCCCGAGACACCACCGACCTGGACGCTCCTGTGCTGCACGAGGAGTGCACCTGCTCGCGCCTATTTGCACATTCCTGTAATACTTGCATACCTGTCTGCTTCGTGCCTACATTAAAACCAACCTAAAACGCTCCATTCTCTCTCCTCCTGTGTTCTGCTATTGGGCTCCGCCACTGCTGCCCTAACATGCACTGCTCGCTGGTTAGCCGTCAGCTAAATGATAAAATGTAAATGTGTTTAGCCATTAGCCATTAGCTAGCTAGCCAATGCCAAATTTATTTGGTTATCTCACAAGAGTATAGGTTCTCTCCAAACCACCCCTTGCCTGTCACTTAATAATCTTGCACCCCCCAAAAAGCTAAATAAATAAATTAAATAAAATAAATAAATAAAAATAAAAATAAAATAAAATCTTGCACCCCCACTTTCAACTATAACTAGGCGGCCATGCGTACGTGTACATGTCTGTCAGCCTGCCGCGTATTTCTCCCATAACACGCTTCGCTCGGCTTAGTCCACTTTTCCACATTTCATGGGGGTGTTTCATTACCGTATATGGTTAATTACGGGCGTTTCTATATGCAAATACTTAAAATTGTGCACGAGCGCGGAGTGTAGAACAAATGCAATTTATCAACACGGAGTGTGCGTAGAACCTGTGTACGCACGTGTGATAAATCCCGATTTTTCTGTACGTACACACATTCTAAATTCTGTGCTTAAAACGAAAATAGAACACTTTCTAAGCATTGTTGATAAATGAGGGCCCAGATCTCTGGCAAGGCCTAACATTCTCCACTTTGCCATTACTTTCACATGCAACATTTTACTGGGTAGATGACGGAAACAAGAGTCACTGATACTGCCAGTCTCAACAATCCCAGGGTATAAATCCATATGGTTGGTGGCGCTAGAGGAACGGTCACAGGGTCACCAAATGGGTCAATAGGTTTCTCCCTCTAGGGGTCATGAATATTCACAACATATTAATTTTGGTCAGGAGATGTGCTGATTTGAAAACGGAAGGTTCTGCCTGATGGTGGTACATTCATGGAGGAAATTAATGGGGTTACCAGATGAATGTGTACAGCAAATTGTACTTCAATCCGGCCATTGTTCTCAGTCTTGTTGGTGCTAAAGGAAAGGTCACAGGGTCACAAAATCTATGATTTTATTCATCTTTGGGTCATGAACATACACAGCTAAATTCATGGCAATCCGGCCGATTTTTTGAGATACAGTATATTGAGACTAGGGCTGTCCCCGACTAAGGATTTGGATGGTCGACTATGATTGGCCAAAATTTGCCGTTAGTCGACTATTGGTAAAAAAAAAAGAAAACATTTTTATTTTTTATTTTGTATCATTCCATTTGGGCTGTGGGGGGTGCTTAATGTCTGAATGAGTCGACTGAAGGCTTCTTGTCCTCTGCAAAAGCATGCAATTGGTCCACTGATGGATACATCTTGATTTGTCTAGTCTAGTGTGTTCATTAGATGGGTGAACTCCTCTTTCAGTGCCTCTGTGCCTGTTTTCGTAGGCAGTTAGCCTCTGGTATGTGTGCCATTAGCGTTAGCCACGCTTCTAGGCCTCTTTTATTTTGGAAAGAATGATAAAAAAAAAATTAGAATTAGATTATTTTTTTTTATATATTCGACTAAGAGGTTGGCCAGTCGACTACGGCTCCTTTCGACCGATTTGTCAACTAATTGACTTATAAGGGTCAGCCCTAGTTGAGACACACACACAACACACACAGGAGTGAAGACATAACCCGAAGTAATAATAATCCACAAACTCAGATTTTGACCCATTCCCTGTAAACTATTCATACGTTAAACTAGCCTAAAATTACAGCAAGGAGACAAGGGATGTGCAATTTAGCCCTTGGCTGACATTATTGCCTTCATGCCCACACAGCAAGGAAAGATGATGTGTGTGTTCACAGCACTGCGTTATGTTGCTTTAAGGTGCAAGGTCAAGAAAAACTAAAACAAGTGGATTTAGAATCCATGCGCTGCTCTGATATGATAATACAGATCAGTACTAACTAAGACTTGTGAAATGTCTTTACTTGTTATTGTAAAAATGTTGGCACTTATATAGCACTAAACACATTAACGTTTGTATGAACGAGACAACAAAATGCCTCTAGTTTACCAGGTAATTCGGGTTTACATGTTAATCGTATGCTAAATCGTTGAGAGGGGGTTAGGGGTGGGAAGGTGATCAGTTGGGTGCAACAGTATGAATTGTGTCATTTATAAAAATCTGAACAACATGATTAACTTCTTCTTGTTTGTTGCCATGTACGTGCTACTGTTTTTATGTTTTAAAATGCCTGTTTGTTGCCCTGTACAGTATGTGCTACTGTGCACGACCACACTACCAAAGGGTTAACCCTTTCACTGCGACAATACAGACAGTTAACCCTTTCACTGCCACATGACAAAGTGTTAACCCTTTCACTACCACACTACGTAAGGGATAATGTATAGCTACGAGGTCATTGTCGCAAAATAATTGACCGACACAGAGTTTAAAATACCGAGGCGCCTCGCCGAGGTGTTTTAAACGTCAGTGAAGGTCAATTATTTTGCGACAATGATCGAGTATAGCTATACATTATCCCGCTTATTACATGGCTAACTTACTAACAATATACCTAATTCATTTTACATCGACTCGCAACACTGGTTCTGGGCTTCTGGCTCCGCTCGTCGCTCCACCCCCTGTCATCGCCGGCAGCTTCGCCGGCGGCAGCACTGATGTCAGTGGGCTTGATTGCGAACAGCTGCGCACAGCGGTCATTATTGTGGGCTTGATTGCGAACAGCTGCGCACAGCGGTCATTATTGTGTGATAATTGACCGCTGCTAGGGGTAACGGAGCGCTATTGACCAATCACAAGCAAGCATTTCGGCGAATGTGAAAACGCCATGGAATAAAGAAGGTTAACCTTTCACTACCACACTACGTAAGGGATAATGTATGGCTACGAGGTCATTGTCGCAAAATAATTGACCGACACGTAGTTTCAAATACAGAGGCGCCGCGCCGAGGTGTTTTAAACGTCAGTGAAGGTCAATTATTTTGCGACAATGACCGAGTAGGCTATACATTATCCCGCTTATTACATGGCTAACTTACTAACAATATACCTAATTCATTTGACAAATCGCAGTTGTTCTGTGGCTCTGTCAGCCCAAATAAAGTGATTATTATTATCGCGGGCAGCCTCTGTTCTGGCTCCGCTGACACTCCGCTGTCAGTGCAGCGCTATACATTATCCCGCTTATTACATGGCTAACTTACTAACAATATACCTAATTCATTTGACAAATCGCAGTTGTTCTGTGGCTCTGTCAGCCCAAATAAAGTGATTATTATTATCGCGGGCAGCCTCTGTTCTGGCTCCGCTGACACTCCGCTGTCAGTGCAGCGCGGCAGGTGTGTCTGATTTGCTGCACTGATGTGGGCTTGATTGCCAACAGCTGCGCACTGCGGTCATTATTGAAAAAACAGCGGTCATTATTGAAAAATAATGACCGCTGTCGGAGGGCTATTGACCAATCACAAGCAAGCATTTCGGCGAATGTGAAAACGCCATGTAATAAAGATGGTTAACCATCTGTAGTGTGGCAGTGAAAGGGTTAACATTTTGTAGTGTGGTAGTGAAAAGGTTAAGATGATTGTTTGTAGCCCTGTATCTACTACTGTTCTTATGTTTTAAGATGCCTGTTTGTTGCCCTGTATGTGCTACTGTTTTTAGGTTCTATGTTCTACCATCAACCTGCCCAGGGACTACAGATGGAAATTTGCCCTAATGGCTAAATCTGGTACATTTACATTCATGTTTATTCATGTTTATTGTCCCCCCTTTATAAATAAATAAACATCAAACTTCAAAGTGAGATAATCCTCTCCTAATAACCATATTATACGGATTTTCCTCAGCCTTGTGTTTATGAACCTAAATAACGTGATAAATGCAACTGAATACCTTGGCAGGTATAGTATATCTTCACTAATTGAACTTCTGAAGATGTGACTCCTTTCATTTCACACCAGTGATTACAAGCATGCTGGGCCCTAATCCATCGGTTTTAAAATATTGCTTTAAGAGGGTGAGAAGATGAATGTTTATTGCCACTAATCCCCGACCATGATATACGACTGCAGTGGTATCCTTTCCCTCACCGAAAGAAAGGCTTGCATTATAAAGCATCGTTCAGCACACCGGCTAGATGGCATGTTCCTCCGTGGGGAGTAAATCACTGGCTTTTTTATTTTTTTCCTCCCTTCCTTGGCCATCGGGTAATGTTTTAACCCTCATAAAGTATCGGTTATGTCGACGATGACACCCTCTTAGAGGCATATCAAGGCTGTGTCCGGGTGAGCTGTCATCCGCTGTTTAAAGGATGTCAGTGTAATATGTTTATGGCCATAGTGGCCACGCAGCTATATTTCAGAAAATGGTCGGGCATGCTGTGTGTATTTCATTATTTTACAAATTAGATGACCTGATTCATTGCGACCTGGACGGAACTGCGATATAAATCACCACCACTGATGTCTTACTCCACCACCTATTATTTTTTGTCCTAACTGTGTGTAAACCATAAATCATACTGGCCCTTCACTCCAGGTCACGGTTGCCATATTATTGTGATAAAAGAAGCTTAAATATCATTTGGAAACTGGTAAAAAATACTTAAGAAATGGTTTATCTGAAAGAACAGATGAGAGAGTATCGATACGTTTCCGCCATAGCTCTAAGGATCGGACTCTTTTTCATTGTTCTTCCAGAAACAACATCATCAGCCATTGCCAACTACATACATTAAAATACGCCACTTGGCAATGCTTTTCTCCAAAATCCCTTAAGCTATGAGTGGTAGCATGGATGGCCACAGTGGCTTTAGTCACAGAGCTATACAGGACCAGCTACATTTCTATGCATCACACATTTGATGGTTGCTGTAGTTAATGGGTCATTCCACCAGAAACGTACATTTCCACTTCCAAAAAATCCTGATATTTTTTTTTATTCTTTAATCTGAACATTGAGTCATATGGAGGACATGTTAAACTATAAGAAACACATATCATGCCACCTCAGCATGTTTTTATACTTGAATACAATAAATGTTCACACATAATTTCACCCATAAATGTCAGGCCCTGTCACAGACAAATTTGTATATGTTTGACTGGCTTCCTAATACATTTATTTGATACAAATAGCATGTTCTTATTCATCACATGTCCCTGATTGTATCGAACATGGTTTTGTGATTCCTATAAGAAATATAAGCAACTTCACTTGTCACCAATGCAAGAGACTCCGGGTGTCAGCATTGCCTCCGGCTTGGACCGGCCGTCATACTGGCTCAATTGGCAGAGCCAACGGGTGGAAGTCGATGGGTGGTAATCTGGACATTGTGGACAGCGACTCCTACAGCTTGGTTGGGGGACGCCTGCACAGCAGAGACAGGAAATGACGGGGGTAGTGTGAGCCTCCCACACGTTACACCTCGCCAATGAGAGTCCGCGCTGGCAGGTGAAAAGATGTGACAGGCTGCCTCCACATGTATCGGAGGGGACACGTGATGCAAGGCTTCTATCCTCCCTACAACCAACCAGTGGGGGGCATATGCGAGCTGCGTTCAAGACAGGGGAGGGGATAATTGGAAACACGAAATTGGGTTGGGAGAAAAATGGAAAATAAGAAGAAAAAGTGGATACAAAAAGAAAATATATATAAGCAACTTTTCGGTCATCTGTAGTGAATGGTAAGCACAGCAGTGGCGGCTGGCCACTAGGGGCACTCGGGCGCCACCCCCCCTGGTTAACCCTGGTTAAAAGAGAGAAGAATAAGAAATATTTTTGTTTTGTTTTTTGTTTTATAGCCCTATAAATAATATAAACATGTTTAAAATGAATAATATTTACTCATTTTAAGTATGTTTGTGTTTCCAATGCACAATATAACGTTAATATATCAAATATAAATAATCGTTTTCCTGAACAGGAAGTGACTCACTGTCTGATAGAGAATACGTTCCGTTACCGTAGCCCCATTTCTCCTAGCCGTATTTCTCTCGAGCTAGACGCAATAGCGATTTGAGTGAGCGTGCACGGCGTGCACTGTTTCATCGCTGTATCCGTCGCAGCCAATCAGTGCGTATTATGATGGAACACGGGCGCGTTTTGAAGCGGTCTAAGCAGCAGCGTCTATAATTTCCGTAGCCGCATTTCTCAGAGACGCTCTCTGATTGGCCGACGGCAGTTTTTTCCGTAGCCGCATTTCGCGGAGACGCTCTCTCTGATTGGTCAACGCCAGTTTCTGGGTTACAGTAGATAGTCTCTCTATGCTGTTGTGTTGTTGTGATGCAGCTATTTGTCTTAGAGCGTGACGGCAAGTTCTTTCGACGGTTAAGCTTATACCCAGATAGCAAAAGGTGTTAATTCTGTTATGGTTTGAAACCGACCCCAACAGCACGGCACAGACAGGTAGTTCAGAGTTAGCCAAAAACTAGGGCGTATTTTTTTATAAATAGGAATGAGCAAATAAACAACAAAACACAAAGGAAGAATGTTCTGGGCAGAGTTGTCCGCGGCTCTGCAGCACATCTTCTGGGCTGAGAGGCACCGTGGCGTTGCGCCACTGCCTCTGCTGCTCTGCAGCTACACGTCGATCCACTCGGGAAACAGAGAGAGAGAGAATGTCACTAGACGAGCAAACGGGATTACAAGCAGTCCAGTATTGTCTTAGCTGAGTCCGTGATAACAACAAGCGGTTCCTCTTCAGTGTTTAACTAGCTGAGTCCGTGATAACAACAGCGGCTCCTCTTCAGTGTTTAACATAACACACAAAAACAGAAAGGTCCCAAGTCCCGGAATTTACGAGAAAAACAGTATCCAAAAAAGAACGTTCCAAAAACTCACCAAGGCGCAATTGCGCAAAGCAGTCTACGAGGCAGGGGTCCAAAGAATGGCAAGCAAGCAACAGCGGCGACTTCCAACAGACGTCCTGAAGAGAAAAAGGCGAGGTACAACACGGGGAAAACAAGCAGCAGCCAGTGGAAATCCAAAACGACCCAACAATGAACGTTAGGAAACCCAGAGTATATGAAGACCTCCAGTGAGCTGATTACAACACACATCAGGTGCGCGACGGTAATTGGTACCTTGACCTTGAAGCGTGCGGCGGCAACGGACCAATCCTCACAAATTCAATGTTGATTTATGGTCAAAATGCTTGATTTTTGGTTAAGGTCGACGATTGATGGTGGATCACCCATTAACCGATGAACCAATTGACCAATGTTGAAAACATGTCATTGAATCAATATTGTTTTGTGGTTGCATTTTAATGATTGAAATGCCAATATCTAATAAATGTTGAATCAACGTATGCTGTTCAACGTATGCTGTTTGTCGTCATTAAGTTGGACCGATCCGAATGCCCCCCCCCAATTTAAACAGATATGGTACGTCCCAGCCACATACTATAGCTTCCACTATCTAATGCAGCACTCTCTCATTGTGACCTGGCAACAGAACAGCAACGTCGACATCCCCCGGATTTGATTCTACTGAGTGCTTTACAGTAAGTTTTGGCTATATTACTTTTATCTTAACTGTATTCAGTGAAAAATAACGTTATTGTGAGTGTGACCGGTGTACTCTTGACGGCGTTGTGCATGTGCATGCTGCAGTTTGGTAGGTAAATATATATATACGTCAACTAAAATAAATATTCATGAATATTCGTTAGCGTGTACTTAATATAACTCTGGAGAGTGTGCAAGTGGAATCATACGGTTGTTTAAGACCTATAACCAGTTATTTATTATTTCGATGTAATTATTCTAGGGCCAAACGAACAGAAATTGCATGCTCCAATTGCATGCTTTGGTACTGAATGACGTTGTGCGACTCAGCCAATCAAAAGCATGCTTATTGGGTGAACAGGAAGTAGTCAAGGAAGCACGCGGTAGCTGGCCTAGTAAACGCGTGGATCCGTAAATGCAACGTTGCCTACCAGACAACGGGACCGCGTGGTTCTTTTTGTATTGCTCCTGGCTGTTCAAACTAATTTTACAGTTCTGCTAGCTACATGCAGCATTTAGCGAGCTGGGTTAGCCGGCTAGTTGGCTTTGAATCCCGGCTGCGGCTAGGTAGCCAGCTAGCTAAATGCCCCGTTACGGTGATGTCACCAAACAAAATAGCGGCGCCCATGTTGATAAAGCGATTCACATAACAAATCGTTTTTTCTTAGAAACTGCTTATTTTTTATAACGTGATTTTTTCTGTGGCTTATCTAAATACTAATTTGATGCTATGACTATGTTTATATCGCTATATGCTTCATCTCCCCTTTAAGCTTAGGCACTCTTTCGAAGTTGGTTAAGGTTAGAGTTTGTCATAGAGCATGGCGATAGAACGCCAGGTAGTTTGCAGGCTGTTTGGCGTGCCACTGGTCCTGCTAATTTTGAATGAATGAATGAAAACTTTATTTAACAGATTGCAGAAGGGGTACAATACAGTATGGCTCAATACACACAATTGTTAAGGGGATGCAGACCAGAGAAAGACGTTTTTGTCTCGTTTACATCAGGGTCCCCCATTTTCAATTCATAGTGACATTTATGACATACACATGATGACATTCATGGCATAGGGACATACATGACCAGTGATGCCACAGATTACTTGTAAAAATAATCTGATTACTGATTACTGATTACTCCTTTAAAAAGTAATCTAGTTACTTTACTGATTACTTGATTATCAAAGTAACTTATTTACTTTGAAAGTAACTAGGTTACGAAGTTGTCGTCGTCCCCCCTGCTGCTGCCACAACATAAGAATGACAAAAAAAAAATTTCTCTCTCTCTCTCTCTACCAAATCCATTCTGAGACAACGGACTCAGTGCGTACTCCGCAAGTCGCGCGTAACATGAATCTCTCAAGTAGCCAAATTACACTATAAAACAAACTGGATAGTTTATTTAACTTCATGCTGAAGCCATTCTAAAATCAGCTATAAACGTAAACATGCGTGTGTGGCTGTGTGCGTGCGTGCACGAGCGCACATCCCATCTCCAGTCTAGCTGACTGTACCCCTGGCTCTCTTATCATCAGCATTATGAGATAGTAACTAAATAGTAACACACAGCCACTTGGAAAAGTAACTGTAATCAGATTACTGGCTTGTAAAAAGTAAGTAAGTTAGATTACTATTTACTGAAAAAGTAATCAGATTAGAGTAACTAGTTACTTAGTAACTAGTTACTGGCATCACTGTACATGACATACAGATAGTATATAGTTAGACGTTTGGTTATATGCATGGTATTTTCTAATGAACAATATAACAATAATATAATAATGAACTCCCTTGATATTGATCAAAATGTAGAATTATGCAAGCGTTTCACCCTGCACATTGCAATGCAGCACATTAATCAGGACCATCCCCCCTTTTTTCTTTCTTTTTCCAGAATCACGTACCAGTTTCAAGAAGCCACGCGTTGCAGCAATTGAAGCAAAGACCTGTTCTAGCCAAGTAAATAGCACAATTTATGTACCATTACATTGACTATATAGTTAGACGTTTGGTTATATGCATGGTATTTTCTAATGAACAATATAACAATAATATAATAATGAACTCTCTTGATATTGATCAAAATGTAGAATTATGCAAGCGTTTCACCCTGCACATTGCAATGCAGCACATTAATCAGGACCCTCCCCCCTTTTTTCTTTCTTTTTCCAGAATCACGTACCAGTTTCAAGAAGCCGTGCATTGCAGCAATTGAAGCAAAGACCTGTTCTAGCCAAGTAAATAGCACAATTTATGTACCATTACATTGACTACAGCACCTCATCACTATGTCATCTTATTCTCGGGCTAAAAGACGTAGAGTCAACAAATTACTGAGAGAGACAGAGCAGGCTATCCTCACTGATTATAAGTTAATTGTTGCTGCTAATTCAAGGACAAACCATCACTCTTTAGAGAACACAGATCCTGTCACAGCCTCTACTGAGTGCCTGCTAGATTTACCAAAGACAGACTTGCCACTAGATTTAACAACTAGATCAGACTTGCCACTAGATTTATCAACTTCAGACTTGCCACTAAACAGACCACTAACTATCAGTGATCAAAGTGAAAATATTGACTCACCAGGTGAGTCAAATGCACATTTTGAAAGTATAGCTGGGGATGACGAAATTGAACCTGAACATGTCTTTGACAGTGATGAGCATAATGAAGATTTCCTCATGACAAGTTTAAAATATTGGGCAACATCCTATTCAGTCTCTCTGGTTGCACTATCATCTTTGCTGTCCATTTTGAAGATGTTTCACCCCACCCTTCCTAAAGATGGAAGAACATAGCTAGGAACACAAAAACATGTGCCTACCACTAAGATTGAAGGGGGAGAATACTATTATTTTGGTTTAGTCAAAGGGGTGCTTTCACGGTTGGCATGTTTGATTTTACCGGCAACTCTGACAACTCTTAATTTACAGTTTAATATAGATGGTTTACCTTTATTCAAAAGTTCTAAACTTCAGTTTTGGCCCATACTTGGAAGTCTCAAATGTGACTACACAGAGTCCCCATTTGTTGTTGGCATTTTTTGTGGTCTAAGCAAGCCAAAGAGTGTTTTTGAGTACCTAGAGCAGTTTGTCAAAGATCTTCAGAATGTACTGTCTAATGGCATTATTTATAATGACAAGCAATTTGATGTACAGATTTCTTCTTTCATTTGTGATGCCCCGGCTAGAGCTTATATTAAGCAGACCAAGGCATTTAATGGCTATTCTGGTTGTGACAAGTGTTTTCAGGAGGGTGTATGGAGAAATAAAATGACATATCCTGAAACAAAAGTCAGACTTAGGACAGACTCCAGTTTCTCAGACATGGTTGATGAGGCACATCACAATGGGACGAGCCCTTTAAAAGGTTTAGTTAAGATGGTTTCTATGTTTCCAACTGATTACATGCATCTCTGTTGTCTCGGAGTTACAAGGAATCTGCTTAATATATGGTTAAAGGGGAAGAATTTGGCAACAAGGGTCCCTTCCAAAACTGTACAAGCCATTTCAGGTAAACTGCTAAAGCTACGTTCCTACATGCCTTGTGAATTTAACCGTAAACCAAGGGAACTGTCAGAGTTAGATTGCTGGAAAGCTACTGAGTTGCGATCCTTCATGTTGTATTGGGGTCCTTTTGTTTTGAAGGATTCCCTCCCCAGTGAGCTGTATGACAACTTCATGTTGTTTTCTGTTGGAATGTACTTGTTGCTGTCCCCTAGTATTTCTGAGGAAATGTTGGCCTTTGCGCACAAGTTGATGGTTTCTTTTGTTGAACACTTTGGGACAGTGTATGTAAAAGATGAAATTGTGTACAATGTACACCAGCTTATTCATTTGGCTGAGGAATACAGGAAGTTTGGCACTCTAGATAATATCTCAGGATTCCCTTTTGAGAACTATCTTGGACAAATTAAGCATCTTCTATGCAAGCCACATCAGCCTCTACAACAGGTAGTGAAAAGGTTGTCTGAAATTCCACATGTTGGATCCCCATGTCCCACCGATGATCCAATTTTGCGTAATATTCACACTGATGGGCCTGTCCCCCCACAGTTTACTTCTTCACAACAGTACAGGAAGGTCTCCACTCATCGGTTTACTTTGTCCACAAAGAAATGAGACAATTGTATTGAGGTTGGAGATGGATTTGCATTAGTAGAGAATATTCTTAAATCAGAGGAAGAGGTATATAAAATGTACAGAAAGTACAGACACAAACAGTCCCTGTGAATCATCATACATTGGTACATACAAGGTCAGTGACTTGCAAGAAGATATAGGGATAGGTAAACTTGGCTATATCAAGCGCAAATGTCTTCTCTCTCCAGACAGAGATGGTGCCATTGCAATACCACTACTTCATTTAACAGCATAACCATACTGCCCTACAAAGCTAAAGTGCAGTAACTATATTGACACACTGACTCTAACGTCGGATTTCGGGGCATAATTTACCTCATTAATAAATACACAATTAGTACAATATCACATGTACACAGATAACATGTTTGGCTGGCCAATTGAAACGCTTAAAGGAAAACTCAGACATTTTGTGAAATTAGCTTATTTAACATCTTCCCTGGAGTTGGACAAGAAGATACATACCTTCTTCGTCTCTCTGCATGCATTGGGCTTAGGGAACGCCTGGACCGTTAGCCTAGCTTAACTTCATCACTGGAAGTTGGGCAGACATCTAGCCTAGTTCACTACAGTCATGAAATATACTCCAAAAACAACGTTCCTGTAAACATGTTGTGACCTGTGTGTTTACCACGTCTCCCAGTCACACAAGTCACACGAGTCTCCCAGTCACATGAGTCTCGTGTGACTGGGAGACTTGTGTGACTTGGAGACTTGTGTGACTTGTGTGACTTGGAGACTTGTGTGACTCGTGTGACTTGGAGACTTGTGTGACTGGGAGACTTGTGTGACTGGGAGACTTGTGTGACTTGTGTGACTTGGAGACTTGTGTGACTCATGTGACTTGGAGACTTGTGTGACTCATGTGACTCGTGTGACTTGGAGACTTGTGTGACTCGTGTGACTTGGAGACTTGTGTGACTGGGAGACTTGTGTGACTGGGAGACTTGTGTGACTTGTGTGACTTGGAGACTTGTGTGACTCATGTGACTTGGAGACTTGTGTGACTTGTGTGACCTGTGTGACTTGGAGACTTGTGTTACTCGTGTGACTTGGAGACTTGTGTGACTGGGAGACTTGTGTGACTGGGAGACTTGTGTGACTTGTGTGACTTGGAGACTTGTGTGACTCATGTGACTTGGAGACTTGTGTGACTTGTTTGACTTGGAGACTTGTGTGACTCATGTGACTTGGAGACTTGTGTGACTCGTGTGACTCGTGTGACTTGGAGTCTTGTGTGACTCATGTGACTTGGAGACTTGTGTGACTGGGAGACTTGTGTGACTTTGAGACTTGTGTGACTCATGTGACTTGGAGACTTGTGTGACTCGTGTGACTTGTGTGACTTGGACTTGTGTGACTTGTGTGACTTGTGTGACTTGGAGACTTGTGTGACTCATGTGACTTGGAGACTTGTGTGACTTGTGTGACTCGTGTGACTTGTGTGACTTGGATACTTGTGTGACTTGGAGATTTGTGTGACTTGTGTGACTGGGAGACTTGTGTGACTGGGAGACGTGGTAAATACACAGGTCACAACATGTTTACGGGAACGTTTGGGAGTTGTATTTTGATTGTATTTGGAGTATATTTCCTGACTGTAGTGAACTAGGTTAGATGTCTGCCCCACTTCCAGTGATGAAGTTAAGCTAGGCTAACGGTCCAGGCGTTCCCTAAGCCCAATGCATGCAGAGAGACGAAAAACTCCAGGGAAGATGTCAAATAAGCTAATTTCACAAAATGTTGGAGTTTTCCTTTAAATGCTTCAAAAATGCAATGTGTGTAGTGCACTTTGGCTTTGTAGGACGGTATGGGAATGGCTTGTAAGGAGAGATCATTATGAGTACCGTAAATTCTCATTTCAGCCATTTGAAGATGAATGGTGAGGTGGTGCTGTGGTCAGTTGTACAGTTCCCAAATGGTGGGACAGCAGTAGTTCTAGAGAGCTGGTTTAATGCTAAAGACCAGACTGTGTTATGGCCCCCTAAACACATAAAGCTCACAAAAGCCCTTCGAGATGGACTGCAACCAGATGATAAATGGATCACCTATAAGGATGTACGTGAGCTTACTACGTGTGGTGAGTAATTCGTGCAACACATACACAAAAAGTGAGGACGCAAATTGTGACGATGCACGATGACATATGATAAGAGCATAGACGCCTGCGCAATAGAGCATGCGAAGCAGCTGCTCTACGACTATTGAACATGGGGGGGCAAACGTCTGATTTTGCTCCCCCACTTTTTGATCATATGAAAAATATGATATACCCCCCCCTCCCATATATAAATCTAACCATAACTACGTAATTTCAATCAAATTAATAATACGCTATGACACTTAATAGCAAGTTTTTAAGTTTCCAAAGATTGCGACCCCCCCCCTGCTCCCCCATATGGTTTGATCCAGTGCCTCTCCAAGTCCAACCCCCAGCAGAGTAGACAGTGGCGCACGGCGCTGGCGCTGCAGGTAGGCTGAGTGTAAATATCAAAGGCCACAGAAGTGTGTCATTTGGTGGCAGGATTTTCCAGTAAGTTGTTTATGATTGTTAAGATTATTTATGTTAGACATGTCGTTTACTATTGAGTGGTAGAGGTTCTACCACGCAATACAATAAAAGTGTTTCACATCCCGAAATGCCATCTGGTCATACCAATAATAATAATAATAATAACAAAGTTTCCCTCTGGTTGGCATTAGCTTTAGTGCTAGCCGCTAGCTAACGTTGTCATATATCTAGATATGTGGTGTCGTCAGCTGGATAACGTTGACTTCGTTTGCAAATTTTAAAGTTCGCGAGCAGGGCCGGATTAACGACGGCCGCGGCCCGTGGGCCTTTAGTGACGAGGGCCCCCCCAAAAAAAGTTTTTTTTTTTTTTTTTTTTTTATATAATAATGATAATGCAATAAAAGTTTGAAAATGAAGGGATTATGTCCATGAGTGTCATTTTTAGAAATTAAGGCCTGCCTCTTATCTAAGCCTCTCTAATAAAAGCCTGGTGCTCTTTGCAGCTGAGGTAAATAGAAGACCCGTCCTATATTTGAGGATTTACGGTAAATCAAGATGTTCAATTATCTTAAGGTACAATACCTGAAATGAAAATGTGTGTGTGTGTCCAGCCAACCAGGTAACATGGCAGAAAAAAGAAAGAATACAGACATCGGAGCATTTTTCAGAACACCAAAACGCAAAGTAAGAACCCTAGTAGCCTAATAGCTCAAAGACTTAAAGGGCGGGCTCCACAAATAATGGATTGCACGGTGTTAATTGCACCTTTACTTACTGTTACAAAGGGTCAGATTAAACCGAATATATATATTTATTGCTTGAGATCCCTTGTATAATATTTGTATATCGTTTGATATCCCTTGTATATTATTTGTATATATACACGGAATATCCCTTTACCTGGGTACAAACCAGAGTAATATTCGCTCTCCTATTGGACAGCGACCCCTAGGCGCCAACGGCCAAGCCCCCAACGGCAAGTTCAAAGGCAACTCCGGGCATGTCTCAACATGTCCAGAGTCTGCGCAGTAATACGAGACAGAACTGAGGTTGGCACTAGATAATTCACCTTACGTATAAATACGGCACAGGTGGAAACAGCAAAAATTCGTTCATTACTAGTAAGCCTTCACCACGAGACAACGTGCAGTGAAGTGAGCAACTTTGCCTCTAAATAGAGCCTTGAGAACCGCGTGCGAATAGATTGCTAAAGTGTCAGAGTTTAACGCAGTAACGTTGAGTTCGACTTATTCTAATGTGAAGTAATAGTCTATCATTTATAGTGTATCGTGCGGCTACAGTTTTTCAGTGACCAGCATTACCACCGGTTCGTCGTGTATATAGCTAGTGCACTTATCCAGGCTGGGCGGCCTAAACTCGTGCCCCCACCCGAGGAGTCCTAGACGAGAACCGTTGGATATGTACACCGGAGAACCTACACCGGCGACTGCAGAACCATTTTTGGTTGGATTATATTGCTTTGGGACCGTGACTGCTGGAGCAGAGAACCGTCGACCCCACTGTCGTTTGGGATCTACCCCCCGTGAGGATCATCACTCGAGCCCGCCTCTAGGAAGAGGCTGGCTAGCTGTCTTCCATGCTGTCGAGCATACTGGATTATAGCTGTTGCTTTGTCTACTGATCAAGGGAGTACATGCACTGGCTCCTGTATCTGGAACCTCGTTATTCCTCGTTGACCCAGACTTTGTACCCGAACATTCCTCTACCCCGGCCGGCCTTACACCCGGAGGGAACCCCCCAGTGTCTCCAGTTGGTACTAGTGTGCCCTATGTAATTGCTATACCACAGGTGGCGTCAGTTTAGACCCATCCTAGTATTCATACTATTCTCATTGACTTACGCTCTTGACTTACTTTACGTGTGTTCTTCGCCATACAAGCGCAAGCATAATTCTCAATCTGTAACATAACGTTGCTTAATCTCTGATGACCACTCGAGTGGCGACACCAAAAGAAAAAATGTTTTGCCAAATCACCTGATGTGGGTTTCCCAGGTATTGATGCAATGCATTTATTTGATATAGGCACTTTGGAAATGATCACTGCTACACATAATAATAATAATAATAATAATAATAATAATAATAATAATAATAATAATAATAATAATAATAATAATAATAATAATAATAATAATAATAATAATAATAATAATAATAATAATAATAATAATAATAATAATAATAATAATAATAATAATAATAATAATAATAATAATAATAATTTAAAATAATAATAATAATAATAATAATAATAATAATAATAATAATAATAATAATAATAATAATAATAATAATAATAATAATAATAATAATAATAATAATAATAATAATAATAATAATAATAATTGTTACAAAGGGTCAGATTAAACCGAATATATGTATTTATTGATTGATATATATTGCATAATATTTGTATATCGTTTGATATCCCTTGTGTATTCTTTGTACATATACACAGAATATCCCTTTAACCTACTACAGACCATAATATTTCGTTCTCTTATTGGATGGCGTGCCACCAGCGCCAGTGTCTTACCCCCAGAGTCGAGTTCAAAGCTACCGTCAAGGCTTGTCTCAACATGCCCGGTTCTGCCCAGGACTACGAGACAGGAATAAGGCTGGTACTAGTTTACCCAAGTGAAGCCTCACCCACTATGCAACGTGCGGTGAAGTGGGCCCGTATTGCCCCAAAATAGAGTCTTGTTTTATCCTAATACGTTTGTTCAACGTATCGTTCGCTCCTTACTAGTAAAAGCCTTCATCACGAGTCAACGACCAAGTGAAGTGAGCAACAGTGTGTCTAAATAGAGCACTTATAGCCGCGTGCGAATAGGATAGTAAGAGTATCGGAGCTTGGTTGAGTAACGTCAAGTTCAACTTGGTTGGTGTGGAGTACCGCGCACCGGAGGATCTACACCGGGGAATGCAGACCCCCTCTCCCGCTGGATTATTATTCTTATTGCTTTTAACCATGCTGTTGGAGCGGAGAAGAATCGTCTACACCCGCTGCTGTGGGACCTGCCCGTGAGGAGCATCGTTCGAGCCCGTCTCTATTGGAGAGGCTGACCGGCTTCCACCTGTGCTGCGCGCACACTGGGATTACAGCTGCCTTTCGTCTGCCGAGCAGGGAGTAATATACCACCTCCAGGAGCCTATTGAGTCCCCGCTGACCCAGACTTTGCATTAGAGCATTGCCTCCCCCTGCTGGCTTACAACCGGTGGAACCCCCCTACCAGTATCCCCTAGATATAATTCCTAATATTCAAGTTGTATTATTATCTCATGCGTGACCAGAGAATGGACATTCATTATTGATTTGCCTACGCACATTCCTTTGCCTTACAAGAGCATCCAAAGTAATTAGAGAAGTATATTATGTACCTTTTGCTGCAATAAATACTTAAATACAACTTTGTGTAGAACCGATTTCATTGTGGGGAAGTGTTCTCATCATATACTCGTGTACGGTATGGCCAGTATAATGTACATAAGACGGTAGTGGTTTAATGATACCAATACTTATTAATACAGTCAGGGAATTGTACCCCTCAGTTACAATTGGTCCTTCGAGCCGGAGAGAATTAGCGTAATATTAATATAATATTAATATTGACATGGCCGATGATGAACACTCCACAAACGGTTCTCCTAAGCTAGATCGCCCAGAGCGCAGACGGCAGCCACCTCTTCACCTAGAGGACTACGTTGTCAGTCCAATACCTAGCTTTAAAAGGAAGTTAAATACGGATAAAGTAACTAAAGCGGATAGTAAAATTATGTCCAACCCTACCGACCAGGCTACCCCGCCAGTAGAGACCCTAGTGGGTTCTAACGTAACTGACCAAGCTCACGGGGGGGACCAGGAGGGACATGACATGACTTTACCCCCAGACAACGCCAACGGGACAGTCCCCGGAGAGCTCCAGGATAAAGAAAGCCCTCCCGGGACGGAACCCGACCCACCACAAGAAGAGACACGCACCCAGGAGATGGATCTCCTCGGTACGCGACAGGAGAACGGATCTCCAACGAGTACTGCCGGGAGCCGATCGCCTCGACCGGCGTCTTCCCCCAGCGAGGCGGACAAGATGCTGGCACAGGCACTCATCGCCACCCTGGCAGCCTCTACCGAACGCGATCGACTTCAGGGTGAACGCGATCGACTCCAAGCGCAACAGACGAGCGAGCGCGAACAAGCTGCAGACAAACGAGAGCGCCTTCACGCGCAACTCCAAGCGCAAGCCCTCCGTGAACGCGAACATTCTGCAACCGAGCGAGAGCGCTTCCAGGCGCAACAAAGGAGTGAAGACGGCCGCATAAGACTGGAGACCAGACGCCTTCAGACGGAAGAGAACATTGAAAGAAGCCGCGCCGATGCACAGCACGCCGCCGCCAATGCACAGCGCGATGTCGCAAATGCACAGCTCCACGCCGCCCATGCCAGCGCCAATGCCCAGCGCGACGCCGCCAACGCACAGCGCGACGCTGCCCAGGCCAGCGCCAATGCGCAGCGCGCCGCCGCCAATGCCCAGCGCGAAGCAGCGCGCGACGCAGCCCATGCCCAGCGCGAGGCAGAGCGCGACCGGCTGCAGGCGGAGCTGATGGACAAACTGGTTGCCATGGCGACACCCCCTCTCTCCGCACGGAGCTCCCGGAGATCGTCACGACAAGGGTCTAGGACGCATTCCCCTACCCGACCAAGCGACCCCGGGACCCCGCCAACAGGAGGATCCTGTCCACGTCTCCGAACCCCCTCCCCGGCCGGTCCATACGAGACCCAGCAACCGGGAAGAACCGGACCACGCCGAGAGACTGAACCGAAGACTCCAGGTCCTAGCAGAGAAAGAGGAGGAGGAAGAGGAGGAATGTCAAGCCGACCAGCAGCAATGTACTCTGGACCAGGAGGCCCAGTACAGCCCCGACCAGCAGCAACGTACTCTGGACCAGGAGGTCCAGTACAGCCCAGAAGTCAGCCCCGAGGCCCTGCGCTACAAACCCCCGACTCAACTCACGGGTGAGTTTGACGCACCGCCAGCCCCGAGGAACAGCACCTGGGTACCCGACCTTCGGTACCCACCAAGCACCAGCCCAAGACGACACGCAAGAGGAGACTCGCCTAGGAGGCCTCTCCCCCAACGCTCACCGATGTGCCAGTCATCCATGGCATCGTACCTTGGCACACCGACGCTCCCGGACTTCACACACGAGAACAGAGCACAGTACACAGAGCTACGAATGTGCTTAGAGACTATGCTGTCCGACGTACCAGATGAACCGTACAAGTATGCTATCCTACTCAAGCACCTGAAGGTGCCCAGAGCGCACAATATAGCGCTGGCATATTCCAGCTCTACTACCCCATACACCGCGGCTCTAGTAGCCCTCGACCAACGTTATGGACGCATATGGGACTATGTGATACAGGAGATAAGAGACATTGACCGTCTCCCCCCAGCCAGAGACAACAGAGCATTAGATGACCTCGCTATCAAGGTACAGTCCCTGGTAGGGATGCTGGGGTCCCAAAAGGAAAAAGGGATCTATGAACTGTACGCTAACTCTAATGTAGAGAGGATACTAGAGAAGCTCCCTCCCGCCCGACAAGAGCATTTTCGGCGGCAGAGAGACTACCGCGACCCCAACGGTCCAGAGGCATCCCTCCAGACCTATCTGAGTTCCTCGCCAGGGAGGTCAGTAGCCTACGACTCGACACGTTCGTATGGAGTGGACCAAGCCCAAGACTCGGACCTCGGGGATCAACGGATAACCGCCGGTTGGTGACCGTTATGCACCAAGCCGAATCAGTACCGCAGCACAAGAACCACCACACCCCCTCGACGAAAGAGGACCAGTGGAAGATTGAGTGCCAGTACTGTGAGGGAGAACATCGGCTGTACCAATGCGACACTTTCGGGAAGCTGACCACGGACGAGGTGAGTCAGTGGATCAAGGACCACCGCCGCTGCTTCCGCTGCGCGCGCAGCCACCTAGCAGCTGAGTGCCGCTTGAAGAAGAAGTGCAGCAGGTGCGGTGGCACCCACTTGGAGGTCCTGCATGACATCAACAGGCGTCAGCCAGGACAACAGATTGGGCCCGTCGCGGTAATGTACCATGCCGAGGCGGTGGCACCAGCACCAAAGTTCCACCAGACCGCTCCCTGGTGTCCCGACTGCTACAGCAGACACTGGGAGTCACGGTGCGACTCGCACCATATAGATTCTGTGTCACCACAGACAGGTGACAACCCCCCCGAGACAGAAGTGCTCCACATAGACCCCAAGCAGAGCGGGACCCCCCGAGTGCTCCTCAAAGTGGTCAGAGTGCTCCTGAGCTACGAGGACAAGGTCCTGGACACTTACGCCGTCCTGGACGATGGGTCTGAAAAGACTCTCCTCCTCGCTTCCGCAGCAGCCCAGTTGGGCCTGCGGGGTGTCAAAGATACCATGACCATACGCACCATCAGAAGGGACCAGAAGACCATAAAAGGTGAAAAGGTCTCCTTCAAGATAGCAGCGGTGGACCAGCCCGAGAAGCAGTATAGTATAACCAACGTCTTCACCAGCCACGACATAGGCCTGTTTCAGTACACCTACCCCATCCCACAGCTGATGGCTAAGTATGTGCACCTACGTCAACTACCTATACCGCTTATCGACGGCGCCACACCGACCCTGCTCATCGGCTCCGACCACGCGGACCTCATTCTCCCAATTGAGGCGGCCCACATCGGACCCAAAGGATGCCCAGTCGCGGTTCAGACCCGACTGGGATGGACGCTCCAGGGCCCCCTCTACGGACTTGACAGTCAACCCACGTCTACACGCTGCCTACACACAAAGGCGAGCGACACCGGCCACTCCCTCGTACAGCAGAGGCTATTGACATTAAGCGAGAGGCCCGTGAGAGAATCGTGGGCACCAGAGGGAGTTCGGAACTCCACCCCCCTCAGCTGCGCTTCAGACGTAGCTGACCTCGAACCCAGCACCCCAAGCGACTCCTTGACGGGGCGGCCGGGACTGGCCCCTCCTCAGACGGGGTACAGAGCAAACAAGAGAAACAGACGGAGGAGGAGGAGGCACAGCCAACCACAGATCAAAGCAGTCTCAGGCCCGCTTCCTCCTAAGCCCCCCTTCATCCCGTCCAGTCGTCATGAGCATAGACCAGTCACTACCCCGAGCTGCGTGGCCGGCCGGCCGCGTAAGCAAAGTGACCACTGGTGCCGACGGAAAGAGAGTGGCAGAATTGCTCGTCGAAGGGCGGACCTACAACCGACCCGTGGCGAGGCTGATAGAGTCGCCAAGGCTCCCCGACTCGCTTAATGATGACCATGACCACTGACTTTGTGAACTGCCTACCCTCACAAAGGACATTGAGTAGTGGACAGTGCGGTTAATCTGTCTCTGTTTAGCTAATTAGGTGGGACTAATTAGGAGGCGGCTGTTACAAAGGGTCAGATTAAACCGAATATATGTATTTATTGATTGATATATATTGCATAATATTTGTATATCGTTTGATATCCCTTGTGTATTCTTTGTACATATACACGGAATATCCCTTTAACCTACTACAGACCATAATATTTCGTTCTCTTATTGGATGGCGTGCCACCAGCGCCAGTGTCTTACCCCCAGAGTCGAGTTCAAAGCTACCGTCAATGCTTGTCTCAACATGCCCGGTTCTGCCCAGGACTACGAGACAGGAATAAGGCTGGTACTAGTTTGTTCCCCCAACATATAAATATGGCGCAGGTGAATACAGAAGTAGTTCAGTCCGCAGTTCAGTTCGAGTTCGAGTTACCCAAGTGAAGCCTCACCCACTATGCAACGTGCGGTGAAGTGGGCCCGTATTGCCCCAAAATAGAGTCTTGTTTTATCCTAATACGTTTGTTCAACGTATCGTTCGCTCCTTACTAGTAAAAGCCTTCATCACGAGTCAACGACCAAGTGAAGTGAGCAACAGTGTGTCTAAATAGAGCACTTATAGCCGCGTGCGAATAGGATAGTAAGAGTATCGGAGCTTGGTTGAGTAACGTCAAGTTCAACTTGGTTGGTGTGGAGTACCGCGCACCGGAGGATCTACACCGGGGAATGCAGACCCCCTCTCCGGCTGGATTATTATTCTTATTGCTTTTAACCATGCTGTTGGAGCGGAGAAGAATCGTCTACACCCGCTGCTGTGGGACCTGCCCGTGAGGAGCATCGTTCGAGCCCGTCTCTATTGGAGAGGCTGACCGGCTTCCACCTGTGCTGCGCGCACACTGGGATTACAGCTGCCTTTCGTCTGCCGAGCAGGGAGTAATATACCGCCTCCAGGAGCCTATTGAGTCCCCGCTGACCCAGACTTTGCATTAGAGCATTGCCTCCCCCTGCTGGCTTACAACCGGTGGAACCCCCCTACCAGTATCCCCTAGATATAATTCCTAATATTCAAGTTGTATTATTATCTCATGCGTGACCAGAGAATGGACATTCATTATTGATTTGCCTACGCACATTCCTTTGCCTTACAAGAGCATCCAAGGTAATTAGAGAAGTATATTATGTACCTTTTGCTGCAATAAATACTTAAATACAACTTTGTGTAGAACCGATTTCATTGTGGGGAAGTGTTCTCATCATATACTCGTGTACGGTATGGCCAGTATAATGTACATAAGACGGTAGTGGTTTAATGATACCAATACTTATTAATACAGTCAGGGAATTGTACCCCTCAGTTACAATAATAATAATAATAATAATAATAATAATAATAATAATAATAATAATAATAATAATAATAATAATAATAATAATAATAATAATAATAATAATAATAATAATAATAATAATAATAATAATAATAATACAGTTAAACAAATTAGTCTGACCATGTACCAACAAATTGAGCATTTTAATTTGATTGGACTTCTGCGTTTCTTGCAGTTATTCTATAGTTGGCCCAAAATATATACATTGTGAATAACATGCCAACTAAAATATGTTGTAGGACAGACTCCAAAATCGAGCTGGTCTCGTAAGGCGCTAAGATCCGGCAAGCCTCCAGTTGTGTGGCCACTAGGCCAAGAGCCTACAATGAATGGTATGTTGCTATGAATGTTAAAATACCAACTAGATGACTGTTTAAACATGATTTGTAGCATCTTCAATTCTCACCCTGGCTTACCTTTTTTAGATTCTTTGGATGGTGGCATGATCTACAGCTATTTAGATTCGTTGCAGTCTCCTGATCCAAATAACAGTAAGTGAACCCATATCTGTGTTCTTGTGAGGAGCTTGCTGGCAGGAGCTTGCTGGCATCATGCATGCAACAGAATACATGTTTACAATGTATGCATGCCAGCCCACTACAAAAATTCAAAGCCTTCACAACTTGCAAGCAATATCACAATAAAAATGTGTAGTTGTACATAATGCTTTTATATTGAGCACAATTTCCACCATGTTTGAGTCGCAACTTATTTTACATTTCCCCTTTGTAGATCTGGTTACTAGCAACTACCAGCAATCGCTAACTCAACATAATGGTGAGTTATCAAGCAGTCTCATAACATAATATTCTGGCATGTTTAAAATATCTGTATTGTCTCGCATTGTCTTTGATATTTTTATTAAAGTAGTATTTGGCAGTGCACGTGAAATCAGCTGAATGGAAATCAAACATTTTCTCACATGGGAGTTTACAATAGTGTCATTTGCTAATAACTTTGTGTATTTCCCACTGTGTTTCAGCCGAGATGCCAGGATTGGATATTGCACAGTATCACCAGCTCCAGCAGGTCTCACATGTCCAGCAGCTGCAAGATCGACAAAGTGCAAGTAGTGGTATGATACTGTACTCTTTCAGTAACAGTGTTTTGAGAGACGGGGATACAACTCCTTACACCCCTTCCTGACATAGAGTGTCGCAAGCGAGCGAGCGAGCGAGAAAAAGTGATTAAAATGTATTCGTTTCAATCAGACTATCCTGACCTGCCGCGAGCGACAGTGAACTGAGCAGCGATGTCGTTCACCCCTCAAATATTAGCTCGCTGTGTCACTAGTCACTAAGAATCTTCGCAAACTGCATGCTACCATGTCCTCCCTCCTCACTCCCCCCCCACCCCCCCCTCCCTCATCTTTCTCTGCCGAAGACTTTGCGATCTTCTTTGAGGAAAAAGTGGAGAACATCCGCAGCTCCTTCTCCCAACCCCCACCCATTCCAAATGCTGAATCGAGAACCTCATCCTTCACTCTGTCATCTTTCTCTCCCATTACAGAAGCAGAGACCCTGACACTGGTAACGTCAAACCGTCCGACTACTTGCCAGCTGGACCAGCTACCCTCCCCACTCCTCCAGACCATAGCACCAGACATCCTCCCATTCCTAACTGCAACCATCAACTCCTCACTCAACTCGGGGGTGGTCCCCACCTCCCTAAAACAAGCCAGAGTCACGCCGCTCATAAAAAAACCAACCCTGAACCCTACCGTCATAGGCAACTACCGTCCTGTCTCTCTTCTCTCCTTCCTTTCTAAAACACTTGAACGTGCTGTATCCAACCAACTTACTGCTTATCTCTTACAGAATGACCTCCTAGACCCTAATCAGTCAGGCTTCAGGACTGGTCACTCCACAGAGACAGCCCTCATTGCGGTCACAGAGGCACTTCACTTAGCAAAAGCGAAAGGCATCTCCTCTGTCCTGATTCTCCTAGATCTATCTGCAGCCTTCGACACAGTCAACCACCAGATCCTCCTTGCGGCCCTCGCAGGAATGGGAGTGGCTGGCTCTGCGCTGACATGGCTGTCATCATACCTCAATGACCGCTCCTACCAAGTGTCATGGAGAGGGACCCTGTCGGCCACCCGCCCCCTGCGGACGGGTGTCCCCCAGGGCTCGGTTTTAGGACCCCTTCTCTTCTCCCTCTACACTAAATCACTGGGTAACATTATCACGTCCCATGGCTTCTCCTACCATTGTTATGCCGACGATACTCAACTCTTCCTCTCCTTCCCTCCCTCAGATATCCACGTCTCTGAGCGGATCTCGGCCTGTCTGTCCGACATCTCAGCCTGGATGACGTCCAACCACCTCAAACTGAACCTAAGCAAAACAGAATTGCTCCACCTGCCGGCCAAATCCTCCCCCCTAACCGACCTTTCAATCACAGTCGAGAATACAGCTGTGACTGCGTCCCCGACCGCCAAGAACCTTGGTGTTGTCCTCGACGACCAGTTGAACTTCTCTGCTCACATCGCAGCGACGACCAGAACCTGCCGATTCCTCCTGAGCAACGTCAGAAGGATACGCCCCTTCCTGACAAAAGAAGCCACCCAACTCCTCGTCCAATCAACAGTCATCTCCCGCCTCGACTACTGCAATGCACTGCTCGCTGGCCTCCCGGCCACTGCCACTAAGCCTCTTCAACTCATTCAGAACGCAGCGGCCCGCCTGATCTCAAACCTACCGAAGTCGGCCCATGTCACACCACTTCTTAGGGACCTGCACTGGCTCCCCATTGCTGCACGAATCCGCTTCAAGGCCCTCGACCTAGCATACCGTGCGGCAAAGGGAACCGCTCCCGCCTACCTCCGGTCAATGGTCTCTAACTACACACCCTCAAGACCCCTACGCTCTGCATCTTCTGGCCGCCTCAGACCTACTCCTATCCAAGCTCCGGGAGGGTCATCAAAGAGAAGTCGCCTATTCTCAGTCCTTGCCCCACAATGGTGGAATGAACTACCCACCCCAGTTAGGACAGCCGAATCACGTCCAATCTTTCGCCGTCGACTAAAGACGCACTTCTTCAACCATTATCTGAATAAAAAAAAAAAAAAAAAAAAAACAATAAAAAAATCTAACCCTAACTAACCGTACTGTCATGCACTTGTCCTAATAAACTAACCTACACTGTAGCACTCAACACTTTGATGAACATTGTTGCTCAGCTGATAGAGTTGTGCCCTTCCTGATGGCTTGTCGTACAGAACTTGTAAGTCGCTTTGGATAAAAGCGTCAGCTAAATGACTAAATGTAAATGTAAATGTAGTTGAGCGATTACACGGCAGAGTCCCGCCCCTAAACACTTTTTATTGGTCAAGAATCGCAGGCTGCTTTGCCCCCTGTTCCAGGTAACACACACTCGGACACGCGCTGCGTCATATCAGGACAGTGTTGTGCGCGATTTCGTCTCCAGTTCGCTCGCTTGCTGCCTGTCAGGAACCGGTGTTAGTGATTATGACATGTATGTTTGTTTGACTGACAAGTCAGATTTTGTATTTATTTTTAAATATAATGATTTGTTTCTACAGGGATGTCGGGATGCAGCTCGGGGCAATACAACAGTCCCCTTGGTCTCTCACAACATGCACAAAATGGTATGCCATTTTAGAGGGAACTACCACCAGTTTGATCCAATGCAGTCAAACTATAGTGAAATATATAACTATGATTTTGTTTCTACAGGGATGTCAGGATACAGCTCAGGGCACTACAACACCCCATCTGGTGTTTCACAGCGTAGACAGATGGCCGGCGATGACGGGCAGCTTATGAAAGGCAAGTCTATTGGACATGGTGTAATTCCTCGTGTGATTTGCTGCTTATTTTTATTTCTCACTTAATGATTTTAACTCTTCTTCTGAAGACCTTACCATCCAGAAGATGAATTCAATGCTTGCTGAATTACTTGTGGTGGTGAAGGATCTGTCCAGAGATGTGCAGTTCATCAAGATCGAATTGGCTGAGGGCAACATATCGGGTGGGACCAGGGGACACGGGGTGGCCACCACAAGCACTATACTCCCCTTCCAGCTGCCAATCGCCAGTGAACAAGAATTCAATGAGGCAGAATCATTACTGATGGAGCAATCAGTCCGTAAAAAGATGGTAATTTATTGAACTGCATTCATTTATCAAATGTCGATCATTTCAGTGTGGTCTTGTTCAGGGGAAAAATGTGTTTAGCACTTTCTAGTTCAAAACTTGTTAGAGCTTGTATATCTGCTATTTATGAAACGTTTTGAAATTGTTCAAATATACCGTTTACATATGGACAGGAGGGTTAATGTGGTTAAACCTAACGACTGGCATGGGCTGGAATATCAGTGCATGCATAAAGTGTGAGTATAAACAAGTTGGTTGCTCTGTGTTCATAAAATAAATGTTATGCTGTTTCTAACGCAGGGCATTCATTTTCTTCTCTCTGATTTCGATTTCTCACCTGGCTTTGGTAGGAGGCACCAATTCAGAGAACCTGATCAGACTGATGTTGAAAACTGCTATGACCAACGCCCTGGCCAGTGGGTTAAACTGGGCTGGAAAGAAAGACAAGCGTTGTTCAGAAAGCAAGAAGCCATTCAAGCACATAACACTACAAGCCTGCATGTTTGGTGAGCTTCCTCCCCTGCAAACTACTTCATAGGTTAAGTTTAGGTAGTGAGGCATGACTGTCTGCTGGTGATTCAGAATATAATTATGCTGTTGCAAGAACTTTAAAAAAAGTGTTATGTTGGAATAAAGTGATGAAAGTGCAACCTATAAGAAATGGACAACGTAATTGGTGAGCTTTAGAGGTGCATGGATACACATTGTATTGCCTAGGCGATTGCTTCTCTTTCCTGTCCAGTCTAACTGTATGCTGACTGTAGCTTGTTACTGTAGACCTACAGAGTGAGTAATTGAGTGATTAAAAAAAATCACACTCGTGTGAAGTGAGGGGTGCTCTTATCATCGTACATCATCTCACCTCTCTTCCTCACTTTTTTATTTTTGTGTCTATCAGCTGCTGCTCGACAGTTTGACCCCAAGCTGACCGACCAGGACTACAGCGAAACTGTCAAGAAGTGGCTTCGTTATGCGCCAGACCGGGAGGGAGGCATCGCAAGGAACCGAAGTGACCCAAACTTAAGTCAAGCGAACCAGAGTCAAACTTAGGGTACCCCAGCACACACTGTTTCCCTGGTTCATTCAGTACAAGGAATTACCCTCATGGACACTGTTCTTCCATGGACGGCATCTACTTGAATGACTTGCTGCTTCAGCCTGTTCTTGCAGTGTTTTTATTTTTTTATTTTTTATTTTAACCTTTATTTACCCAGGGTAGGTTCGCTGAGCACGGATGCACTTTTTCAGCTACGCCCTGCTTCACATTCACAGAGTTCCATTCACACCTGGGAGCTGCCCAGTACAACCACAGTCTGACACTGTTAGCCACTGAGCGACTCCACTGGAGCAGTTGGGGGTTTAGTGCCTTGCTCAAGGGCACTTCAGCGGTTGGTGTTAAGGGTATGGGAGAGAGTTATATGGGAGAGAGTTATAGAAACATTAGGGGTGTAACGGTACACAAAATCCACGGTTCGGTACGTACCTCGGTTTTGAAGTCACGGTTCGGTATTATTTTCGGTACAGTGGGGGGGGGGATACAAAAAATGTGCTTTTCATTTATCTATTTATTTAACTGTATTAAACAATATAAAACGAATTGGCCATAATTGACTGAGCAAACTAATGCTTACTGCTGTAACCTACTAATAACACTTAAGTAAATCTGAAGATTATTATATAGCAGATGCCTTGGAGGATAAGTCGTGGACAACTGTAGATCATCTGAGCTCCACTGTGTTTAAATTCAAATCCTCTGCCATTGTTATTTAACCCTTGTGTCTGAAAACTAAAGTATTATACTCTTATTAGGGGACTAAATTGAAAAACTCCATAAAAAGATTATGTTGAAATAATTTCCCACTTTCTTTTTCATAAATATTTTATTCAACTTCAGCCCTGATCATAACCATTTTTTATATATTTTTTGTAATGAAATACTCCCACTTTTCTGAAAAGAGTTGTTAAATATGACAAAAAAAACAATATGTGGTGGTTATGATCGGGCTGAAGTTGAATAAACAATTTATGAGTAAAAAAAATACAAGATAATTAAAAGATTATGCCACATATTATATTGGCTACAAACATAATCACTGCAAAGTTATCAAACAAATAAGAATCTGATCAGACACAAGGGTTAAGTTGTTGTTCCCTTTCTAATTTCCTCAAAAACATCTAGTCTAGTTAATGTGATCAATATTATTTGACAATTGATGCTTTTTGTTGGGCATTTCAGTCAGTGAGCTCATACTTTGAGCTCATAAATTTATAGTTAAAATGATTGAGACAACGCAATCTTGTCTTCGTTGTGCATGAATGCGTGTGCTCACCACACACGATACGTGTGTCACTATTCTGGCAGTGGCAATATATAGTATTGTTAATGAAAGGTCTGTTATAAGGTCTGTTATTTAATGTTTGTGTAAAAGGTTAACTGGTCACTGTGGAAGTATGATGAGACCTTCTTGAAAGAAAAAGATATTTTTTTATATTAAAGCCATGTTGTCATTTTTCTGCACACATTTTTGGAAATATGGTCATATAAGAATTTTGAACAACAATAGTGTGTTTAACAGCAGGAAAAAACATGTAATGTTATGATGTATACATATCAGCAGCAATATTTTTATGTAAAATGTACATTAATCAGTATTGATTCCTTAACTTTACAAGTTACAAGTAGATGTACAAGTTACAAATGTACAAGTAGATTACCATTTAGATTATGGTTGAATAAACATTGATGCCTAACATTGATTCAATATAAAATCAACTAAAATGTGCATGTAGATTACCATTTAGATGATGGTTGAATCAACATTGATATAGTATCAGTTATGGTTGACACCTAACGTTGATTCAACATGTAAGTCATAGACAACGATTTGTATAATTTCGATGTCAGGCTTCAACATAGATTCAATATTTCTGCCTAACCCTATTTCAACGTTGATTCACTAATTTTTTGCTATCTGGGTAGGCACTCTTTCAAAGTTGGTTAAGGTTAGAGTTTGTCTTAGAGCATGGCGATAGGAACGGCAGGTAGTTTGCAGGCTGTTCGACGCGGAAATGGACAAAGGGACACAGCTCTTCACTCACACAGTACTTGTTGGCTAACAACAAGCTATATATGGATGCAGTGTGGACATGCATGGACAATGGACATCAACACAGTCTGGACAGTGGAGTGGATATACTTTATCAAGCCTTCTGCCTGCTGGACCACTGTGCGAAGGCGAGACACTGCAGGTGAATAGTCAAATATACTTTTTTTGTTGATTTTGAGATTTTGTTATATTTTGCTTCCTAAACATGTCTTCTATGAAACTAGTGACAATAAAACGTCAATAACACATTTAGTTGTTTATTTTACATCATTTTGCCTTATTGCATCCATAAATGTGCACATATTTAATGGGGAAGTGCCTCATTTGCATATATAAACATACATTTCAGAAAACTTGCAATATATTTTTTCTTAGTTTATATGTACATAACAAATTGGGAGAGTTTCATAGTGATATCTATTCAAATATTTTTTGCCTATTAGGGGGTACTACACTGTACTACACTGTTTGTAGCCTGTGTGTAGTTCTGTTCAGTTCAATAACATCATTATTATTATTATTATTCAGTTATCAGGCATGTGTTTAGGTTGTCTATTACTAATGGTTTGATTAGGTATTGTGTTTGTAAATATCTGTTTAAAAAGAAAAGTATGGCATTTTACAATACAGAACTTTGAAGGCGTTTTCCCAAAAATGAGTTTTAAGAGTTTTTCCTCATACTCTGAGCCAGAAATCTCCACTTCAGTAGCACTCACATACACCAAACTTTCCAGTTCTATTCATATCTATGTTCTGAAGGTATTTACAGAAGGGTTTGTTGATATCGCATTCATACCCTGATTTATATCACATTTTATTCCTATAAAAATGGACTGAATGGAGTATTTTCAGATTTATGGAGTGATAAAAAGAGATATCCAAAATCCCCTCTGTAATAACCTTTGGCTCTAATATGTCAACAAAATGAAACTATAATTTTGAAAATGGCTTTATCCAATGTTCAGATTTCTGTCCTGGAATTATATGCAAATTAGTGCATATTTAAGTAGATTGTGCCTCATTTGCATATTTAAACATACAATTTCAGAAAACTTGTAATACAAAAAAGTCTTGTCTTAATATAAGTAATCAACTGGGGAAGTTTCATTGTGATATCTATTAGTTAATTTTTTTACCCTATTCACCTGCAGTGTCTCCCCTTAACAAGGTATAGTTGCGATCTCTCTCTCTCTCTCTCTCTCTCTCTCTCTCTCTCTCTCTCTCTCTCTCTCTCTCTCTCTCTCTCTCTCTCTCTCTCTCTCTCTCTCTCTCTCTCTCTCTCACTCTCTCTCTGATTGTGTAGGGCATATTGGAAGCGTGGCTGCATTTGACTGACTGTGATCATATTGATTGATGGCAATGGTGATAGTTGTACCTAATTAAATATTCGCCAATGTGTGCAGCATGGTACATGTTTGCAAAATGTTTGGTATAGCGCCCCCCATGGAGAAGAATGTACGGGCCGCCACTGAAGCACAAAATAACCGCCAGGCACTCATACAGTTAAAAAAAGAAAATTCCTTTACATAGATTTTTACAAAAAACTTACAGTAATGCTGGATATATACCACCACCTTCATTTACACAGTTAATTTCTTAAGCCGGGAGCCTATTTTCTGAAAATCTGCCTAAAATACATACCTAAGTAAATGGAATATTGCTCCACTTCTACAAGGCCCATTTGCATATTCTTGGTATCTAGGGACATCTATGGACCTCGGTGAATGTATTCCCACACTGTAAACCCGAATAAGTTTCCAGAACTTAAAAAAAAAATTTAAGTTGATAAACTCAAATGTTTTCAGTTGGCTAAGACTTACAATTCTCAGTTAAGGCAACTCAAATATGGTCTGTTACTGTGACTTAAGGTTCTCAGTTAAGTCAAATCAAATATGGTCAGTTACTCTGACTTACAGTTCGCAAGTGGAGTCAACTCAAATATGTTCAGTTACTGTGACTTACAGTTCTCAGTTAAGGCAGTTCAAATATGTTCAGTTACTGTGACTTAAGGTTCTCAAGTGGAGGCAACTCAAATATGTTCAGTTACTGTGACTTACAGTTCTCAGCTAAGGCAATTCAAATATGTTCAGTTACTGTGACTTAAGGTTCTCTAGTGGAGTCACCTCAAATATGTTCAGTTACTGTGACTTACAGTTCTCAGTTAAGGCAATTCAAATATATTCAGTTACTGTGACTTAAGGTTCTCAAGTGGTGTCAACTCAAATATGTTCAGTTACTGTGACTTACAGTTCTCAGTTAAGGCAGTTCAAATATGTTCAGTTACTGTGACTTAAGGTTCTCAAGTGGAGGCAACTCAAATATGTTCAGTTACTGTGACTTACAGTTCTCAGTTAAGGCAGTTCAAATATGTTCAGTTACTGTGACTTAAGGTTCTCTAGTGGAGTCACCTCAAATATGTTCAGTTACTGTGACTTACAGTTCTCAGTTAAGGCAATTCAAATATATTCAGTTACTGTGACTTAAGGTTCTCAAGTGGAGTCAACTCAAATATGTTCAGTTACTGTGACTTACAGTTCTCAGTTAAGGCAGTTCAAATATGTTCAGTTACTGTGACTTAAGGTTCTCAAGTGGTGTCAACTCAAATATGTTCAGTTACTGTGACTTACAGTTCTCAGTTAAGGCAGTTCAAATATGTTCAGTTACTGTGACTTAAGGTTCTCTAGTGGAGTCACCTCAAATATGTTCAGTTACTGTGACTTACAGTTCTCAGTTAAGGCAATTCAAATATATTCAGTTACTGTGACTTAAGGTTCTCAAGTGGAGGCAACTCAAATATGTTCAGTTACTGTGACTTAAGGTTCAACCTTAAATCCATGTGATTAAGTTAACAGAACTCAAAGACATTGAGGCCATCTAATGCCTCATTTCTTTTAAGTTAATCAACTAAAATTTTTAAGTTAATCAACTCAAATATTTGCAGTTACTATAACTTAAGGTTCAGTTTTAAAATCCATGTGAATAAGAAAAATAACTACACAAGCACATTATATCAACTTCAAACAACTATTTTATTTTTTTCTATTCAAAGAGTATACATATATAATCTGTATGTTAGCAATGTACAATAACACTGTAAACACCATACACTGTTTTTGGACTATATATGTTAACAATACCGAGCAGGTATTAGTGCCTTGCAAAGTGCAGATATGAAGTTTTCCCCTTTTTTTGTATGCATTTAGGAGGTTTTGTTCTTCATTGAAACTATTTATCTTACAAAAACATTGTGTTACAACTTCAAACTCTTTATATTTATTTCTATTCAAAGAGTATACATCTATTTATCTTACAAAAACATTGTGTTGCCCTCTCCAACATTATGGCAATGTTAAAATTGAAAATATATATATATAGAAAATATATATAGAAAAGAAATACATGCATGTTATAACATGTACATACAATGTAATGTATATTACACATTTAATCCCTCTGGTCACAATAGTGTAATAATGTTTGTTATAAGGCTCTGAAAATGTTACTGAATGATGTATCAATGTATTTCCAGCAAATATTGAAATAATA
Organism: Notolepis coatsorum; assembly: GCF_963971535.1. NCBI lineage: Eukaryota > Metazoa > Chordata > Actinopteri > Aulopiformes > Paralepididae > Notolepis > Notolepis coatsorum. The sequence goes on from NC_140176.1 coordinate 61,278,869, forward strand.
AAGGGTCTCAATATGTGCAGTGCACATGACCAGAGCCGTTTACATCCTGGCTGAATTACTCAAATTTGTATAGTGTGGTCATAGAATGAGCAAACATGTTGACGGCAACTATTGTGACCGTTGGGATAACACAGTGTATCTATGTACAGTACAGAATAAAATGTATAGATTATCTGAAAATTGTCAATCCGCTTGGCACATGTAAAATTCACAAACGTTGTGCTGTATATTGGGTCCTGCCAATGTGGAACCAAAATACCAATCCACATTACATGCTATACAGCTGGCAATACTGTTAATAGTGCACATACCTACATATGGAAATGCAGCTGTATTTGCTCCATGATGTATCATGGAACAAGATGGTGTTTTCATTGAAAGAGTTAGTCAGAATGTCAGAGGCACCATCCGTCATTTAGAGCAGGCTATGTTTGCAGAATGATAACTAGAACACTACAGTACTCTGTACTAAGAACACTATACAGTACACTAACTATACTGCCCTGTCAAGGCAGACCGCAGTAACTTCCAAACAGTGAAACTGAGAAAAATGGCTTTAAAGTTTTTTGACTTGCCATCCAAAATGTGTTATAGGTAGATAGATGATAGTACCCAGATTTAACATGTATTAATGAAGTAATCTTTAGGCATACAAAAATATGACGTAGTTATTTTAATTAACCCCAAAAAAGCAGATACTGCACTCTGCTGCATGATTTCCTTAAATAATTATACAGGTAATGTACAGGCAAAGTGCAGTAACTTCAAATACAATGTTGTTTTCCCTCCAGCTTTCATAACTTCACCTAGCCATTTTATTTGGATCATCATCATTCCAATATATTCAGGTATTAAATTTCATTTTCAAAATGGCTAGGTTAAGTTATGAAAGCTGGAGGGAAAACAACATTGTATTTGAAGTTACTGCACTTTGCCTGTACATTACCTGTATAATTATTTAAGGAAATCGTGCAGCAGAGTGCAATATCTGCTTTTTTGGGGTTAATTAAAATAATTATGTCATATTTTTGTATGCCTAAAGATTACTTCATTAATACATGTTAAATCTGGGTACTATCATCTATTTACCTATAACACATTTTGGATGGCAAGTCAAAACACTTTAAAGCCATTTTTCACTGTTTGGAAGTTACTGCGGTCTGCCTGGGTTTTGAGTGTGATTTTGTAGTTACTGAAGTTTTTAAAACCCCATATCTCCAAAACTGAGCGACATTAACATCTGAAACTTGGTCACAAGATAAAACATTTATTGACAAGGTCAATTTCACTCATAACTAAATTTTTACTTTTTTCAAGTTACTGCGGTTAGCCTTGACAGGGCAGTATACTACTGCCTACAAGGGCTCAAGGATACAGTCCCACTCTCAGCATACAAGATCGATGGTCTGCTGCTGCTGACTCCCAAGCGATTCATTCAAGTGAAACGGAACTGAGTCCAGCTAATGGTGAATAGTTATTTTATTAATCAATTATTGTGTCTTTATTCACTCTAGTTGTGTAATCGACCAGTTCATATTCTGTATAAGTTCATATTCTGTATATGTTAATAATAACGCTTCTGTGTTGCGTTTATGGCTCCTGGTATATCGCCTTGTACTCTGTACTGAGAACACTAACTCTACCACTGCCTACAAGCAATGGAAGCAGTCAGAGCAGAGTGGCATTTATGCCCATTGCCTCCTATTGTTCCTCGAGACACAAACGTTTGGGACTTGGATGTTGCCTTTGAGATTCTGATAAACTCTTTCAACTCTAAAACTTACTTGGATGAAATTACAATAATGCCAGCTATAGACGGTTAAGAACATTCGAACTGTAGAACTCTCAAATGTAAACATATTACATAAAAAATAAAGAACAAGGTACATTGAGTAGTTTGGACCTATTGGCTGAACATCTGCAAAGTAGTACAGCAACTTTTGAAGGTATTATTTTGACATGACAAGACATTTCAGATGAGTTTCTATAGACACACTTTTGAGGTGTTGGTAAGTGCTTTGGGGTAGTGCATAGATTAGTCCAAACATTACAGGAAGGAATCACCAAATCTGGGGAGGCTGATCATGATATGACTTTCAATGACAATAGAGATTGTCACAGGCTGGTAGTGAACTGGACTTGCGTCATGATCACTGATTACAGTAAGGAATAGAAACTCATCTGAAAGAAGGATGTGGGGTGAGGTATTAATTTCCTTGTCATGTCAAAATAATACCTTCAAAAGTTTAATGCAAGAGCGGTCAGGTGACGTAGCGGAGATTGCGTTCGTCACCAACGCTGGAGACACTGGATTCGCGTGTTCGAATCCAACTCCCTGCGTTGTCACCAGCTTGGCTGGCCGTTCACACTAATACAATTTGGCAGTATTAGGGGGTGGGGAAGCTGGCAGGTGGGAATCTGGCGTTGTGGACAGCGATGCCTACAGGTCAGGTCTCGGCGCTTGCTAAGCGGGGCAGGACTTGGTGGAGATAGCGTGCCCTCCCACGCGTTACACTTCACCAATGAGAGCCCTCGCTGCCAAGTGAAAAGACGTCACTGGCTGTCGGCGCATGTCTCGGCGGAAGCGTGCGATCGACTCGGGACGCCCTTATACCGACTCGTAGGAGAACATGCATACAGCACCAGGTAGGGGAGGGGGGGGGGGGGGGGGGGGGGAATTGGCACAACGACTAATTGGGACGGGGAGAAAATCCATTGAAAAATCAGAAGAAAAAAAAATTATTGCATCATCAAGTCATTCTTGAGAGTCTGCAACCTGGGCGACAGTTTACCAGCTTCTAGACCTAGTAAAATCTTCTGAATGAATTCAAAAGTGTTGGTAAGTCCCTTGGGGTAGCTGAGGTGTAGTGCATAGATTAGTCCAAACATTACCAGGAAGGAATCACCAAATCTGGGGAGGCTGATCATGATGTGACTTTCAATGACAACAGAGATTGTCACAGGCTGGTAGTGAACTGGACTTGTGTCATGGTCGTCACTGATGACAGTAAGGAGGGCCACTGCAACACCCTGAAGCTCTGGCTCATCAGACGTGTCCTGAAGGTATGAAAGAGACATAATAATCACAAATAAATCCATGGTTTCTACAAAGTGCAGCACAAAGCTAAGTATATGGAGTTGTGTTTGTAAGTTGTTTATATTTTAGTTAGACATTTTTTTTTGGTGAGAAGGTTCTTTTTATTTAACCAGGTTAGTCCCGTCGAGATCAAATATCTCTTTCACAAGGGAGACCTGGAAGGAAGGAAGACTGATACTTAGCATTTTGATTAACTGTTCACTTAATATACAGTTGTACTGTAAATAATTTTTACTCTGACTCACTGTGCAGGTTTTGAAAAATCCAGCGACTTCCTCATGCAGATACACAGGCAGGGCATGGAGAACAGTGGTACGCCTGGTGTGAACATCATGGATTTCCTAGGAAAAATAATTGTATTATATGGAAATGTTTACTGAACAAAGCATATTTTAAACAGTCCAATCAGATATGTCCACAAATAACATGTTCACATCTTTAATGCAATCAGAAAAATGGCAAACACAATGGTGGACTAATTGTAAAATTCAAAAGCTCATTTGAATCATTGAACCTGTTCAATGTTACAGAGGTTCGACCTATGACATGTATAATAATCTATTCACCTGTTCATCGTGGATTTTTAAAATGTGAGCCAAAGAATCTGCTGTGTTCCCAGTTTTGGACGCCTTCTGTCTGAATAACGTCATCAGTCGAGGAAGATGGCGGTCAAGCTCAGCGTAGAATGTGTTGGGCAGGTTCTGGTTGGTAATCAGCTGGAACTCTGCATACACCTATATTTAAAAACAGCAGGACAATATAGTATATCAACATCAATTAGTCACTTCAACTTGGTGGATCTCTGACTTTGTTTGGTTTGGGCTTCAGAGCATGACGGCGGGATTTCTGGTCAACCATGTCATTACATGCTTTGCGGAATCGGTCGCTGATGACTAGCTCGCGGGGGCGCACAGAACACACACGCAGATGCGCCGCTAGAGTATATAAACCAGGCTTAAGAATCACAAGTTTCACTTTAAAACACACAGAATGTGCCAAATGTTAACACAGGAAAGAGAGAGCTGATCTATATTACCTCAGACTCCATTTTGAGAGCAGGCCAGAGGTCCATGAGCTCTTTCACTGGTGGGCTGGACTTCACTATGGTCTGTCGGCGCAGGGCAAATGTTGTCTGCATCAGCTTTCTAATGAGGGGCAGGTTCTTCTCAGTCTTCTTGACTTCTTCAGCAATTGTCTGCCTCAACTGCTCAAGCCTCAAGGAATCCTCTCCTTGGGGATAGTTGGGTAGGAAGTTTACTTCTGCTCGCTTGGGTCTTTTAATGTTGGAATGTGAAGGTTCGCCATCAGGATTGCTTCTACCTCTTTTTCCAGCATTTACAGTGACCTCCTCACATCCTGCCCGTCTCAGCTTGTTCCTGAAATTGCCCATCTTGAATTTGATGCTGTTCTTCCATCCATTGCAGCCGGTCTCAGATCCTGCTTCCTTCAAGCAGGGATGTTTGGCGACAAGAGCCGCAGAAGCCACTGCTATCTCTTTATCACTTGGATAAGCCTTGAAAGCATACATTGTAGATGCAAGCTTTTCTAAGATGTCGTGCTTTAGGTCTCTTGTCAACTTAAGGTGTCTCTTGTTCTTCTCAAATTCGTTGTTTCCGTCTCTAAGTTTCAGCTCAACATCGAATGCAAATGTAGGAACTGGAAAAGGACCTGGAGGCCATCTGCTTAGACGTTCTGGAGATGACATATCTGAAAGTATATCAGTAGATGCAAGAGAGCTGGAGTCGAGCGAAAGTGAAATGTGCACAACAGCTTTTTGTGGCAATTCCGTAATGTCATCAAGGGAAGTAAGTTTCCCATCAAAGTCTGGATCTTCATACAGCAAACTGAAGTCAAGGTCTATTTCCAACTGTTCTTTTATAATCGTGATCAGTGCATCAACAGAGGCGGGTCGTGAACTGAGTTTTAATTTTCTAGCCCGGTCTGTCTCAACAACACGAAGGATCATGGGTTGTGGGGAGGCAGCTGCCATTGTGCTATGGAAACTTGAATGAATCGCTTGGGAGTCAGCAGCAGCAGCAGCAGACCATCGATCTTGTATGCTGAGAGTGGGACTGTATCGTTGTGACCAGACTGCAGGTAGATGGACAGTGGACAGATGTGGTCCGGTCGACAGACAGCAGCTCAAGGACCTAAGGAGTAGTCATGAACACAACACAGAAAGCGTCATTATTAACATATACAGAATATGAACTTATACAGAATATAAACACAACGAGTGAATAAAGACACAATAATTGATTAATAAAATAACTATTCACCATTAGCTGGACTCAGTTCCGTTTCACTTGAATGAATCGCTTGGGAGTCAGCAGCAGCAGACCATCGATCTTGTATGCTGAGAGTGGGACTGTATCATTGAGACCAGACTGTAGGTAGATGGACAGATGTGGTTGTGTGGTTGACAGCTCATAGGACCTAAGATGTTCTATATACCAGGAGTCATAGTCTCGACACAGAAAAGAAACCTCGTTATTCACAAGGTAGATCTGTTCTATTTGGCTAAATGTAGACAGTCCACCACTGACTCTGACGGAGAGAAACATTCCACAGACATAGTCTGTGCCATCAATGGTTACCTTTGATGTCTGGTAGATTGTGTCACTAACTGTGTGTCCTCTAATGTGTACCTGAGCTACTGCTGGTAGAGATGAAACCAGAACAGAGTCAACCCTGGATGCCTGGGTTTTTGGCTTGAAATATGATGGTGAAGCAAGATGATATGCCATCATGTGTTGGTGTCTGATTGCCATCGTCTTCAAGATATTTTTGAAGTTTTGAGTGTCATGCACCACTCTTTTGAAAAAGCGGTGCTTGGCCTCAAATCGCATGGTCCAAACATGCAGCAGGGGTCCAAAGCACTTAACTAGAGCGGGATAATGCTCCACATAGTGATGTTTAGGACGGAGTTTAGAAAACCTCTAATAGTACCTGTCTATGATCACTGATTTTGCACTGAAAATAGTCTAAGGTTTCATCAGTATATGATGGGCACAATGCTAACTCTAGCACCTCTTTCAGCTCCATCAAAACTGCCCATGCTGCATCACCCACTGGTACTACACTGCCTACAAGTAATGGAAGCAGTCGGAGCAGAGTGGCATTTTCATGCCCATTGCCTCCTATTGTTCCTCGAGAAACAAATGTTTGGGGAATTGGGTGAGGTCTATCCACTTTATCAGCGTGCTGATACGGGAATGATGCAATCTTTTGGTTCAAATACTCTAAAGTGAAGTACTTTCGCCGAATCATCTCTTTAACACAGAGAGAAAGCTCCATGGGAACCATACCTTCCAGAAGATCGTGAAGTATATCTGGAGGAAATCCTGTGATTGTATGAAAGTAATTCAGGGATTCACGTAAGACACAGCCACCTTTAACACCAAAATGGCTGCTCTAAGTGTCATGTGCAGTTTGTACATGCAGGTCATGGCTGACTTTGGTTCTCAGAGAAAACTCTCCCTCTCTGACTTCAGTTGTTTGAAACTGTTCACTTGTGGCCAGACAGAATCTGCAAACATAGCCTGCTCTAAATGACTCCACAAAGCCACCGAATCCATGAGCGCCCAGATTGTCGGCAGAAACACACCAGATTGTGCCTTTGACATTCTGACCAACTCTTTCAATGAAAACACCATCTTGTTCCAGAGTATGAACATCACGCAGCAATGGAGCAAGTACAGCTGCATATCCATACCTATGGAGGTCTGTCACTTTTACCAGCATTGCCAGCTGTATAGCGTGTAATGCTGATCGGTATTTTGGTGGCACATTGGCAAGGACCCAATATATAGCACAAAGTTTGTGAATTTTACGTGATGTGCCAAGCGGATTGGCAATTTCCAGATCATCTATATATAGCTGAAGTGGTAGGATGAGATTCCCTGTTGACAGTAACTCATTTTCAAGGAAATGGGAGCCATCAGAGCATGACACATATTGACCAGATGTAGTATTTGGTTCTGTAATCTTGTCAAGGATGTCTGTGTTTTTAAACAACTCTTGAATCATTGAAAGGATGGGAACATACATGCTGGTATGTCCTGGTTGCTCCAACTGATACTCTACTGGCATTACACATGGATAGTTGCGCTCCATTAAAGCTTTTTCTGCGCTTGGTTGAACACAACTCTGCACCTTCAGAGGTAGATGTAGACAGAACATTGCAGTTCATGACAGCGCCAACAACTTCATCCAGTGTAGGTTCTGCAATATTGTGACCATTTCTCTGCAATATGTCATTAACTGACTCCTTGATCAATGGCTGAGATAAGGAGAAGACCTGATTCAAGTGGTCTACTATTTCTTGAATAGCTGTGTTTGAGACATGGAGGATAGCCTGCATCTTTAGGAACAAGGAAGATACGTTCATTTTAAGTTGATTTCTTAGATTGTCAGTGTCACATTGATCATCATCATCCACCACTTCTATGCTCTGGCCTGGACATTCTTCATGCAAATCACTAGTGACCTCAGAAATCCTGTCTTGGGGATCCTCAACAACGACAGCTTTTAAGTCTGATGCAAGACTTAATTGGTGTACTCTGTTTTTATGGCAATTGAATGAAGAGTAAACATTTGTGCTATAGCTACAATCCTTATATGGGCATGTCACTGTTTCATTATTTTTTAAATGCTTTCTGAGATGACTTAAGAAAATTGATTCAGAAAAGGGTTCCCGAAATGCGCACAAAGGGCATTTTATTACCACAGGGCTCAGACTCTGTTCTGGTCTACTGCTAAGTTGTGCAGTATGATATCTTGACAAATGAGTACTTAATGCATTTAGCGTTTTAAATGTACAGATACAATCAGTATGGAGGCATGGAAGAGGACTGACTCTGGAAAAGTGGCTGTGTTGCAGTCTGTAGTGTTTAAATAACTGTATTCTAGAAGTCAAAGAAGCTGCACACAATTTACACTGCCAGACTACCATATTGGAACTATGAGAAAAAACTGAGCTCTGTGGAAACAGATTAATAAACTATGTTCTGGTCTCAACGATACAGTCCCATCTCACAAATATGTTTTTATATTTAAAAATAATCAGCTTACTGTTTGGCTCATTTGAATATTTCCCAGCAGCACTTGCTACCTGAAAGGCAAGGGAAAAAATACAACGTTTAGACCTCCATGAAACATATACCAGAATAACTTACAACTCAATATAACAAGTTCATACTATATATTAGCTTACAAAAACATGATCATAATTTTCACAGTTTGAATGTTTAACCATCAATCAGAAGGAGATAGAGAGAGAGCGAGAGAGAGGAGATAGAGAGAGAGAGGAGATAGAGAGAGAGGGAGGGAGGGAGAGAGAGAGCAGAGATGAATGAGAGCGTGAATTAATATCTCTCTCAAACCTCCTTTTGTCAAAAATATATATCTATTACAAACATCAATTTACAAGCTCAAAGAAATGGAGATATGTGGCTTCGACCATGCATGCCATGAGGACGCGACGCCTGCATGACACTCAACCAATATAACCAAATTAATCTCCCTCAAACCCGATAATAGGACATAATGTGCAAACAAACCTAAAATGGAGATGCGGTTTGACATGCATGCATGCATGCACGCACGAGGGCGACGCCATCTTTACCTGCACTATAACTCACACTTGCCCTTGACCCAATATCGAACACTTAATATTTTGCATGAAACAACATAATTTCGGTGTGCCATAATATTTTAATTGCACACAGCATGCATGCACGCACGAGGGCGACGCCATCTTTACCTGCACTATAACTCACACTTGCACTTGACCCAATATCGAACACTTAATATTTTGCATGAAACAACATCATTTCGGTGTGCCATAATATTTTAATTGCACACAGCATGCATGCACGCACGAGGGCGACGCCATCTTTACCTGCACTATAACTCACACTTGCACTTGACCCAATATCGAACACTTAATATTTTGCATGAAACAACATCATTTCGGTGTGCCATAATATTTTAATTGCACACAGCATGCATGCACGCATGAGGGCGACGCCATCTTTACCTGCACTATAACTCACACTTGCACTTGACCCAATATCGAACACTTAATATTTTGCATGAAACAACATCATTTCGGTGTGCCATAATATTTTAATTGCACACAGCATGCATGCAGACAGTTGTTTAAGAAGACAATGGAGACCGAGTTAGCTTAATTATACTGAACAGCCATTAACTATAACTAAACTATTAAAAGGTGCGCTAGCAGCTCACGCAATTTGCATCTACAAATTGCATATCCGAACAGATTAAATGACCACAGATAACCGCAAATTGGCAAATTTATAAAAAAATATATTTATACTCACTATATGAAAGAAACTTGACGTGCGCTGCTTCTGCTAACTTGACGGCTGCTGCTGCTGCAACTCACGACATGGGGTATGCAGGTATCATCCCAGAATTCCTCTGCAGCTGCGCACAACAGTGGTTTCCTGTTGCTTGCTTGCAGAAATATTATTTTCACATGCCGTTTTTTCTCACTTCTCAGAGCTGAGCTAATTCTCTAAACGAATTATTTAATATAATTGGACTTAATATATAATATAATAACTTTATTAACATCTCTCTCACTCTCTCTCTCTCTCTCGTTCTCTCTCTCTCTCTCTCTCTCTCTCGTTCTCTCTCTCTGTCTCTCTGTTTCTCTCTCTCTCTCTGTCTGTCTGTTTCTCTCTCTCTGTCTCTCTCTCTCTCTCTCTCTCTCTCTCTCTCTCTCTCTCTCTCTCTCTCTCTCTCTCTCTCTCTCTCTCTCTCTCTCTCTCTCTCTCTCTCTCTCTCTCTCTCTCTCTCTCTCCCTCTCTCTGTCTGTCTGTCTCTCTCTCTCTCTCTCTCTCTCTCTCTCTCTCTCTCTCTCTCTCTCTGTCTCTCTCTGTCTCTCTCTGTATTAATGTAAAAGAGTTGAATACTCTACACCCAGTGGCCTAATATTGAAGAAAACAGACCTGGGCTGGAATATGGAACCAACAATCTTGTATCTCCTAAAAAAAATATAAAAATAAAAATCAGGAATGAAAGAAAGACGAAAGAAATGTCTCATATTCATATCTATTTTTGAAATCCATGACATTTACATTTAGTCATTTAGCTGCTTTTATCCAAAATGACTTACAAGTTCTGTCAAGTCTGCAGGAAGGGTACAACTCTGCGTATAAGTAAGATTGTTTGTTAAACAGTATCAAACTTGAGTGCTACAGTCTTGAGTCCATATATACCAGCCGTGTCATGCTAGCATACAGGCACAGGTCATAGATACCAACCGTGTCATGCTATAGCATACAGGCACAGGTCATAGATACCAACCATTATAGCATACAGGTCATAGATACCAACCATGTCATGCTAGCATACAGCACAGGTCATAGATACCAACCGTGTCATGCTATAGCATACAGGCACAGGTCATAGATACCAACCGTGTCATGCTATAGCATACAGGCACAGGTCATAGATACCAACCGTGTCATGCTAGCATACAGGCACAGGTCATAGATACCAACCATGTCATGCTAGCATACAGGCACAGGTCATAGATACCAACCATGTCATGCTAGCATACAGGCACAGGTCATAGATACCAACCGTGTCATGCTATACAGGCACAGGTCATAGATACCAACCATGTCATGCTAGCATACAGGCACAGGTCATAGATACCAACCATGTCATTATACAGGCACAGGTCATAGATACCAACCATATCATGCTAGCATACAGGCACAGGTCATATCTTCATTGAGAACATGCTATATGCAACTGCATGTATGCCTGTATGACTCCTGTATGACGCGTCACCGTATCCGCTAGACCGGAGGCATGACAGGACATTAGCAAGAAAACCCATAAAAAGCTAACACCTCTCACACCTATCACACCTATCACACCTCTCACACCGATCCCACCTATCACACCTCTCACACCTATCACACCTCTCACACCTCTCACACCTATCACACCTATCACACCTATCACACCTCTTACACCTATCACTCCTCTCACACCTAGCACACCTATCACACCTATCACACCTCTCACACCTATCACACCTATCACACCTATCACACCTATCACACCTCTCACACCTATCACACCTCTCACACCAATCCCACCTATCACACCTCTCACACCTATCACCCCTATCACACCTCTATACCCATTCTGCAATCTGTTAATAAAGTTGTACTTAAGTTATGCTTTTACATTATACTTACTTAATAAGTGAATAGTTCCAAGTGAATCAAAAACTATGAGTTTTATTTACTCAAAACATAATGCGGTTTACAGTCTGTATCTACTTAATTATCTTAAGTTGTACCTAAGTTATGCTTTTACATTATACTTACTTAATAAGTGAATAGTTCCAAGTCAATCAGAAACTATGAGTTTTATTTACTCAAAACATAATGCGGTTTACAGTCTGTATCTACTTAATTATCCTAAGTTGTACTTAAGTTATGCTTTTACATTATAATTACTTAATAAGTGAATAGTTCCAAGTCAATCAAAAACTACGAGTTTTATTTACTCAAAACATAATGCGGTTTACAGTCTGTATCTACTTAATTATCTTAAGTTGTACTTAAGTTATGCTTTTACATTATACTTACTTAATAAGTGAATAATTCCAAGTCAATCAAAAACTATGAGTTTTATATACTCAAAACATAATGCGGTTTACAGTCTGTATCTACTTAATTATCTTAAGTTGTACTTAAGTTATGCTTTTACATTATACTTACTTAATAAGTGAATAATTCCAAGTCAATCAAAAACTATGAGTTTTATTTACTCAAAACATAATGCGGTTTACAGTCTGTATCTACTTAATTATCTTAAGTTGTACTTAAGTTATGCTTTTACATTATACTTACTTAATAAGTGAATAGTTCCAAGTCAATCAAAAACTATGAGTTTTATTTACTCAAAACATAATGCGGTTTACAGTCTGTATCTACTTAATTATCTTAAGTTGTACTTAAGTTATGCTTTTACATTATACTTACTTAATAAGTGAATAGTTCCAAGTCAATCAAAAACTATGTGTTTTATTTACTCAAAACATAATGCGGTTTACAGTCTGTATCTACTTAATTATCTTAAGTTGTACTTAAGTTATGCTTTTACATTATACTTACTTAATAAGTGAATAATTCCAAGTCAATCAAAAACTATGAGTTTTATTTACTCAAAACATAATGCGGTTTACAGTCTGTATCTACTTAATTATCTTAAGTTGTACTTAAGTTATGCTTTTACATTATACTTACTTAATAAGTGAATAGTTCCAAGTCAATCAAAAACTATGAGTTTTATTTACTCAAAACATAAGAACACGTCACACGAACTCAAGACATTCAAGTTAGTAGAACTTTCATAGAATATTGAGTATACCCCACTCAAACTAATTGATTATTTTGAACATGCGGGTTTACAGTGCAGTGTCAGAAATATTGTATCTATGACTAGGCTTGCTTAAATTGTGATGAAACAAAGGAGAATATGAATTATGCTTTTTATTTGCATTTTTGACAGTGAATAACACCATGACCAAACATTAAGAACTGCCACTGATCTCGTTCAGTACCTTCTTGAGATCATGTGTACAAAAGATCTAAGGAATCGAATAAAGGGAAGATGATTAAACAGAAGGTTCTGTAGATACAGGAATGTGAATCACTACCCACTTTCAAAAACACTCTCAAAAAACACCTAAGGGAGACTGCAACTCGAAACTGGCCCCTGTAAATGTCCGAACACAACCCCCTCCAATGTACAGTAAATTACTAAGTATGGTCTTGTCAATAATCCAATGTACATTTTTGTTTGTACAGTTGTACAGTGTCCCCCACCCACCCCTCCTACCCAACCCCCCCCCCCCCCACTCCTACCCAACCTCCCCCTCCCCCCCACCCAACCACCTCCAATGTACAGTCCCCCCCCACCCCCACCTACCCAATCCAATGTACAGTTTCTACGTCAAATGTATATACTCTTTTTTTCTGGACTCTTTTTGTATCACAAACAGTACTGTAATTGCAAATCTGGTATGTCATAAATGTATAGATGTAGCAGTACTGTCTATCTGTATGTCATGTATGTCATATATGTTACGATGAATTGAAAATGGGGGACCCTGATGTAAACAAGACAAAAGTCTTTCTCTGGTCTGCATCCCCTTAACAATTGTATGTATTGAGCTGTACTGTACTGTACCCATTCTGCAATCTGTTAATACAGTTTTCAATCAATCAATCAATACAGTACTGAATTCTCCCTTCCGGACCAATGCAATTTGAAATATTATTATAGAATATAGAATAGCAGGCTTATAAATTACCTTATTATAGCCAATTCGCACATCTATATATATACATATATTATCTTTCAAATGGCCGAGTTCAATTTGGATTTAGTATCACCAGGCGTGCATAAGAACAGATAATGAAATCGACTGTACTTTTTTATTTTCACCACGGTGCAACCGTTTTGAAACTAATTTCAGATCTAATTGTTGCTGCATGCTAACAATAGGGAAGAGAAACTAACTGTGTTTCAATATTTGTCAATAACATTACGTTTTGTGGTATATTATCCCGAATAATAAGAGTTATAAAAAAAATGCATACATAACTATGAACCTTGAACCCCATAGATTTCAGCTACTTCAGGTCATTGAGAAGCGCTATATAAATAAAATTTATTATTATTATTATTATTATTATTATTATTATTATTATTATTATTATTATTATTATTATTATTATTATTATTATTATTATTATTATTATTATTATTATTATTATTATTATTATTATTATTATTGTTATTATTATAGATCCTTTCAGGAAGTGTAGTTCTGAAAAATTCCAACGCAGATCCAGAGCTATGGATGTCCGCTACAAAATGGCCACAAAAAAACTACAATTCCCTAGATTCAAGGTTTTCCAAAATGGTCGCCTCTCGCAAAATAAACAGACATTTCGAAAAGGAAAATCTATCTAATAACACTTGAACCTATTCCTAAACTAACGTCTTGATGATAATATACATTATAAATGCTGTTGTGACATGGTTATGATGTTTATACTTGAATACGTTTGAAAATAACAATCTGGAGATATTGATTTATGACCAGATAAAAATTTGCAGACCGCCGACGGACCGCACGGGCGGAAGAAGTTAAAGAGATTATTTCATCAATAGTTTCTCTAATAGTCCATTTTTATATCATAATATCCTGTGTGACAGGACTGACAGTGTTGTGACAGGACTGACGGTGTTGTGACAGGACTGACTTTATGGATTTAGTTGATGCAGGAAAGGTTATGTTTTGTGTTCTTTAATTAAGTTTTGGTAATCATTCCTATTTCAAATTATTATTATGATTTTAATGTTCATGTAATATTAGACGAATATTGTAAAGTTCAGCCAATGCCATATAATAATGACCTAATTCATTAGAATATGACTGACAACTGATATTGTCCAACCATCTGTTAACACTTTATAATAACACTTTATAAGACCTTTATAAGGTATTTGTAGATAATGAACCATGAACAATCCATTTATATACATTCGTAAATTATTATTAAATCATTTATAACTATATTTGTTTAACATTTACAAATTAGTTATACATTATTTATAACTCATTATCAACATTGTTTGTACTTGATTTGTTCATCATTAAATAATGTTGTTTAATGTGTAGTAAGTAACACATTTGTAGATGCTTTGTTAATGGGCATGAAAAAACGACGATACCTCAATTTATTCGTTCATGTTCAACAAATGATTTGTAAAACATTCTTAAAATATCTATAAATCATTTGCAGATGTTATTGTGTGCCCTAATCTAAAGTGAAGCCTATTCATCATTAAAGCCCAACTTGCAGGTTAAACCCTACTCTTCAATTATGGGTAGTTTACATCATTGGTATCTAAATTCATTATTTATTTATTTCCATTTGACGCCAGAAATGCCACCCAGAAAGGGTTAAAAAGATCCACGCACGAATAACATGCATAACACGAACAGATGCTAGCACGGCCGTGATGTCACTCGGGGCAACATATGCCTTATGCCCCTCCGGGTCATAGTACTACTGGGCTGGCTATATGGCTCCTGCTAACGTTAGCATTATGTCTACTGTCGTGAATAATTTTAAATCGGGCCATGCAAAAGAGTTTGGGGAACAAGCAAAACGTGCAGGTCCTCCTCTCAGACCCGCGGGGCACACACCACGCCGGGCAGCAAGCCACACATCCCGGCATGTTGATACGATTAGTAGCTAGCTAAGTTAGCCAACATAGCCCAGCTCAGCCCGGCAGCCAGAACTCTCGAAACTCACAACAATGCCCGATCCAAAATGGTTATCTCCTTTTTGTATACCTTTGTCCTCACACGTATTCTGCCAGGGAACTTATGGATACGACAATAGTAGTAGTTATAAGGTGTTTGAGATTGTAACGTTAGTTAGCTCAAAGCTATCGTGATTGACGCACCGAGTGGGGCTAAAATCGTATCAACATGCCGGGATGTGTAGCTTGCCAGCCGGCACGATGTGCGCCCCACAGGTCAGAGAAGAGGACCCGCACACCCCACTCGTTCCCCAAACTTCAAAATGATTTTAGCCCCACTCGGTGCATCAGTCACGATAGCTATGAGCTAACCAATGTATACAAAGAGGAGAGAACCACCTCAAATCGGGCATTGCTATGAGCCTCGAGAACTCCGGCCACCAAGCCACGCCAGCCAACCTAGCCAGCTACTAACACAATATGTACACATATGTAACACAATGATTTACATTATTACAAATAGTGGTTCGCTTTAGAGATGAATGGATATGATCACGGAGCAATAGTGTTAGGTAAAACAGAGACTAGCTCCTCGGCTAGTAGTAACAAGAAGGCTCTCTGCTTCCTGCCGTCTGCCTGTGAGTCTCAGAGCCCCTGCTGCCCTGTAC